>NC_085844.1:56658356-57301273 GCF_035594765.1 Anolis carolinensis
CCTTTTATTGTATCACTATAACCATAAATAAAAGTTATAAAAATAAAATAAAATACAGTATATATATATATATATCTTTTCTTACTATTTTTCTTTATTATTTTTTCTTTTTTAGTGATCACATGTGACTCTCCCCTTTTATTGTATCACTATAACCATAAATAAAAGTTATAAAAAAATAAAATAAAATACATATAAATAAATGACAAAGCCCCAAGTGCAGGCGAAATGTCAGGGGAACTTGCTGCAAGGGCCTACACGCTCCAGGGAAGCGGGGCCCAGTCCCGCCCAAACGCTACCTCGGGCCTTGGGCCGGGACGCTCGCTCGCCCGCTCTTTCCGAGGCCGGCAGGCGTCCCCGGGCTCACCTTCTGAGGATCTCCGTCCAGACACGGGCCTCGCCGCGGAAGCACGTGGGTCGCGCGTGGAGGCGAGCGGCCAAGATGGCGGAGTGGCGGCGAGGGGGCGTGGCCTGGTGAGGCGGGAAAGCGGCGCGCGCTCCCAGAAGCCCCGCAAGAAGGGGCGGGGCCGGCTGGGTTGAGTGGCAGCTTGGCTCCTCCCACCCGGGGCCCCCAGAGGCCATCCAGCCCGACCCGCTTCTGCCAGGAAGCAGGGAAGCCGCGTTCAAAGCGTCCCAGACAGATGGCCGCCCAGCCTCTGCTTCAGAGCCTCCGCCTCCGCCACACTCTGCAGCAGGGAGTTCCACTGGTGAACAGATCTTTCTCACCGCGAAGAAGCTTGTTTGTTTATTAATATAATATAATTTATATATATAAAAGGGTGATGGAATCGCGGCCCTGCTCCCCGGTGGCCGCGGTGGGTCTTCGCGTGGGAAGGGGGGGGCGGGCCCAACTTTGTGGAAGCCCCCCCCCCCCGACCTTCGGCTTTGCAGGGCTGAAGGTCCAAAAAAAAAAACCTTTGGGGCCTCGTGGCCTCCCTCCGGCTGGCGGGAGGCTGAGGCAGCTTTTTTTTTGGGGGGGGCGGCCTCCCTCCGGCCTGTGAGGTATGGAGGAGGCCGCGGCGTGGGGGGGTCTTCACGGGGGGGACGGCGGGCCCGTCTTTCTGGAAGCCCCCCCCCCCCACACACACACCTTTGGCCTGAACGCAGGGGAAAAAAACCTTACTTTTGTTGCTTTGCTCAGTGCCGCGATTCCATCACCCTTTTATATATAGAAAGTATTAAAATGGGTTGGATATTGTAGAAGGTTGGAGTGGAGATAAATGGTTTGGATGATGGGCGGGCGCTAGGACCCAGGGGACAGCTTTTTCCCTTTGCCTGCCTTCCCTGTTGCCGGCAGCCATGAGGGCTTCTCTTTTCCCTCCCGGGCATGGCTACCGATGGGGCGTTGTGGGTTCTCTCCATGTGGAGGTGCGTGAAGGGATTTTGTGTTGTTTCAACCTTAAGGCATGGATGATGGGTTGTGTTGTCCAATGTCGAGGTTGGGGGGCCCGTAGTTTAGTTGCTTTGCTCGGTGCCCGAATTCCATCACTCTTTTATATATATAGACTAGCTGCGCCCGGCTACGTGTTGCTGTGGCATTGTCTGGTGGTGAGAAATTGTTGAGGTAGTGATGGTATTGAATGTCTATTGTATGGTTGTCTTTATGTTTAGTATGCACACTGAAGTGGATTATATGGCAGTGTAGAGTCAAGATAATCCAGTTCAGTGCAGATAATATAAGATTCTAAATGGGTTATATGGCTGTGTGGAAGGGCCTTGAGTCTACACTGCCATTAATCCAGTTAAAATCTGATAATCTGTGGAAGAGGCCTAAGTGAGGCCTAATTGTGCCTGTCCTCTGGGCTGAGGAGGTTGCTAGGAGACCAAGTGGGCGGAGCTTAGCCTTCCAACTGGCAGCAATTGGATAAAAACTATTATTCCTCTCCCTGTAATTAGGACTTTATTTTTCTTTTCTTTTTTGTTGTATCAACCTAGAGCCGTGAATGATGGGTTGTGTTGTCAAATTTCGAGGTTGGGGGGCCTGCAGTTTTGTTGTTTTGTCCGCTGCCCTGATGCCATCACTCTTTTATATATATAGATAGATATTGTCTTCAGCATTAACAGAAAAGCAGCATGGTGTGTTCTAACCAACATAGGAAGGCAACACAAGGGTTAAAACACTTAAATATTATCTGGCTTTCTCAGACATCACTTTCCTGTGTCTTTTTCAGGTTCATCAAGTTCGTGAAAAACTACAGCAACCCAAATTTAACAATTTCCTTTACCACTGAACGCAGTATTGAGGATGAAATAAACCGGGAAAGCAGCAGCGATGCTAGTACTGTTGCCATCAGTTATGTGGTCATGTTTCTGTACATCTCCTTAGCTCTAGGACACATTAGGAGTGCTTCCCGATTCTTGGTATGTATGTTTATAATGGTTGAAAAGCAATTTTATAGCAATCTAGCTTGGGTACCTGGTGTTGGCCAGGTTATTTGAAAAAGTCAATTTTTAAGTGTACAAAATGCATAAGGTTGTGGATGAACTTCAACTGACATCATGCCAGGTTAACCCCAAAAAACTTCACCAGTACCCAAAGTTTGTTACTTTGGGCAAGCTAGCTCTGGGTGCATCATCGGTGGGGTTCAGTGTGCTCTCTGGCTGTAGGTAAACTACAACTCCCACTACGGTGAGTCAGCCCCCTCAAACCCCTCCAATAAGTTGAGTTAGTCATGGGGGTTCTGTGTGCCAAGTTTGGTCTATGTCCATCATTGATGGAGGTCACAGTTTCTCTGATTGTGGGTGAACTACAACTTCCAGAAAGGAAGGTCACT
This sequence comes from Anolis carolinensis, assembly GCF_035594765.1. Classification (NCBI taxonomy): domain Eukaryota; kingdom Metazoa; phylum Chordata; class Lepidosauria; order Squamata; family Anolidae; genus Anolis; species Anolis carolinensis. The sequence continues at coordinate 56,661,131 of NC_085844.1, forward strand.
TCCCCCCAAACCCCTCCAGTAATCAAATATCGGCATATCAGGTATGTGTGTCAGGTTTGGACCAGATCCGTCTGTGCTTGGGTTCACAGTGGTCTCTGGATATAGATGAACTACAACTCCCCCCAAATCAAGGAAAATTTTCCCCAAAGACTTCCAGTATTTTTTGCTGATCATGGGGCCTCTATGTGTCAAGTTTGGTCCAATTGCATCCTTGGTTGAATTCAGAGTGCTCATTGATTGCAGGTGAACTATTAATCCCAGAACCAAGAACTCCAAAATGCCCAGGCCAATTCCCCTCAAAACCTACCAGTATTCAAGTTTGGGCATATCAGGTATGCATGCCAGGTTTGGCCCAGATCCATCATTGTTTGGGTTCATAGTGTGCTCTGGATGTAGGTGAACTACAACTCCTATAAATCCCTCCAAAGATCGCCAATATTTTTGTTGGTCATGGGGGTTCTGTGTGCCAAGTTAGTTCCAGGTCCCTCGTTGGTGGAGTTCAGAGTGCTGTTACATTGCAGTTGAACTATACATCCCAGTACCTACAACTCCAATAAATCCTGGTGAATTCTCCCCAAACCTATCTAGTATGTTCAGTTGCTGATCAATTCATCTATATGCTGTGTGCCATAGAAAAGAATAGAAAAGGGTTATGGGAGAGGCAGTGGGCAGGTCATGCAAATTCCACACCAATTGAGAGAGTAAGGAACCATGGGATGTCTGGTGGAGGAAAAACAGAAAATCTAGGAGGAAATTGTCCCCAAATTAAAGCCTTCACTTGGGTGGTGGGCAGTATGGTGTTTGTGGAGGACATTGGCAGGCTCTTGGACATGTTCATGGTGCTTGCTATAACCTGGAGGGAGGGCTATTGCTGTCTTCTCGGTAGTGGAATCTATAGCTATTTGTGGAATGGGAGCCTTTCTGAGGAAGTGGCCACACATACATACATATTTTCACTTTCATTATGTGTATTGATAAGGACCTGAAACAATGTTTACATCGTCTGCTGATATTTTAGCTCAGATATGTTTTCCCTTGTCTTACGTTTTAACTTTTGTTTTAGGTTGAGAGAGAAATTTACTAGCCATTCATGCTCTTAATTTCATCCCTTTCTGGTATTTGTGGCTCTGAGTGTTCTTTGATTGTATCTCTCATAATCCCTCACCATTGGCTATATTGGCACATGGAAGTTGTAGTCCCCACGCTGAAAAAAAAAAACCCCTTCCGAAATGCCTCTGTTGCTAGTTAAATATATTTTCAGATACTACAAAGTTAGCCTTATATTTCTGCCTCCTGGGCATTTTTCTCTTTAGGTTATTTATGAGGCAGTATTTCACTTAATTTCAGACTAAATCTTTCCCTTGTCTAGCAAAGAATAACTAGAACTACATTGGAGCAACTGTAGTGTTAAGCAGTGATTAAAAATGATGACTATATAAATGTGTGATTTGTTTCTTCATTTATTAGGTGGATTCAAAAATTTCCTTGGGCATTGCAGGGATCCTGATCGTACTGAGTTCAGTGGCATGTTCTATCGGTATCTTCAGCTATTTCGGAGTGAGCTTAACACTGATTGTTATTGAAGTCATTCCATTTTTGGTCCTGGCTGTTGGAGTGGATAATATTTTCATTATTGTTCAGACATATCAGGTATTTTGTTTGTTTGTTTGTTTGTTTGTTTGTTTGGAGGAGAAAGAGGCTGAAGCCTTTATCAGTTATTAAATCCTTGTTGACTGTTTGTCTAAGTGTCCTCCATCTGTTCCCTGTGCAACAAGTTCACCTTCCAAGCAGTTAGATAGCAGAATAGTTAGGTTCCTGCACCACATGTACACACATACAAAAGAAAACAATTCAACATGTTTCAGCAAATGTTTAGGTCAAAACTAATAGATTGCACATGTCAGCTTTGCATGATTAAAACATTTTGAATGTTTTAGAAACTGCTTGAAGGCTTGATGTACTACTATGCTTTTTAACATGTAGAAGTAGTTGGTGAAGGGAACTGATCTGCTTTCCCCTTTTCTCTCTCTCTCTCTCTTTAATGCTGTTCCTGCTTGTAAAGGATTTTGGAAGTGGCTGCTGTTTGCCTTTTCTATTTTCAGGAAGGATCAGTTTGCATACCATCCCATTCTTTCCCAGCTCCAGTGTTATTGCAGTGTAATTCGGCACTGAAAGTTTGTATTTTCCCAGTCCTCCACCTTCAAGTGCCAATGCTGCTAAAACAAACCTCCAGTTAGAAAGAGAAAGGGGGATTGAACAATTGTAAAAAGGTTTTATAAAAAGGAGCCTTACTTTTAATGGTATGTCTGTATTTGTTATGTAGATCTTCGAACAATATTTGCTAGAGTTAATTCCTAACAAGATAATTCCTATTTCAGAGAGATGAGCGTCTTCAAGGTGAAACTCTAGATAAGCAGATTGGCCGTATTCTTGGAGACGTGGCTCCTAGCATGTTCCTTTCCTCGTTTTCAGAAACTGTGGCTTTTTTCTTGGGTAAGAATTCCTTATCTTTCTACATTTGTGGTTTAAGCTATTCTGACAGACCTTTGTTCCTGTCTAGTGTTATGAAAAGGTGAGCACTTGATTATGTTGCACGTGAGTGTTCTGCTTAATTAACACAATTCTTCTGTTTACGAAGGCATTTACGATAGCACTCATTCTATCGAGAACTGAGTACACATGCAGATAATTTATTTGAACATTGTGCTATTACAAACCAGATGCAAGTTCGTTACTTGCCAAATCTTAATCTGGTAGAGAATCTTTTATTAAATGCTCACAATGTGCTAAATTCTAGCATGCAATGTTTATCTTTCTCCAAACATGTCACAGGTTGATAAGGGTAAAAAAGAGTGTCTTTTGGAATGAAATTATTTTCTGTTTTTCTTACAAAGCACTCAAGATAACAGATACAGATGTATTTTTCACTGTTGTATCTACTCTACTAGATATACTGTTAGTGTGGAAGTGATAGAGAGTGGTAGGCCTATGGTCTTCCATTGTGTTTTCTTGACTCTGTAGTGACTTAAACTTCAATATCTCAAGTCTTAAGATCATTACAGTGCCACCTATACCACGTCAGAGCAATTCTGCTGTTATTGTATCAAAAGTTGTCTTGAATGTATTGTTCTATTAAGCATTCATGATTTGACATAAAATCATATCATCTGTGTAAACATAATGCATTATGTCCTTCTGTTTATTTATATCTTCTTCTAGGGAGTTTGTCCACTATGCCCGCTGTCCGTACTTTCTCCCTTTTTGCCGCGATGGCTGTATTCATTGACTTTCTTCTTCAGATTACATGCTTTGTAAGCCTCTTGGGCCTGGACATTAAGCGTCAAGAGGTAGGTTTATGGTCACCTCTTGCATCTGTTTTGAGTAAATTGCTACACTGGCATCATATTCATTTTAGGCCTTTTTATGTTTCAGAAAAATCGATATGATATCCTGTGTTGTGTCAAAGGCAGTGAGGAAATCAGTAACGTTCCGCATTCTGAAAGCATGTTGTTTTTATTCTTCAAAAACATATATTCCCCGTTTCTCCTAAAGGACTGGCTGAGGCCCATAGTGGTATGTATACCTTCCCCCTCCCTTGTTTTAAGTAATTACTACAAAGTCATCATGTTTGAAACTGAGACTGGCTATATGTATCTTAATGTATATATAAAAATATTCCCATAGCCAAGCCAAATGTTATTTTTTTAATTACAGCCATTTAATCTTTTAATTGTTCAGTAATGTATATTATTCAGATGTACATGCTGTTGTTAACTACTTACTTAAAACTGTTTATTTTTAATGTCATTAATATTTAAATATATTTTATTGTTCATATATTTTTAGGTTTTATGTTGCAATATATTGGTTTTACTGTAAACTGCTTTACATCTCATTTTTAGAGAAAAAAACAGTATAAATAAACATTTTTTTTCTGTGTCAGGAGCAACTTGACAAACTACAAGTCGCTTCTGGTGTGAGAGAATTGGCCGTCTGCAAGGACGTTGCCCAGGGGATGTTGATGTTTTACTATCCTTGTGGGAGGCTTCTCTCATTTCCCCGCACGGGGAGCTGGAGCTGACAGAGGGAGCTCACCCGCTCTCCCCAGCACAAGGGTTTGACTCATTGTGCCACTGGGAGTTCCTTAAATAATAATAATAATAATAATAATAATAATAATAATAATAATAATAATAATAGCAACAATAATAAAAACAAATAATAAAAACAAAGTATGGATCGTCGATGTTGCAATCCCAGATGACAGCAGAATTGATGAGAAATAAACGGAAAAGCTGACGCAATACGAGAATCTAAAGATCAAAGTGCAGAGACTCTGGCAAGCCTGTAATGGTGGTCCCAGTGATGATCGGCACACTGGATGCAGTGCCTAAAGATCTTGGCCAGCAGTTCATTGAAAGAGGGAAATGAAAACCATTTTTATGAGTTAAATCACTTTTTCTTTGTTTTTCAGATATCCATATTTGTGGGAGTGCTGTCATTCAGCATTGCAGTTATGAACAAAGTAGAGATTGGTTTGGATCAGAGGTTATCAATGCCAGATGTAAGTGGTTTTCATGTCTCCCCTCCCTCTCCATTTTCTTTCATTATGGTAAAGAAAACCTATCGAAAAGTACTATCATTCTCCCCTGTGAAAAAGTAGTAGTGTTTATATTTTTGGTGGTGAGATGGGTATTGCGGTGTTAAAATATTGAGGCATTTTAATTTTTCCCCCTTTTTAATGAACAAGGACTCCTACGTGTTGGAATATTTCAACTCTCTCAGTCGGTTCGTCCACTCAGGCCCTCCCGTCTACTTTGTGCTGGAAGAAGGGCATAACTACACCACTTTGGATGGGCAAAACATGGTGTGTGGCGGGATGGGATGCAACAACAACTCCCTGGTACAGCAGCTATTTGACGCAGCAGAAATCAGCAGCTAGTAAGTGCTCCCCTTTTTCATAAAATCCTAGGACTGAAAAACAAATAATTTGTATTTGAATTGAACCAAACTCAGGTTTGGAATTTTGACTTCAGAGCCTGCTGTTTTGGGGCACCGTCTACATTTTTTTTTACCGAAGTGAAAAGAGGTGTAGTGAAATCGATTCATTTACTGAACATCTGTCCTGATCCAATGCACAAGTTAGAACAGAAATGGCATACTTTGGATGTTAGAAGGGCAGTCAAGATACACACACACACACTGCAGTTCAGAAAAACTGAGGCTTTCTTTGTTTCGTTCAGTCCTCATATGCAAGTTCTCAATGGACATCTGAATTAGTACTGGATTAAAGAATGTATTTATTTGTGTTATGATTTGGATAAAAAGCCAAGCCCTCAAAATGCTTGGCCAAATTCAACATGATTTATGACACATAGTAAGTAATGCATATGCAGTTAGAACATCCTTGGAAGACATTTATAATGCCTTCAGTTGGATTGAACTATCAACCTTTGTATGGCACTATGAATTGTATAGGTACAGGTCTGCCTAAGCAGCATTTAGTCAGTTCTTCAGGTAGCATTGTCTTAGAAGGGTTTTCTCTCTCCCTGTTAAAAGGGCTTGAGTAAATCCTATTAGTGAGTGGATTTATCCTTCTGTGTCATTCCGGGAATTAGAGGCTGTACTTCCTGTGAAGGCTCATTCTGGAATGGCCAGAAGAAGCAGTCAGCACTTCTCCTATGTATATATCTTAAAAATTACAGAACATAATAAAAACATTGTAAGGTGCAACAGACGAGCATAGGTTTAATTGGATAGGACTTAATAATAATATGGTTGGGGTAGGAAACTGAAAGAAGTGTGTAGACTCCAGCCCAGTTTAACCTGTTAGAGCAGGCATGGGCAAACTAAGTCCTGGGGGCCGGATGCGGCTCCCTGGGTGCTTACCTCAGGCCCTCTTCATTTTCCCTGTCCTCTTGGCAGGACACAGCAGCCTGCCGCATCCTTATGCCAAAAAGATAGGGAAAGAAGGCAAGTAGGAGCTGAGGGCCCTTTGGAGCACTCTCAGCCACCGTGTGTCTCGACCTCCTCCTGACATAAGTGCGGTACAAGTGGCCCCATCCTTATGCCAGGAGGATGGCTTGAAGATGGAACACAGTGGCTGAGAGCCCTTCAGAGCACTCTCAACAGCCACCTGTCTTGCCGTCCTCCCGGCCAGAGGACAGCCCGAGGATTGGGAGAAGAGGATGGGGAGGGGATTGGAGGGGGGATCGGGACAGTTGCTATGAGTAGCCCCATCCTAATGCTGGGAGGGCAAACTGAGGATGACCCAGGCCCTGCCCTGCCTCCTCTTGGCCCTACCCTCTCTTGAACCCTTTCCCTCCTGGGCCCACCTCACCCAGTGTGTCCCCAGCCCCCCTCCCTCCTGGCCCGACCGTCCTGGCCAGACCCGTGGTACGGCCCCAAGAGAAAAAGGTTTGCCCATGCCTGTGTTAAGAGAGTGGATTATTCCTCCCATCCATCTCAGAATGATGCTTTGTAGTAAGAATAACCTTTTGTTTTCACCCCCCACCCCCAATCTCTTATTGAATAATGGTTGGAGTGTGATTGTGTGTGCGTAACACTCACAGAATAGTGCCCTGTTTTAAATGCTTACGGAAAATATTTGGCTCTTTGTTTACACATTGCAGTACAAGAGTTGGCTATCCTCCTTCTTCTTGGCTTGATGACTACTTTGATTGGGTCAAACCCCAGTCGTCCTGTTGCAGAGTCTATAATGCCACTGAACAATTCTGCAATGCTTCAGGTACAGTGAGTTTGCTTTAGTGTTTTTACTTTTGCAAAATAAAATCCTGCTTTCAAACTGAGATATTGAGCCTTCTGGTTGCCAGCCATGCCTCCTTGCCCAAGTTCACATATCATAAACTGGACCATGTAATATTTTGAATATTCCTACTCCTACTCAATTTCAGGCATCACCGGCCTTTGAAATATTTTGGACTAACCTCTGTGATGAGCCCCCAGTGGTGCATCAGATTAAACTGCTGAGTTTCTGAACTTGCTGACTGAAAGGTCAACAGTTCGAATCTGGGGAGTAGGGTGAGCTCCCGCTGTTAGCCCCAACTTCTGCCAACCTAGCAGTTTGAAAACATGCAAGTGTGAGTAGATCAATAGGTACCACTCCAGCAGAAGGTAATGGCGTGCCATGCAGTCATGTAGGCCACATGGCCTTAGAGGTGTCTACGGACAATGCTGGCTCTTTGACTTAGAAATGGAGATGAGCACCAACCCCCAGAGTCGGATACGTCTAGACTTAATGTCAGGGGAAACTTTTATCCTTTAACTAACCTCTGTGAAACATCTGAACATAAATAATTAGCATTGCACTCACAGAGTCTGAAATTTTTCAGTAAAATTCAGTAGTTAAACAGACAAAAAGTCTAAGTCAAGCTAAGGTATGCTTGTAATTGAACAGCTTCTTGGGTGTCTTTGACGCAACAGTACCCTGTTTCCCCTAAAATAAGACATCCCCAGAAAATAAGACCTAGTAAATGTTTTGCTAAATTGCTAAATATAAGGCCTCCTCTGAAAGTAAGACCTAGCAAAGATTTTGTTTGGAAGCATGGCCAACGAACAGAACACCAGAGCATGCAGGATTGGTAAATGTACCTACCATAGAGTGTTGTACATGGAAATAATGGTAGTAACAAGACATTCTTGATAGGATTCACAGTTTGTCTGGTTATGCTGGTTTGTGATGACAACTACTGTACAGTATTCAATAAATGTTCATTTTCTTGTTCAACAATAAATGTGAATTCTTCTCCATGGAAAAATAAGACATCCCCATAAAATAAGACCTAGAGCATCTTTGGGAGCAAAAATTAATATAAAACACTGTCTTATTTTCGGGGAAACACGGTAAGCATCTTGATGTTTGCCCCCCAAAAAATGATATCTTCTAGATTGTGAAACCTAAATGTGTGGGTGGCACAGAGGTAATTCCTTGGTTTCTTTCCCATATTTGCTTGCAGTTGTTGATCCCTCCTGTGTCCGTTGCCGTCCACTAACTCCAGAAGGGAAACAGAGGCCACAGGGTGAAGAATTCATGAGATTTCTCCCCATGTTCCTCTCTGATAATCCTAACCCAAAATGTGGTAAAGGGTATGTATTGCTATAGCACTTAAATAGATATAATTTCTGGATAAAAAATTCAGTCATAAAATAATGTTTCTTTTTAAAACAATTAAAATTATTTTGCTATTTTTTTCAAGCTACTGTAAATGTCACCGTCCACATACATTTCTGATTACGGCACTTCACATCATGCATCTGAGAAAGTATCTGTTAAAGTGGTATCAAACTGCATTCAATTCAACAATGTAGAATGAATGCAGTTTGATGCAACTTTAACTGGAGAGCTCAGTGCTGTGGAATCATAACAAGGTCTTTAGCTTTCTCTGCCAAACATTGCTGGTGTCTCGCCAAACTACAAATCGCATAATCCCATAGATCTGAGTTATGGCAGCTAAAGTGGTGTCAAACTGCATTCCTTCTGCAGTATTTACAAAATCTTATGCTTACTCTCTCAGTCAGACTCTAAGGCCCCTTTCATACAGGTGAATAAAATCCCACATTATCTGCTTTGAACTGGAATATATGACAGTGTGGACTCAGATAACCCAGTTCAAAGCAGATATTATGGGATTTTCTGCCTTGATATTCTGGGTTTTATAGCTATGTTGAAGAGCGCTCAGGTGCTATAGGGTCCTTTGGCCTTTCTGATTATAATTAACTTTGGTACAGAGTTGCTTTTAGCTTAATTTTAAATACATTTATTTGCATAAAACACATTTGCCCTTCATTCAGATCCCCTTCTTTAAGACTTTGTAACAAAACAAACAAACCCTACTTGGTGCATAAGTCTCAGGGGAACCTCTTTCAAATTCTGCTATCCCATACTTTTGGATGCCTTTGTGATTTGTTATTTCTAAAGTTCCCTTCAAATTTTATTCAGTTGGATCTGTGCCATTGATTATTGTCTTTTTTCCATTTGGATAAGATAAATTAGATATTAGTACTCTCGAAGAAAATTGCAGAGTCTCAAGAGTTGGAAAGAAGTTCTTCATTGTCTCCCGTTCCCTTGCCCTGATTTTATTCTTCCACGCTTCCTTCCTTTTTACCTTCATAAGTGGCATTTGTTTTCATTCCTTGTCAAAACATGTCCAGATTAAAAAGGACCTGTCTTATTTTGTCCTACAGAATAGTATATCATATTGTACTGGAGGTTAGTGAAGACTCCAGTATGTCTTGTGTTATTTGTTTGCATTGAAAAAGCTGCCAACCATCCCGCTGTGTTTTTAATGGCGCCTTTCTTTACAGAGGACACGCTGCCTATGGCTCTGCAGTGAACTTTATAAACAACAATACGGAAGTTGGAGCTACTTACTTCAGTTCTTATCATACAGTGCTGAAAACGTCAGCAGACTTCATTGATGCTATGAAAAAAGCGCGGATGATAGCCAACAATATTACTGAATCCATGAGCCTCAAGGAGAAAAACTATCGAGTGTTCCCTTACAGGTATAGCAATGTCTTCTTCAAATCATTTCTGCTAATGTTTAGAAGGCAATGTTCATAGTCTTGGGGATTATTTTCATTTTGCTCTATCTATATGCAGGTGAGTGTAGGATCTTAATTCCAACCTATTAATTTAGGGAACCTTTTCCACTCCAGAGCCACTTGGGAATGATCTTCAGTTAATGAGTGTGTGATTAACAATGTCTGGAGGTTTTCCTCCCATCTTAACTTGATTACTGCCTTGGAGTGTGGTGGAAGCTCCTTCTTTGGAGGCTTTTAAGCAGAGGCTGGTTGGCCATCTGTCGGGGGTGTTTTGATTGTGCTTTTCCTGCATGGCAGAATGGGTTTGAGCTGGATGACCCATGCAGTCTCTTCCAACCCTATTCAATTATAACAATGACTGTGCTATTAACAAAATGGCGACATGCTTGTAAATGGCATCAATTGCTAAATTATCCTGCAGGGCCAGGAATACACATGTCAAAAGAACTTCAAAGCATACTGGCAAGGCAATTCCAAGTATTGGAACTGAACATGCTACTGTAGAAATACAGAAAATGCTGCCTTTGGGTATTAATGTATTTTTGCAGCCCTTGAAACTACCCAGCAGCCCTTTCTCTAGCTTCAAAAATGGGTGAATTGTCTTCATTTTAAATCTCATAGGTTTCTGGGACAGGGGAGGGTGCACTTACAATTCAGAATAATCCTTATCTTTCAAAACTTAATGTAGATTTATTTCATGGAATAGAAAGCTGGCTCCTGGAACCATCAATTTTCTTTCTCCTGTGCTGTCGAATGACAGCAAGCATTGTTTGTAAATTTAACAAAACATTACACACAACTCTTCCTCTGCATTCTATTTTTTCTGCTGTATTTTAGCACTTGGGAGCCTCTGGTGGCGCAGTGGGTTAAACCACTGAGCTGCTGAACTTGCTGACTAAAAGGTTCGCGGATCAAATCTGGGGAGCGGGGTGAGCTCCCGCTGTTAGCCCCAAATTCTGCTAACCTAGCATTTCAAAAACATGCAAATGTGAGTAGATCAGTACCACTCCGGTGGGAAGGTAACGGCGCTCCATGCAGTCATACCAGCCACATGAGCTTGGAGGTGTCTGTGAACAACACTGGCTCTTCAGGTTAGAAATGGAGATGAACACCAACCCCCAGAGTTAGACACGACTAGATTTAATATCAGGGGAAAAACTTTACCTTTACTTTTATTTTAGCACTTAGAAATGACAAGGCCTCTGTTGAACTATGCTGCTTCATTTTTTTTCTGTTAACACAGCTAAAACTATTTTTTTCCTCTTTCCCCCCTCTTTATAGTGTGTTCTATGTTTTTTATGAACAATATATGACCATTGTCGGCGATACCATCTTTAACCTTACTGTTTCTCTTGGATCGATATTTCTGGTAACGATGGTACTCCTTGGCTTTGAAATGTGGGCTGCCGTTGTCGTCTCTGCCACAATTGCGATGATTTTGGTCAACATGTTTGGAGTGATGTGGCTCTGGGGCATCAGCTTGAATGCTGTTTCATTAGTCAACCTTGTCATGGTAGGTTTGCCTACACCTTCCTTTCACTGTTAAGATGCCCTCAAAAAATCCCTTCCCAGAATTATTTCACTCCTTGATGAATTATTATCAGCAAGCTTAGATCTGTCAAATTGGAATGTGCAAAACAACAGAAAGAAGCAAGAATTTCTCATTCCCTGATCTCTTCGGTTTTTAAAGTCCAGGTTTAGAATTGAACAAGTAGGTTTCTCCACTGATTTCTAAGGGCAACTTTGTTTATGTGGAGCTGTCGTGGCGCAATGAGTTAAATCTTTGTGCTGGCTAAACTGTTGGCCTGAAGGTTGGTTTGCTGACCTGAAGGTTGCCGGTTTGAATCCGCAAGACAGGATGAGCTCCCATCTGTCAGCTCTAGCTTGTAGGGACATGAGAGAAGCCTCCCAGCTAACACATCCCAGAGTTCCCTTGGCATCATTTCTGTAGATGGCCAGTTCTCTTACACCAGAAGTGACTTGCAGTATGTTCTCAAGTTGCTTCTGGCAGAATTAAAAAAAAAGTTCAAGCCTTGAATATATACTTTAAATATAGCTTCTCCTGAGCCCTAGGGGAGTGGCAGCATATAAGTTTAAATAATAAATAAATAAATAAATGTGCTCAGGACTTCCTCCCTATTCCCCAATGCGACCTAAAAAGCAGCTCTCCATATATTGAAAACATGGAGTACATGGAAAAAGAAATGATGCACGTCTTGTCATCTTACAGTGCTTACTCAAGACATAAACCCGTATTAACTGAGGGATAAACTCTCTGCACTGAAAATTACACAGCTGATCTAATGCAGTAGTGTCAAACATATTGCCGTCCAAGTGTTTTGGACTTCAGCTCCCAGAATTCCTGACCATTGATCAAGCTGGCTAAGGCTTCTAGGAGTTGGGAGTCTGAAACATCTGGAGGGCCACATGTTTGACACCTCTGATAAGCCCTAGATAGTAAATATTTTGATTTGAAGCCATCATTATTAACAGTAGAACACATTTCTGCATAAAACTGCATAGGATTCGCATGTGCAATTAATGTTGTCTTTGGATGCCTTGACCTTGATAAAATGTTCTGGTAACCCATGGCAATTCCCTGTGCTGCCTTCTTTCCAGAGTTGTGGTATCTCTGTCGAGTTCTGCAGCCACGTGGTGAGAGCCTTCACGATCAGCACAAAAGCCAACCGAACTGAGCGCGCTCAGGATGCCCTGTCCCACATGGGGAGCTCTGTAAGTATCACTTTGCGCCCTGTTCTTGTTGGGTAATTTCAGAAAGGGGGGAAAGACATTTAAAATGTAAAGCAGCAAGAACAGCCCGGTGGCACAATGGATCAAAACCCTTGTGCCAGCAGGACTACTGACTGAAAGGACAGCAGTTCGAATCCGGGGAGTGGGGTGAGCTCCTGTCTGTCAGCTCTAGCTTCCCATGCAGGGACATGAGAGATGGTACAGCATCCAGGCACCCCCTGGGCAATGTCCTTGCAGATGGCTAATTCTTTAACACCAGAAGCGACTTGCAGTTTCTCAAGTCACTCCTGACACGAAAAAAGCAGTTTTCACAGATCAGAAGCTTCTTAAATGTTGCAGTAGAGCGAAGGAGCATCAGCAGTTACAGGAACAGAGTCCAGCTTTAAAAGTTATGAAATACTTTATTCAAAAAGAATTACATTTTTATATAGGAAGGTTTGGGCCTAGCTATCTCTCTCTGGAGACATCTTGCCTCTCTCCATGCTCACAGGAGAAGAACAAAATGGAGGACTTGGGCTTGCCATGCAGTCTGGAAACTTTGAATAAAAAGAGTTGTGTTCCTAAGAAGTATCAGTCTAATGTCACAAAGAAATAGGAGATAATAGAAAGGCAGACAGGCAGAGAACAATGAGGGAAGGGCTTTCCCTGCCAGCTAACTCATCTGCCTATCTATTTCCTTGATGGAGGACTATAAACTTATCCAGGATGTGGTTGAGTTCCAACAGTTCTGTCATGAGAGTAAAACAGGCTTCACACTCTTCCTTGCAGGCATATAAACAACATAAGGGATACAGATTGCATACTGCTCTACAAGTGTATAGAAATAGGAATTGGGGGGGGGGGGGGGGTTGCACCTGAGCATTTCTTCTCCAAGTAAAAAGGGAGAGAAAGGCTAACAGCAGTTTCTAATTTTCCTGCAGAAGTCTTACTTGGCCATGCATGCTAAAGGGCTGAACTCCTGTCAAAACGTGTCCAGAAGGTCCTCCTTGACGTTTTGCCGATGAAGAGCTAGCCATGCATGGCCACAAAGTTGTAATTCAACTAATGACGTGCCTTTCATTTGCTGTGCTGCACATAACAAACCCTTTTAACTCCCCAACAGGTTTTCAGTGGAATTACACTCACGAAATTTGGAGGAATAGTGGTGCTCGCTTTCTCAAAATCCCAAATTTTCCAGATCTTCTACTTCAGGATGTACTTAGCTATGGTACTACTTGGAGCAACACATGGACTAATATTTCTTCCTGTCCTGCTAAGCTACATAGGTAAGGCTCTCCTATTTGCTATGGTTAAACAAACCGACATGTAATTTGGCTTCAGTCGTCATTTTAGCACTACGCTGCATTGTAGTTTAGGAGTTTAGACTGGCTTCCAGCACTCCTTGTGGCTGCAACACAAGGTTAAAAAGCTTTTGATTTTGTTGAGGTACCCTCATTTTGTTGAATGGCAACTTGCAGTGCCCAAAATCAAGGAGTTTGTATTTTAATTAACATTCACATTACCGTACTTGCCTCAGTTTTTTTTAAAACTACAGTAGAGTCTCACTTATCCAACACTCGCTTATCCAACGTTCTGGATTATCCAACGCATTTTTGTAGTCAATGTTTTCAATAAATCATGATATTTTGGTGCTAAATTCGTAAATACAGTAATTACAACTTAACATTACTGCACATTGAACTACTTTTTCTGTCAAATTTATTGTATAACATGATGTTTGGGTGCTTAGTTTGTAAAATCAAAACCTAATTTGATGTTTAATAGGCTTTTCCTTAATCCCTCATTATCCAACATATTTGCTTATCCAACGTTCTGCCGGCCCGTTTATGTTGGATAAGTGAGACTCTACTGTATTACCAAGTTTTTTCCCCAAGTTATTTTTGCATATGATTGAACTTCGTATTGTTTTGAGTAAATATATTGCAAGCAAAAAACACCAGTTTTCAAAAAATAATGAAAGTAAAACCTATCAGTAACTTTCCCTTTTTCCGTCACAGGCCCCTCAGTAAATAAAGCTAAAGTACGTGCAGCACAAGAAAGGAGCAAAGGTACAGAAAGAGAAAAACTCCTGTTCTTCTAGCTGTTTTAAACCAAGTGGTCAGTGGACTCTTGAATCCTGGGTGAAGAAGCCCTTTATGCTGAATTGTAGCAAGTTTCTGTGACTACTGTCTCACAACTGGAAAATATTACTGGATTGAAGACCAGTAGTTCTGGACAATTTCAACTCAGGACGTTCTACATCCAACTACAGATTTGTCAGTATTACTAAAACTAGGGAGTATTAACACGGTCAGAAATTATTTCTATTTAATAAATTCTGGTTTTCACTGTTATGGTTCCACCCTGAAAATACCTTCCTGAGGAAATTTGAAGGGACATGTATGAGGATAAATTGCTGCACCACTGACACTATTTTTTAATGCAACTCAATGCAATTTCTGACTCTATTTTTAGGAGAAAAGCAAAACATGACTCAAAATGTTGTACTATTTTTTAATATCTGCCAAAGGATCTGTATATATACTTTATTATAAAATAGGATTTTTTGTAGGTCAAAAGTATTGGTACATAAATGCAATAAATTAAATTTATACATTTTTTTTGTATTGCAACCGCTTTGCTAATTCCTAAAAAGTGGTAGGCTTCATTAACGATTGGTCTCCAAAAACTTGCTTAAAAAACGTGACATGCTCTTCACAGTGCTCTCCTACAAGATAAAAACAGAACAGTGCAAGGTGACAATACACTTCGGTATAATGCAGAATTGAAAGTTTTAATTGTCTTCCTAATATATATATATTTCTTTGAATTAAATTTATTCTTTTTTTTTTAAGCTACAAGTTGTTTGCTTGGGCTCTGCACTCATCAAACATCAAAGCCCAGTTTAAGATCTAGCAATTCTTCTTTAGATAACTTTTAAAAAAAGTAACAAGCTACTGAACTGGGAGAAGTTTAGGGTGCTTATAACAGTGTCTGTGGCGAGTCTTATATAGGCAGAGTAGATTTTATGCATAGACACATTTTGAGATAAGGGAAGCAGTTTATTATTCTTCAGTTGATATTATCTTGAGCATTAACCTTCTTGGCAAAGCTACGCATGATTAATTCTGTCCAGACCGGCCACTTCCCCAGGATTATGTCTAGCATTAACACAAGAACTACTATTACCAAATTAATGTTGTTAATTTGATTAGCATATGCACAAACTAATGTTTACAGTCAATGGATTGGGATAATTATTGAAGGGGAAACACAAGGGAAACATGTCTATACATAGCTAATTTATTTTCCAAAGGTAGGGGTACTGATCACAGGCAGCTGCAGGTAAGGACGCCTCTTTGACATCTGTTTAATCCACTAATGAGTATTAAATTTATCATGATCAGAGAGAGAAGGCCATTGGCACTTCTCCTTGGAGGAGTGTGCTGTGCCCAAACAGGCCTTTTTTTCCAGGTCACTTCCTGTTGGAAAAAAGTCTCCTAGGCTTAAACATAAATAACTTTATTTATAGACCACCCTATCTCCCCGGAGGGACTTAGGGCGGCTTCCAATACATAATGGTTTAAGGGAGGTGCGGGAATGTTTGAGAAATGCTCTTGCAATGCCCCCACAGGGTATTTGGGCTCCCAAAATGGGGGTATGTGGCCGCCTCAGGCCCCCCACCCCAGCCCATGGCAGTTGTGCCAAGAAAGGCATTATTATTGCACACTTCTCCAAATTACAGCAGGCCATCAGTGTATTCCCACTATAAAACAGTTAAACATGGTTTCTTTGATGATAGTAGCATTTTTCTTCACTGCTGTTGTTAATACAGACGTTAGTCTTTTAAGTCAATTCTCCATGTGAACTCTTCCAGGACTTTTAGTTTCACCACTATCTCTGAAATTGGAACTATTCCATAGAACAGCCATGGGCAAACTTCAGGCCTCCAGGTGTTTTGGACTTCCAACTCCCACAATTCCTACTGCTGTTAGGAATTGTGGGAGTTGAAGTCCAAAACACCTGGAGGACCAAGGTTTGCCCATGCCTGCAATATGTAGGTATAGAATGTAGATATAGTGCCTTTACTGCAGAAACTATGCTTGGGAACAAAAATACTGAATTATATATGTGGTTCCCCCCCCTCCTTTTTTTTTTTTTTTTTTGGAGAAAGAGGTTATCTCTTTTCTGAACTCTGAAATGTTAACAGCAGGAACTTGCAATGGCAATATTCTCTGATCAATGTTAGGAAAAGACTTAAACACACATGGGCTATTAGGGTGGTTTATAGGAGAACATGTTAAAAGGATATTGTACAAGAATACCTCAACTGTTTTGGTTATGCTAATAAACACATTCAAGTAGATTTTGTTGGTCTGCATTTCAATGGCTCACCCTTGTTGCTGAATTCATTATTTATAAAAGCACAGCTAATTTTTCACAATAACAATTTCACTTGTGACCCAAAAGCACTATTTCGCGATTTCTAGACTGGAAGTAGTCCAAAATGCAAGAACGCAAGTTTTGAATCCCAATCTCAACTGTAATCAATTGTAAGATATTTCTAAGTTCCATTGTTTTAACAAACTTTAAGGAAAGGTAAAAGGCTGCATGAGATTCTCCTGGCTTGCTTGCAAAGTTTGCATTTTCCCTTTACATCAATTTGCTGCTCACCTGGCGTGAAACTGGGATTTCCCCGTAATCGCTGATTTCTCTGCTCAAAGAACCTGAATATGGTATAGAAGAGCATCTCATCTTCCGTTTGCTTCGCTGCATCAAGGAACTTGCGAGCAGAAATGCTGTCGTGTCCTCCGATGCCCCTGATGAATCTCAAGGCAGCGAGGACCTGGTGCTTGGATAACAAGACCTCCACTATTTCATCATTTGCTGTAGAAAGTCTCTGAAAGTGCAAATTAATGCTGTGAGTGATAACTGGCCTAAAAGTCATGATTTCTAATTCTAGGGCCCAAGGGAAAATGGTCTTCCAGCTTTAAAGTAGTATATTTTTACCTTATTTAAAGTCTCTGGGGTTTTTTTGAGTTTATTTGTTTTCACTTGTTTAATTTTACCCGCAACTGTTTCTTATTTGAATAATCATCAAATAGAATACTGCTTCTTAAACTGTGGGTCCAAACTCTAAATAGGGTTCCCTTATCTCAACATTGGGGTTGCAAAACAACAATGAAAGGGGACTTTTGGGACTTTTGGGATACGTTCACAGGAATTAATCAGCTTCAAGTAAGTTGCCATTCTACTGGTCTTTTTCAGAGTGAACAAACATTTACCTGCGTGCACAAATAGCATTTTCCTCCTACACTTTAAAGGAAAAGAAGATTTCCTGTACAAATACTTCTATATAGGACAGAGTATGCCCATCATAATTTTTGAGAAATGCACATATGCTCACTTTGTCATGCAGACTGAAAAAAGTTTTCTTCACATCTTTTTGAAAAATACTAATTTTGCATTCAACATTTTAGTGAAACAAAGACAAACTTAAAGAGCATTGTTGTTGTGTTTTTGGGAAAAGATGGCAAGCATTAACATAAAGAGAAACAGCCTGGTTAGATATTTGCTGACTTGCACTTCTTGGGGAACTGTTCAGCTAACAGCTTAAATGCGAATACTTCCCACCCAAATAATGTTTTGTGAATAAGTATTATGTCACCTAGTAGCAGACACTATAGTCCACTCTTAAACTGTGGGCCCTGACTTGAAATTGAGTCCAATTAGCTCAGTGTTGGGGGTCATGAAAAATTTGACCACAGTAAAACCTTTCTGAGTGCCACATAGACATTTGCACAAATCTGTTAGCAACAACATGCAGTGTTTATAGTGGACTCTTCAGAAAATGCTTCAGTCGTACTCCACAAAATGGAAATTTAGCTTGTTTAACACTTTGCAAATATGGTGGTGCAGCTGGTTAAACCGCTGAGCTGCTGAACTTGCTAAATGAAAGGCTGGCAGTTCTAATTCGGGGAGCGGGGTGAGCTCCCGCCATTAGCCCCAGCTTCTGCCAATCTAGCAGTTTGAAAACATGCAAATGTGAGTAGATCAATAGTTACCGCTCTGGCTGGAAGGTAACGGTGCTCCATGCAGTCATGCCAGCCAGATGTCTACGGATGACGCTGGTTCTTCAGCTTAGAAATGGAGATAAGCACTACTCCCCAAATTCGGATGTGACTAGACTTAATGTCAAGGTGAAACCCTTTACCTTTTATCAGTAAATGTTTAATTTTATACCTATTTTATAGACCTATATATCTTGGGTGTTGTAAAAGTTTTTTCGGGTGGAAAAGGGGTCATGAGTGGAAAAGTTTAAGAAGCGGCAAAATCGCCAAGGAAATAGTATGTAACAAGTTTTCTGTACCTTTAACATATCCAGTGACAGTTGATGTGCGGGAGGATAAATACTCTCCAGAGACAATAACAAGCAAGCCTGAAACAAGATAAATAGCTGTATATTTAACATGCCTGTTATACCATGGCAAGCCATTCCAGCAGGATGAGTGCCCAGAATCAGTCCCCATTGTTTGCACAGTCACCATCTGAGGCAAAGCTAGGATAATGTTATGTACAGACAGTCTCTGAGTTAGAAACATCCAACTTACAAACAACTCACAGTTACGAACAAGGGAAAAACAACAAGAAGTAGGAGAAATCTTCCCCTTCAGAAGGGAAATTCACTCCTGGAAGTTATCATGGGGAAAAGGTGTCTCCACTGAAGCTTTCCCACGAATCCTTGTTTCCACAACAAGCCAAATTCTTCAAAATCCAACTATCACAGAGACAGGAGTGAGTTGAAATCTTCTGAACAAGCAGCAATAAAAACTCCACAGAGGTCCCTATACTATCCAGGATATATACATTTGACTGGAGTAATACTTTAAAAATATACCTGTTTTGACTTACATACATATTCAACTTAAGAACATACAGAATCTATATTGTTTGTAACTTGGGCACTTCCTGTATATCTATTGCTATGATTCTTGGAATAAGGACATGCTAGAAATTAGAAGCAGCCAAAAAGTAGTGAAGAAAGCTTACTTTAACTTACCAAAGGCTTTGAATCGCTGAGGACATGATACTGCAAGAACTGGTGGAGCATATAGAATAAGTTGTGTTGAACAAGGGTTTTGATTACCAGCTCATACAGGTAATGCTAAGGAGGGAAGAAAACAGTAATTTTATTTACCTCCTACAATGTCATTAGATCAGATTACAAAGAACCGATTATATATCTTGAGTTCTGTTGTTGGGGAAAAGGTGGAATATAGATTAAGTAAAGAAAATGAGAAGAACTTGGGAAGCAAAATTTTCTCCTAAATAATGGAATGCCACATTTCTTTTACCTGAACAGCTATTTGGACTTGATTGAGGGAACGAATATATTCCATTAAGACAGCTATAGTGAACTTGTGAGGTGCTTCCTACAGGAAGAGAAAATTCACCAAAAAAGAGAGATACTTTAAAAATCAACTTTTATAATAGTTAAAGTATATTAAAGTAAATAATTTGTTCAGGCTTCTTGCTGCAGAGTGTTTCTGATAAATTATTTTACATATAGCCATAAGGTGTTCATATCACCTATAAATATACTAATACTAGTTGTTTCTCTTTTTGAATGAGCATATGAATGAAATACAATGAAATATCAAAATTCTGGTGACTAAACAGACTAACCTTTTTTTCTGTAAAGACAGATAAAACATGAGTGTACATGTCTGACTGGTCAATAACAGCTTGAGTACGGACCGGTCGTTTCGGGGGTGGATTGCTTCTGCTCTGGCCAGTTTCTAAGGCCTGTAAACAACCAAATAACACTTCCATTAAAATAAAACATAGAGGGGCATTGTGAAAGCAGAACAAAGATAAACTATTTTAGCAACCAACTCTAGATGTGATTGTTCACATGGGATCCTATGTATGCCAAAACTATAGACTAATTCAGACTAATAACCAGGTTAATATTAATATTGACAAGATAGACATCATTCTCATTCTAGTAACGTCAATCACTATGGAATGCAATTAAGCAGATGTTGATTGTTGCCTATTTTGGGGGGACTGTAGCTAGAAAGTACCTTTTTATTCTGAGAACCTACTACATGCAAAATACAGAGGCTTAAGCTGGATCAATGTCAAATTGGTGACTAGCTGCTCAAACAGCATATACAAAATACATGGCTAAAGAGACAATAGTAATAACTTGCCATATTATAGGTCTGCTCTGCTTCCAGGTATTTTTTATATTCATGATTGAGTTTGTCAAAGACAGTGGCAATCACACCCAGTGATCCTCTGTCTAGTTCGCTTAACACTGCAAGAGAAAATGCACAAGAAACAGCTGAAATTCATTATCAAATTATGCAAAACTTTATGAAATTTATTTGGAGAAAAGTTATTAGAGAAACATTTTACAAGATGATAAATAGATTGTCCCTTTGTGGAGAGAAGAAGCAATGTATAAATATACATAATAATAAATAATAATAGTACCTAACTCCTGAAAAACAGTCAAAATGCACAAAGGTACTACTAACATTTGTTGAAAAGCAATGGTAACTATGTTTTATCATATGTGGTGGATATGTAATAAGAAGAAAGAAATTCTGATCTGAGATATTTCATTCAATGGAAGATATATAAAATGTTAAAATTCAGTTGAAACCAGATTCAGTGGAAATCAGAATTCTATCTGGAGAAGACTGTCTTCTGAAAATGTATGACTTGACAGAAATTGACAAATTGACAATTTTGGTTGTAGAAAAGACAACCGCAAACTTCAATTTAATTATATGTAAATGTTTATTTGTATACCTAAAAGAGCACTGGGGTAAGTCATCAATATTACCTTGTTTCCCCAAAAATAAGACAAGACATACCCATAAAATAAACCGTAGGATTTTTAAACATTTGTGCAATATAAACCATACCCCGAAAATAAGACATAGTGATAGGCATGGCTATGCAGCGTACCGGCGCGGAGCGGTAAATAAGATAGGCAGCCCTTCTCATCTACCCCATTGTGACAGCTGCTATCTCGGATGTGACCAGAGAGGTGTGGGCAGCCCCAGCAACAAGGGATAAAATCACTGACAATATTGCTGCCAATGCACTCCGAGTAGGTTACGTGGAAAAGAGCTGCTCATTTAATGAGAGCTCTATTGCTCAACACGAAAGATTGGGCCCAACGGTTCTAAAGGAAACGGAGTTGCAAGAAATTCAGAATAGAATTCCGGGTTTGGAGAGTTATGACAAGGTTCCAGAAGAAGGCGACTTAACTATATTTGAGTAAATGTAGATTGTTGTACCTTACTTAATAAAAATAAGACATCCCATGAAAATAAGCCATAGTGTGTCTTCTTGAGGAAAAATAAATATAAGGCAGTGTCTTTTT
The DNA here is from genome assembly GCF_035594765.1 of Anolis carolinensis. Taxonomy (NCBI): domain Eukaryota; kingdom Metazoa; phylum Chordata; class Lepidosauria; order Squamata; family Anolidae; genus Anolis; species Anolis carolinensis. The sequence continues at coordinate 56,682,828 of NC_085844.1, forward strand.
TGGGGAAACATGGTAGATTTTAAAGAATTAAAGACAAAGAATTATATAATGAAGATTTTTTTTAAGATCAAGTCAGGGGGTGCTGGGGTTTTTAACTTTGAATATATTTTAATGGATTTTAACTGAATTTTTAATACTGTTTATATTTAATTGTATTTTAATGTTTGCATATTTATATATTTTAAATTGTATGCTAATGCTTTATGTTAAGCCACTTTGACTCTCCTTTGGGAGAGATAAAGCAGAATAATAATAATAATAGTAATTATAATAATAATAATACAATATAATACTAATAATACAATATAATAATATTAATTATATATTATATATTACATGTAATATTATTAATAATATTACAATATATATAATATAATATGGTAATTTATTGCCAGTATTGTGCTATGCTAATAATATAATATTGTATGTAAATTTAATTTGTATGCCTCTCTGAGTCTCCTTCGGGGTAAGAAGGGTGGGATATAAATGTATTAAATAAATAAATAAATAGACATTGACAAAATTACCACAATAGACATTGACAAAATTACGATCTGCCAACTGCAAAAGGCCACCCTACTGGGATCTGTGCGCATCATCTGAAAATACATCACAGAGTCCTAAACGCTTGGGAAGTATTCGACTTATGATTTTGTGACACGAAATCCAGCATATCTATCTTGTTTGCTGTATCATACCATGTGTCAAGTTGTGTCAAGAATAATAATAATATATTCTGTAAAAGAGGAAATAAGAGAGGAGACACTTATTTCCATCCACTAGGCCGTTGGATCTAAAGCCTTCTCCGGTGTGTAGTTTTGTATTACAGGGCTTTAAAAATTATTGTTATTGAATTTAGTTCCATTTATGTATGTGTAGCTTTTATCATTTGGTTTGTCTGTATGTTTGTTTCTATGATCTTTTTTATTTGTTAATGTTATTCCAAATATGAAGATATTATCTTTAAAAGAATTAGCTGCATTCAGATGCCACTCCAGTTTTATCATCTTCAGTCATGGAAGAAGTTGCCTAGAACTGCAATCACTTCTCTTTGTATGTCTTAATACAATCATTCATATCAAATATTATAATGCCAATTAAATGATATGTCCCATATGTAATAAACAAAATGGGATAGTACAGGACAGAATAGCTTTTAGAAGTACCTTCTTCACAGCTTTGCTTTCTACAAGAACCATTTTTACAACCATGCAATGAAAACTTACTTTGAGAACAGACAGAGAGAATAACCATCTTGCATTCTTTCCTCTGCAGCAGAAAATCCATTAATTTCCCTTTGTCTGGCAAGAGATTTACTATGGGTTCAAGTTTCACCTGCAGATTCCAGAGATAACCTGTGTTTTTCAAAAACAAACTCCTTCAGAGAAGCTAGTAAGATCTTGATGCACATTTGTTTACAGCATTCATGTAGAACCATATTAGACTGAAGTATCAGGACAAAGAGGTTTGTCAATAATTAAACCTATCAAATTATAGTTAGGTTTATTTTTTTAAAAATCCTTATTTAGGTTAAGTAGTTCCTCCACATTTGCTGGGATTAGGAGTGCAAAAGAGGGGGAAAAACCAAACAAATCTGTTGTTTTCTTACCTAAAACAATCTGTAGTCAACTTTCACCTGAAGAATGACTATAGAGATGCCTAGAGATTCTTAGGTCCCTTCCACACAGCTGCATAAAATCCACACTGAATTGGATTATATGGCAGTGTAGACTCAAATAATCAAGCTCAAAGCGGATATTGTGGATTATCTGCCTTGATATTCTGGGTTATATGGCTGTGTGGAAGGGCCCTTAAGAGAGAACATATACAAAAAATAATAATCAAATCCACAAAAGTGAAATCTGCAAATGTGTAAAGCTGACTGCATTTAATATCTGATATTGGAGTACAACAAGCAGGAGAGTGAAACACTATGAATCACAATGTCACAAATAAGCATTTCTAGAAATTAAAAGAGACAGGGGGGGCTATGTAAGTTTCAGACTTACCTTCACTTGCGCTGATGATAATATCAGGCTGAAAGACAATCCAGGAGGAGGAATCTAAACGTTAAGAGAAACTTCTGCAAAGATCTATTGGTCTTTGCTTCTTAAATCTGATCAGTCTACAAAAACTTTGGATTGAGCTTTCAAAAAAGTTATATATATGATTAACTTCACATCCCAAAAGGGAAATCCGAAGGAAAACACTTCATCTCCAAATCCTGTAACAAAGCTACAGCATCAAAAATATTTTAAATTCTGTTGAATATGAATTGAGCATTTTCAAGAAAGAAGTCAGTTTTCCAAGTACTGAGCATCCTGTCCCGAGAGAAGCAGTTTGAGACCATAGTGCAAGGACCAGGCATTTCTTTAAACATAATGTGAAAATGCATAGCGATTGTGGAATTAATCAATTGCTATGGGCATTTTCCTAATTGTGGAACTGCTTTATAGCTTAATCACATGCCACATTTAGAACCTTAAGAGAGTGAAAAGAAACTCCCAAAATTAGAAATTTGGTAATACTGATGCAAATACATGTTATAGTCAGCCTTCGTATAAAAAGCAGTATTATTTCCAAGAAGACCGTACTTGGACTACAGAACATTAAAATTAAGAGCAAATGGAAAAATGGTATAGCGAGCCTTAATTCAAGCTCCTCTCAAAATAGAATGCACATTTCATAAAACAAGAGAAAAGGAAGCAGTATTAGTAGATTGGGTATGTAAAGAATTTTGTGGATAGATTATTTAAACTTTTCTTTCTGCTTCTAGTAGGTCACCAACAACTGAGCTCCCGAGGGCAAGCTCATGCATAACTAACAATTTTTCTTCCTGAAGAGAGAGTCCTTCTCTTGCCTTCAGAAGCACAGGATAGACCAGTAGGAGAGTAGAAAGTATCTCTGGCAACTGTTCGTTTGATTACCAAGACCTTAGTAAACAGCTCTGTTGAGTGCAGGACCATGTGAGTGGGAACAAAAAGGACAGTGTGTGTTGAAAGGGTGTGGAAACTTAAAGCATGTCTAACTTTTGACTTTATCATTTGCTATAATGGTTTCCCCCCACTCCTCCCCAGAACAAAACACAAACCGTTTAAGGATACAAAGTTTACATGGAAACTGATTGGTTACAGCAGCTGGACCTGAAAGTGCAGAAAGATATCGTTATTATCCATGAGCCAAAAGATAAGGATTTTTAAAAAGTTTTATCAACAGTAATTTAATAAAATTAAAATTAAAATATTCCATATGTCATAGAAAGCTAAAGTGACTAGAAAGGAGATTAGGTACAGACTGTATTTGAATAATAAAAATTGGAAGACCAGAACCAAACTGTCCCTAATCAATGGGAAACAAAATGAATCCAAATATATTAAGTATGCTATTTTTAAAAAAATATGTAATATACATTATAGAATCATAGGGTTGGAAAAGGCAACATGAGCCATCCAGTTCAACCCCCTGCCATGCAGGAAAAAGCACAATCAAAGCACCCCCAACATATGGCCATCCAGCCTCTGTTCAGCTCTTAGTCAGAAAGTTCTTCCTAATGTTCTGGTGGAATGCCCTTTCCTGTAATTTACAGACATTGCTCCATTGAGTCCTAGTCTCCAGGGCAGAAGAAAACAAGCCTGTTCCCTCTTACTTATGCCATCCTGTCGAATAGTCAAACATGGATATAATATCTCCCCTCTTTTTCTGCAGGCTAAACAGGTATTACACTATTATTCAATTGCTATTAGAAATCCTTTTTATTATGTATACCTGTAACATTATAGATAAGAAGCAATACAATTAGATTTTTTTAACCATCTTGTGACTCAGACATTATACATAAGCTTTCAAGCACAGGGTAGGAGCAGAAAACAACTACGAAACCTGTAAGGTTTAATTTCCAGCCTTCAGCTTCACTTGATGGGTAGGAGAGTGGAAGGAACCAACTAGGGGCTTCTTGATATTCTTGCTCAATTGCTAGGAAAGGAAAAATATGTCCCTTCTCAAAAGCTGGGCTGTGACTTGGAAGATCCGGGTTCAAGCACCCAGCAGGTGACTCTGAGCCCGTTCTCCTTAACCAGATCTATCTTACAGAGTTACTATGAGAATAAAATGAAGGGAAGGAAAATCATGAATGCTCACTTGTGTTCACTGAAGAAAAAGTGGGATATGCATGTGAAAAACAAAATCCCCAGATTCCTTGTCAGCATTATGTCTGAAATTAAATAGAGCCTTTTCCAGTTAGGGGAAGTGACACTTAGAAGTCACAATTAAAAACATCAAAGTAACTATGAGATAGAAGAAAAGGCACCAGACAAGATAAAATATCAGATCCAGATCAATCTAGGCCAAGCAAGCTAACTTTACAATCAAGAATTTAAATCTTACAGTTCTTCCTATTTTACATTCATATGACAAAAAAACCCCTATCTTGTCGAAGCTCAAAAGCAGAGCCACATATCAACTGTATTTTGAAGCTAGTAATAATCCACATACCTGGCACAGCAATCTGATAGGGTTGTATCGATCTCGCTGGGAGTACAAGCTGATGAAGGGTAATTGTGCCATCAAATTCTCCTTTTAGTTTGATATCAAATATAATAGACGTCTAAAGTAGAAATCAAAATATTTTCTTTGTGACACCCATCAAAAACTAATTTAGATGGGTTAACCCAGGCATGGGCAAAATTCGTCCCTCTAGGGGTTGTGGACTTCAGCTCCCACAATTCCCAACAGCAGCTGTTAGGAATTGTAGGAGTTGATGTCCAAAACATCTGGAGGGCCGAAGTTTGCCCATGCCTTGGTTAAACCATATTTTAGTTGGTTTCACTGACATTACACCAAGTTCCATTTACAGTCCTCAACGTTTGCAGGGGTTAGGGGCAGAGGACTCTCATAAAAGTGAAAAATAACCATGAATAAAGAAATTGCTAACTTTTCACTTGAAAGCACACTTTCTCTACATTGTGGACATTGCACTACAATGCTAGAGACCAGAATTCAAATCTGTACACTGCAATGGAAACCCACTGAGTGACTTGGACAGTTCTCGCTTTCTCAGCCTCAGGCGCTCTCAGTCTCAGAAGACAAAGGTAAACTCCTGCTGAATAGATCTTGCCCATAAAAGCCCATGATGGGTTCCTTTTAGGGTCACCACAAGTCGGAGATGACTTGAAGGCACACAACAACACTTTTCATGAATCTGTATCATAATGATCTGCTTCTGTTAAGAACTATAACCACTTTGCAAAGGGATCCTGTAGTACCTTAAAGACTGAGGAAAAAAAGTTGGTGCCATCAGCTTTAACAGACATCATCTTCTGAGGAAGCAGACACAGTTTACAAAACCTTATGCTACAAGTCTATTCCTCTCAGTTCATATTTAGGATACTACAAGATCCCTTTACAAATTAATATTCCAGACTATCATGGCTAAGTCTTTGAACTATAACCACTGCTCCCGAATTTTCTATGTTGATTGGAAAATACAGGCCTTATAAAAATAAAACTCAGGCTGTCTACAGTAAACAATGTTATCCATGCACATACAAATAGTTAAAGCTGAGTTTCAATGTAATCCCCATTCAAATCCATTTGGGTGTAATTCATGAACCACAAAGTTCATATCACGTCAATCATATATTTACTACATGATCTAACCAAAGCTGACATAGAAAGGTAAATGTATGGCTTGATCAACAGAAATATAATGCAGTAAAAAGGAAGTACCTCTGTATCCTGATGATGAACTACTACTAAGTTATCCACAACGTTCAATGCAAATTTGCCAGTCCTGTACAACTTCAATACATGAAGTTTCTTACAAGAGCCTTCCCTGTTAATGGTATTAATGAAAGAAAAAGAGAGGATATGCTTATCAGCAACACAACTGACATTTTAGTATGCTTCTCGTGAAAATTAAATGTTATTTAACTTGCCTTGGTAAATGATAAAGAACTACTTCAGCTCCTGTACTGTTTGATGACCTCGAGTGGTGCCTCAAGTAAAGAACATAAAGCTGTCCATATCTGAGAAGGAATACAAATAGAGAGGGGTGGTGTTTGTTTACAAATAACATGGTTTGACTTCAGATTCCACTACATCCCTAGATCCCCTGAGGACTGTCTATTGCCAATGAACTTCCATTAATGTTCATTTCTTTTAGCAATCCCACCCTTTTTCATCTTGTGCCTTGTACATCACACATTTTCCCTACACATATGCCAAAAAACCCCTAAAAATGAAGGATAAACTGTAGAAAGAGGAAATTTTAAATGTTAAAGCTGCTTTATTCTTGAACTGAAACCAATAAAAAATAACAATGTGGGAAGTTACACTAATCCACAGAACTAAGGAAATTAAAATCTTCAAAGGATACATGAAATAAAGTAGCTCGAGGCCTGATATACTGAAAGAGAAGTTGAAAGAAAATTGTTTCTTGATACAAAGAACTGCACGAGGGGTAGTATATTCTCTTTTGCTAAAGTAACCCAAATGAAGCACAGAAAAAAATAATGCCTTAGAACTGAACTGCCTTTCTCTCTACCCTTACGGGGTAAAAAAATGAAGATGATGGAAGGTACTAGGAAGGCAGGAACATTCAGTTCAAAGACATTTAGCTTTTTCTTGTTTGTCTTATAAACTATTTTAGCACTGGCTGTCAAAAAAGAATTTCTTTTAAGATATGGCTCCAGTCTCAAGTAGTTGCTTTGATTTCAGCAAACCGCTTCATTTCCTAGCACTGTTGAGGCTTCCTCTCTTCTTTGATCACTGAAATATAGCCTTTAAAGTGATAGTAAATAGTCAAACAGCTGTACTGGATAAGATTGTTGCCATGACCTTTACAGGATACAATAGAACGACTGTGTGAAAAATTGGGGACAAAGAGGCTCTCTGTTCCTTAATCTCTTCACCAAGAAGCTGACTGGGTATGTACGCTGCATTATGTCCTTAATGTGTTGTGCCTCAAAGCTTATAGTTCTTTATAACACAAACCAACTGTCCAGTAAGAAAAAATAAAAGCTGAACAACCAAGTATTTATTTGTCTGCAATCTAGGACAAAAGTCATCTGAAGACAGAAACTGCACTGCAATAACACTTACATAGTAGCCATAGCAATATCCCTTTCAGAAAGGCTAAGCTTGGATGACTTCGGAGCTGCAGGTAATTCAATTTCAAACTTGGATAACTTTGACATGCCTCCACCCTAGAAAGAAAGTGAAAAACAAGAGTGTATATATAGAGGGGGGGGGAGAGGGAGATTTGAAGAGCTTTAGGCAACTCAGCCTTATATTTGGGGGGAGAACACAAGATGCGTGAGAACTTCTTTGTCTCTTACCTTGAAATAGAACGGCTGCAGAACATTTCCTAGAACAGTTGTAGACAACAGAATGACAGAGCTCTCGGGACAGTACATATACCAGTTTACATTGATATTCTGACTCTTCAAAAGTTTTAAAGTCCGTTTCTCCGGTAATACCTGAAGATACATGGTGAAGTTTTACATTAATTCCAATATATGCAAACTTACAAATATACTACATATTTTATTGTTGATATCTCTTAAAACAAGTCATAAAAGATTTACCGTTTCAGAAGTGATGCAATCCAAGTTGAAGACTAAAATTATCAATTCTACTTGCCTCTAAGATACCTGCATGAGTCTACTTAAGACAGGGCAGAATAAATGAAGAGGGAGAAAGGAAACCCAAATGGATTAAGATAAATTCAAGATGTATATATTTAATTTATATCCCACCTTTCTCTTTCCATGGGACTCAAGGAGGTTTACAATAATTTAAAATAAAAATTAGCTAACATTTTATATTACAAAAGTCTAAAAAAATCCTCCACAATATTTAAGCAGTTATTGATTGGAACCCCTGCACTATAAATCACAATACAGCATAAAACAAAATGCAAATCAAATATACTTAGAAAAAGACCTATGGATATTTATTACAGTTCCAAGATGTTCAATTAAAACAATGTAAGTATGGAACCCACACAGACTTTAAGTTGATGGTATTATAATTTACAGATATCAGAAGTACATTTTGTATGAGCAAATAAAAGTTTTAATTCCTGGATTTTATTAGTTCTTTCTTAAACATTCCTTCGGTGAAAAAAATGTGTCCTGACTTCTATGTTTCCTCTATTTAGAAATCAAAAGTTAATCTGAGTTAAATTTTGACTAAAATCTCATAAGACAAACACAAAATTATAGTATTCCATTCAGGGATGGGCCTTGAGCTGGATGTAGTACCCAGATTTCTTTAAGTAATCTTATCACTAATTGGTAGTAAGATATGCATTAAAATGCATTCGTTGTTACATTCAGCCTAGATCTGCTTTGAAGCCTGGAAAGTTTTTGTTTCTGAATAAACATGCGTAGAAATATCTATGGTTTATTTGATAGGATAAATGTCCAATTTGGTATGTATTATATCTGGATTGAAAAATCAAGATCCTTCCCAAATTGGGTTTCACCATCTGACTGAAAAAGTTACCCATTCATGATCACCAAATATTGAAACGTGCTTTTAAAGTGGATTCAGCATTACAATACTATTTCATAACTTTTAGAAAAATGATATCAAATGATTTTTCCTACCTGGTAAAACTCAATTCCTTGATCAGTTATGAAGACAATCTCTGCAGAGCCTGTCCAGCAGAATCCTAAAATGTTGGCATTCTTGGTCTTTAACAGGAAACAACATTCAGTTGAAATAGGCAAAGATACATATATAGTTTATCATCTTATTACAAGCAATCAGTCAGTGGCCCTGGTTTCACTGTATTCAGCGGGAGGTTTTTTTGTTTTTGTTTTACTATTTACAAGTAGATCATTATTGCTCTCTAGTGGTTGGAAGGGAGTTGGATGCTTTAATGCAAAAGAGAAGGTATTTCCCTGCAACTCAACAAGATTTTCTCTCCCTCCTTTCTTTCATGTTTGTAGAGTTAAAACAACCACTTCCCACTCTGTTAAGGTTTCCAAAGGCTAGTATACTAATTAGAGAGAAAGACTTCTAGAACCCAAAGCATTTTAAAGGCTTCCGATGATATATTTTTAGGAGAACAGAGAGATGACTGCATTGCGCATTTTGAAATGTTCTGAATCAGACAGCTATTATCAAAGAAGGTTACAATATAATATAAATTCAAATGTACCTTGCATTCCTGAGTGTATTCTATTTGTGGGCTGTCTGGAATGAAGTTTAGGAAGTCCTGGAATGACAGCAAGAAAAGCAGCAAATAAGAAGAAGCTGATTCAATGCAGTATTGGGCACATGTAAGCCCACCAATTTTAATCAGCTTAGACCCATCTTATTCTGCAAAGGATCAGACTGCCACCTATTTGGAAGAGAGAGTCTTGTATATCAATCTATAAGTTTCTTTCTACTTTACCACCCCAATTTTCACCTGTCCGTCCCAGCCTTTTACTAATTCTAGAATAAAATGCTGAGCAAGCTTTAAAGATAGGGAAGGAAAAGTGACGAGCCAAAAGGAAAAGATGCCACAGATGCATCATACCATTTTAAATCTTTAAAACACAATAAATTCTGTAATGAAAAAAATCCAGGTTTTTGCTTATTGGGTATCTTTATCATTTCCACTATAACGATCTGTAACCTTCCCTTGATTTCAAAATAGCAGCCAATCTCAGCTAAAATAGAATACTGTGTAATAAATAAAATAAAATAAAGTTTTATCTACCTTATCTTAACTATTTCTAACACAGAAACTATGTTAACATTACCAGCCACTACATGCAAACATGTGGCTGTTTTTAATGCGTTGTTTGGAGCTTCTTTTTAATGGCTTAACTTTTTATTTTATGACTTAAAGAGTTCTTACCACATTCTTTGATGTTCTCTGGACAGCCAATATTTTGTTCCCCAAAGAAAACTTGATGCATTTCACCTCTCCTTTGTCTTCCATCCTAAAAACAGAGATTTAACTGAAGGAATTTGCTCCTATTCTTTGCAGTGCACTCTGACATATATTTATTTGGATGTGAATTCATTCATTTTAACAGCACTTACTCTTAAGCAGATACAGTACTGCTGTCATAATTATTCCAAACAGTTCACACAATAACAGCAATATGTCTGCAATTATTGCAGAGTGGGGGGAAACGAGATGCATATTTGAGGGAGACCATTGATATTATAGAAGTAATATGTTTCATATATGAAGCTAGAATAGTAGACACTGCACTGCAGCATTAAAATCCAACATCTGTCATCCTAAACTACTACTCCGTGAAAATACAGTTGGAAAATTTCAGTATCATATATACAAACACAGCAGGATTGTTTTGTGCCAAAAGCAGATTCTGGATATTGTGCGCTCCTAGGAACAATTGGACAGATATTGTGCCTGATCTCTTATATTAAATATAGATTTCATATAGATCAGAAACAAAACTTCAGGTGTTTGAGATTAAATATTTCTTCTGTAGGCCATCCTTAGATGGGTTTCACCCCATTTTAATGTTACTTTGCTACATTAGCAGTACAAATTATGACTATTTCTCAGACTGAAATATATTCCACTTAGTAATGACAGCCTAAAAATATCTATTTTACAATTTAAACCCACCCTTATAAGGCACTGAAGCATTCTCACCAATCTTTGTTTTCACAACAAGCCACATTTTCCATAGATGGAAATGCTTGAGATTAGAAGTGTTTTGAATTTTGGATTTTTTTTAATTTGGGAATATTTACATATACTTAAAGAGCTATATTGGGCATATTTTGGAGATCCATACATGATCATTTATTTTTCATATACACCTTACACTGATAGCCTGAAGATAATTTTAGAGATGCTATTTTTTAAATAATGTTGGGCACAAAACAATGTTTGTATGTACAGAGTCATCAGAAAGCTAGGTGTCACTATCTCAGCCACCTATGTAAACAATTTTGAATTTTCCAGATAAGGAGTATATACAGTACCTGTAATTATAGTTACCTAAACATAAAGTAAGAAAAGACAATCTGTTAAGACAGAAAGTAGCAATCACTGTGCCCTTATTATTCAAAAGCAAGCACTGCTGAATTTAACGGAGCATACTCCTAGATAAGGAGGTAAACTGTGGCTTCATAGTTCTTATTTTACCTGAATGAGATGGGATTGCGATCTTCCAGGCCTTTAACAACCACCCCTGTAGCTCCTCCAGATCGAACAGCAAAAACCTAAATGGTGGGGGGAGAAAATCTAGATTCAATTCAGGTCCTACTTAAAATGACATTACCATCCATGTCATTAGGATTTATTTTCATTAAAGAACGGATATTGTATTCCATATTTTAAGTTACCCCTAAATGCTTCTTGCCTCTACCAATATCTAGGTTCTTCAGTATGACTCTATAGTCACCTTCCTCCAGTCATGAAAGAGAGCCAAGAGATTTCTAGAAAGAACACTTCTTTAGGAATCTCTACGTCTTCCAATGCAATTCTGTGATCAGTTTCAAGCGAAAGTTTGCCACAGAGTCATGTTGGAAGACCTAAACACTCCTAGAACGGTTTTCTCCTAGGTAAAAAACAGCATTTACTTTGTTTGTGGATTTCCAGCAAATGTGAAGGACTGACTGTGTTTTATTTAATACTGCCCATAAAGATAGTTGAAAATCACAACTGAACCACTGGTGAAGATAAGCAGATAAAAGCAGATACAACTGCACTGGCTTTTAGTGAGATCTTCAGGAAGATTCGAGATTTTGCTTTATACGTATTTTTAAAATGGACCCCCAAAACCAGCCCTCCTCTAATAAGCCTCTCCATTCACCAAAGTCAGAGACTCAGATCAAGGTTCCTGATTAGGTAAAGCTGCATGGATTATGGAGCAAAGCCATTTCAAGCAGTTGTCCCAGTTTGATGAAAGAGCCTCCTGCAGGAATCTTATCACAGCTTCCTTTGCCTCCAGTTCCTTGCTTCCAAGGAATTAGAAGGAAGGAGGTGATTCTGGTTACATACAGAATGACTTCCTTTATGTTGTTTTCTTTATTCTTGCTTAATGCATGATGCATTTGATGTAGAAGTTAGTTGCTGGGCCCATTTGTAAAGGCAGGGACTAAATGATTTAAACAACAGTCTTGTGGAAAGAGTGAAAATGGGCCACAGAGAGATACAAACACCCCGACTGTGAACAATCTGAAAACACCTGGTACACATGATAAAAAGCAAGCTTTAACTATGTGCAGCAAAACCTGTGCTTTTAAAAAATTTTAAAAAAAGGGTTAATGAGCATTCTAGCTCAGGAAAGATATACTGCATTGTCTTTTAAAACCAGAGTTGGGAGTCATTTCTCTGCTAAAGATTCCATAAAAATGTAGAAATCTGTCAAGGCTGCATGACTACAGCAGCCAGAACTAAAGTCAAAGGTGTTCATATATGGGAACAGGTACCTCCTTTTCTATCCTCTCTCCTTCTTTCCACCTTTCTCTCTGCTCTTGACAGAAGTCTGAAATGATCACCTGCAGATGGTGTATAAAATTAGGCTGAATGTTGCATTATTATTATTATTATTATTATTATTATTATTATTATTATTATTATTACCCCACATTTCCTTCTTGCTCAAGACCCAAAGTGGCTCTAGGCTCTAGTCCCCATTTCAGACAAGCAAAAAAGATGGTTCAAAGGGACAGAAGATAAATAAATACAAGCTTTGATCCCAAACTTCAGTGACCAGCTTCTCAGTTGTCTTTTTATATGAAGCCATTTGAAGCAATCACATGGAGGAATCCATAATGAAAAGAGATCACAGGAAGTCACTCACAAATTAATTAAGGGAAGCAGGCATGTGACTGCTACTAAAAAAGAAATGACGAAGTCAACTGTGTGAGTTTTCATATAGTAAAAAGGAGGAAAATCCAAATGGTATCAATCTTGAGTTTTACATTAAGAATATACCGTAATAGAAAATTTATCACAAGAGTTACATCTTTTTAAAAGAAGTGTCCAAGGATTGTTATTTTGCCATTGTGATTAAAACGCTAGAGGAAATACAGACCTCAGAAAACGGTTTGAGGCTTCACTATTCAGATTACAACAAAGTTTTGTCAGTGGTATGGCCATGCTGAAGAATGTTAAATTGACAGCTTGTGCAAGCCAACGGTGAAGTCACCCCACTGTGCCTAGCAAGTGCTTGAGTGCAATAAGAAAGAACACAAATAAGGGGAATGACTTGGGGGGGGGGGGGGATAGAGCAAATGCTTGTCTCTAATATTTACATGCAACCAACGATATCAACAAGGCATCTCCTCATAGCTTGAAGTGGGGTACAACACAGTTAAAACATAAGAGATAAAACATGAAACCATTAAATACATATATTAAATATCACAGAAGAAAGATTGAAATACCAATACTAATAAAATCTAAATGGCTCAATTATATGGCATGCTAGTTTTATAAGTACCTTTATCCATCTCTGTTCAAGAATGCTGGGGCTTCCCCAAACTACAAATCCTAGGATCCCATAGCATAGAACCATGGCAGTGAAAGTGGGGTCAAACTGCATTTATTCTATAATGCAAATGCACCTTTGGCCACGGAAACCCAATGGGTGATCTTGGAAAAGTTACACACCCTCATACCCAGAGGGATCAAACTTCCTCTGAACAAATCATGCCAGGACAACCCCATGACTTGAAGGAACACAACAGCAACAAAGGGGAGGGGGGGACATCTGACTCTGAGGGTTGGAGAGGCATTAGCTTTCTGCCAGAGCGGGTACCTATTGATCTACTCACATTTGCATGTTTTCAAACTGCTAGTTGGCAGAAGCTGGGGCTAACAACAGGAGCTCACCACACTTCCTGGATTTGAACTGCTGGCTTTTCGGTCAGTTCAACAGCTCAACGGTTTAATCCGCTGTGCCACCAGGGATTCCAGTCATAGAACCCTTCAATAAGAGTTTCGTTCCTCACAGAACCCTAGCTCTGTCCCTAAACATTTACTTCTCTTGCGTGAGGCTTGAAAACAAAGATAAAACATACTAAATATAATCACACACATGCATTTTTGGTACTGGAAAATAACTCTTTTGGTGTGTGTCTACACCAGGCAAGGACAAACTTGAGCCCTCTGGGTGTTTTGGATTGCAACTCCCACAATTCCTAACAGCCAGGTTCCTAACAGCCAGGAGTTGAAGTCCAAAACACCCAGAGGGACCAAGTTTGTCCATACATGGTCTATACTGTAGAATTAATGCAGTTTAACTCCACTTTAGCTGCCATGGCTCAATGGTATGGAATCCAGGGAGCTCTAGCTGGCAAGGCCTTTAGCCTTCTCTGCCAGGCAGTGCTGGTGCCTCACCAAACGACAACTCCCTGAATTGTATGGCATTAGTTAAAGCGGTGTAAAATTGTGTTAATTCTACAGTGTAGTTTGCCCTGTAGAGTGGGGATCATCAAATGCTGTAGTAGTGAGTGTACAAAAGGAATTTCAGCAAGTGTAGCTCACCATGGTTCTTATTTTATGCATTAAGTCCCAAACACTTGGCAGAAGACCAATGCTGTGGTCTTAGGGGTGTTCTGAACTCCATCTCCCAGAATCCCTCACCGTTGTCCAAGATGGCAGGGGCTTTTGTAGCCACTATACCAAGCATGGGCCAACTTGGGCCCTCCGGGTGTTTTGGACTCCAACTCCCACAATTCCTAACAGCCTATCGGCTGTTAGGAATTGTGGGAGTTGGAGTCCAAAACACCCGGAGGGCCCAAGTTGGCCCATGCCTGCACAACCGCCTGGGCGTGTGGTGTGGGCGGGGCTAAAGCTTCAAAGGGAAGGCCACGCCCCCTCCCTCGCGCGCCAGGAAGGACCCTCACCTGCTTATTGGCCTCGTCGAAGAAGACGCAGTTAACGGGGCTCGCCTTCTCGAACTGCACGGGCCGCGCGCACAGGGCCAAGTAATAGTCCGGGCTGCTGCTGCTGCTTGCCGTCGCCATGGTAACGGCAATCAGGGAGGGGGGATTCTGGGCGTAGTCGCGCGCCCTCTCCTCTCTCGAGAAGCCGGTTTGCGTGCGTTCTCCGGGCTTCCTCCTGCTGCTTTGGAGCAGCAACACAACCGCTTCCTGGTTACGCTCCCATTGCGCATGAGCAAGGATTTAGTTACCGAGCCTTAAAGGCAAAGGACACACTTTTTTTTCTTTACTCCTGAAGTCTAGGATCCCAAAAAAAGCTACTACAGGGACCCCCAAATCAAGGCCCACAGGCCTTCCAAAGTCATTTACACAGTCTTCGCCCTAAACTTTAGACTCATCACCCTGAGTCTTAAACGACTTGAAGGCACACAACAACAACAGTCTTCTTGCCAGGAATATGACAAGCCTTTGCTTCTGTTGTCTCCTAAAGGGTAATTCTAAAGCAAGTCTATCACAGAGTCTTCTGGGCAAGATCTTGCCTTCCTCTAAGGCTGAGAGAGTGTGATATGGCCAAGTTGCTGGAAACAGCAACCTCCCAAGCCTTTCACTATTTGTTTATTAATGTATATATTTGCTAACCTAACTGCTGAGCTGCTGAACTCGCTGACCGAAAGGTCAGTGGTTCAGATCCCGAGAGTGGGGGTGAGCTCCCGCTGTTAGCTCTAGCTCCTGCCAACCTATGCGAGATCAATAGGTACTGCTCTGTTGGGAAGGTAACAACACGCCATGCAGTCATGCTGGCCATATGACCTTGGAGGTGTCTACAGACAATGCCAGCTCTTTGGCTTAGAAATGGAAATGAGCACCAACCCCTAGAATTAGACACAACTAGACTTAATGTGAGGGGAAAACCTTTTCCTTTATTCTATATGTATGTTGATCTGCCAGTTTGACTGTACCTCTGGTGTGGGAGGAGTTACAGACATGTGATTGTACAAAGCATGTTCAGACTCAGGACTCCCATTTTGTATTCAATATGTGTTTGGTCTTCAATGAAAGCAGATGTTTTGCATCAGACCTCAGTGGAGGTAGATGCACATGTGTCCAGATCTCAGTGGAGGTGGATACATGTTGCTGTTTAGTTTTCAATGGATGCATGTACTAGAATCATAGAATCTTAGAATAGTAGAGTTGGAAGAGACCTCATGGGCCATCCAGTCCAACCCCCTGCCAAGAAGCAGGAAATCGCATTCAAAGCACCTCCGACAGATGGCCATCCAGCCTCTGCTTAAAAGCCTCCAAAGGAGGAGCCTCCACCACGGCCCGGGGAAGAGAGTTCCACTGCCGAACAGCTCTCACAGTGAGGAAGTTCTTCCTGATGTTCAGGTGGAATCTCCTTTCCTGTAGTTTGAAGCCATTATTCCGTGTCCTAGTCTGCAGGGCAGCAGAAAACATGCTTGCTCCCTCCTCCCTGTGACTTCCCTTCACGTATTTGTACATGGCTATCATGTCTCCTCTCAGCCTTCTCTTCTGCAGGCTAAACATACCCAGCTCTTTAAGCCACTCCTCATAGGGCTTGTTCTCCAAACCCTTAATCATTTTAGTCGCCCTCCTCTGGACGCTTTCCAGCTTGTCAACATCTCCCTTCAACTGCGGTGCCCAAAATTGGACACAGTATTCCAGGTGTGGTCTGACCAAGGCAGAATAGAGGGGGAGCATGACTTCCCTGGATCTAGACGCTATTCCCCTATTGATGCAGAATCCCATTGGCTTTTTTAGCTGCCACATCACATTGTAGGCTCATGTTTAACTTGTTGTCCACGAGGACTCCAAGGTCTTTTTCGCACACACTGCTGTCAAGCCAGGCGTCCCCCATTCTGTATCTTTGATTTCCATTTTTTCTGCCGAAGTGAAGTATCTTGCATTTGTACTGATGACCATCTTCTCCTCCAAACACCACAGAGTACTTACAGAGTGCACGTTGTAGATGAAATGGGTAGGATAAGCAGGGAAATCTGCTGAACCATTTGGGTTGAAATCTTAGATGCCTCTTCTTATCCACAAGAAATACATATCCTGGCAATAGTGTTTGTGGATTTTGCAGTAACTGAGCTTTCACTTGGTCATCAGAAACAGTTTTGTTCATATAAAGTCAAAGGTCTAATAATAACAAAGCATCTTCTCTTTGCTCCTGTTACATGGTTTCTTTGGCAGGGCTTGGATTAGATGAACCAGTGGTAGACATCTCAGTTTCCAGTTTCCTGTATTCACCTGCAATGCAGGTCATATCCCCCCCCTCCCCGCCTTAGGCTTTGCCTGCCGACAACGGGTAAAACAACTTAGGTACTTCCACTATATCAGCTATTGCTGCTATTGCAATGGAAATTGGTAGAAAGGTGGGTAACGACAGTGTGAATACTAAAATCAAAATTTGGCTGAGATGCTTGTAGTTCTGGAGGGACTCTAATTTTTGCTTTTCATATACTTGGCATTGGGATTTGGTTTACCAGTTAAAATTCACGAGTAACCCCCTTTTTTACCTGAAAATTTTCAGGGTGGTTTAAACCCCTAAATCGCTCCCTTGGCTATGAGTTTGCTTCCCATTAATAACATCCTCAGCCATTATGCATAATTGATGATTTTGTTTACATGGGGGGGGGGGGGGAAGCCTGAGCATATTTCTCATACAGGCAATTATCTGCTCCTTTCGTGAGGCTGCTTGTTCTTCTATAATACATATTAATATACTATTCTTCTATAAAGGAAATAGAATACTTTTTACATTTCAATCCAACCTAACATTTTATATTTGCCATGTACTTATAAACTAACCATGGTAAAATATTAACTAATATTATCTCACGCACCTGATTTACTAAATGAAAACTCTCTCTGAAGGTACTATACGCTTTTCCATAGTTTTCTTTTGCAGCAGGTTAATATAGACCTACTGTATAAAGTTGTTTTCCTGAGAATTTCCATTTTGATCTCTTGCTTATTTCTGCCTAAAATAAATTAGGCAATGATTACTAAAATTCCAGTAGAAGAAACATTGTAGCCTTTATTGAATTTCACTGCTAACCATCTATTTTCTATAACTACAGACAACCATCTAGTTCACATGTGTTAGCAACTGAATATGGCAACTGTTCTATGGGAGTCAGAAATGCTGCAAAACTGTTGATTTTGAACTAAGATGTAACTTAGATTCTTGAACCAAAAAAAGCCACACAATATCCAATACAGCCACATAATCTGAGATGTTTATTTGCCCTCCCATTTTTGGATGGGACAGGCATTTTCATGGGCCACTGAGAGAGCATCACACAGCATTTACCACCCCTTACAGCATCATGGGAGATAAATGCAAAAGAAACTGGAAAAAGAAATATGTGCACATTTTTTACACTCTACTAAATCCATTCAAATGCTAGTCCTCTGTCATTGGATTAGCTTTTTATATTGGCTTTGTCTAGATTGTATTTTGCAGTTACACTCCAGGAATGAAATGAACTATATAAAAAAAAGATGCAGATTTAATGGATCTGTTATCACTTACATACAGATATGTGCATTATTATGTTGTGGCTAGAATCTACACATATCTATCAAAAACAGAGTTTCAGGGTGCATGTAGTCTGTAGCATTAATGCAGTTTAACACCACTTTAGCTGCCACAGTTCAATGCTATGGAATCTTGGGAGTTGTAGTTTGTTAAGGCAACAGCACTCTTACACAGAAGGCTAAAGTCCTTATAAAACTACAACTCGCAGGATTTCATAGTACTTAGCCAGTGTAGCTAAAGCGGTGTCAATATGCACCCTTTCAACAGTCTAGATCAGGCATGAGCAAACTTTGGCCCTCCGGGTGTTTTGGATTTCAACTCCCACAATTCCTAACAGCCTACTGGCTGTTAGGAATTGTGCAAGTCCAAAACACCTGGAAGACTGAAGTTTGCCCATGCCTGGTCTAGACGCATCCCCAGTTGTGCTGAATTTGATTAAGCAGCTGCAGGATTTGCATCACATTATAGGCTATATTGCATGCACATTCTTAAGCATAAGTGATGTTTTTCGAACCACATCTAAAAAAAAAAAGCCATCTTCAAACATGGAAATCAACAATCAGTTCCAGGCAGCTAATATGCATCTGTAAGGGAGCACCTTTTCTTGTATATTTCCCATCTACTTCACATAATTTACACTTTATTCATTTTTTTCAAAACTGCTTATGTCAAGTGGTCTAACTTATAGTTTAACAAATTGTTCTAAGAAATAAAGCAGTTTCTTCCAGTTGGTAATCTAATATTTTCTTTTCTCTTGAAATCTATATTAAAGTCTTAAAATTGATGTTCTAATTATAGGGCAACAGTTGTGTAAAAATCATAAAAAACATTTTGATATTTTAGTGATTAATACCATTTTCATTATCAAACATTAAGAATCTCTTTTATCTCAGTTTCTGTAAAAATAGTAAGACTTTGATAGAAACTCAGTATGTTTCATGTTTCAAAACAACTCAACGTATACTCAGCTTTCCTTAAGCATATACTTTGACATTCAAGAATGAAAAGTTATTTTTGGAAAGGAAAGGGAAAGAGTATCTAACACTCCAACCCACTCACGTGTATTGTTTAATTTGAAATGTGACATCTTTGGGAAATTTCAAATCGTTAAAATGATATTTAACTCAGTTGTGACAAAACTGGGGAAAAAAACCTGCCAGACTGACAAGTGAAAGTAACTTCTTGTTCAGAAAACTATGTAGTTAGATCCTGTGGACTAACAGGTGAACTTTGCTTTAAAAACACCAAAAGCACCAATGCGTGTTCCCTGAAGTTTCATTTACAGCAGTCTGTGCTGACGACAGTTTCTGTCCCCTTTGGCAGCTGACAGAAAATCACTGCACTCGAACTTAGATGCAAAAAATACTTCGGTTCAACTCAGTGCTATTTGTTGGGACACAAAGGTGGGCTCTCATCAACTTCTGAATACAAAGACACTTTCTTCCCATGATTCTGTACATGATCTTCATTGATCTTCTCCAGAGCTTCAATCTATGAAACAAAAAAACATGGGCACATCAAGATCCATGTAACCCTTCTCACTAGGTATGGGGGCAGTTCAAAACACCTAATACCAACCTGTTCCTGAGGGATTTTTTTAAAAACATGGATTACTCTTCCTGTTTCACCAGTAATATTTGTAGTCCCCAAATCCGAAACATTTGCATTATTATTTCACATGAAAAACCTCAGCTTTCTCACTAAACATCCATCAAAGTGAAATATTTCTCTTTATATTAAGTCACCATCCAAAATGTGTTTTTACAACGTCATGGTGTCCATATCAACACTAATTCAATTGCCACAAAACATTTCTTGAAGAATAGTGGCACGAATTACTTATAGGGTGAGTCTCTCCTTTTGTTAGTTCCATTGGATATCTGCCTTTTCCCTTTCAAACAGATTTACAAATGAAGTACTATTAAATGTTGGTTTTGAATGTTTTCATCACCTATTTCATAAATCAAAATGATTCCTAGGAGTGTTTTCTGAAGACCCTATCCTTATCCACCTTACTAACCAGAATTAACAGGTAATAGACCAAATACTAAAACTGTAATGGTCAAAACAGATATTCCTGCAAAGATATTCCTCACAGGAAGGCCAGCTATATAGAAATGAATGCTAGCAATATAGGAGTGAGGAAAACACAGCCAGAAGTTAGTTTCTCTGGCTATTTTTGCTATACAGCAGCAACAACAACAACAAACTTTATTTATATCCCGCCCCATATTCCCATGGGGATTCAGGATGGCTAGAAGACCCATGGATCAAGAAAAACAAGCTGTCATGTTAACAGTTAACTATTTGTAACTGTAAAAATCATAAAAAAGTTTTGATATTTTAGTAATCAATAAAATTTTCATTATCAAACTTTAAAAAAATCTTTTTTCTGAGCTTTGATAAAAATAATAAGCCTTTGAAACCCAATGTTTCATGTCTCTAAACAATTAAATGTATTTTCAGCTTTTCTTAAGCATATACTCTGACATTTAAGAATAAAAAGTTACTTGTGAAGAGTGTTTTGCCTTCAGTTGTTGGGCAAATGTAGCAAAAATATGATTGAATGATTTGGATACACAATGTGTATCTCCCTGCACTTACACAGTGTTTCTTGGAAATACATCCAAACATTTTTATTATGTCAGAAGCAACTTGAGAACATACTGCAAGTCGCTTCTGGTGTGAGAGAACTGGCAGTCTGCAGAGATGTTGCCCAAGGGACGTCTGATATGTTACTGGGAAACTTCTCATGTCCCCGCAAGCTAGAGCTGTCAGACAAGAGCTCACCCTGTCTCACAGGATTCGAACCAGCAACTTTCAGGCCAGCAACCTAACCTTCAGGTCAGCAGTTCACAAGGGTTCAACCCCAAACCGCACTCTCCCTACCAATACTTTACCTCAACTAAGAAGTCCGCCTCATTGTCAGATGAAAATTGTAATTCCGAGACAGCATTGAAGAGTTCACGCTCACCAAGTGCTTCTGATACACCACACTTCTGGAAGAACTTTTGTTAAAAGGAAAAAAAATACTTTCACTGACCCTCATTCATAGAACACTTAAATATTCTTCTTATTATTATTATTGCTTACCTGCCTCTCTTCGAGGTGAGGCACAATAGAGTTAAAAACACATCATCATACAACATTATGTAAGCACACACACACACACACATATATTACACAGAACGAAGATTAAAATACAGCAAACTCAGGACATGAGTTAAAAATTCATAGTTAAAAACTGAGTGATAGGTCTGCTAGAAGAAATAAGTCTTCAACTGTCTCTTAAATTCCAACAGTTGTCCACAAGGCTTTGGTCTAGAAATACTTTAATGCAGACTACAGATTATTTCTAATGTAGAGCTGCCTCCCTGTCCTGGAGCACTTTTACTGAAGCAGATGTCTATTTAAAAGGGAGTTTGTAAGCAAAAAGGGGTCACAGTGGATTGTATCCGACTGTGTTTTTCATCAACAGAAAAACACATCAACTCTAGCATCCTCTTCAGTTTTGCTTCACGGAAGTTTGACTGCATGAATAAAAACCTGATGCTGGACCTAACACAGAGCAGTTCTTCCACTTCCCCGTTTCAACTAATATTTGTACCAATGAGATACAGATTTAGATTATCTGGAACAAGTGCTAACTCACTCTTTTAGGGAAATAAACCTCTCTCTTGTAAATTAGGATGATAAATGGTGCAATGCTAAAGAATTCCTAAGAGTGTCAAAATTGCTGAATGTCTTACCTGTGAAACATTCCTACAATCTCTGAACAAGAACTCAAGCCCATGAGGATGTGTTGGTTCTACAGACTGACTGACATCAATTAGCCAGACCTAGAAGAAATAGATTAGGGTTTTGGTTTTTCTTAGATATTTGCATATAGGCCCATGTCAACTGACAGTCATGTCCTCCCATTATTAATCTGCTTACCTGTCCCCCATGCCATAGCATGTTGTATTCACTCAGGTCAGCATGAATTAAATTACACTCTTTGTACAACTTTTGCATCATCTAAAAGAAAGCAATACATTATTATTCGAAGTGTGCTCCATAATACTAAAGTCACTAAAGGAAAGTACCGATAAGTAAATATTAATACAGACGAAGCATTACTTATTGCTTATTCTACTTGAATGCATATACCACCAAATAGGTATAGTATGTTCACTCTAGTTAGCTTATCTCAATTGAAAGCAAGTGCAACTGTGTGTGGCTGATAGGCAAATTTAAACTATTTCTTAACCATTCCTGTTTCACTACATTAAGAAAGCCTATAACTCTAAAGAATGCTAATTACAATCCAAATATTTTTGAAGTTCTATAATAAATATAGTCTCAAAAAGAAAATATATAATGGGCCAAAAGAATTTGTATCTTTAATGTTGAATGTCTCTCCCCTCCCGTCCCAGTTATATTTTCAGTTATAGCTTCTTCTACAAAATCTTGTCCCTGGGACATGAATTCCAGTTGTTTTCATTTGTTCATTTTATAGTATGCAGTAATAAAAAACTATGTATTTTTTAAGAATGGAGCCTATATTCAAAATTGTATGAATATATTATATATTCTCTTAGAAAAGGAGACTACAAAGAAATCAATCATGTTGTTCCTAAGAAACATTCAAAAATCTATACTCTATTTCAAAAAGTGAAATAATTAAAAGCTTCTATTTTGTTCTCAGCAATCATGGATTCAAGGTCAAGGTGAAAAGATCAGGTCACATTTTAAAATCTAATTTTAATGTTTTACTTTTTCATCATGCAGATGCCCTGATTCAACTTCAAGTCAGGCTATCTGATTTTATTATGTTTTATGTAACAAAGTATGTAACACCTTGCTTGATAAGAGACCTGAAGATCTTGACAGCTTGTACATTTTTATGATCTTTCAGTTGGCCTAAAAATATTATGTAATATATATTCTGGAATATTCTCAACAGGAACATGAACCAATAATTGTGAGACAAGGCAAGAATATTCTGCTTACATTAAGAACTTGATAGTAGGCCTTTTTCATATCTTCGCTACTGAGTTTTACTTCTTTTAATTTAGGAGCTGGGACTTGATCTTGACCAATGAAGGACATAACTAAAACGTGCTTTTTCAGGCTAACCACTTTTGGACAAGGAATGCCTGCCTTCTGCATTCTATACAGAAGAAGAAGAAAGCATTAGCACATTAAAAAATTCCCAGTAAATCAAGAATTTTTTGCAAACTAATTATATGATTAGAAAAATAAACATAGGTACTGGCTCTTTACAATGGCATATAACATTTCAAGAACCAAGCTAAAACCAATCAATTGTGGCATGTTATGTTTTTAGATTATTCAGCCCCAATCTTGAATTCAAATGTTAAAAAGGATGATCAAAAAAAATCTGATGAAAAGAATATAAATCCAGTGATGAGTCATTATATTAACATGAAACTAATAGAAAGCAACATGGCTCAGTACAAGAGACAGTCAGACAATAAGCACATTTCCAGGTGTAAAAAAAAATAATACATTTTTATATCACTGATGCCACAGGGAGAAAAAGCGAGTTCAAAGAGGCATGGTACTGTATTCCCAAAGGTTTGTGGTTGTCCGCTTCTGTTTTCAATCTAGGAGACTCTTTTGCAAGGTGGCCAAAGATAAGACTGAGAAATAGTATGATACGGCAATGCAGGGTTCCCAAACAGTGTAAAGAAAAAAGGAGCTAATGCTTCACAGCTCTAAAGTTCAATAATCAACTTAAACAAAAAACAATGATATTGGAGATCTATAAAACACCTCTTATTATGCTGGTGACATTTCCACATGTTTATATCTACATCTATATTCACATACCTTGTTAAATTGTGCATTTCTTTCTCTGCCCACATACGTATTATCTTTCGTGGATTTAGTTTGCTGAAGCGATCTATAAACCTGTAGTCATCCTTGATGTATTTATCACGATTCTTAAATTCATTAAGAGTTGTTTTAAACACCTTTATGGCACATTCCGAAGGTACTGGTGGAGCATCTTCACCCAAGCTTCAGGAAGAACATAAGAACACAATTTAGATATAAGGAAGTTAAAGAGGTTGGAGCTATTAAAACATACAATAAAATAGAGTAAGAGATTGACTTGTATTATTTCACTACATGATACTTCAATATATATTTTAAACATACAACCAATTCCAATTAAGTTAAAGCTCTTATTATTATACATTATATATTACATATCTTGATTTCAAATGGATTTATCTTCCAGGTCTAAGGAAGTTTACAAATAGTGTGTAAGTTTATAATAAAATATGAATGAGGGCAGAGGGATGTACCATACTGGATACTTCCAGTGTGATTATTTTATAATCCCAAATGGTATGCTAGAGGTGTATTTCATACAAAAAGGCATCATAAATATATCTACATAAAATATAATACCTTCCTCCATGTGCATGAAACACCACAGACTCTTTCCCTGTACTTATGCAGCCAGTAATATTTTCCAGCATTCCAGAGTTTACCATTTTATATAAAAGTAAACGTGTTTTAGGATCCACTGCTTTCTCCTACAGAAGAAACATGAGAAGGTTAAGTCTGCTGTTATATTTGAACTTCTCATTACATTTGTAAGTCAGTTCAGATGAAAATTTGATTACTCTACAAAAGCCACCATGAACTGATATCAACTTGTTTTTTTTTTAATGTATTGATACATCAATTCAATTAAAAAACTTTTGCCATACAGGTCTTATTTCAATATACAGTACATTGTTCTAAAAATCACTTTACCTTAATTGACGCTTTATATATTCCTTGTATGTGTATCACCCGTTTCCCATGCCTTTGGTCAAGTGTTTTACTCTTTAATGATCATTCATTAAAGATGCGTTATCATTTATTCTACAGAATGTTTCAAAATGATGAACCCAGTTTCAAAGAAGATTTCACAATGGCAACATATTACAATTACACAAAAAACTGCAAACATTTTAATGAGTTGTTATCAAGTTTTACTTCCCATTCTGAACCAGAAACAGATCTAAAAAAAGTAACTCTGCAAATGAAGACTATTTTACTAGTTGTTATATTTGTAAGGGGTCCACAAAAACGGCAGCATTAAGGTTACCCTGCTATTTGGAGTCACAGGCAACCACCTGTAACATGCGTACCTCCGCTGCGTTTCTCTGCTGCTCTTTCTCCCTGCCTCTATGCTTTCTCTGAATCAACAGTACACTGGACCACTGTCTCAGCCAAGAGAACCCCTGATGGCTTATTGTTTATTATGATTATAGCTTATTTACAGCTACAGTAGAGTCTCGCTTATCCAAGCCTCGCTTATCCAAGCCTCTGGATAATCCAAGCCATTTTTATAGTCAATGTTTTCAATATATCATGATATTTTGGTGCTAAAGTCGTAAATACAGTAATTACAACATAACATTACTGCGTATTGAACTACTTTTTCTGTCAAATTTGTTGTATAACATGATGTTTTGGTGCTTAATTTGTAAAATAATAACCTAATTTGATGTTTAATAGGCTTTTCCTTAATCCTTCCTTATTATCCAAGATATTCGCTTATCCAAGCTTCTGCTGGCCTGTTTAGCTTGGATAAGTAAGACTCTACTGTACTTACAGATCAGACAGTCACAGCATGAAATTGATGGAAAAGAGAGATCAACCGCATGGTCACAACTTTTTTAACAGACTCCTTATCTCAGTTTCACCCATGAATATGACAGCCCTTGACCAAGATGTCATTCTGAGTGACTTTAACCCTTTGATTACCCAAGCCACCAGACACGCGTCTTGGGAATGATTTTTCCTGGTATATACTGTAACTCCACTACTCTATTAACAGTGTTGTGGGGTCACCATCTTGCAAATGATGGAGGCTAGGGGCTGTCTGTGTGCTGGGAGATGCATCTAGCTCCAGGACCCCTCATCCCCCGCCCCCCAAAAAAACAACATAAAAATAATATTTTGGTGAAAAAACTAAGCTTTCCACTCTTGGCATACTCCATGACTGACAATTTTGGCATAGAGTGCAGGATCTCGAAATCTTCCAAACAAAATTAAAAAATGAAATCGGAAATAATTGATATTTCATAAATATTTCTTCATTGGATGTCAAAAAAAATATCGAGCAACAAAGGGTTGCTTGGAACAAACTGTCATTTGTGATGTGGCAAAGCTCTACCAATCTCGCTCTGTCTGCAGAAATTAAGTTCTGCCATAAATACAGCATTACATTTTTTCAAAATATCATGCCCCCTTAAAAAAAACCCAAGCAATTCTTTTTTTAGGCCATCAGAACTTACAGCAGTAGAATGTTCCTTTTTCTCATGGAGCCTGGCACTTCGGCGTTCCTCCGAGTATGCATGTTGCTTTAAAGCATTGAAGACATGATTGGACAGTTTCAGATCCATACCAATTCCATCACCAACCTGAAATTCTGGTGCAAACTGCAAGCACATTCAAAATACAACAAATGGCATTATGTTTTCACAACTTTTCTTCACAAAGAGGGAAATCCTACATTAACAGTGCTATTTTAACTATATTATTTGTGTAAGTGGATCAGAAAGATCCACTTACAGTTAAAATAGTTTCAAATTACATTAATTCTATGCTGTAGATGCAGCCTTAAGTATGTACAGAATAAGCCCACTGAAATAAATAAGACTTTACTTAGTCATTACCAATCTAAATCCTATTGATGTCAATGGTTATACTCCAAATATGGCTAAATCTAGACCTATCACTTTATTTGCATATTGTTTTTCCTACAAACACCTCATGAGAACAGGCTAAAGAAAAAGGTTATAGTAAGAGTGAATTGTTCAAGGTTGTTCTGGAAGCTTGATGATGATGTATGGATCAAATCCATAGGTTTTTAAGTAAAGAAGGAATGTTAGCATAGACATAAGTGTATCAAGGCCAACACTAGCCGAGGCATTTGTTTTATGACAGTGACATAGACTCTTGGAATATCTATGACAAATTTGGACAGAACTTACATTTTCCATCCTTGCAGTATTCTTTCGTCCACAAACAACCTCATCATGTTTAGTGGTAATATCTTTTCCTTTTCCTGTAAAGCCCTTTTTGGGAGTAGTGGTAGGCTTATCTATGGATAATGAGATAATTATCTTATTACAATCGCAAGATACTACCTGTATGCTAACATTTGATTAGGTTTAAAAGCTTTCTCAGACACACACAACTACTTTATCATCTGCCAACTATTACAGGGCCATCTAAGTAATGGGTCTTTTGTAAACCGTACAAAATTTGACAAAACTTCATAGCATATTAGCATATAACAGGAAATTTTGGGTGAAGAAATTTATATTGATTGCCACGACATTTCACAAACATCCTCCCTCCTTTCATAATCTTGGTTCTAAATCAATATCTTCTGCAAAGTTTGCAACTTGGTCCTGTATTTTCCACAGCCAACTAAAGTAATGACTAAGCATACGGAATTGTATATACTCACAGTCATTCTCTCCTCCCTAATTGCAAACTTCAAGTTCCATGGAGTGAGCCATGATTCAGGTGTCATGATGTACACTAAGTAATCTTCATTTCAGAGTATAATATATAATTCATTTTTATTCAAAAGTCAAGCAAATGCTAGAGACCTAGCAAATACTTATTTCATGACCATACAGTCTTTAGAACTTTGTTGGTAAGATATATTTTATAAGGTTTTAATTCAAAAGATACCTGCTCGATAGGGATCATGACGAGTATCCTGCCAATCAACCTCATCCTCAGAGCTGTCACTGTCTTCAAATGGATGCACTTTTCGGTAATTCTCAAATGATATGGATACTTAAAAATTAAAAGCACATGAAGAAGTATTATTTTTTCAAGTATTTTCCACCAACTGTCACCTCTGCTGAGAAATATTTATATATTAAAATATTTCTCCCCCAATAGATATCAGTTATCAGACAAGTACATATAGACGGCTTTATTGTAATAAAGCAGTGGTTCTCAACCTGTGGATCTCCAGATATTTTGGCCTTCAACTCCCAGAAATCCTAACAGTTGGTAAACTGGTTGGGATTTCTGGGAATTGTAGGCCAAAACACCTGGGGCCCCACAGGTTGAGAACCACTGTAATAAAGAAATGAAGACCTATGATAGTGACCTTTGCTGTCCCCATTGAACTTTTTCTCTTCACGCAGAAGTTGTGCGTCATACTCTCTATCAAATTCCATTTGTAGCATCTGAGCAAGCATCAAATCACTGGAAGTGTCTGTATTCTCCCCACTGATAAACGGTCCCTCAACAGCCCTGGATATAACAGACAGGGATAAAAATACATTAGTAGGTCAATAAAACTCCAGTTTAGCTCTTCTATGCCTATTGAAGAAATGATTTAAACAAACGCAAAGGTATGTGAAGACAAAAATCAAAGCATGACATTTCTGTTATTAACAAAAATGGAGGGTGTTAACCAGAAAGATAAATAAATATGCCAATATAGCTTTGTAGTAGCAAGAATAGTTATAGTGAAATCATAGAAGGGAGAAAGAGAACTATTCAAGAGAGATTGAAGAGAAAAATTAATAGATTACATACAAATGGCCAAACTGTCTAACGGACTTTGAGGTAAAAATAATTAAGAATTTGGAAACAAATGGTGGGTGGCCTTCCATATCTTGGAAAGAAGGCAAAAGCTGATTTTAAGGATGTCGCAAGGGACTTATAGGGGTAAGAATGATAAGGTATATAACATAGTGAGCAGGGATGGAAATCCACGGTGGTGGGTTCACAGGTATGGGGATGGAGGGAATGTATGAATGTACTGTCTACTGTGTCTGCTACTGTCTCTGTATGTCGCGTGTTCTTTTGTAAATGTATAACAATGTTTTTCTTTGTATTTAATAAAATTTGTTTTTTTTAAAGTAGAGAATGCAAACCTTTGTGACATAATGTGCAACTATTTCTCTATGAGTCATTCACAAGGCCTATTTATTCCTCCTGCTTGCCTTTGGGCACTGACTGAAATAACCCAAGTTGTGTGGATTCCTCCTATCACCAACCCAGAGAGCAAAACTCTCATCTCAAACAGCAGGTCAGTAGGTAAACCTTCTTCCAAGACCTGGCCAACAAAATAATTATTCAAAGAGGAAGAATATACCACAACCACTTTTCTCTATATTATTTTCAGAGGCACAATGCAGCAAAAGAGGCCACAATTCTCCCACTCTGAAAATATAGATTTCAATAGAGGCTGAGAGAAAGACTTTCTGCCTTTTTGCAACTCCTCAGCACTGATTTGGATGGCAAGACTGAAAACCAGAGTCCATTAAGTGAAACTTACCCTGTACAGAGCCAAACATGGGCCTCCCCAGTTTAATTATTAAAACTACTGCCTTCTGCATCCATCTGGTGCATGTTTCAAAAGAAAGAACTGCATTCTACCGTTTTGTCTGGTGACAGGGAAAAAGCTATGCCATTTTCCACTTTCAAGGAGCACCTAATCCATCATATCAAATGCCTTTCAACTGCAGCCAATAGGCAAATAGCTAGTGTTTGTAGAAACTGTGATCAAAATTTTACTTGAAAGTAAGAAGATACAAAATTATATATTTAGGGCAGTGTTTCTCAAACTGTGCTACTTCAGGTGTTTTGGACTTCAGCTCCCAGAAATTCCAGCCAGTTTACCAGCTGTTAGGAATTGTGGGAGCTGAAGTCTAAAACATCTGGAGGAGCACATTTGAGAAATACTGATATAGGGAATAAGATGTCCCACCATTTAAAACTGTTATCAAGAATCTATGCATTCAACTTACGGGACCACTTCTGGAAAAGCATCACTTTCTTCTTTTAGCTGCAACTCTTTCGCTAGTTGTTCACTCATAACATCAGCAAAGGAACATGATATGGTAGTACTTTTAGGTGTTCCCCATGGGCACTAGAATAATAAACAGATATTTTGTGTTGGATAAAGGTAAAATTAAAGTTTTCTTCATATATAATTTATTTTGTTGGCAAACAGAATCCTTCTCCAGATTGAAAATGGATCTGTAACACAAAGTACAAATACAAGGTAATATAAGTAGTACTAAAATTTGATTTCTACAGAACAAAGTATAGATTACCAGTCAGTTGGTAATGGCTGGTGCAAATGAAAAACCTAAGCATTCTTAAACCTGGGATTTATTTCTATTTTAATTTATCTGCACAGTGACAAACTGAGTATATAAGGTAGTGCAAGCTGTAAGACACTATTTTCTATTTCTCCAAAATAGAGTCACCATCACTACAATGTATTAAAATATCTTAGTGTTGCAGCCCAGCCACCTGCCTGATCCCTTTTCACCCAGACACCACACAGTTCAATAATAATAATGAGTTTATTAAGAAAAGAGTATATAAAAAATAGCTTCAAAATAGTGCAAGCAATTCTCTAAAAGTCATTTAATATAAGCAAACTAAGCATGCAAGAAAGTAAAATCAAAGGCCAGACTGTAAAACCAGCATCCAGGTTATATCCATGAGCTAGATATCAAAAGCTTGACAAAAGGCCAAGAGCAACTCTGAACATGAATCCAAAAATAACAAAAGAAACTGTAATCCCAAGGTCATAGTACTCAAAACATGAGGATAATCTCAAAGGCTTAAAAACTTGGAACTTCACTTCACTTCACTTCTTAATTAGTCGCTCTCCACCAGAGTGCTCCTTGACTATAATCCCAAAGGCTTGAAAATTGTAAACAAGATTTGTAATCCAACCAGGAGACATGCAACTTAAACAGGAAAACAAGATCCAAAAACCAAGAACCAGAACTCCTGACTCTGAGCTTCATAGACAGGTGACTTGGTATATGAAATTCCAACGTTGATCTCCACACCAAACAAAACTTCAGATTCCTTAAGAAGTCTCCCTCCTACCAAAACATCATTGGGCTCTCTTTGTTTATCTTTCTGCCTCTGAGAACAACGAACCTGTCTTTGCTTCATACCCTCCCATCTGAGCAATAAATGCTGGGCTATCAGTAACCCTCCGGGTCTCCTCCACATTCCTTTCACAGTCAATCCCTGGGAGATTCTCATGAAAAACACTGTCTGCTTTCCTGACAACAGATCTATCCAAAAAATCTCAAAAATATTTTTGCTTTCCCACACAGAAGTAACAGGCTCAAACAAAAAATCCTTGACCTTATCCTCAGAAGCTTCACAGGCCTCAACACTTAGGCTGTAAGCAAAATAATAGAGAAGAAACCTTCACTCATTAACTAATCTGCCTTATGTGTGGAAGAAGTGGATAAAGCCAAATTTCAAGACAGGTGCAGGCACCTAAATTAAATTTGTAATTTTATATATTGATTAAAGACCCAAGCAAACAGCTTGGAAGCACTTGCATTTTAAAAAAGGTGAACAAACCAATTATTTTTCAACTAACTTATCATGATCCTAAGAAAAATCTAGCAAAGTAACTTTTAGGGCAGGGGTGGACAAAAGCTTTTTTTTTTTTGCAGCCCTCAATACATCCAAATTTTCTAGACAGTAAAAGGGATGACTTTCCTCTTCTGAAAGAGGCAACCTGCCTTCGTAAAAGCCCTCCTCTCCTGTCCAGTTTAGCATAACAAAACAGCCCCTTCTGAAATTAGAAGTGGACCTTTGTTTTGGGCCTTTGCATCTGTCTGTGTGGCTTGGAGAGTTCCAGGGGCAACATCAGAGGCCAGAACCTGCCCCAATTGTCCATCCCTGTTGTAGGGAAAATATAACCTTGATTTCCCGGTTTCACTTTGTTAAACTGCTTCTGTCTACCTAGACAAAGACCAAGGAAATTGCCTTCACACAGAGAGATAATCCTCAGAGTAGGGCAACGCCCAGGGAAGAGAACTTTGACCAGTGATATATCTTGGATGACTGTTGCTTTCACATGTCTGGGCATGCCTTTTACTAAGAGAAAAGAAGAAAGCTTGGAACTGTCACATTTCACTTATACTAATGTAAGTGAAAGTTAGTTCCAGGCAGGTTTGAGAATCATGTTTTTTTAAATAGCTAGATTTCACCGTTTTCCTAATGCAGTACTTCCTCTACTAATTGAAGTGGAAGGGGGTGGGGTGGGGAAAGCAGAGTTTTCAATGTGCCAGGGACCAGGACCGGCTATGTTGTAGCCGTTTATTTCCTGGAAACCCAACACAGTCCAAGAATGAACATTGTTTTCGATCGAGATTAGTTAAGTTTCTCCTATTTTAGATGGAAAGTTAACAGTACTTAATGGGTCCAGCATTATGTAGTGTTTTGTGAAATGGACGAATCTCCACTCTGCCACAGAAATGCCCTGGCCTAGACAAGTCATTCTCTTGATAGAATCATAGAATGATAGAGTTGGAAGAGACCTCATGGGCCATTCAGTCCAAGCCTCTGCCGAAAAGCAGGAAATCACGTTCAAAAGAAGACAAACACAAATCTTGCCAAGCAAACACCATGATAGGGTTGCCGTAGAGATACTGTGATCGAGGTGACCACCCTCCCCCCCAGGACTTTGTAAAAGATAGTTCAAAAATCAAGACTTTATGTTCTATATTCCATATATTTATAGTAGAAGGTGATTGAGACTTTTTACTGGAGTTTACTGTGGATTATCCCTGCACTCTGAGGCAAGAGATAACAACTTCATGAATTGTAAAATCATGCTGCTAAAACTCCACTTTTATGAATTTCCATGCTGGGTTCTCCAGATGTTATGAACTTCGTTCTTATCAAATATTTTCAATTGTTTATATCATTCATGATTCCCCTTTAGGCAATGTAACTCACTTTTATGGATTCTCCCTTATTTCCATGAAATCTATCTGTCTGCCTATATGTATTTGTACTCTTTGGGATCCCCGGAAAATATGTATTTTTCCCAGCAGGGTTTATATTCCAACTTTATTTTATTTTTCATTTTATTTCATATAATTGCCAAGTCATGAAATCAAATAGGAAATATTTTGAACTCAACCTGAACCCCAGAACCTATCCCATTTCCTATGACCCAGGCTTCCCTTCCCAAAAACAAAAGGATAATCTGCCACCGCTAAACCCAATCAAATTCAGATTGCATGGACAATATAGGGCTTGAGTCGCCGAATTCGGAGTGTTGACCTAAAGGTGATTCGCCCCAAGGCAAACATTGTCATATCTCACCCAAAGGAAAAACCAGGACACCTCAGGAAGGCGCCCTGCAGAGCCTGTCAATATGGCTCATCACCACCCATCTTTGCTTCCATCTCTGACACCCCAAGGCATATCTGAAATCTGTATACGTGACAGAAACCCAGACACCCTTGATTGCTGCCATTAATCCCTTTAGAAATCGGTCTAGCAGGTCTTAATCCGACAGTTCCTGCCCTGTCACCCCATTGTTTCAATAACTCCCGCCTTCTCTTTCCTGATTGGCCCGAGTAGAGACAAAAGGTAGCTTCCTATTGGGCCAATGGAGCAAGGCGGGAAACGAAAGCCCGCCTCGTTCAACCTTCTAGCCTATCAACGATCAGATGGGCGGGGGAGCAGGGCGGGAAATTCAAAGGGCTGTCAGACTGAAATTTTGTATAAATATGGCTTTATTTTGATTATGTGGTACCCTAGTAGACTGAATGATCGCTACTAGAGTCCTCTTCAGCTGAATTGCTCAATAAAGACTCCTTGGCGGATTTTCCTTCAACTTTGGCGGACCTTCTTCATTTCGGCTTCAGGTTGTATTGCGGCTCATATTTTCCTATTGGCTCCGCCAAGGTCCGTTCTCTCAGGACCGGATCGGGTCTCTCCTTAAGGGCCCGATCCCCTAAAACACGGTCGACAACAATACCAAGGTGCTTGTTTACAAAGCCATTGTCCTCCCAACCCTTCTCTATGCCTGCGAAACGTGGACAGTCTACAGACGTCACACTCAACTCCTGGAGCGTTTCCATCAGCGTTGCCTCAGAAAAATCCTGCAACTCTCTTGGGAAGACAGGCGGACAAACGTCAGCGTGCTGGAAGAAGCAAAAACCACCAGCATTGAAGCGATGCTCCTACGCCATCAACTCCGCTGGACTGGCCACATTGTCCAAATGCCCGATCACCGTCTCCCAAAGCAGTTACTCTACTCCCAACTCAAGAATGGAAAACGGAATGTTGGTGGGCAGGAAAAGATATTTAAAGATGGGCTCAAACCCAACCTTAAAAACTGTGGCATGGACACTGAGAACGGGGAAGCCCTGGCCCTTGAGCGCTCCAACTGGAAGTCAGCTGTGAACAGCAGTGCTGTGGAGTTCGAAGACGCACAAATGGAGGACTTAAGGGAGAAACATGCCAAGAGGAAGGAGCGTCAAGTCAACCCTGACCGGGACCGCCTTCCACCTGGAAACCGATGTCCTCATTGCAGGAGAATATGCGGATCAAGAATAGGTCTCTTCAGCCACCTACGGACACACCCCCAAGACCCCACAACTGGAAGACCATCGTCCTCGGCTTACGAGGGATTGCCTAAGATGAAGATGAAGACCCTTAGAGTCCACACAAGTTGGAAGTGGCTTGAAGGCACACAACAACATTAACAGTGCCCTTAGTCATATTTAATGTCTACCATAAAAAGGAGCTGTATAAATATTTGCCTATGTAATTGATTCATGAATTAGAGTTCTTCCTCCAGTTACATAAAACAAATATTTGTTATTGTGAAATCAAGCTGAAGGTGAAATATGAGAATACAAGTTATCCCCATGTATTTTTTCAGCAGGAAAAACCCGATGAGATCATTATCCAGTCATCTGTGTACAAAATATTTGCTGGTAAAAATCGAAAGAACCTTAACAACTATAGTTTTGGTATTCACCCTGAACTAAGATCCCCAAAACAACAAGGAACACAATATATTTTTAAAAGAGCCAACTTTATTGATAAGAGCTTAGCAATCAGAGTTGGAAACACTTTTTGCTAACATGAATAAATAATGCTAACATCTAAAAGGCCTGATAAATGAGGCAGATGTTCTATCCTTTCTAATGATGGACCACATTAGAGAAAGATCAATATAAGTAAGAAGCAAGTTGGAACTTATTAATCAAAATAATTTCTAAAATATACAATATTTCATTCTTCCAGTTCTTAGCCTGAGCAAATCCATAAAATCTATTTTTAAACTGTGGCATAGATAATTAAATCCAGGACAGAGCTATTTGACTGTTGCAGTGGTTCCCAACCTCTTTTTAGCCATGTCCCACCGTAAGCATCTCTAAAACCCTGATGCCTCCCTTTCTCTTGTGACATATAATTCTGTTATTCAAAAAGTGATTTATTCATGTGGAGGAAGCCTTGAAAACCATTAACTTGGTCTAAACAAGCTTCCAAGGAACATGGCATCTATGAATGGGAAAAATAAAATAACAAATCAATTTCAATTAATCGAATTTAGGGAGACTTAAATGTCCAACTTCATTACATGTATTTAGTGAGAATATCATGTCACCTGATGTTAATTTTCTTGTGGCTGATCATCTTTTTAAAAAAATTTATACAAAAATACTGACTTACCTATTAAAGTAATAGTTATACTTTGGATTTTTTCACAGATTTTTTGCTACATTCATATCCGGAACATAAAGACATTTTTATGTATTTTGTATAGCTTGTAATGGTAAAAGAACACTGAGAGGAGTGGGGTGTTTGGAATGAAAGTTGCTTCACTCTTCCATGCTCATGCACTCTATCATTATATGTAGGCTCTCACCACTCCTCTCTATTAGCAGGCTTTCCCCCTCTCCAATGTCACCAGCTGAATACCATGTACATTCTGATTTTAATTTTAATTAATATATTTACAAACTTATATAAGGCCCCTAGAACCACAAGAAATGCAAAACATTCACTGTTAATACAGTAGAGTCTCACTTATCCAACACTCGCTTATCCAATGTTCTGGATTATCCAACGCATTTTTATAGTCAATGTTTTCAAAACATCATGGTATTTTGGTGCTAAATTCGTAAATACAGTAATTACTACATAGCATTACTGCGTATTGAACTACTTTTTCTGTCAAATTTGTTGTATAACATAATATTTTGGTGCTTAATTTGTAAAATCATAACCTAATTTGATGTTTAATAGGCTTCTCCTTAATCTCTAATTATCCAACATATTCGCTTATCCAACATTCTGCCGGCCCGTTTATGTTGGATAAGTGAGACTCATTCTCGAATTGCCCCCCCCCCCTAAAAATTAAATTGCCCCCCGGGCCGTATGCCCCACGTTGGGAACCAGGGCTCTAATGCAAGCATGGGTAAACTTAGGTCTTCCAGGTATTTTGGACTTTAACCCCCACAATTCCTAACATCTTACTGTTTGCCATGCCTAGAGCCATCTTGACCTGCAACCTCTTACAAGATAACTGGGCAGGCTTATCTGAGTGTAGACATTAGACTTTTAAATGGTTTAATTTTAATGTATTACATCACCAACACATTAACAATCTACAGGCAGGTTAATGGACAATCCCATTATACATTGAGAAGATAGACAATGTACCAAAGGATCCCATACTTCCTTCAAAAAAACTCAGGATGGCATATGTTTTATCCCTCCTTCTTTACACAACTCTGTGACATGGGTTTGGTTGCTGAGTGACTGGAAAAGGTCACCTGATGATCTTAGTGGCTGAGAGTTGTACTTTAACCATTACAGCAAACTGGCTATTATCCCAGATGGCATCACCTCACCCTTAATCCAGTTAACTAGGAATTACAGAACACGATCTTGTCAATACAACGTAAGTGATTTGCTGGCAATCATAGCCCTTCAGGAGGACATATGTCCCTCCCATTTTTAAAAAGTCTTCCTCTCTCTTAGGAAAGAGAATATTACAATCTCTTTTTATCTTTATATAATATATTGAAGATATTAATTTGTTGCCTCTATTGTTATATAATATTTAAGATATTTATTATTTGCTTCTCAACCAAATGGGACCTTGTGGCAATGAATCCATAATGCATCCTTCCCATTTTTAGAAAGTCTTCCTTCATCTTGGGGCAGAGAATAATGTATTACAATCTTTTCTTATTTTTATGTGATGTTTAAAACATTTATTTACTATTTCTCAACCTGACAGTGCCTCCTGAGGCAGTGCACAATGGGGGGGAGGGGGAATCTCTTAATCAGTACTATATATAAGTGTGTGTGTGTGTGAATACACAAAGTTAAAAAAACAACTTGGCATTATACTAAATGTCCTTTGACCAGTAGCTGGCCACTTGGAGTGCCTCTGGTGTTGCTGAAAGAAGGTCCTCCATAGTGCATGTGAAGGGCTCAGACTGCATTGTAATAGGTGGTCTGTAGTTTGCTGTTCTCCACACTTGCATGTCGTGGACTCCACTTTGTAGCCCCATTTCACTCTCTCTCAGCCTCAGGGGAGGCAAAGGTCAAACCTAACTTGAACAAACCTTGCCAAGGAAACACAATGACAGGGACACCACAAGTAGGAAATAGCTTAAAATCAATTATTCCCAAACACCAGGCATTTTGGATTCCAACTCCCAGAATCCTGACCTGCTCTGGCCAATACCAGGTATTCTGGAAATCTTGGGAAACACTGATTAAGTCTTAATGGCACACAACAAACATAAAACCCACTTGCTCCTAAGTTGGGCCACTTCCACACAGCTAAATAAAATCCCACTTTATCTGCTTCAAACTGGGATATATGACAGTGTGGACTTAGAAAACCCAGTTCAAAGCAGACATTGTGGGATATTCTGCCATGATATTCTGGGATATAGGGCTGTCTGGAAGGGCCCTGGGTCCACACTGCCATATAACGCAGGTCCCTTCCACACAGCTGAATAAAATCCCACA
This sequence comes from Anolis carolinensis, assembly GCF_035594765.1. Classification (NCBI taxonomy): domain Eukaryota; kingdom Metazoa; phylum Chordata; class Lepidosauria; order Squamata; family Anolidae; genus Anolis; species Anolis carolinensis. The sequence continues at coordinate 56,721,100 of NC_085844.1, forward strand.
TTGTCTGCTTTGATCTGGGATATATGGCATTGTGGACTCAGATAACTGAGGGCCCTTCTACACAGCGCTATATCCCAGAATATCAAGGCAGAAAATCCTACATTATCTGGGTGTAGACTCAGATAACCCAGCTCAAAGCAGATATTCTGGGATTTTCTGCCTTGATATTCTGGGATATAGGGCTGTGTGAAAGGGCCCTGGGTCCACACTGTCATATAACCCAGGCCCCTTCCACACAGCTGAAAATCCCACATTGTCTGCTTTGATCTGGGATATATAGCAGTGTGGACTTGGATAACCGAGGGCCCTTCCACACAGCCCTATATACCAGAATATCAAGGCAGAAAATCCTACATTATCTGCTTTGAGCTGGGTTATCTTGAGTCTACACCCAGATATTGTGGGATTTTCTGCCTTGATATTCTGGGATATAGGGCTGTGTGGAAGGGCCCTGGGTCCATACTGTCATATAACCCAGGCCCATTCCACACATTCCTACATTGTCTGCTTTGAACTGGGATATATGGCAGTGTGGACTCAGATAACCCAGTTCAAAGCAGACATTGTGGGATTTTCTGCCTTGACATTCTGGGTTATATGGCAGTGTGAAAGGGCCCTTAGAGGTACCAAACGTTTGGCCTTTCGGGTTACTGAACGTCAACTCCCACAACCTTCCCCCTTTCAAAAGACACGATGGCTCTGAGGGCCCAGGCTCGGCTGGGAGGGCGGCCTACCTTGCTCTGAGGCCAAGCGGGGCCCGGGCTGACTTCGGTGGCGGGGACGATGCCAACGGGGTCCATGCCTGACGGAGAAAGAGCGGCAAGAGAGCGAAGGGAAAGCGAGGCCAGCTGGCAGCAACAAAGAGGGCCACAAGGGGACCGGGAAGGAATGGCAGGAGAATTAAACCTCTTCCGGCTTCTTCTCGGCTCGTCTTTCACTCTTCCCGCCCCGATTCCCAATACCAGCCGCCCATTGGTCTGTAGCAATCGCGTTCTCCTGTGCGTCACTTCCTCTGGAATCTCCCTTTTCCCTTGCCAGCCCCGCGCTTCCCCCCTCCCTTTCTAAAGCCATACGATTACACCACCTGTAGTACAGGCCAACTTGGGCCTTCCCTCCAGGTGTTTTGGACTTCAACTGCCACCATTCCTAACAGCCTCAGGCCCCTTCCTTTTCTCCCTCAGCTGCTTAAACTGGGACTTTAATGCGGGCAGCCCTGTTCTGCTAGTGCCTACAGAATTATGGGAAATGTAGTTTGGGAAGGCGAGGACCTCTCAAGCTGAGTATTCAAAAGACCCTGCTCTAAACTACATTTCCCAGAATTCTGCAGGCGCAAGAAGAATGGGGCTACCTGTGTTAAAGCCCCAGTGTGAAAAAGGCTTGCTTCCCTGTCAAGCTACAACTCCTCGGATTCCATAGCATTGAGCCATGGCCTTTAAAGTAGTATCAGACTTTATGAAATACATACACACCCTCTTCCATTAATAATTTTATAGCCCATAATGGAATAAATTTTAAAAATACAATTCCTATTTCTTTTCTTTCCCTAATGATGAGCCATTTTCTAGCTTGGTTCTCTGGGGGAAATTATGTGGTAATTCCTAGGCTAACAAATTGAATGTGTTCCTTAAATGTATGGGTTTGAAAACTACCGGTTTATATAGGAGTAAGACATAAGAATGTTATGCAATTAACACAATATGCAGAAAGAATGCAGTTTGACACTACTTGAAACTGCCATGGCTCAAGGCTATGGTGCTAGGGAAATTCATTTGGACGTGGGTGAAGAAAGTAGACCATGATTTTAAGAAAGTTTACTGTTGGCCAAGAGTATTATGACAGCCCAGCTCCTGCTAGAAAAATAAACTGTCACACCCAAAATAGGTGTGCTGGCTTAATATAAACTTTTTCTGACGTGCGCACAGTAAACAATGCTTACGTTTTTTAAAAAAAATAATATTTATTCAAGTTTTTCATAGTATACATAATCTAAAATATAGAAAATATCTATAGGGAAGAGAAAAGAAAGAAAGGAAAAAAGGGAAAGCGGAAAGGGTGGGTCTAATACAAGTCCCAAAGTTTAACTTCCGATCTTCTTCATCATGTTCATATTTCTTCATGTCAGTCTTGATTTTAGTAGTTCTCAATTTGCTTCTCTTTTTCTTTCCTCTAGTCTTCAAATAGTATTTCTTAACTTATTTTGCTTATCTAAGTCAATATTTTTCCTTCTTGTTAATCAAATAGTCTCTTACTGGACTCCAATCTGTTTCCTCTTTTGCTGATCCTTGATGTCTTGTCATTAGTTGAGTTAATTTATCTATATTTCTTATTTCCAGAATCTTAATTTCCCATTGCTGTGTTGCTGGCAGTTCTTTCGATCTCCAGCTTACGTTTTTTACTTTCCGAAATCATACATTATTTGCAATAGGCAGAAATATTCATGAGTAAGCAGAGTTACACTTTGTAGCCATTCTTAACAGGTACTCTACTGTTCACAATAAACAGCTGCTTAGTAGTTTAGAGCAAAGAAACAGCATATATGAATGTGATAAGACCCTGGGAAACAACAGAGTTTCACTTCTTTATGTTCCAAGCACCTTATAAGCTATCTGAAGACTATAGGTCCTTCCACATAGCCATATAACCCAGATTATCTGCTTTGAACTGGAATATATGGCAGTGTAGACTCAGGGCCCTTTCACACAGTCATAGAACCCAGAATATCAAGGCACAAAATCCCCCAATATCTGCTTTTAACTGGGTTATCTGAGTCCACACTACCATTATTCCAGTTCAAAGCAGATTTTGTGGATTTCCTGCCTTGAAATTCTGGGATATAGGGCTGTGTGGAAGGGCCCTCAGTCAGAGGCTTTAGGATTTTTGGATCCTTTTAATTTAAAAATTATGTTGAGACCCCTTTTGGATCTTTTTTAAGCATTTCTCTGGGAGTTTCTAAATGCAATTAATCATTTAAAGCAGTTCTTAAGCCCCCTCAGTAAAACTTAAGAATATTACACAATTAATACAATATGTGCCAACAGGGAGCTCTGGTGTGGACTGGTCCATGAGGTCACAAAGAGTCGGAAACAACTATGTGATTGAGCAGCAGCAATACACTATGCAGAAATAATGCAGTTTGACACTACTTGAAACTGCCCATGGCTCAAGGCTATGGAATCAGGGGAGTTGTGCTTTCACAAGGCTTCTCGGCTACAGCCCCTTCTACACTGCCAGATTATCGAAGCAGATAATCCACATTGCCCTGGTGGCGCAATGGGTTAAAACCTTGTGCCGAATGGACTGCTGACCTAAAGGTTGGGTTGCTGATCTGAAGGTTGCTGGTTCGAATCCACGAGTCGGTGTGAGCTCCCGTCTGCCATCTCTAGCTTGCGGCGACATGAGAGAAGCATCCCAGCAGGAAGGTAACACATCCAGGTGTCCCCTGGGCAATATCTTTGTAGACAGCCAATTGTCTTAATTCTTAATTCTCTTGAGTACAGGGTTGTTGTATGTTTTCCGGGCTGTATGGCCATGTGCCGGACCTCACCTCTGAGGATGCCTGCCATAGATGTGGGCGAAACGTCCGGAGATAATACTTCTGGAATGTGGCCATACAGCCCGGAAAACATACAACAACCCTGTGGTCCTGGCCATGAAAGCCTTCGAAGATTTAGTACGTTCTCAAGTTGCTTCTGACACGATAAAAAAGGGAAGATAATCCACATTACCTGCTTTGAACTTGATTATCTGACTCCACACTGCCATATAATCCAGTTCAGAGCAGATAATATGGATTTTATATGGCAGAGTAGAAGGGGCCTCTGCTATAACTTTCTGCATTCCATAACATGGAGTCACCATGGGCCTTTAAAGTAGTGTCAAAGTGCATTGCTATTCCCTGGGCCGGATGTTTGCGTCGCCTCCTGCCATGGCTCCTCCTTCTCCCTGCATCACAAAGGCCTCCCTGCAAGGAGGAGGAGGAAGAGCCGAGCCCTTTCCCGGCGGCGGGAGGCGAAGGCCAGGATGAGCGCCGCCAGTCCGACCCTGGAGAAGGCCCAGGAGGAGGAGGAGGAGGAGGCTGAGGCGAAAGTGGAGGCAGGAGGCACCGCTGTGGCCTCCACGGAGGCCGTTCCCTCGGAAGAAGGCGCCTCTTCCCCTCCGGAGCCCGCCGCCCAAGCCGAGCCCGAGTCGGGGCCTCTCGCCCAGGCCTGCCAGGCCTGGCTCCTGGACATGCTGGACGACGTCCGCTACCTCATCTCTTGCACCAACTGGTACTGAGCGCCTGCCATCGCCAGGGGACGCCTGGAAGGAGGGGGATTGTGTGCCATTGAAGGACTGCAAGGAAGCCCGTCTGCCTTTGAAGGACTGAGAAGGAGCCAATCGGCCATTGAAAGGACTGAAAGGAGGAACTGTGGCCCAGGACAGGCGCTCATCTGCCATTAAAGGACTGAAAGGAAGCCTAGCGTCTCATGTCATGGCTACTGTGGCAATTCACGGTGCCTCTATCAGGCCGGGGCCAACTTGGGCCCTCCGGGTGTTTTGGACTGCAACTCCCACAATTCCTAACAGCCGGTAGGTTGTTAGGAATTGTGGGAGTTGTAGTCCAAAACACCCGGAGGGCCCAAGTTGGCCCCGGCTTGGCCTAGAGATACAGTTAACTGCTTCTCAATTTGCTTGCCAGCTAAACCCATGCTTGCAGCTCAGCCAGTTCTGTAGGCCTTGATTAGGGACTTTGGGCAAGTCAGACTAGAGAAAGGGGATAGCTTATACTTCAGAGGACAGGATCAGAATTCACAATGACCTCAACAAATAATAATAATAATAATAAACTTTATTTATATCCTGCCCTGTCTCCCTGTGGAGACTCAGGGTGGTTTACAAGAGGCAGTGGCAAACATTCAATGCCGTAAGGTGCTAACAAGACACAAAACAACCAAAGCCACCCAAAGAGCTGGGCCAAAACTAACACAATTTCAACAAGACCCAAAAATAACATCTAAAACAGCTCTGTATTTAAGCAAAACAATACGTTTGAAAACTGCATATGTGGGGCTGATCGGGGTAAATTGTAGGGGTGATAAGGAAATACAGTAGAGTCTCACTTATCCAACACTCGCTTATCCAACGTTTTGGATTATCCAACGCATTTTTGTAGTCAATGTTTTCAATACATCATGATATTTTGGTGCTAAATTCATAAATACAGTAATTACTACATAGCATTACTGTGTATTGAACTACTTTTTCAGTCAAATTTGTTGTATAACATGATGTTTTGGTGCTTAATTTGTAAAATCCTGACCTAATTTGATGTTTAATAGGCTTTTCCTTATTCCATCCTTATTATCCAAGATAATCGCTTATCCAACATTGTGCCAGCCCGTTTATGTTGGATAAGTGAGACCCTACTGTATGTATATATTCAGTTTTATCATATTTATTTACTGTATTGTTATAAATGTTTTATTTTAACTTACAACTTAGAGTGTAATCAAGTCTTATCAAGCCTTGTTGTTTGGTTTGATATTGTGATACAGCCTAAGGGCTAATAAAATAATAATAATAATTATTATTATTATTATTAACAAGGACAAATGTAAAATACTACACTTAGGCCCCTTCCACACAGCTGTATAAAATCCACATTGAATTAAATTATATGGCAGTGTGGACTCAGGGCCCTTTCACACAGCCCTATATCCTACGATATCTGCTTTGAACTGGGTTATCTGAGTCCACACTCAGATAATGTGGGATTATCTGCCTTGATATTCTGGGTTATATGGCTATGTGAAAGGGCCCTTAGGCAGATAAAATGAAATAAAAGAAGCGGAATGGGTGATGGCTGGCTCAATAATGGTCCGTGTGAAAAAAATATTGGGGTCTTTGTGAACAAGTTAAACATGAGCCAACTTTGAGCCCTTTCACACAGCCATGTAACCCAGAATGTCAAGGCAAAATAACCCAAAATATCTGCTTTGAACTAGGTTATCTGAGTTCACACCATTATATATCCTAGTTCAAAGCAGATAATGTGGGATTTTATTTAGCTGCGTGGAAGGGGCCAATGTGATGCAGCAGTGAAAAATCCAATGTGATTCTGGACTGCATTAAAACACTGTATAGTGTCTAGATCAAGGGAAGTCATGGTGCCTCTCTATCCTTCTTTAGTCAGACCTCACCTGTAATACTGTGTCCAATTCTGGGCACCACAATTGAGAGAGATATTGACATGTCCAGAGGAGGGTGACTGAAATGGTCAAAGTTCTGGAGACCATACCCTATGAGGAGTGTCTTAAAGAGCTGAGTATGTTTAGTCTGCAGAAGAGAAGGCTGAAAGGAGACATGATACCATGTATAAATATGTGAAAGAATATAATAAGGAAGAGGGAGCAAGTTTGTTTTCTGCTGCCCTGAAGACTAGGACTCAGAGCAATGGGTTCAAATTACAGGAAAAGAGATTCCCCCAGAACATTAGGAAGAACTTCCTGACTTTGTGAGCTGTTCAGCTGTGGAACTCTCTGCATCAGAGTGTGGTGGAGACTCCTTCCTTGGAGGCTTTTAAACAGGGTGGATGGCCATCTGTCGAGGATAATTTGACAGTGCTTTTCCTGCATGGCAGGGGGTTGGACTAGATGGCCCATGTGGTCTTTTCCAACCCTGTAATTCTATACTCTCCCAGTCTCAAAGGCAATCCTGTTCTGAATAAATCTTGCCAAGAAAGCTATATGATGGGGTTGCCCTCAATGAGAAACCATTTGAAGGTACACAGCAACTAAAATCAGCAATTACACCATTCACACTTGCCTCAAGCAGACAAGTTATTTCTCCCACTCAAGACATTCCACAGATATATAGACCCCACTTGCATAGTTTTCCAATAAACCTCACAACCTCTGAGGATGCCTGCCATAGATGTGGGTGCAACATCAGGAGAGAATGCTTCTGGAACATGGCCATACAGCCCGGAAAACTCACAGCAACCCAACAACAAAAATCCCCTAGGTCCTCTTCACCAGGACTGCTGGCTAAGTCTAGATTCCTGTTTAATATTTCTAGATGGTGTATACCCTGTTTCCCCTAAAATAAGACATCCTCAGAAAATAAGACCTAGTAGTGGTTTTGCTGAATTGCTAAATATAAAGCCTCCCCCGAAAGTAAGACCTAGCAAAGTTTTTGTTTGGAAGCATGCCCAACAAACAGAACACCAGAGCATGCAGGATTGGCAAATATATGTACCATAGAATTGTTGTACATGGAAATAATGGTAGTAACAAGAAATTCTTGATAGGATTCACAGTTTGTCTGGTTATGCTGGTTTGTATGATACTGTACAGTATATAGTAAATGTTCATTTTTTTGTTCAACAATAAATGTGAATTCTTCTTCATGGAAAAATAAGACATCCCCTGAAAATAAGACCTAGCACATCTTTGGGAGAAAAAAATAATATAAGACACTGTCTTATTTTCGGGGAAACACGGTAGTAGCTTCCCTTCAAAAGTTTTAGCATAATGCCTTTATTAGGTTAACTAAGAAGTCACAATATACCATGCAAGCTTTTTTTTTTCTTCTGGATTCTTTTGCAGACTAATTGCAAACCATTGAATTAGTGATATAGATTGAGCATCCCTATCCAAAGTGCTTGGGACCAGAAGGATTTTAGATTTTTTCACAGTTCTTGCATTTGCATGTATACACATACAAGGGATCTTGGTGATGGGATCCAAGGCCAAGAATTAAAGTCATTTATATTTCAGAGACGCTTTATAATTTATATAGTACTTCAAAAAATTTGTTCATGAAACAAAAGTTTGCATAAATTGAACAATCAGAAAGCCAAGGTGTCACTCTCTCAGCCACCAATGTGGACAGAGATTTTCATAATTCCTGACAAGGGATGCTACAGTTTTCCCTCTGCATTTGCACTTTTGACTTGTTTCTGGATTTGACTTAAAATGTTATCTCTAGGAATCTGTACGTTCTCCACTCTACAGGGTGTCCCAAAAGTCGCCATACATAAGGAAGACGGGAAATTGTAGCTAAATGTACCTGTATTTGCAAAATATTAATTACAAAAATATAAATATATGTGTTTGTTAATTTAGACTTCTGTATAGTCAAATTCCTCCCTGTTGTGCTGGATGACTTGGGGATTTCTATAGATAGTTTATTTAATGCTTAGACCATAGGTCTTTCACATATAGGACAAATAAATACATAAAAACCAGATTATAAAATACAATACAAAATACACGATTAAAACACTATATAAATCATTAGCATCCTTAAAATGCTATATGGAAGACATCTAGTTGACAATAGACTCCTACTGGAAATCCTCTAAATTCCTAGAAAGGTGTCCTTTCAGGTTTTTAAAAAAAACCCACTTCTTTTATTTGTGTTTTTTTTTTCACTTTCACGGGAGTCCCTAACCCTGGCTATAATTACAAAAGTTGTGATCCTGTTGAGAGCAGTTGGGCTATGTGGCATCTTGTCCTGAGACCCAAAGAGGAGCGCTGCCCCTTTAAGAAGGCGGTTCCTGGCACTTTTCCTCTGCGCCCATTGGAGGAGACGCACCGGCAACGTGTCCCTGTCATGGCAGCTGCGTTCTGCCTGGTTCCTTGAGCAGATGGCCATAGGCAGGCAGCGCCTTACTTCCTCTGCGTGGACCGACGAAATGCTTTGACTGATGCATTTAAAGAGACCCGCAGCTGGTCTCGCCTTCTGCTTGTTCTTCTTGGCCTCTTATTTCACCAACAAGGTGAGGACAGGGAACTTGTATTTGAAGGTACCGCCCTTTCTCCATATCCCACTAACAGCTTTAAAGTATTCAATGGTAAAACTTTTTCTCCTCTTTCCCAAGCCATCTATTCTGAGAAAAAAACTTTATGGTACTATGATATCAGAGTGACAGTGAGATAACAAAAGGAAATGCATTGCTTTATTTTTAAAAATAGTATTTATTAAAGTCCAATTAATATTCTAAATACTCATAAGGTACAATATAATGCAAACAAAACAAACAACCTAAAGAGAAACCAATATGCACACATGCATACCCACTGAGTTGCTGAGAGTTTTCCGGTCTGTATGGCCATGTTTCAGAAGCATTCTTTCCTGATGTTTCGCCTGCATCTGTGGCAGGCATCCTCAGAGGTAGTGAGGTATGTTGGAAACCACTCAAGTGGGGTTTATATATCTGTAGAATGTTCAGGGTGGGAGACAGAAAGAACTCATGACTGTTTGAGGCAAATGTGAATGTTTCAACTGGCCATCTTGATTAGCATTGAATAGCCTTTTAGCTTCAAGATCTGGCTGCTTCCTGCCTGGGGAATCCTTTGTTGGACCACTCTAACAACCACCATGTCAGACTACACAGAGATGCCATCGAAATCCACAAACATGTGGACAATTTCAACATAAAGGAGGAAACTATGAAAATGAACAAAATCTAGCTACCAGTATTTTTAAAAAACCCTCAAAAATCAGAACAGTAAATAAAGAACAACACTCAGAAAACAGGAATTCTAGACATAAATCAATCAAGGCCAGCTAATACCTCCCAATAAAGGATTTCCCCAGGCAGGAAGCAACCAGGCTTTGAAGCTGCAAAGCCATTCAATGCTAATCAAGGTGGCTAATTGCAATATTCACACTTGCCTCCAACAGACAAGAGTTCTTTCTCCCACCCTGGATCTTCCACAGATATACAAATCCCATTCGACTAGTTTCCAACAAACCTCAGAACCTCTGAAGATGCCTGCCATAGATGCGGGTGAAAAATCAGGAAAGAGTGCTTCTGGAGCATGGTCATACAGCCCGGAAAACTCCCAGCAACCCAGTCATTCCGGCCATGAAAGCCTTCAACAACACATACATGCCCACTATAACAACTAACAATTACAATTACAATTCTCTCTCTCTCTCTCTCTCTATATATATATATATATATATATATATCTTTTATATATATATATATATATATATATATCTATCTATATATATCTATCTATATATATATATATATATATATATATATATATATATATCTTTTATACACACACACACACACACACACCTGGGGAGGTAGGTAAAGGTTTCCCCTGACATTAAGTCCAGTCATATCCGACTCTGGGGGTTGGTGCTCATCTCCATTTCTAAGCCGAAGAGCCAGCATTGTCCATAGACACATCCAAGGTCATGTGGCCGGCATGACTGCATGGAGGTAGGGTGGTATATAAATAAAGTTTTTATTTATTTATTTATTATTATTATTATTATTATTATTATGCATCAGAAAACATATATGGTGTCATACTTGCTAGATGTGATTATATGTTAACAGCTGCATTTCCTTATTAATACAAATACATAAGTGCTAACCTTTTAACTGTTGTATAATTACTTCCATAGTTTTAATTAACTGATGAAGCCTAAAACTACTCCCATTCACCAATTTTCCCCATATACTCCATGATTAGATGCTGCCTTTTAAAAATTGTTTTCAAATTCATACCTGTCAGAGAAGCTGCAGTGATGCCTGCAGATGCTAATTCACGTGTAAACAATACTGTCCTATGCAGTTATACTCTGGAGACATTGGGATTTGTTTGCACATAAGTATATACAAGATTGCCGTTTGAACAAAATCACCTAAATTGTGGTCCTACCAACAGCACAAATGTTAGATGCCTGTTTGTATATAACAAGAATAGACATGTGGGATATCTTCTGTTTCATGTTGTCTAATCACTTGAAATCACAATGCTTTGATAGATTGGATCATTCAATCAATCATTCCGTGATACTCGTGCAACCAAAAAAACACAGATCTGAGTAAGGCTCTTGATGAGCAGGTTGTATGGAGGTGTCTCATTCTTAAGGTTGTCATAGAACAATGTTGACTTGATGACAAATCACAGCACAACAAATATATTTAGAAATATGTAATGAGAAGGCCACATTTGGAGATGACATTAAATGTAGGGTGGTTGAACCAAAAAAGAGTGTGAAATTGGCGATTTGACAGCATGGACAATCCTGTCTTTCATATTTGTTGATACTTTCATCCAGGGGGCTCAGGTGGAAATTCCTCCCACATACTTTAGAACTCATTTTGGATCGTTTGGGAGCAAGAAACATTTTTTTGTCCCTGTGGAGTTTCAGGGGCAGCCCATAGCTTACATTTGTCCACCTCTGAGGGGGTCTTAACAGAATGATATTAGTACAACATGATTAATATTGGTACAAAAAGTACTTTTTCCCTGTTGCCTGTTTGTATTTATTTTGAGTAAGTAATGTCCTTTGATTTGGCATTTGTTTTCCAGTATGTCTTGTCTGTCTTGAAATTCACCTACCCTACTCTTTTCCAAGGGTAAGTACAATTTAAAAACAAATTTTAAAGAGTCTTATGGTTCATCTACACTGTAAAATTAATGCAGTTTGACGCCACTTTAACTGAAATGGCTTAATGCTGTGGCATTATGGGATTTATGGTTTAACAAGGTTTCTAGCCTTCTCTGCCAAAGAATGTTGGTGCCTCACCAAACTACAAATCCCAGAATTCCAAAGCATTGAGCATGGCAGTTAAAGTGGTGTCAAACTGCATTACGTCTACAGTGTAGATGCAGCCTAAATCAATAAATTGCTGCTAGCATTTCATGTAACCTCCAATGTTCCTTACCTAGATACGGTTTTATATTTTGTATTGCTGCAAGTTCCCAATTCTGCTTTCAGCATTATCTTCCTGTGTGTCCAAAGCTGCTATTCCATAGGCACACATCTTCTACTAGGGGTGTATCATTTTCTGATAGTCTCAGTAAGCCAAGAACCGAAATTTAATTATTAGTCCAATGTAAGATAGTTTCACTGAATCAGCAGCTGAATGGTAAGTCAACTTTTATATAAATCTCAAGGGTAAGATGGTACTGTTTTTATCAAGACTGACAGTTGGATTTTGGCCAAGGACTCCAATTAAGTCTGTTAGCTCCTACTGAATGAAAATTCATCAGCTCTTCAAAAACATTATCAAACCAATAACAAACAAAGCTCAGTGAGTCGTTGTGATCTCTAGATTGTAAATTAGTTGTCATAATCAAGTCAGGCTAATTTCATCTCTGTTAATCAACTGTAGCAGTATTAAATATGGTTATCTATCTAAATACCCTGAAGGCAACAGATTTGGAAACTAAGCAGGGTCATTAACAGTTGTTAGTGTTACCTGTGCAACCTTATTATCACCATTATGTTATATTAAGTTATACTATGCGATATTATACTCTACAATCAGCCCTTCACAATTACTAGTGTTAGAAGCGCAGGACTGAGAACTCCAGTTCCTCTGCCTTAACTTATACAAAACTCCTGTCAAAAGCAGATGGTGGCAGGCCCATAGCCAGAAAAGATTTGGAGGGGGAATTTGAAACAATTTTAATTTTTTTTAGCGAATTATGAAGAGTAGATCCATAACACAAAATAATTTAAATTCTATGATTTATTCTATATTTTATATAGACTTAATTAAATCAAATTTCTATTTTAGCTACAAAGATTCATGTCTAAAAAAAACTGAAAATGACTCTAAAATGGTAATTTAGTGGTTACAAAAGAATACCACAACGTCTGTTGGAAACATTTGAAAACTGTGTGGATACACTTTGACAGAAATCAGGCTACATGGATGAACTTCGGTGGGCACTCAAGAGTGCAAGTCCAGCCCATTGTCCTTCTTGTATGTTCTCAAATGTTTTAAGAGTTGAAAATGACCCTTCGTTTGTAGCTGTTGACACTGGCAATGTTGCAGAAATATGAAGAAATTTCTTCACATTTGGAAGAAAACTGTCTATCACAGACAAGATATGCTTTTGATGGTTTTTCTGCAGGTGCAATCTTTAACATTTTCTACGTCACAGGTCAAACTCTTCCATCAATGTGTCAGTATCTTGAAGGCATTCATAAAGATCTGTGCAGTTGTTCAAGTTGGATTTTAAATGGCCACAATTAATAGGGAGGGACACTTGCAGTTCCTGAACTACTTCCCTGTGTCTTTCTTGAAGCTGATTGCAGAAAAAGTCCAGAAATTGGATGTACACATGTAGCTGATAATATTTCATTGGTGTTGATGAAGTTGCCTGAATGTTGTTTTTACCAGTCTGCCTTGAACAGATGCGAAGAATCCTAACTTCTCAACCCATAGACTCCACCATTGTTTTTGCTGTGTCAGATATCCTGAAAATCTTTCACAGATCCTGAAAATCTTTCACAGATCTCCTGGCTTTTTCTAAAGACACTGTTGACATGTTGAAGACTACAGAAAGTCCATATCTCCTCTTTGCTCAGGCTAGATTTAGTGAGTGAACACTGTAGTGGATGTAGATAGCCATTGGATATTTCTGCAATATAATTGCCTGTGCGCCACTAATATGACCACTCATATTAGCAGTTTCATCATAACCCAGCACACACAAGTATTGGAAAAAATCACTGGGGCTGTATGTGTGACTAGCCCCCATTCCTACAATCCCTCAGTCACAGTGTATATGTAAATACAATATTCAGTAAAAACCCGAATATCCACAATCCAAAAAAACTTCTGGTCCCAAGCATTTCAGATAAGAGAGAATCAACCTGTATAGTGTTCCCTCCCTACTTTCCTGTTCGCTTTTCGCTCTCTTACTGCTTCGCTTTTTTTCCTGAGAGGTGCGCATTCACCCTCCCTCTCATCGGCATCCAGCCGGGCCACTCTGGATGAACTGGCAGGCGCCGGATAGGAAGAAGCACAGGAAAAAGGCTTGAAAAGGGGAGAAAGGCCACTTAACTACTAATATAATATGTAAATATTGAAATAAATATAGTGCCCCTACTTCATGGAATTTCATGGTCCTGAAACGTAACCCCTGCGATAAGTAAGGCAACACTGTACTGCATATTTGTTTTGTCCATGTTTGTTCTTCAGCTGAAAAGGCTCTTAGACTGGTTACATAATAAGGAAGATAGTCCTTGGCAGCAGATTTACAATCCAAAACATCTCCTTTTGTTGGAGGAGATGTATGCGTGTTTATAAGCTGGGGAAGCAAACTCATTTGTTGACCATTGGTTACAGTTATGGCACAGTTCATAGAGAAAAGTAGTTGGACCCGTTTGGCCTCTCAACATAGTTGATGAAAGGAAGCACAGTTAATGAAAGGACTATATGAGAAGAGTAACCTTGAGTCACAGCAGTGGCTTGTATAGGGCCACTCAACAAGTGCATGCTACTTTTTTCAAATGTACATCAAATTTCATACCAAATTTTCCACATTAATTGTAGACTATGGCCCAAGGACACAATGAAAATTATTGATGGAAATTAAGGAGCTTGGATAATTATAGAAATTGACTTTGTCAGGCCACACTTTTCCCTAGCTCAGTGACAACTACATTATATGCAAACATGCGACCTGGCACCAAATTGAATTACACAAATTCTCACCGACAGCTAGATTTTATTGATGTTTCTACTGAATTCCCAAGCTGTGACTTATGGAGGAAGGCTACAGTATGACTAATGACTGACCTAGGTTAATTGTTCTGGAGGAGGAAAGTGATTATTGCATGTTTCAATTTCAGATGGCAGACACTAGTTGGTGGATTTCTCCTACACATTTCCTGGAAGATCGGCTGGGTGGAAATCTCCATCAGCTCAAGGTGCAATGAAATTGCATAGTATAATAGTATATACTAGTATATAGTATAGTAATCAGAATGATACAGTTCTGTTCAGTGTGTCACATCATTCTGATTAATATCCACTGTCACCTTATTTGATTTTGTTTGTGTATGCATTTGCAAGTGTTTCTCATAATGTAGCAAAAGCTTTGACATTGGTAATTTTTTTAACCCATACTAATTTTCTAAATACCCATTGTAACAGAGGTAAAAAGGTAAAGGTTTTCCCCTGACATTAAGTCTAATCGTGTCGGACTCTGGGAGTTGGTGCTCATCTCCATTTCTAAGCTGAAGAGCCACCGTTGTCCATAAATGCTTCCAAGGTTATATGGTCAGCATGACTGCAAATAATGCTGTTACCTTCCCGTCTGAGCAGTACCTATTGATCTACTCACATTTGCATGTTTTCGAACTGCTAGGTTGTCGGGAGCTGGGGCTAACATGTTTCCTTAATGCTTTTACAATGTATGCATTGTGTCCCAGGATCATGAATATATGCATTTATATATTCCATTCCCACACTGTTGTATATCAATATTGCAGGTGTTTTGGTTTACCAAGCACTTAAAGCAGAC
The DNA here is from genome assembly GCF_035594765.1 of Anolis carolinensis. Lineage (NCBI taxonomy): Eukaryota > Metazoa > Chordata > Lepidosauria > Squamata > Anolidae > Anolis > Anolis carolinensis. The sequence continues at coordinate 56,736,381 of NC_085844.1, forward strand.
ATCCCAACATTAGATATCAGATGAAATCTCCAACTAAAAGGTTTATTTTTCCTTTAGGGCTATATAAGATCACTTGCATGCTCAGCCTTCTTATTTGTTTTACCTAATAATTTTTCAAAACGATGAACAGTATTTTAAAAAATCTTTTATTTTGGTTGCTTGTGCTAAAATGTAATCTGATGTCTAAACAAGAAAAAAAAATCCTTAATTCCTATCATTACTTTGGTTTAACATGTAGCTGACAGTAAGTAAAATGTACATGGTAAAACATAGCAGAATGACAAGGTATTTTAACTGAGTTGAAAAAAGTTAAAATATTATCTTAGCCAGAATGTTTTGATTGTTGTAAACCTCAGGTTAAATGTTTTCCAGGGGACATGCAGGCTATTGCACTACATTTTGCCCTCTCTGGGCTGTTTTAGTTCTGTCGTTGTTGTGTGCCTTCAGGTTATTTCCAACTTATAGCATTCTTCAGGCTATAATGGGTTGTTTTTAAAGATTTTTCAGAAGAGATTTGCCTTCACTTTCCTCTTAAACTTGAGGGAGAGTGACTTGCCCAAGGTCGCCCAGTGGGTTTCCACAGTCAAGCAGAGATTTGAACCCATGGTCTCCAGAGTTGTAATCCAATATTAAACAACTACACCACACTGGGGAAATGTGCAAGAAGTAAACTGAAATATACAAACAAATAATTTTATTTCTTACCTGCCTCTTATTGTGGCTTAAGGTGGGTTACAACATTGCTATATTTATCCTTTTCAGAGAAGCAGCAGTACATAACAGTTTTGATAGTTTTTAAATCTGCTTTTGAAGTTGTGCAACACTCCACTAGATGTCAGTCTAATCAAGGTAAACATAACTTAGAATTTCCAGCTCCATACCTGTACTGATGTGTTAAAGATGGGAATCCAAGTACTGCAAGTCTCAGAAATAATAACCTTGTCCTCAGAGGACCATTTAGTGTTTTTTTACTGTACTGGTTCTAAAGTTCAACATTAATAGTTTTTCTGACTCCTGTTTAGATAATACAGCTGAGGCAGGGCCACTGTCAAGAAACAGGCCTTAAATTTTGCATGGACTGCAACTTGCAAACTACCTTTGAAACCAGCACTGAGCAACATATGCCAAAGCATGGAAGACTTTGGCTATTTTTATTTATCAAAATTTTTTATCCTGTCCTACACCATATGCTTTCAAGGTAGTTATAATTAAAATCACTTCAAAATATATAAAATACATCAAAATGTAATGTAATAAAAAAAAACTGTGAACAGTCTAAAACATTTTAATCATTTGATTAGTAAAAACACTTTTAAATCCATGAGCAAGTATGGTGTAGAAGAAACAGGCCAATCCTCACCTGCCTTACCTATACTTCCCAGGCACACCAGAAATGGCACAATGTCTTCGCTGGCCATGATGTTATCCTTTTTCCAATATTAATAGCCATTTTTAAGGATTTGAGGGTTTTTGGATGCCTCTGAGTATGAATGAAATTGCTGTGTTTGTAGGCAACCTGGGAGCATTTCAAGATGAAAATTACCCCCGAAATTGTCCTGGATCGTTTTATTATGGGAAAATAAGTCTGGAGAGCTTTAAGGACCATGAAAGCAGGGCTCAGGGCTGCATGTGACCCATGACCTGAACTTTCCACATATCTGGCACCTAGATTTGGATGAGGCTATGGATTTTAATATAAAGAGTGCTTTAACATGGAACTGGAATGAAGTCAGCCAGCATCAGCACAAATCTGGTCTCCAAGGGAAGTTGTTTTACAACCAAACAAAGAAGCCCCCCTTAGATGTCTTCAGCCAATATGTTTCTCCTGTGTAAAAGCTAGACCTTTATCTGAAAAGAAGAGACATAGCTACTCTACCAGGCAACGTTTGTAAAAAAAAAAAATTAGTGTTAACTTGCAGGCCTATGATATGTTCAGATGGGATTTATTTTTGGCCTCCTCTGAGGCTACTTCTACACTGCCATATAATCCAGATTGCCAAAGCAGATAATCCTCATTATCTGCTTTGAACTGGATTATATTTGTCTACACTGCCATATAATCCAATTCAAATCAGATAATCTGGATTTTATATGACAGCGTAGAAGGGGCCTAAGATTAAGGTCCCTTCTACACTGCCCTGTATCTCTGGATCTGATCCCAGGTGATATGCTTATCCCAGCTTATATGTCAGTGGGGACTCATATAATCCAGTTCAAAGCAGATATTCTGGGATTAGATCCTGGGATGTAGAGCAATGTAGTTCCACCCTGAGATAATGTGACCAATCCTAGGTCATCAAATGTCTTTCTATGGCTGAGCAAGAATTCAAACCCTGGACTCCAGAGTTGTAGCCCAGTAGTCTGTCTTTTCTTAGCTGTCTTGGGACCTAATCCAGGTAAAAGGCAGTGACCCCCATATCTCTGGGGGATATTGTCCAAGATTCCCTTTGGATACCTAAAACCATGAATAATAGCAAACCCTGTATTTTGACTTGGACCAGACACATATAGAATAACACTGAAGGACCCAGAGAGCCCCACAGACACTTCCATGGGAATATGTTTTGAATGTAGGTAAGTGAAACCGAGGAGATAGAGGCCATGGCTAAGGGAAGGTCCTGCTGTATTTTAAAAGTAAGAATGTTAAAAACTGATTAATTGATTTTACATTTGTCTAGAATCCTGGGAAGTGGGTGAGATATCATAATCATAATAATAATAATGCTTACATTTTGAAGATTTGAGCTGTATTGCCCACTGTAAGAAAGAGGTGATGGAAGTGTAACAACAAATAGATAATAATGAATGCTCTGCAAATAAGTTATTGTTATATGGTGCAGTTTCTTATCCTGTTCACTTAAGTCGTAAATTTCTGTCTACTTGTGAATAAGTACCCCAAGCTGCACAGTCATTATAGGCGTCTCTGAGCCTGATTTGTGTTTGGCTTGACATGTAAGAGTGAGGACTGCTATTCAAGTATTTCCTGTCCTGCTAGACATTCTTTTCCTGCCCTGAAAAAATTAAGAGTCCTCTTAGCAGCACAGAAATCCTGCAATTACCTCATGGGAACTGTTCTAATGGCCTTTTCCAACACATTTTTGTAAGACTTTGTTAGAAATGCAGACATTTCAGGGATGCCTAAGACTTCACCTTGTGGTCAATGATCTCTGTTTTCCACACAGAGATCTAGTTCTCAGGCTCTGGAGCTTTATTTTTCCACTCTTGTTGAAGCTGAAATTGCATGCCTCGCTCTGAGTAGGCATCTGATTTCGAGTTAGCAGCAGTGGAATTACAGTAGATGCCAGTTTGATTTAGATAAGTTTCCACTATGACCAATGACCGTAAAAGGCACAGGTTGAATATGCTTTAACTGAAATGCTTGGGACCAGGAGTGTTTTGAATTTCAGTTGTTTCTGACTTTGGGAAATCTGTATTTGAGTATATTTGCATAATGAGATGGGACCCAAGATTAAAACAGAAAATTAATTTTTGTTTGATACATATCTCATACTCATAATTTGAAGGTAATTTTATACACAATATTTTAAAATAATCTCGTGCATAAAGCAAAATTTGTGTACTTTGAAACATCAGAAAGCATAGATGTCACTGTCTGGTCAACCAGTATTATAGGATATACACCTAGCTTTCTGTAGTTGGCTAGGTGAACTTGGGTACTTTAAGTGTAGGTAAAATGGTAAATGCTTTTAAAAAAGAACAACAAAGGTATTAATCCAATAGCCTGAAATCCAGTATGATGTAATATTTAAGCATTAGGCTAAAACTTCAGAGACCAGAGTTCGACTTGGTCATGGTAACCCACTGGGCCAACTTGGGCACGTCACACATTCTCAACCCCAGAAAACCCTGTGTGGGGATTGCAGTAAAATGTAAACTACTTGACATAACAACATAACAACAATGGAGATAAACAAAAAAACCACATTTATGCTCTACACATATGCTCTGTTCTAAAATAAGCCCCATTTAACTCAATAGCACTCCCTTCCAGTTCCTGTGTGTAGGATTCTAGCCTTTCATTAGACATGGTAGTCCTCAGTGTGGAGCCTAAATACAGTAAAGTAGGCATCCTCAAACTAAATCTCTCCAGCTATTTTGGCCTCCAACTCTCAGAAGCATTAGCCAGCTTGTTCAGTGGTCATGAATTCTGGGAACTGGAGGCCCAAACTGGAAGGACATAGTTTGAGTGAGGATTCCTGCCCTAAAGGTACCAGATCCCATCTGATCTTGGAAGCTAGACGTGGTCAGCAATGCTTGGTACACGGATGGAGGACTGCCAACAAATACCAAGTGCTGTAGGCTATATTTCAGAGGGATAGGCAAAATCACCTCTGAGGATTGCCTAAAGAAACATATGAAATGCATGGAATCACAGGTACCTTGAAGGCACATACTTGCACACAGTTTTCATCATATGGTAATGCAACAGTTGTAACTGCATGTTTGATTTGTTGTTATAGGTCAGATGTTCTGTCGTGGCTTCCAGCTTCTGCACTTTTTGTGGGCATTATTTATTCAGGTTCCAGGGCCTTATCCAGATTGGTAAGATATCTGTAGACGTTGGGTCTGACATAGCTTTTTATGGTCAACGTTAATGCTGTTGCTGTTATTTTGTAACTAAAGTTTGGTGGTCTTAGCTCTGGGGAGAGGATTGTGTTCACTTCTCCTGCCAGCTGTGTGCTTGTTATAATTTGTTATGCTTGAATGATTTGTTGTTGCAATTTACAAAGAGTAGCCTTTTCCTTTCTTCTGAAATGTTGTGCCTCCAGAGCTCATCCTCTACTTTTCTTTGCGTCCAGCTGATTAGAAGCACGCAGGCTAGTTTAAATGTCTTGTACCCCACCTTCCAAAGCAAGTCAGAAGAAATAAGCCCTTCCACCTTAATGTGGGAACAACTCCTTTAACTATAATTTCTGTCTTAATTTTCATTCTGTTCTGTTTGTGTGTGTGTGTTTGAATGGAAACTGTTTGATACTTCATGCATGAAACTTAATAATATCACCAGCTAGGATTTGAGGTGGCAGCGGTTGCGGGGATATTCAGGGGTAGCCTTCTTGATCATGCAGCAAAATATCACAAAGTCCAAAATTTACAAGCAGCAATACGCTTACTGGGCCAACTCCAAAACATAAACACAATATGAATTTTTCCGAAGCTTCACTAGCTTTATCAGGCAAAGATGTTAAAAATCATATAGGAGAGAAATGGTGATGATGTTAGAGTCACAGGCCATCATTTGTTTCTTGTTACATGAGAAGCAGGAATGGTGAGAAGTCTCTTGCTAGAATGCTAGATGAACCAGAGTCATGTTCCAGCAAAAAAAAAAAAAAATCATGGCTTCTGGCACTCATTTCTTAGAGGAAAGGCAAGCTAGAAATTCATCCCTGCACAGAATTATCAACAAACCATGATTATGAGTTTAGCTGCTGCTTTTTATAGAATTTGGAAAGGTTGTTTTTGGATTCGCAACTGCTTGACTCCCTCTGGAATTTGATGAGCAGTAGTACAAAAGGAAAAGTACAAAAACATTCTCGAATCAAGCAAAACATCTTCATAGTTTGTCTATGTAATATGTGGAATTCACTGCCAGAAGACATCGCTGAAACTGGAAATTTGGTTTTAAAGAAACTGGATAAATTGAAGGGGTTGAGGCCATTGCTGAGTTACGTTGCATATGTTCGATGTATAATACCAGAGGTGATATATTTTTGTGTACAGCTTGAGCACCCTTTATCTGCAATTCCAGAATCCAAAATCAGCCACATGGGTGTCTTGAAATAATGACAACGCTGCTTTCTGGCGTTCCATGTACAGAAACTTAATTTAATTCCATGTACTGTAGAAAATTACTGGTACTGGTAGAGCCTTCAGGCTATGTGTATTGATATAGAGAAAACATAAAATGAATTTCATCCCACCCATCTCATTATGTATGTATATATGCAAATATGGAGATTCCAAAATTTGAAAAAAAATCTGAAATCCAAAATACTTCTAGTTCCAAACATTTTAGGTAAGGGATACTCAGCCTGCATCAATTGCTTGGTAATGTTAGAGAGATGGTGCTGTTTTTGTCATTTACTGCTGCCAAGCTTTCCATAAGCAACGGATGGACCACTGTGTAATTTTTTAAAAATCGTGTCAGAAGTGACTTGAGAACATACTGCAAGTCACTTCTGGTGTGAGAATTGGACATCTACAGAGATGTTGCCCAGATGTGATTGTTGGAAGGCTCCTCTCATGTCAGCTAGAGCTGACAGATGGGAGCTCACCCCGTCTCGCGGATTCAAATTGGCAACCTTCAGGTCAGCAACCTAACTTTCAGGTCAGCAGTTCAGTTGGCACAACGGTTCAACACATTGTGCCACCGTGACTCAATGTAAATAATATACTAGATAGACCTTTGGTCTAGTCCTTGAGCAGGAAGGATCATAAACCTGGCTAAACATTATGTCCTGACCAGGCTGTGGTCTGTAGAATTGGATCCTGTTTGGCTCTGTATGTCTGCCTGCCTGTTTCTTTTTCTTTTCTTTTTTCTTCCTCCCCTTCCTCTTTTTTTAAAAAAATAGTCTAGTTCTGGAACTGAATTCAGATCTCGTAGATTATCATAAGTCTTAAAATGTTTTGGTAGGATTGTGGAACTGATGGGATGGGAATCTGCTCTTTCTGGCTGGCAAGCCCAGCATACCGTGCTTTCCTTTATTATAAAAGGCTAATAACGTAACTAAAGAATATCATCAAAGACAATAAACATCTGGTGAAGGTTAGCAGAGCTGGGCAAACCGGAGCCATTGTTGGCAGGAGAATACATTTCTCTTGGCTCAAGGCAGAGCCACTAGCAAAAGGGAGGGGAAGGGGATGTGTGTGTGTGTTTGTTAACATGTCTGCAGAAAATGAAGAATGTAAAGTCTGGGGTCAACTTTCCTAGGAAAGCATTTGTTCTGAAGTTTCCGATGATTGTGCTCCGATTCAAGAGGCTTATGTTAGATTCTGGTCTCATTTTCATTTTCTCACTAACAAAAAGGGAAAGCAACTGGATTGTTAGCAAACTCCACTGGTTCCCAGAAGACTTTGAGTCTTTAAAAACTGCAGCATTTTGTTTTGAGTTTTATGGTGCTTCTCTTATTCTCTCAGTTCTCAATTCCATGTTTTCCAGAGCTTAAGCCAGGCATGGGCAAACTTGGGCCCTCCAGGTGTTTTGGACTTCAACTCCCACAATTCTTACCATTTGTTAGGAATTGTGAGAGTTGAAGTCCAAAATACCTGGAGGGCCCAAGTTTGCCCATGCCTGGCTTAAGCATTTATCCTGATGGCAGTCTGTACAAAAAGATACAGATGTTAGAACATAAGAATAGGAGGTTAATTTCCTTTCTCCATGTGCTTCTTAAATTCTCATTACCTTAAAGTTAATTAATGTAGATATAGAAATGGTCCTACTCAGTTTTAAGTGTATTATATCTACATCAACTGGAAAAATATTAATCACATGTTGGAGAGATTATACATCTTTCTGTCATATTCTGTAATTCTGCAGAATATGACAGAAAATGCCTGCTTTTTAGTACTACCTCACAGAAAGATGATTAAATAACAGTTGATAATCTCATGGGTCATATTTTATTTCCTGGCAGCCAATTCCTATCTTTCTTACCTTACACAATGCTGCAGAAGTTATAACATGTGGAATCGAAGCATTTGTGCAGAAAGAGGTATGGTAAAATTGATTTATTTTAGAGTAATATACCTGTAGCAAGGGTGTGTACATTGTTAAATTGACTCCATGTTCTCTTATTTGTGCTAAATAATCCTTTTACAAACTTAGTTGTTTAAAAAAATTGCATATCCAGAACAAAAGCTGTATCGTATGATGATGGTGCCTTAGGGTCCTTCCACACAGCCCTATATCCCAGAATATCAGGCAGAAGTTCCCGCATTATATGAGTGTGGACTCCGATAACCCAGTTCAAAGCAGATATCGTGGGATTTTCTGCCTTGATATTCTGGGATATAGGGCTGTGTGGAAGGACCCTTAGTGAAATGGTTTCTTCATTTTCATGTTGACTTCCTACTCAGAACTTGGAAAGGGTTTTTTAGGCTCTCGTCAATTAGCATGGGTGGCAGCATGGCCAATGGGTGTGTTAATTGGGGAATTCTGAAAATTCAAGTCCTTAAAAATAACTTTTGCAGGCTCTGCACCTATCTACTGTAGATCTTTCTACCATACTGTTCTTTCCCAGGCCCCTTCTACACTGCCATATAATCCAGATAATCAAAGTAGATAATCCACATTATCTGTTTTGAACTGGATTATCTGAATCTACACTGCCATACAATCCAGTTCAAATCTGATAATCTGGATTTTATATGGCAGTGTTGAAGGGGCCCCAGAGGGTCAAAAGCAGATTTTCAGAACTGGAGCTTAAGTGAACAGGCAGGATCAGAAATAATAAAAGTGCCCGAACTTATGCCAATGGAAGCTCTTTCTGCTAAGGCAAAACCACTTTCATCATTTGGATACTAATCCATTCCAGCAACAAAAAGTGAAAGATAGTAATTTTATGCAAATAAATAAAATAATATATTTGATCCTTGCCTAGGCGATGTTTTAGAAGGTATTTTAGAAACCATGCAATATCATTTTCCTGATTTTGGTACTGGTGTCACAATATAAAAAATTCAATATTGAAAAATCTAAAAATCTAGATACATACATAACAGTGTTACTTATGTAGTAAAACATTTTACCTTTTACAGCCATCAAGGCCATGCAGGAATATAATGATGCAACAGAATAACACAAGAAAAGTTCCAAGCACATGAAATATTTTTCTTTCTTTAAGTTATCTTTCCTCTCTTTTGATAACCTTTTATTTTCTTCACAGCAGATATCTTCCATTAAAATATGTAGGTAAGTTTCAATGTATACGATATATAGCAGGGGTCCCCAAACTAAGGCCCGGGGGCCGGATGCGGCCCTCCAAGGTCATTTACCTGGCCCCTGCCATCATTTATAATATAATATTTTTATATCAGTTTTAATAATATAATATATTGTATATACATATGATATTAATAATAATATTATCATTTTATACAATATAATATTAATAATAATACCATATAATAATATTAATTATATGTTATATATTACATATAATATTACAGTACAGTGGTATAGTTCAATATAGTAATGTATAATACTAATATTGTGCTATGCTAATAATATAATATATTGTATGTACATACAGCTGCTCTGAGTTCCCTTCAGGGTGAGAAGGGTGGGATATAAATGTAGTAAATAAATGTAGTAAATGAATAAATAAATAATTTTGGACTTAGGCTCGCCCAAAGTCTGAAATGACTTGAAGACACACAACAACAACAATCCTAATTAACCTGACTATCTCATTGGCCAGAAGCAGGTCCACACTTCCTATTGAAATCCTGATAGGTTTATGTTGGTTAAAATTATTTTCATTTTTAAATATTGTATTAGTCTTTCATTGTTATTGTTGTTGTTTTGCACTACAAATAAGATATGTGCAGTGTGCATAGGAATTTGTTTGGTTTTTTTTCCCCAAATGATAATTCGGCCCCTCAACAGTCTGAAGGATTGTGGGCCGGCCCTTTGCTTTAAAAGTTTGAGGACCCCTGATATATAGACTTCCACAGATAATGTATCTCTTGACTAATCAAACAGCTTATGCTTGTATCAGATATGACCAATTCAAAAAACTTTTGCTCCTCACAAGACAAAAGATCAGTAGTGAAATATATAGGAACTTTGAATGCAGACATCAAGATATATAGAAAATTGATTGTTGAACATGGGTCTCATTACAAGCAATGAGTCAAGTTAGTAATGCCCTAACTTGATTTGAAAAGAGAACTTGGTTAGGTGGCCTTAACATGGATTGAACTTTAGGATTTGCCAGATGCCATAATCACATCCATCTCTCCTTGGGCCATTAGATATAATTTCCTAAGGACTAGGCCAATACATGTTTTGTTTTTGAATACTGCATTTCACTGATTTTGAGATGCACTTTTTCCCATTTAAGTGGCTTCAAAATGGGTCTTCGATTAGATGGTGCCTTGGAGATAATTAACTATGCTAGCTATGCTTAATGGGAATCATAGGTCAAAGGCATTTGGGGTGGTAGGCCCCTTCCACACAGCTATCTAAAATCCATATTGAATTGGATTATATGGTTTTGTGGACTCAAATAATCCATTTCAAAGCAGATATTGTGGATTATCTGCCTTGACATTGTGGGTTATATGGCGGCGTAGAAGGGCCCATAGTTGCCCATCTCCAGATGAACCATGGACCTCAGGTCACAAAGGGCTCGTGGTATTTTTATGAGTAAAGATAAAGAGTGAAGAAGAGTTCCTTGGGGACAGTGTTAGAGAGAAATACTAACGTTAGTAATAATAGCTTTAAAAGCCTGCTGAGGGTACATGTCAATATATGATAGCCATGTGGCATTTTTCTTCAACACAGAGTGCTGACTCTTCTGGTGGCAGCAGGGTGCCTTCCTTTGTATGATCCACAGGTAGGTTGGTTGATGTTTTCAGAACAAACTGTAAACATAGTGGTCAAAGCTCTAGTCCAGTTGCATGTTGTGCTCTCTAAGCAACGTTGACGAGCTTTGCCCCCAGATGATGAATAGTTGCATATTTTCAATTGACTCCTCAAATATCCAACAGATATATCAAACTGACTGTTGGATATTTGAGCTCTTCAGAATATACCCTGTTGTGTGCCCTAATACTTCATAAAATTAGGTTGCAGTCTTAGGTCATGCTTAACATAGATGGAGAAGGCGTGAAGCTATTACCCTGCATCTAGACTGACTCATTCAGAGGACCAAGAAGAGGAGGTGAATGGTAATGCCATCAATGCCTTTGGCTTCTTAGTGCAGTGGGAAGAAGGGAAAAGGAAAAGGAAGGATATGGTAATGTATCAGCCATGACTCCAGTGCAGTGGTTCCCAACCTTTGGGCCTCCAGGTGTTTTCAACTTCTGCTCCCACAGTTCCTAACAGCTGGTAAACTGGCTGGGATTTCTGGGAGTTGAAGTCCAAAACACCTGAAGGCCCAAAGGTTGTGAACCACTGCTCTAACGTCTCCCGCAAACCACTGTAACAGGAGAAGGAAATGCACAAAGGCCAGTGATATTTTGAATTTCCTGTGTATAGATGAGTTTCCTAGTCCACCTCCCCACAATATCTTAGCTCCTAAAACTTTTGTGAGCATTAAAAAAGACTGGTAGACAACCTTCTTAGTTCTAGGCAGAGTATGGTAGAACCACTGCTACTGCCATCTCCTCCTTTTTACGTAGTAGGATAGGTACAAATGTAACCCTGCCATTCATCTCCTCTCGACAAGAAGATTTCTATAGACTAGTCTGCAAATTGAATGGAAGAAACTAATAAATAAATCTAAAATTGAGACAAAGGATGGGCCAACACTGTGGAATTACTTTGGTTTGACACCACTTTAGCTTCTATGGCTCAAATCTATGCAATCATGGAAGTTTAAGTTTGTTGAGGCATCAGCACCATTTGGCAGAGAAGACCTTGTGAAACTACATCTCGCATGACTCCATAGCATTGAACCATGGCAGTTAAAATGGTGTCAAGCTGAATTAATTTCAAAGTGTAGATGATGCTGATAATAACAATAAAAATAATCATAATCATAATGTATTACCCACCTCTCCTTGAGGCTCAAGGCAGAGTATGTGTCCAAAGTGGTGGTCTTTTCTGTCAGATTTTTGTTCTTGCAACCATGAATTTTTGAAACTCATGGATGACCTGTTTATCTTGATGTTTTATATTTCAGTTTGATACAGATGGCTACTTTTGGGCATTCATACATGTGCTGTCTGTTGGTAAGTCTTTAACTAAACCAATTCTGAGAAAATTGAGCTTCCAGGCATCTCTGCAGCTAGCTGTTATTCACTTTAGTAGGGTTTTGGACTGATCTTCCCAGTTTTCTGGCTTTTGTTCCATTGTACATTAGTCAATAAATTGCACAAGCAGCGTCTGTTTGCATTGCTTTCATGTGGAACAGAAGTTTTATTATGTGTTATTTTCAAAGGTATACGAATGAACCCAACTTTGTGCTTAATTGTATGATATACTAAAAGTGAAATTGGAAACAAATGAAGGCAGATGCATGCTCTTTAATTATTTGGAGAGTAAACATCACTGAAGAGTGAGAACAAAACTGGAAAATGAAATGTTGATCAATCTTTAGAAAAATAAATACATACCCAGGTAGAAAATGAAACACAAACCAAAATAGTTTATGTGTTGCTGAAGGTTATTATTATTACTGTATTGTTATTAATAATTATTCTTATATTTATTTATTCCCCGCTTTATCTCCCCCAAAGGGGACTCAAAGCAGCTTAACATAAAAGCATTAGTACACAATTTAAAATATACAAATATGCAAACATTAAAACAAAATTAAATATAAACAATATTTTAAAATTCACAGTTAAAAACCATTCAAATCTATTCAATGCATACTCAAAGTTAAAACCACAGGACCCCTAAATTGATCTTAAAAACTTTCTTTGAAAGCCCTGCCCAAATAAAAAGCTTTTAGGAGGGGGCCTTTCTGGCTTCCCTGGGCAAGGAGTTCCAGAGTCGTGGAGTAGCCACCGAGAAGGCCCTCTCCCTCGTTCCCACTGACTGAGCTTGAGATGGAGGTGGGACTGAGAGAAGGGCATCTCCTAAAGATCTCAGGGCCCGGGCAGGTTCGTACAAGGGGATGTGGTCAACCAAATATCCTGGGCCTGAACCATCCAGGGCTTTAAAGGTCATAACCAGCAGATTGAATTGTGCCGGGTAACAGACTGACAGCTACTGAAGCTGCTGCAACAGGGGGGTTGCCCGCTCCCTGTATCCAGGCCTGGTTAGCAACCTGGCTGCAGCTCTTTGGACCAGCTGAAATTTCCGAGCACTTTTCAGAGGCAGCCCCACGTAGAGCGTGTTACGGTAATCCAGACAGGATGTAACTAAGGCATGTACCTCTGTGGCCAGATCTGGCTTCTCAAGGAATGGATGCATTTGGCTCACAAGTTTTAATTGTGCAAAGGCCCTCCTGGCCACCACTGATGCCTGGGCCTTCAGGTTCAGTGGTGAATCGAAGAGGACCCCCAAGCTGTGTACCTGTGCCTTCAGGGAAGTGTGGAGCACAGCCTGGATTCCTGTTCTTTGATCTGCCTTCTGACTGACCAGGAGTACCTCTGTCTTGTCTGGATTAAGTTTCAATGTGTTTGCCCTCATCCAATCCATTACTGATAACAGGCACTGGTTTAGGGTCAGGACAGATTCCTTGGCTTTAGGTGGAAAGGAGTAGTATTGCTGGGTGTCATCCACATATAGGTGGCACCGTATTCCAAAATTCTGGATGACCTCTCTCAGCAGTTTCATGTATATGTTAAACAACATGAGGGACAAAATGGAACCCTGAGGAACCCCCCACAGGTCAGTGGCCAGGGGGTTCGAGCAGGAGTCCCCCAGCACAACCTTCTGGGTATGACCCTCCAGGAAGGACTGGGGCCATGTAGAACGGTGCCTCCCAGGCTCATCCCAGCGAGACGACCCAGAAGGATACCATGGTCAATGGTATGGAAAGCCGCTAAGAGGTCCAGGAGAACTAACAGGGACACACTCCCCCTGTCTAGCTCTCTGTTTGAACCTTTCCTAGATTTTAGCAACAATAACAGTAAAATCTATCTTGGAGCCAAATTTGAGTTGTTCCCAGCTGTACTACTATATGATTCACTGACCAGATTTCATTCATAGGTGCTTACAATGGTTATCACAAGTCATGGAACCCTAGTTCTCTAAGGTAATGTATTTTTGTGTGCATTTAAGGTGAGGGTGGGAAAATATGAGCTAAATATGATTTCCAGACTTTCTGCTGTAAAGACTGTTTCATCATGTTGTTCTGTACTTCTGCAATGTGCCAACTTAGGAACCTATGCATTTTGCCCAGGATAATGGAAAGATTTCTATGTGTAACCTGATACTTACAAAACTGTCCATGTAATAACCAGGATGTTGAATGTATGTGTCACATCTTACTATCCTGTAGTTTTTATAAACAGGCTCGGATACATATTATTAACCCACTACTGAGCAACCTACCCTGTAGATCAGCCCAATTCCATAAAGTTTTTCTGGGTATTAATTTCCCCCATGTGACTTTGGCTGTTGCCAAATTTCTCTCTGAGGTAGCCAGGATAAGACAACGAACTGTATTAGACCCAGGTTGAAACTTGCCGTGTATATATTTGCAGTGTTTTAACCTTGTGCATATGCATTTAGCATTGCACTCGTCCTGTTTTTAAGTGGTCTTATCAGTTTATGAACCTGCTGTGCACTTTCCCTTCTGAGCAATTTGGGTCTTTGGACTGTAATAAAGATTGATTGATTGATTGATTGATTGATTGAAAACTGCCAACGATACTACACTTTACACTAAATTTAATTGTAGACACCACAACATTGGGGGCATTTTGTTGAACGTTTCTGTTCTTTCATCCTAAGTTTGTTTGAGAATTTCTGGAAAAGTTGAAAGCTTGTACATTTTTGCAGTATTATGATTGGTCATAAGGAATGTATTGTCCTAATATGGATTCTCCTTCAAAACACAAAACAGACCATGAAGCTGGGATACTTAACTATCAGTGGCTTCCAGATTCCTCTTCTACCCATCAAATTTCCATGAATTAAATTTAAAACCACTCTTGCTTCCTTTATAGATTTAAAACATTTCTCTCTGCATCCCAAATACCATTCAAGGGATAAAATTTCTGTGAAGAACAAGCCATAACAACTGTACAATGGGGTTGTAAAGTCTTCTAATGTAGTATTTTGAGAATGTGTCTGTTCTGGTTGTGTGGTTTTGGCTCCCTTAGCATTTATTCCAGCTTAAAAGTCATTGCCTCGTTCCTTATCGCAGAGATTCTGACAGTGGTGAAATACTGGAAGGAAGATACAAAATAATGCCAGTTTGTGAAGATAAGGAAATGAATGATTGCTTTCTTTCTATCCTGACATATTTCCTATGCAAGGACAGCTACACAAATGAGTGTGAGATGCTGCTTGGTACTTGCATTATCTAAGAATTCAATACTTGAAGGTTTATGTATCCTTTGCCAGCCATTTTTGTTCTGAAATGTGCTGTTGATTCTATAAAACATTCATGAGAGTTGGAACAATATGAGCAGAAGGACATTGTTGTGGCAGTGCTGCAGAAAGCTATGCAAATAGGTCTGTTTCCAAGCCACTTATCTACTGACACTCACTGATTTGTAATTGTTATGCAAACCAGTGGCAGCAGTAATGAAAGAAAGAATCTGGATCCCATAGGTAGCTGAATTGCTTTCTGAACATTTTGATAACATCTGGGTACAGCGGCATTAAAAGGGATGCAGAGGGCAGAATTGTCTATGCAGATTTACTTTAGAAGGCTTGGTTTGTAATATTTTTTAATAATAAAAGCACTGTTCGACCCATTTATTTTAAACACAGTGCAGAAATGATGGAAATTTTGCCCTAAAACTGGATCTTAATGGGCCCTCCGGCTGGCTGGAATAATTCTGTTTTGGTTGGCTGTCCAAGCTAAGTATGATATAACATTTAACAGATGTATCTACTCTTGGTTGAACCATATGTGGGCTTCTATACTAAAATCATGAGCTGCCAAAATAGAGTCAACTAAAAATGATATTGATATAGTACCATTTTTCTTGAATTGGCATGAAGAAAGTTTATTATTTATATATAAAAAGAAATGTTGACATCAGGATTAAATACCCTTCAGGCACCATATCCCATCTGATATTGGGAGTTAAGCAGGGCTAGCACCAGTTAGTACCTGGATGGGGGACTGGCAACAAATACCCACTGCTTTGGGTTATATTTCAGGGAAAGTAACTGGTAGAACTGCCTCTTGAGTATTCCTTGCTTAGGCAAAAGCCTTTGAAATTCATGAGTAGGCCATAATTCAACAGGCTACTTGGAGGCCCATACACACGCACAGTGTTGGAGTCTTCTAAGATATTTTTTAACATGGAATATTTAGCCATAATCTCATAGAAACATGCTGAAATATTTGTGTTTTCCTCCCTAGTATCTCAGAGCAACAATATATAAACTATGCATTCAGGTAAAATTTACATCCTTTCTGCAAATGATGAATAGTTTGAGATAAATCTTATCTGGTTTTTGATTGAGGCTTTGTGTGGAGGTGTGTGGATAATAATTGCTTTTTTGCAAATATACAATAGGGCAGGGTGACTGAAGGCAGCTCTCCAGATGTTGTTGAACTGCAACATCACAGGCTCTGCAGACTAGCCCTGCTGAAAGTGTACTTAAACATCCCCATCCTCAAAACAGGGCATACGTTGAAGTAGCATATAGTCTCCTATCAGTCAAGAGAGCAGTAGACTCACATCAAATTTCTAAATAGAAGTAGCCTGTTCTCCCAAGATGGGAAAACTCACTCTAGAGCAGGCATAGGCAAACTTGGGCCCTCCAGGTGTTTTGGACTTCATTGAGATGTTTTATGATACAGAACAATAATTGCAACACAGATCTATAGGGAACTTGGAATGCTGTCCTTTGCGAAACTACAGTCAATTCATTTTTGGATTTGCTTAATAAGTTCTCTCTAGGAATTTCGATCCTCCAGTGTAATTCTATTAGCTGGATGTTGACCAATAGGGATGCAGTAGAAGACCTAGTGATTCCTGCAGAAATGTATTTTTTTTTATTTGTTTTTCCCACCCCTAACCCCAGCGAATTTGGAGGGCCTACAATATTCAAAAGTAGAGTAGAGTCTCACTTATCCAACATAAACGGGCTGGCAAAATGTTGGATAATTGAAAATGTTGGATAATAAGGAAGGAATAAGGAAAAGCATATTTAACGTCAAATTACGCTGTGATTTTACAAATTAAGTGCCAAAACATCATGTTTTACAACAAATGGACAGAAAAAGCAGTTCAATACACTGTAACATCATGTAGTAATTACTGTATTTACGAATTTAGCACCAAAACATCACAATGTATTGAAAACATTGACTACAAAAACATTGACTACTAAGAGGCAGACTGCGTTGCATAATACAGAACATTGGATAAGCAAAGGTTGGATAAGCGAGACTCTACTATAATTTCAATTGAGTTCAGTGAACCTTTAGTCCTGTGTAGGTTGGTGTACAACTAACCATAGAGCCAAACTCAAAAATAATATAAACTCTAAAATTAGGGCAGTAAATAATGAACAACACTCAGAAAACAGAAGAATTCCAGACATGGATCAATCAGAGCCAGCTAACACCTCGCAACAAAGGATTCCCCCAGGCAGGAAGCAGCTAAAAGGCTATTTAGTACCAATCAAGGTGGCCAATTGCAACATTCACACTTGCCTCAGGCAGACAAGAGTTCTTTCTCCAACCCTGGACATTCCTCAGATATATCAACCCCACATGGCTTGTTTCCAACTGATCTCACAACCTCTGAGGATGCCTGCCATAGATGTTGGTGAAACGTCAGGAGAGACTGCTTCTAGAACATGGCCATACAGCCCGGAAAACTCACAGCAACCTAGTGATTCCAGTCATGAAAGCCTTTGACAACACAAAAAATAATATAGTTGAAATCAGGACTATCTATATTCTTACTTTGTTATCCTCACAGTTGAAACCTTCCTACACTTTCCTTCCAATTTTTGCTATCTGAAACATCACATTTGTCAACAACATCTGTTTAAAGCTGCCAGGAAGAGAAATAACTGAGGGTCCTTCCAGATAGGCCCTATATTCCAGAATCTGAACCCAGGTTTTCTGTGTACCCAGATTATCTAGCAGTGTGGACTCATATAATCCAGTTTAAATCAGAAAATCTGGGATCAGATCCTGAGATATAGGGCATGTCTGGAAGATCTCTGAGTTGTGATTTTTCCAGTAGTAGGGCAAATTACAACATGTAAAATATTCTAAATATACAAGTCTTTTTTCTGGCATAAGCTTTGATTTTGTAAGGCATCATTTTTTTACAGTCTGCTCATTTTTCTATGGACATCAACTTGGAGGACGTTAATGGATTCATCATAGTCTCATTAATTATTTGTAGCCCTGGGAGGCAACATAATTTTTTTATTAATAATATCATGAGTATAGGGGCACCAAATGCAAATGACTTTAACTTTGATATGCATTAACAGTGAATTATAGAGCAGTTGTGCAGCCTAAAAAGTTTATGACGTAATTGCCCAAAGTTATCAGGCTGCAGTCTAAAGACTCTTTAACTTGAGAAAAGAGTAGAGTTTTGCCAGAGGAGAAAGCAATGCCTTCCCCAGCAAACAAGTGGCACATCCTTATTGTTGCTTGTGGCTCTTAATGTGTACACACTGAAATTCTAGATCCTCGGAAAGTGTTTCTGATTATAGTATCTTAAAGAGTTATTGTGAATGGGTTGCTGTGAATTTTTTGGGCTGTATGATCATGTTCCAGAAGCATTCTCTCCTGACGTTTTGCTGACATCTATGGCAGGCATCCTCAGAGGTTGTGAGGTTTGTTGGAAATTAGTCAGGTGAGGTTTATATATCTGTGGAATGTCGAGGGTGGGAGAAAGAACTCTTGTCTGTTTGGGGCAAGTGTGAATGTTGTATTTGGCCACCTTGATTAGCATTGAATGGCCTTTCAGATTCAAAGCCTGGCTGCTTCCTGCCTGGGCGAATCCTTTGTTGGGAGATGTTAGCTGTCCCTGATTGCTTCATGCCTGAAATCCCCCTGCTTTTGTCAGGTTTGCGAGGGCTAGAAATAAAATTGCATGTGAATGTTCCTATTAGTTCCAAGTTGTAGAAGAGCGAAAGAATTAAAACTGCAGCTAAGAGTCAATGAAAATGTGGTTTCACATGGGGAATTAAGAAAAGTAATGTCCTTTCTCTCTTTTGTTTTCAGCATGGTGATGTTGGCTTTTGCATCCCACCCAACAGGTAAAAAAAGGAAATGTAATTCCAGTTCTTTTTAGTATTGTGCTTTTATTTCCACCTCTGTGTATGATGCAAACAATAGAAGCCGAAATCCATATTTATCTGACTCAGTATACATATAGCTAATCTCGCTAAATGAATAGCACATAATGCAGAATCACATGTGTATTTTGAACACCGGCAGATTAGGGAAATCTATGCTGCAAACAATAGAAGTACAATGAGCTTCACAAGTAGCGCATTCCCCATCAAAGTAGACCATACCCAGTGCTTTCTGAGTTGTTCTGGAAAATGGAGCAGAAAATTCCCCAAGGATCTCTCTGTCAGCAAAGATATATACAAATAATTAATTCTCACTAATTTTTTGTGTCAGGTGGCTTGAGAAACTGCTAGTTGCTTCTGGTGTGAGAGAATTGGCCGTCTACAAGGACGTTGCCCAGGGGAATGTCCATATGTTCATTATTGGGAGGGTTCTCTCATGTCCCTGCATGGGAAGCTGGAGCTGACAGACGGGAGCTCACCCTACTCCCCGAATTCGAACTGCCGACCTTTTGCTCATCAGTCCTGCCGGCACAAGGATTTAACCCATTGTGCCACTGGGGGCTCCTAAATCTCACTATGCTGGCCTTTCATAGCAACCCAGATCTCCCTCTTGAAATGGCTGCTTTCCTCTGCTCAAGAATAAGGTAGCAGAGGGGGATATTTTCTGTACTGTGTTTATCCTAATATCAGTTCAGTCCTCCAAGTCCAAATTTCCACCATGTGTTACTCTCCCGCTTTGTGCGCTGACAGTCTTCTATTGCCTCTGCACATTGATTTGTGGGCTTGGAGTCACATCCAGCTGAAAGACAGGCCATTGGATTTGGATTGCTATAAATCATTTCAAAAGGAGAGTCCAGCTTTCTCCCTTCTGTTAATTTAATCTAAATATTAAGGAGAGGTTTAGATTTCCTGCTTGCATTAGATATTTCTCTGCTTTCTGCCTTTGTCCAAAGAAATTAAAAGACTGAAAATGTTGCTGAAACATCCAAGGTGTCTTTAGGACAGGAGACATATAATTCTTGCTCCATAACCCAGGCTGGTCCCGGAGGGGGCTATTATGCAGTTTTCATACCTGATTCACTTGCATGTTACAGGTTTAAAGGATCTAGTAACCAACATGTTTTGCTTGGCATGAGTTTTCGGGGAGGCATGGAGGCCAGTATGTATGCCCATGCTTGGGTCGGAGGTAGACATGGGGAATAGAAGTACAGGAGAGACAAACATTATTTGCTTGCCTTAATTGTGGTCTTTAAAAAGAGGAAATACTTTTATTTCTAATACTAATACTAATACAGATGTTTTAGCATAGCCGCGGTGGTTCAGTGGGTTAAACACTTGTGCCGGCTGAACTGCTGACCTGAAGGTTGCTGGTTTGAATCCATGAGATGGAGTGAGCTCCCCAGTTTGTCAGCTTGTGGGAACATGAGAAAAGCCTTCCAGTTAACACATCTGGGCGTCCCCTGGGCAACGTCTCTGTAGATGGCCAATTCTCTCCCACCAGAAGCGACTTGCAGTATGTTCTCAAGCCGATTCTGACATGATAAAAAAATATATATATGTATAAAAGGCCTTTGAGTCATTTCATGTTGGAAAAAACCAAAGCTATGTTTTTACTTGCTTGTGTTCAAGGCAAAAAAAAAAAATTAGTGTATCAATGGGCAGGGAGAAGGTGTGCTTAACCCTTCCCTCTGCTGTGGAGTCTCATCAGCTAATAATCCCTTTATTAATGTAATGATTTTAACCCCTCCTGAGCCAGAGATTTGCTCAGAAGGAAACATGTGTCCAGCCGTCATGGATCCCTTCTAATGAGAAAGGCAGAGTATTAACTGAATATATAAACAAATAAGTAAAGAAGGCAACCACTTCTTGTTCCGGTCCATCAGTTCTTTCCTTTTAAATCCTCCACTGCTTCATTCTTTATTATTTCAGCAAGCCTGGAGTTGGGATCCCATGTTTTTTGAGACAGTGCATATGCCCTTGCAGGGGACATTTATATAGGCCATAAGGATACTGTTTCAGAGAACATAGAATATGATTGTCCCTTTTTGTTGTGTGTCTTAAAATCATTTCTGTCTTACTATCATAGGGTCTTCTTGGTCAGATTTGTTAAGAGATAGTTTGCCTTTTCCCTTCCTATGAGGCCGAGAGAGAATGTGCCCAAGTCACTTGGTGGGCTTCCTTGGCAGAAAGGGACTTTGAACTCTGGTCTCCAGAGTCATATTCCAGTACTCTAGCCATTAGACCACAGTGGCTCTCAGGAGCACAAATATCTTTTCTTACTATGAGCAATAAGAAAATGCACAACAAATGTAATTGAAATTAGTTCCCTTTATTCAAATTATTTAACCGTGTCCACAGTGAGTTACTTAAAGCTTACTAAAGTAAAGTTAAAAGTTTCCCCTCGTCATTAAGTCTAGTCATGTCCAACTTTGAGAGTTGGTGCTCATCTCCATTTCTAAGCTGAAGAGCTGGCACTGTCCGCAGACACCTCCAAGGTTATGTGACTGGCATGATTGCATGCATCGCTGTTACCTTCCCGCCGGATTGGTACCTATTGATCTACTCACATTTGCATGTTTTCAAACTCTAGGTTCACGGAAGCTGGTGCTAACAGCGGGAGCTCACTCTGTTCCCCAGATTTGAACCGCCAACCTTTCAGTCATCAAGTTCCACAGCTCAGCGGTTCAACCCACTGTGCCACGGGGGAGGGGGAGGGCTCCTTAAAGCTTATTACACATGCTTAAATGTATCTTCTTCTCCCTATTTTGAAAGTTTGTTTTCTTCTTTCTACCATAATTCAGATTTATGGAGGGAAACAGCCAATACCTTATAAGTGTTTCCTGTAGTATAGTGAGAAATTAATGTATTCAGTGGAAGCAAATTAATCCCTCATGACCAGGAATATAAACACGGTGGATTGATCTCATGCCTTTCTATTGAAAACTGCAGCATCCAACGGGATTGTTTATCATGAAGAAATGTGTTCACTAAATGCACACTTCCTTGTAACCATTTTCTGAACTGATCTTAAGAATCGGGTTCTTCTCGAAGGAGTGGGAACTGGTTGCTGTCTGAGCTAATGGCAAGCCATCAAATGCTTGTGTTGAAACCAACAGCTGCTAGTTCAGTAACCATATATAGAAATTTAACTGTTGATATTTTTTTCCCAAAAAACCAAAAACATTTATCCACTTATTTCCACAGGGGATCTCTTCAGTGCCTTGGAATTTCCATTCCTCTACTTTTACAGGTTTCACAGCAGTTGTTTTGCCAGGTAACATTTCCTTTTCTGAGTCAGAGGGCTTCTATGTTTTGCCGTGTATACAAACCATGACCTCAAACTGTGAGACCTTTTCAAATCTTGATATCATGTAAGACATGAGCTAAATGTAACCTGGCTTTCTGAATTGAATCAAAAATGGTGTACAGGTGCTAGTTAGCATCTAAAATTTATTTCTCAATTTCTACTTCTCCCACTTCTGGAGGTGGGTTTCTCGAAGCACATGTTTGTAATATGCCTTTAACATCTATGGGGTGCTCAAATGATTCTGTGTGTCACAGAGGTGGGCAATGTCTTTAGATTGGAAGCGGCTACAATTCCCCTTCAACCTTGGCAACTGGCAAGCCATGTCCTTTCACTACTGTGAACAACACCACAGTTGCCACTGAAATTCAGTGGCAGCTGTATAGTACAGAAGAACACCCTTTCAACTCTGTTGCGATTAGGAATTTTCGTTTTAAGGTTATGCTACTTGCTTCAGCAGGTACAATTTTAGTAATCCGACTTGTAGCTGTGACCAATTTGGCAGTGGTGTCAGGATTCGCATGCAGGCCCTGTACTGAATACCTGTGCCTTTCCATGGCAGGGTATTCTCTGAAGGCATCTCCCAAGACTCATAAGTAGATTAAAGTAAAGGTTTCCCCTTGATATTAAGTCTAGCCAAGTCCGACTCAGGGGAGTGGTGCTCATCTCCATTTCTAAGCCAAGGAGCTGGCATTGTCCGTAGACGCCTCCTAGGTCACGAGCCTAGTATGACCGCATGGAGCATCGTTACCTTCTCGCGGAAGCGGTACCTATTGATCTACTCACATTTGCAAATTTTCAAACTGCTAGGTTAGCACAAGCTGGAGCTAACGATGGGAGCTTACCTGTCCCGTGGATTCGAACCGCTGACTTTCCAGTCAGCAAGTTCTGCAGCTCAGTGGTTTAACCCGCTGCGCCACCGCAGCCCCTTTTTATAAGTAGATTAGTCCTTTAAACTGTGTTTGCAGTAATTAGGAGGCATTAGACAATCGCGTTCAATTAACTTACGCATGCATTGATTTATTTGCTTGTGCATCATGGTATTTGGCACATTTTAGAAGTTGCTTAAAAGAGAAAAAGTCTTAACAAATACCTCATGGATACAAATGGCAACAATAATGGGAATGAATGTATTATTCTAAGCATCTCCTTAACTTAAAAATTGCCTAAAGTGCCTGTTAATTTACTTAAAGTATTGATTCCCAGTGCTCAAATTGCCACATAATTGCTTAGGTTTCTTTTCCTTAGGGCTTTCTAAGTTGATGTATGTCCAAAACAATTAAACAGTCCAGTCTTCCAGCATGTTATTCTTAAAAATATAATACCAAGTCATATCAACTTATAATCAACAATCGTTATGAATATTTCAAATTATGCCACTAACATCAGTGAAGATTAATTCTGGGATAGCTTTTAGAGCAATAGACTAGAAGGTGCTAGCACAGTTAGAGTAATAACTGGGACCAAATCTGTGGAACATGTCTTGGTTGATAAACACTGGCTTTTATTCTGTTTCCAAAACCAAATCAAGGTCTGAAAACTAAGGACCAAAAATAGATTAGTTTGAGAACATGACGGGATTAAACATAAACTGACCTGACTACTAAACCTTTTCATGTACAAGCTGGTGGGAAACAATTTAAGAACATTTTGGATTGTGAAATGTTCTATAATTTTCCCACCAGGAGACTCATTATCACTATGTTGGATGACTTCTGGGACCCAATGGAGATTTTTGATGGTCTTTTAGATTTTTTTTTTTAAAAGCTGTATTTTTAATATGGTATCTGTTATCTCCCTGCAATTCTTTTGTTAGATTTCTCTTTTAAAAATATATTATAGCTGCCTTTAAAGCATAGATTCATGTGAAGGGCTTTTATTTAATAGAATAGATTGCAAAAAAAAAAATCTAAAATAGATTTGAGTCCATAAAAGTTGATGCAATATACTTCACTCTCTCCATTAGTCTCAAAGGTCTTGGAAGATCCTTTTTTAACTTTACAAAAGTTATTTCTGTCTTTGATGCCTAAAGATATCTGTGAACTCAGACGTGAGGAGTTGCCTTAATTATCAAAGTAAGGAAAAGGCATGAAGAGTCAGTGCAGAAGCTGAGCATGACTGATAAGAAGTTTCCAAATTAAAATTAAAGATGAAATCAAACTCTGCCATAGCTTGACACTCTGAAGTTCTTCATAGTACAGGTATTCTTGAGATCCTTACTTTGATAATTGGCTGATACTTTATTTTCCAAAAACCCAAATTAGAATTTAAAAAATTAAGTGCCAAAGTTATTGAAATTAGCCAATTGCAAGACACACCTTTGTCTTACAAGATAAACTATGATATGTTTTTTTCTATGAAACTGCACTGAACATTAACAGTTTGCAAGGTTAAGCATTGGAGTTAACAAGTTAAACCATTGTATTCACTACTCCTCATTAAAACAATTGTTCCTGAAGGGTATATAATTGAAAATGGCATTATCTATCATCCTCTGCAGTGGAGTACTGGGATTTTTTCTGGCTCTTCATACCATGAAACTTAAAAACAGCACATCAGTTGGACAGTATGCAGCTTGGAACTTCCTAGCAAAGGTAAGATAATTGTGCTTCATCTTGGAATCAGGTTTAAGAAGTGATAATTTGATTATTACCTAGATCCGGCTAATTCTGGATTTCCTCTAATACAAGAGTTGAACTACCTTTGGTTTTTCAGATATTGATGGTTCTCAAGTACCACCTTCATTAACAATTGCCCATGATGGCTGTTGTAGATCAGCCTGAGACTGATGGGTTTACTGATGTTTTAGAAAGGGTTGTGGGATTTCCAGGGCATGAAGTGATGAAGATTTAAGTCAAGGAAATGATGCTTCTTTCTGTGAGAAAGCTGACTGTGTGCGACCTTCAAGGTCAGGCCAAGCACCCAGAGACATTAGATAAGGAAGAGTCGAGCTGTGAATTAAGTGATATTGAAGTACCTGGAGATACGGAAATCAACACAGACCTTTGTTTACATATCAGAGCAGACAATAGACATCTCAGGGCAGAGGGTTTGCATGGGAAAGCTAGGGAGAGATTTCAGGGAAGACAAAATGCTTTCATGGGCAGCTTTTAACTGGCAAGTTGTTTACTTTCAAGTTAGTTCAGGCAACGTAGCATTTGGAGTAAGAAGCTAGACCTGAGTTCCTTGATCCATGTTCCAAGTTAAGCCTTTGGTTTTGGGATTCAAGTATATTGGAAGTTTCTACGTACCTGTGGTTATATTCATGATCAAGTTTTTCTAATGATACCTTTTGCTTGTGGACTTAAAGCTATTCTTGTGATTTTTGGCTGTTCTGGATTGTATTACCTTTGAATCTGTTTATTTGGACTCCTGTTGGATTATTGCTTATTGCTAAACCCTTTTTTGATATACTTCTTTCTCTATTCCTGATAAGAATCATAAGCCCTTTCAGATGTTATTCGATTGCAACTCCCACTAGTCCTCCCAATATTGAGGAGTTCTAGGAGTTGTAATACATGGAGAGCCACATAATGGCTATCCTTGATTTATATGAATAAGTAGAATGGTATTGGTGTTGAAAGGATGGACCTCTTCCTTACATTAAAAGCAACTTCATGTGTAGAATGGTAGTTTTGATTGCTGTTTCATATTTCATAAAACTACAGTCAGCCCTGGGGTTTAGGCGCACAGGAATCCCATGTAAGTGACAACAGAACAAATGGTATTGCTTTTAACAGAGGAAACATCTCTCTGGGAATGTCTAGATCCTCCAGCATGACTCTGTGGTCAACTTCTGCTGGAAGGACGTAGACATTCCTAAAGAATTGTTCTCTCTAGAAATCTTTAGATCTTCCAGGGTGACTATATGGTCAACTTCCAAAGGACTGGAAGACTTAGAGATTCCCAGAGAGAACATTTTAATCAAATATCTGAATAATCAAACCTGCAGAACTGAAACTTTCAAGTAGGGAGGGCCAACTGTATGTATGATAAGAATGTACCAATAAAATTGAGAAATTCATGTAATCTTTACAACCTGATGGAACTCTACTGAACCTGTCCTGTTTCTGGAAGCAACCATGTTTGGCATCAGTTGTTTCCACAGTGTCAACCTAATTGCTGGCAGCACTGTTTTTCAGATATGAGGTCTATCATGAATGAAATTGGTGACAACTTGACCACGGTTTAAATAAGCCAATTGATTCGCATAGCAATTAGGAGCCTGTTGAAATCCTGCGCATTTCAACACCCAAGGCATCGTTCTTCATCTTTTTAGCACAGCATCTTCTGTGAATATCACACGTCTTACTCTATAGTCCATAATTACTTCTTCCGCTCATGATTACTAGGTTGTTCTTTGCATAGAGGGAGCAGATGGGGTTTCCATCACCAAATTGGAGCCTGGGCAGTCACGTTCCCTTCTCAAAACTAGCAAACACGGCATGGAATAGAAAAGTCTGATTTTAGAAACTCTGGAGAGGAAACCTAAAATGGAGATTTTTTTGTGGCTGTTTTAAACTCTCAGCTGTAGATTTAGATTTATTTATTTCAGTTGTATGCTGCCTTAAAGTCGTTAAATATATGTGGTGTTTTAGTTCAGGCAAATCGGTATGGTGTGTATCACACATGTAACTTGCATTGATCTGCATCAGTATCATCTGGAGATCTCTTCTCAAGGCATCATAGTTTGATCATCTGCCAGAGATTGAAGGACTACCTTCAGCCTTTTTCATACTCTACTATAATAGCACTATGGTTATACTTTAACTGTCATGACTGCATTCTGTGGAATTCTATGTTTTGTAGAAAAGTTCTGTGGCTCAGAATTCTAAATTTGTTTGTGGTTGTATGCCTTCCAGGTGAACCTGTTACGCAGATCTCATGGCAAGATTTGTTAGGGGGGGGGTTGCCATGGCCACCTACCGAGACTGAGAGATTGTGACCTGTCCAAGGTCTCCCAGTAGATTTCTATGGTGGAGTGGAGGATCAAAGCCTGGTCTCCTGGAGTCCTTGTTCAACACACAGACCACACCATCATGCTGGTTCTTTGTTAATTCAAAATATCTCTCCTTCAGCTATAAAAAAATTCCATAGCATAGAGCAGTGACAGTTAAAGGAGAAACACAGCACTATAATGCAGAGCTGCATTTCTTCCTATTGCTTTCTTCCATAACTAAAATTTTACTAAAATGGCACCATGGTATTTTAGATTTTTTCCTAGCCAGGAAGTAAATTAATTCCAGTTTCTTAATTGCTGTGGTCACATTTTTGGTTTTGGTTTTTTAAAAAACAATTTAAAAACATTTTGAGGTATTTAAGGAACTCAGAAATTCCCTATTGGATCTAAATGTGGTTTGTGAGCATCCCTATACTTTTCTCTTTTTCAATATATTGAGACTCAGTGGCAACTGGTGGCTTCCATGTCAGAATGAACACGTTCTATGCCTTGGCCCTAACTTTCAATGATCTATCCAAGATGCTGAACTTATTTTAAATACAACATCAGCAATTGGGATAGCCCATTTAAATTTGGGACTAAACCCCAGACTGGATTTACAGCCCCATGGATTGGGAAGCTACAAGCTCCCTGCTCAACAAAATGTGTGTGAGAGTGGAAATCCTGCTATCTTGATTCAGTTTCTCATCTTGGTGCACACCTATGCGTAAGACCCAGTGAATTCAGTATTTTTTTACTCCAAGGAAAATGTACAGGTTTCCCGATTGGTTTCCCATCCAAGTTCTGGCCAGACCTAAAACTATTTTGTTTCAGCTCTGTGCTTGGACCAGGAAGTGGCTACATTGGGTAGGTGAACTTTGGCTCTTCAGATACTGCTGGACTGAAATTTATGTTTTAATTCAAGGTATAGACATAGTAAATTATAGTCAATCAAAATTTGACAGCACAGCTGTCATTTCATTTCAATATCTGAAGAGGGTGTAGAGAAAAGGATTGATGCAAGTTATTTGTTGCAACTGTAAGTGTAGGCTTTTGGTTTGTTTCCATAGAGACAACCTGATAATAGCCTTGTAGCATCCAGCATTAATTATCTGGCACTGGAACTGCTGCAAAGTCTTCTAAACAGTCTCCATAACAACACCGTGGTTTCTGACATAATCTTTGAATTTATTGATGAAATTGATGTGTGTGCTTTGATATTTAAAAATAAAATATTAGTAGGAATCTTTACCACAAAAAGGTGATCTTAGTGTGGAGAATCTGAGATCAGAGAAGAAAATGGGAAAAAAATATGATCATAACATTTATTTATTTTTTACAAAAAGGCTTTAAATAGATCAATTCCACAGTTATCTCAAGAGAATGCTCAGGAAAACGTGTAGGTGTTGGAAATTGGATCTTAACATGCTACTCATTATAAGTATCTGGTATGACAATGTTCGGTCAGCACAAGTAGTGGTAGCAATCACTACTTTATACAGCACTACCAGACTTGTACTGTAAGTGAAACTGCCTAGAAGTCAAGTAAGAGAAGGCAATTACAGTCCACTTGGTATTCACTAGGGTTTGGTGCCGTGATCCCCATAGATACTAAAATCCGTGGCTGCTCAAATCCTATTTATTCAATTGCATAATAAGATGACATCCCTTGTCATCACCATGACAGACTTTCATTCGTGGAATTCCTTATATAAAATGGTGAACAACACAAATGAGTGCCAAAGAGAACCTGAGGGTCTATGAAATAGTGGGAAGCTACAGCAGAGTTTGCTTACATGTAAATCTAGTGCCTGGCATTTGGCAAAACCAAGATGTGCTATTTTGATTTCTTTTCCAAATGTTTTTGGGATGTGGTTGATTATACTATTTAAAATTTCTTTTAATTCTGTTAACAATTTCATTGTATTTTGGGGGCCTAAACGCCGTAAAGACACATGATTTAGGGTATTTGGGTCAGGTATTTAGAGTCAGTCCTATTTAGTATTTGCATGGAATGCTGTCAATAAATACTGGGTGTTGTAAGCTATGTTTCTGAGGAACGTACTGGGAAAACCACCTCTGTGGGTTCCTTAACTAAGAAAAGCTGAGAAAATTCATGGGTTCAACAAGCGATTTGAAGATATATGGATGCAAAACAAGTTGTATTTCTTGAAGAGCAACACATGTTGTATTTCTTGATGGGTTTGCAAAAGAGTAAACCTGTGCTATAAGCTATATTTCAGAAGAAAGAGCTGGAGAAACTACCTCTGAATATTCCTTGTCTAAGAAAACGTATGAAATTCATAGAGGTCACCATAAGTCAATAGACTACTTAAATAGGCATGTGTGCATATATTTTTTTACTGATTATAACTCTGATCTCCATCTTCTTTAATTTTGTAAGCTGCCTTGAGTCTCTGGGCTGTGAAAAAAAACCCCAAAATACTAAGAATATGTTACCTATAGCAACAATGAACTAATTATCTCCCAGCATATAGTGACAGCTACCTCCTACTGACATCATGCGTGATATGCAGGCTTCCTCAGCATTATGATCATCCTGGGTGTTGAAAATACAATGCAGAAATTGAAGGAAAAATCCAGGCCAAGTGGCATGAATGAAGTAGATGCCTTTATGACTAGTGCTCAACCAATAGTTATTGGTTGAGCACTAGTCATAAAGGCATCTACTTCTGGTCATTTCTGACTTTTGACAACCCAGGAATGAACCTATCATGTGGTTTTCTTGGCAAGATTAGTTCAGAGAGGGTTGAACTCCTGCCATCCAGGGATTTGAATTCTGTCTTCCCAGAGTCCTAATCCAACACTCAAACCACTGTAATATGTTGGTTGTCTCAGATATCAATTGATGTGAACAAATTATGAATCCCTCTAACTCTTTCAGCTGCATTCCTTCCATTGAATTTCATTTTTACTTCCCTAGGCAAGAGTGGGAGTGAATTCCAGGATGTCTCAAATTTAAATGTTTCACTGAAAATGATGTTCTGCAAAACAGATTCCTTTCCATCCGCACCTTGGCACGCCAGTATTTTTATTTAGTCTCTTGCTCTTAAATTCCCCAAATATAAATATCTCAAGTTGAACAATGATTCATAGACATAACTGTGAATGAATGGAAAGAATAACAAATATTGGTCTGGGAACAATTTCCATTGCAAATTTGCAAGTGCCGATTCCAGATGTTTACTGAACTGAGCACAGAAGGATATGAGAATATTTAGAGATATTTAGAATATTTTAAAATTGTACATACATTTGCAACCAATATTCTTCAAAGAAAATGCTGCTAATGTTTTATCAGGACAATAGCCTAGACTTCTTTTCAAGCTGTATGCTTTTCAAGTGTTTATACTTGCTTTAAAATCTTACTTGAAAAGCTATTCTTCTATCATGTGCCTCTTAGTGCAGTTTGAGATTAAGATGGTAATGAGGCAGGGAGAATTGCAGTGAGGACAACAGGCTTGAACAAAGGAAGGGTAATAGGTCACCCTTGTGCTATCTCTTTCTGGTCCTCCTCCCATTCGAGACTACTGGTACTTTAGTTGCTATGCCAATATAACATAATAGACCTTAAGAAGCTGGTTGCAAATGCAGGACTGGAAAATCACTTCCAAACTTTGCTTCCATTACCCAAATTTCCAGGTGGGTGAAAGTCATGGGATTCATTTGTTTTGGCTGTGGCCAGTTTCATGCCTGGTACCCCAATATGTCCTCAAAGTCTTGAGGGTAACTATCAAACCTACTGTAAAAATATATATAGATTAAGACTCAACCAGCATTGAGAAGTTATTTTTGGACTGAAAATGATGAGGGCACTTGAACCAGCATGGCCAGTGTACATGGCGCTCAGTGGAATTTGGAGAGCTACAGTAAAAAACCATATTATTTTTGGGCAATCCTTTCCACTTAACGGCCGCCGGCATAACCATTGGCCATAAAGAATGCCAGGAAGGGAATGGCTGCCTAAGACTTTTGAAGTCCTTTGCATTTGAAGACAGGACCCTTCCATCTGGATGAAGAGGGAAGAAAATGTCTGGATGGGATCATGTCCCTATCTAGAATATGTGCCAGAGCGGGAGGAATGTTCACCTTCCCAATATCTTGGGCTACTATTTCAACAGTTCTTTTCCGTCAGACCACACTCTCCATGTCTTCTTGAAGCTGAAGTCCAAAACAGTCGATGGGACAAGTGTTCCCCATCCTGATAAGCCATGACTTCTGGATTGTAAATGTAGTTTTTTTTAACATACTATACATTTCATGTTATAGTTATTCAACTATAATACAAGTCAGACTTAGCCGTGGTGGTCCACGATCTTGTTACTTTACATCCTGAATAGACTACTGCAACACGCTTTGAAAACCGTTCAGAAGCTTCAAATGGCCCAACGGACGACATCCAGATTGTACACCGGAGTGGCATACAGGGAGCACACAACCCCCCTGTTACAGTGGGGGGGGGGGAGTATTTAGTCAGATACCAATTGTACAAGTTCTCCCATTTAAAAAGATTGACATCACAGGTAGACCT
Source organism: Anolis carolinensis (assembly GCF_035594765.1). Classification (NCBI taxonomy): domain Eukaryota; kingdom Metazoa; phylum Chordata; class Lepidosauria; order Squamata; family Anolidae; genus Anolis; species Anolis carolinensis. The sequence goes on from NC_085844.1 coordinate 56,768,269, forward strand.
CAACTATGAGAGACACTTCCAGAAAATCACATTGTCTGATTTTTCACGAATTTATTTGCAAATTATGATGGAAAATAAGTATTTGGTCCATAACAAAAGCTCATCTCAGTATTCTGTTATATATCCTTTATTGGCAATGACAGAGGTCAAACATTTTCTGTAAGTCCTCACAAGGTTGGCACACACTGTTGCTGATACGTTGGCCCATTCCTCCATGCAGATCTCCTCAAGAGCAGTGATGTTTTGGGGCTGTCTCTGGGCAACACGGACTTTCAACTCCCTCCAAAAGTTTTCTATAGGATTGAGATCTAGAGACTGGGTAGGCCACTCCAGGACCTTGAAATGCTTCTTACGAAGCCACTCCTTCGTTGCCCTGGCGGTGTGCTTGGGATCATTGTCATGCTGAAAGACCCAGCCAGGTTTCATCTTCAGTGACCTTGCTGATGGAAGGAGGTTTGCACTCCAAATCTCACGATACATGGCTCCATTCATTCTTTCATGCATATAGATCAGTCACCCTGGTCCCTTTGCAGAGAAACAGCCCCAAAGCATGATGTTGCCACCCCTATGCTTCACAGAAGGGATGGTGTTCTTTGGATGCAACTCAGCATTCTTTTTCCTCCAAACACAATGAGTTGTGTTTCTGCCAAACAGTTCTACTTTGGTTTCATCTGACCATATGACATTCTCCCAGTACTCTTCTGGATCATCCAAATGCTCTCTGGCTTAAGCAGGAGGATACGTCTGCACTGCAGGATTTGAGTCCCTGGTGGCATAGTGTGTTCCTGATGGTAGCCTTTGTGACGTTGGTCACAGCTCTCTGCACGTCATCCACTAAGTCCCTCTGTGTGGTTCTGGGATTTTTGCTCACCATTCTTGTGATAATTTTGACCCCACAGGGTGAGATCTTGCATGGAGCCCCAGATTAAGGGAGATTATCAGTGGTCTTGTCTCTCTTCCATTTTCTAATTATTGTTCCCACAGTTGATTTCTTCACACCAAGCTGCTTGCCTATTGCAGATTCAGTCTTCCCAGTCTGGTGCAGGGCTACAATTTTGTTTCTGGTGTCCTTGGACAGCTCTTCGGTCTTCACCATTGTGGAGTTTGGAGTGTGACTGCTTGAGGTTGTGGACAGGTGTCTTTTATACTGAGAATAAGTTCAAATAGATGCCATTACTACAGGTAATGAGTGGAGGACAGAGGAGCCTCTTAAAGAAGAAGTTACAGGTCTGTGAGACCCAGAAATCTTGCTTGTTTATAGGTGACCAAATACTTTTCCACCATAATTTGCAAATAAATTCGTGAAAAATCAGACAATGCAATTTTCTGGATGTGTTTTCTCATGTTGTCTCTCATAGTTGAGGTCTACCTATGATGTCAGTTACAGGCCTTTCTCATCTTTTTAAGTGGGAGAACTTGTACAATTGATATCTGACTAAATACTCCCCCCCCCCCCCCCCACTGTATGTCAGCTCCACTGACTACCAGTCTGCTACCGAGCACAATTCAAAGTGCTGGCTTAAGCCTATAAGGCCCTAAATGATTCCAGCCCAGCTTACCTGTCCAAACGTATCTCCCTCTATGCTCCACCTTGGAGGTTAAGATTGTCAGGGGAGGCTCTGCTCTCGGTCCACCCCCCTCGCAAGTGCAACTGGTGGGGACGGGAGAAAGGGTCTTCTCAGTGGTGGCCCCTCATCTGTGGAACTCCCTTCCTAATGAAATCAGGTCAGCCCCCTCCCTCTTGACCTTCAGGAAAAAAACTTAAGACGTGGCTGTGGGACCAAGCATTCGACCAGTAACTGAAGCAGTGCAATAATTATAAAGAATTAATGTGATTAACAAATGGACAGGCCTTGGATTATGATTTGAATTTACATGATTTTAATTGATGTTTTAATAATTGATGGTTTTAAATGTTTGTATTTTAATTGTATTTGTTTATTTTTGGACTTTTATGTTGTTGGCATCAAATTGTTGCCTGTTGTAAGGCTGCCCTGAGTCCCCTTCAGGGTGAGAAGGGCAGGGTACAAATGTGGGAAATAAATATGGTAAATAAACATCTGTAATACTTAACAGCTAGTCTGTTTTTAATGGGAAAATTAAAGTGTTGAAGAACCACTGTTTCCCTTTCTTCCTTCCTGTTGTAACAAAACAAGATTCCAATTTCTCTTCCATTACATCATCTGAGAAGCATCAGGAACATGCCATAAAAGTGGCAGAATCAGAGCTTTACTAGAGGGGGCAAATGACATGGAGTCAACAAAACACTTTTCTGTATGGCCTTGGGAATCCTATGTTGTTGTTATTATTATTTAAAATAATGTCATCCCAGTGGAGCCATGAGCTGAGAAATGAAATTAGAACTGGAAAATTTTCATAACTAAATATTCCCAAATGTATTAAGGTATTTCTAAAGATAGTAGAGTCATTAGTAGAAAGCATGCTATTTTTATTGGTGAATTAAGACAGACAAAGTATTATTGACTTTCTTGTGCTGTTTCCAAGGCTGTTGCCATCCCAAATGATTGCAGTTCAGTGCCAGATAAGAACAATCTCGTGTGTGCTATTATGGATAGTTTGAAAGATCATGTTGGCAGTTCTGTTATCTTGTTGATATTTTGGCTAGAACTTCAGTGAAGCTTCACTGCGGTTGACTTCACATAGAGAGTATGTCTGAGAGGTTTTTCCATTGGTGATGTAGGAGGAGGAGCAAAAACTAGACTCTACAGCAAATATGGAAGCTATTGCCGTACGGTGGAATGTATGGAATGGAAATTGTGATTGGAACTCACATGATAGGCCTCCAGAGCTCCTCCTCTGGGTCATGGGAAACTTAAGAATGGCATGGGATGTGATGGTGAGGGGGCTGCTACTGGTAGCACCTCACATGAAGGTCTCTTTGGGCTCATCAAATTTCCCTCTGGTTTCTTCTGTTAAAAGTTGTAAAGGAGGAAGGGGCCTCATAACTATTCATTTTCAGTGTTCCCTTGGTATTTTTAAATGCCTACACTCCAGGGCAGGCATGGGCAAACTTAGGCCCTCCAGGTGTTTTGGATTTCAACTCCCACAATTCCTAACACCTGGAGGGCAGAAGTTTGCCCATCCTTGCTCTAGAGGCTCACTTGAAGAGCCAAGTTACTTTTTTTTGTGTCAGGAGCAACCTGAGTTGCTTCTGGTGTGAGAGAATTGGCCGTCTGCAAGAACGTTGCCCATGGGACGCCCGGATGTTTTTAATGTTTTTACCATCCTTGTGGGAGGCTTCTCTCATGTCCCCGCATGGAGCTGGAGCTGATAGAGGGAGCTCATCCGCACTCTCCCCGGGTGGGATTCGAACCTGGCAGCCTTCAGGTCAGCAACCCAACCTTCAAGTCAAAAAGGCTTTAATTCACTATGCAACCGAGGGCTCCAAGTTACTGCAGTACTAGAAATTTGTGAACTAAAAGTACATTTAATTTGCAAGAAAACTCTGAGCATTGGGACACACAAAGGGTATCTTGTGAGGGAGGGTTTGAAGAGGACTTTAGTACAATGAACGTTGACATTTTGCTGTGTGTTATGTGATTTTTGAAGGCTAGGTTAAAAGCTAATTGCTATGAAAATATATTAAATTTGTTTTACTTACTCAAGAATTGCATTTTATCAGTTGTGATGTCCTGTGCTTATCCCGTTGTCATACACTAGACATTTGTCCATTGACTTTTCCCCTCTTTCTCCCTCTTTAAAAAAGATTTTATTGAATTTTCTTTCAATAGAACAGAAAAGTTGATTGTCAGCCATAGACCACCCACACTTTAATAAAAATTGCCCTTTCCCACTCTTCCCAATACTCCTTCGTAGGATAATCTTAATGCAGTTGTTGAAGGTTTTCATGGCTGGAAGCACTGTGTTGCTGTGAGTTTTCTGGGCTGTATGACCATGTTCCAGAAGCATTATCTTGTGACATTTCGCCCACATCTGTGGCAGTCATCCTCAAGAGATTGTGAGGTACCTCATAACCTCTGAGGATGCCTGCCACAGATGTAGGCAAAATGTCAGGAGATAATGCTTCTGGAATATGGTCATGCAGCCCGGAAAACTCACAGCAACCCAATCTTAATGCAATTAATGTAGTTACTGCAACAGTGCAGATCATTCATACTTGTTTCCAAACAGAGCCAAGATATTAGCATAGCACATGCATGCATATAGATCAGCCAGCCACACAGTGGTTGGGGCATTATTATAATATTATTTATATTTCTTCATTTTCCCAGCCTTTGTAAGTCAGATTAAAAAGCTTAAAACAGATACAAAAAATCACATGTTCAAGTTAAAGATATTATTAAGCACTAGCTGTGCCCGGCCACGCGTTGCTGTGGCGAAGTCTGGTGGTATGGGAAATAAAGTATTGAGGAATTGGTGGTAGTTAAGGTCAAGGGTAAAGGTTTTCCCCAGACATTAAGTCCAGTCGTGTCTGACTCTGGAGGTTGGTGCTCATCTCCATTTCTAAGCCGAAGAGCCGGCGTTGTCCGTAGACTCCTCCAAGGTCATGTGGGATGACTACATGGAGCGGCGTTACCTTCCCGCCGGAGCAGTACCTATTGATGCACTCACATTTGCATGTTTTCGAACTTCTGGGTTGGCAGAAGCTGGGGCTAACAGTGGGGGCTCTCTCCGCTCCCCCAATTCAAACCTGCGGCCTTTCGGTCCAGAAGTTCAGCAGCTCAGCTCTTTAACACACTGCGCCATCAGGGGATATTATTTCCTAAAGGTTGTGAATATACAATATTTCTGATTGGGTTTTTTTGTTTGTTGGAGGCAAGTATGAATGATGCAATTAGGAAAAATGATTAGGATGTAATGGCCTTGCAGCTTTAAAGCCTGGCTGTTTCCTCCCTGAGTGAATTTTTTGTTGGGAGGTGTTAGCTGGCCCTGATTGCTTCCTGTCTGGAATTCCCTTGTTTTCAGAGTGGTGTTGTTTGCGATATTTTATGTGCTTCTACTGTCTGTGGCCCTGAGAAAACAGGATTTGCCAGACTTTGATGATGGGAATACTTTGTTGGGAGGTGTTAGCTGGCCCCGATTGTTTCCTGTGTGGAATTCCCCTGTTTATTTACTGTCCTGGTTTTAGAGATTATATTGTTCTGCATTATTCTATCCCAGTAATTATTTCATATTAAAGAAGAATCTCACTTATCCAACATTCGCTTATACAATGTTCTGGATTATCCAACGCAGTCTGCTTTTTCATAATCAATGTTTTTGTAGTCAGTGTTTTAAATTCATTGTGATATTTTAGTGGTAAATTTGTAAATACAGTACAGTAGAGTCTCACTTATCCAACATAAACGGGCCGGCAGAACGTTGGATAAGCGAATATGTAGGATAATGAGGAATTAAGGATAACCCTATTAAACATCAAATTAAGTTATGATTTTACAAATTAAGCACCAAAACATCATGTTAGACAACACATTTGGCAGAAAAAGTAGTTCAGTACACAGTAATGCTATATGTTAATTACTATATTTATGAATTTAGCACCAAAATATCACGATATATTGAAAGCATTGACTACAAAAATGCGTTGGATAATCCAGAACGTTGGATAAGCGAGTGTTGGATAAGTGAGACTCTACTGTAAATACTACATAGCATTGCTGCGCATGAAACTGCTTTTTCTGTCAAATTTATTGTATAATATGATGTTTTGGTGCTTAATTTGTATAACGATTACCTAATTTGATGTTTAATTGGCTTTTCCTGAATCCCTTCTTATTATCCAACATATTCACTTATCCTGCCGGCCTGTTTACGTTGGATAAGTGAGACTCTACTGTATATTGATAATCTTAAATTATCTGCTTAGAACTGGATTATATGAGGCCCCTTCTTCACAGCTGTATAAAATGCACACTGAAGTGGATTATATGGTAGTGTGGAGTCAAGATAATCCAGTGCAAAGCAGATAATATAAGATTATAAATGGGTTATATAGCTGTGTGGAAGGGCCTTGAGTCTACACTGCCATATAATCCAGTGCAAATTAGATAATCTGTGGAAGAAGTCTAAGTGAGGCCTAAATCTGCCTGTCCCCTAACTGAAACCTGGCTGTCCCTTGGTTGCTAGGCAACCAAGTGGGCAGAGATTAGCCCTCTAAACTGGCAGCAATTGGATAAAAAAAATTATTGCTCTCCCTCTAATTAGGACTTTATTTTTCTTTTCTTTTTGTTGTATCAACCTTGAGGCGTGGATGATGGGTTGTGTTGTCAAATTTTGAGGTTGGGGGGCCTGTACTTTTGTTGTTTTGTGAATTGCCGTGATGCCATCACTCTTTTATATATATAGATATTGGAAACAAATTGGAAGTTATTATAAAACCGATGTTAAATGTCTCTAAAATGCATATCCAACACTGGTATAATTGCTGCATTTTGCGTTAGATGCAGCTTCCAAACTCTTTTCAAGAGCAGAAGTCAATGCTTTATTATTATTATTAGCTTTTAGCATTAGGTAAGAGTGTTTCTTGTTTCTGAACATTCTTTCCAACATTCTTTCTTGTTATTCTGCTTCACATCAAAACAAGCTGGAGAAAGGGAAATTAAATATACATTGCCTTTTCAGCAAGAGTTAGCGCGATCGTTCAGTTAGCCAGGGAATCAGTAACTGATTCAAATGAAATGGAGATTACCAACATTGTGTGGTTTAAAAATAGAAAATGTTGTAAATACTGTGACATGCCTTAATTTTAACGAGGAACACGAAGGCCAGTGACATCCCAGAGGGGAAATCATACAATGGCTTGTTTAAAATTGCTAAAATCAAAGTCTAGGCGGGTAGTGCTTCTTTTTAATTGCTACATTGAGCTGCATTTTTGCAATTCCTCTAGGATTTTGTTGAAACTGTTCATACTCAGGCGATTTTAATTAACACATACTGTTTGAATCTCAGAGGGCTATATCCCAATTCCATTTCACAATTTTACTTACTTAGGCGATCTTCCAGGAATGGTGGCCTGGCGGTGGATACGTAGGTGACTGTGGAACTCTATTCTTGACCTGCATCTTCTTCCACAGTGAGGACATCAGTTTCCAGGTGGAAGATAGCCTTGATCAGGGTTGGCTTGACAGGCCTTCCTCTTGCAACGGTTCTTTCACCCTCCATCCGTGCCTCTTCAAATTCCACAGCACTACTGGTCACAGCTGATCTCCAGCTAGAGTGCTCAAGGGCCAGGGCTTCCCAGTTCTCGGTGTCTATGCCACCGTTTTAAAGGTTGGCTTTAATCCCATCTTTAAATCTCTTTTCCTGTCCACCAACATTCCGTTTTCCATTCTTGAGTTGGGAGTAGAGTAGATGCTTTGGGAGATGGTAATCGGGCATTCGGACAACGTGGCCAGTCCAGCGGAAATGATGGGAGCATCGCAATATCATGCCCTGTTTCGACTCCATTGTTTTAATCCAAACTCAAACTGATCGTTGAAGTCACACATCGGTACAAAAGGGTGTTTCTACCATGTTCCTGTGTTTTTTGTAATGGAGTATTTTAGATCACACAACTGCATTTTTTTCCTAGCATGCATACGGACACACACACACACATATTCATATCCACCAATATTCTTTCTCGTTTTGCTGTCAGTCGTACCACCCCACCTGCACTTCCCTTGGGCAGTGTAACACTCTGAGCTCTGGAGCATTCATATTTCTCTCTTAACAGTATTAAATGGATAGTCTTCCCATCCCATTGCCATCCAAATATTAATCTACAATGATTGTAACCTCCAGCCAGTTAACGAAATAGTTATTTAGTCAAGAGCTATTGATATATAGTTACTGTGGTAATAACTGATGAAGGCTATAGTCCAGCATTTTGTTTTGTTTTGTTATCAGCAGCTTTTGAAATGGTACTTTCTTAAAGGGACTCTGGGATACTCCAGTCTCTAATAGGAATATGAACAACCAGCTTATACTTAGCCCAGTGTGCTCTGTTGAGGCTAAGAAAGCCACTTTGTGTCTTGATCAAGAAAGAAAGGTGGAGTAAAAATTAAATAGAATATGATGATGATGATGATGATGATCATCATCATCATCCAGGATCTCTGGCAAAAGGCTTTCCTCTTACCTGCTGTTCAATTATTTTCATCAACAAGCAAAACCTGGAATCTTCAGCATGCAAAGCATGCATTCTTTCACTGAGCAAAGTCCCTTATCATAGTCATCTGAGCCAAATAATAACTTCAATCTCTCCTCCCTCTCATCCTTGGTTGCCCTACTTTGTTTCTAGCAACAACTTTTCCTCCCGCTCCCATTTCTTAACTGGTTGCAGCCCTGCTGGTGGTGGGATCTCACCAGTATGACATGGGGCCACCAAGGTCGAGGCAAAGCAAGACAAAGAGAAGAGCAGTGACTTCACAGTGTATTGAGTTCCTCTAATCTAGACCCAACACCCATTAGACAAGCTTGTCAAAGTGAAAACTCAAATTACTTGTTTCAGGTTTTTTCAATGCTCCCTGTGAAAATATACCCAGTGTATTAATTAAAAATAAAGCTAAGCTTATGTATAAAGTCATTCAATTGTCCCAGGCTAAATTTAGAAAAGAGGAAAAACAGATTTCATGCAGGAAGAATCTGTTTTCAGTTTGCATAGCTAAATGTTATAATCCCTATGCATTTCTGAAAAATAAACACCACAAATGTGGCATTATTTGTTTACTTTGCTTTCTCTCAGTGTACATGAGATATCAACTCTATTTTGTTCCTCTTTGGTATCATAGGCTTTTAATACGGTTTTGGCTTACATAACAATGTAGAATGGCAGTGATTCAACCTAACAATGCAGTTCTATACAGGCAGTCCCCAAGTTACAGAAAAGAAAGGTTTTATAGGTTTGTCCTTAAGTTGAATTTATTTGTAAGTCGGAACAGGCACATTTTTTAAGTGTAACTCCAGCCATATATATATTTCTTAGCTTTGGATAGCAGAGGGAAGGGTTAACACTCCTGTGGTGATTGTTTTGCTGCCTGTGCTCCTGTTCAGAAGATTTCACCTCACTTTCTGTCTCTGTGATAATTGGATTTTGAAAACTTTGGCTTGTTGTATAAACAAGGATTGGTGAGAAAGCTTCAGTGGAGACACCATTTCCTTGTGATAACTCTTTCAGGAGTGAATTTTCTTCCCAAAGTGATAGGTTTCTCTCACTTTTTTTGTCTCACCCGCAATCAACTATGAAGAAATTGATGCAACAAACTCCTGTCTTGTTATTTTTACAGGTTATCACAGCTGGCCTATCTCCATTCTTCTTTGAAATTACAGTGAATGTACCTACCATCTGTTGGTAAGTATATCACACATAATAGTTTGCTTATTCTATCTTTCCTCTGGATGTCCATACTCATAGAATCATAGAGTTGGAAGAGACCTCATGGGCCCACCAGTCCAACCCCCTGCTAAGAAGCAGGAAATCGCATTCAAAGCACCCCCGACAGATGGCCATCCAGCCTCTGCTTAAAAGCCTCCAAAGAAGGAGCCTCCACCACGGCCCGGGGGAGCCACCACCATACTATGTTCCTTTTTCATTTCTAAAACACTGAACATTGTTGAGTTGCCTTGCATTTTAAACCAGTCCAAGATATTTTGTTTCCAGGGACAAGGCAGATATGCATCCCACAGCCAACTCCCTGTTAAAGGGCACATAGTGCTAAAAAGATAATCAGAAGATGAGTTGGACTTGAGGGAGAAAAAAAATATCCCATCCACAATCTTGATGACTGAAATGCCATGATAATGAATTAATGCAACCAAAATTGTAATACCTCAGATTCTTGCCAGAAGTAGCTAATTCATTCTGCCTAATGGCAGAGCCAGCCCCACTAGAAGTACCATATGGGAAACAAAGCAGAAGGAAACTGAAGGATTGAAGCACGAGAGAGCAAAATGGATGGTAATAGTAGACTCATAACATAAGTAGCTCTTTATCCACTGCAAGATTATATGGCTTTAAAGGAGACCCTGATAAATTCAAGGAAGAGATTTTCACAAACTGGTCACTGTGTACCTATGGAGTTGCTATTTCAGAGGTAGTAAAGTGAAACACAGAGGTAGTAAAGTGAAACACATCCTTTGGCTTATCAGAGACACCAGTTTGATCACTGCAGGGGATAAGATGTTGAGACTTGATGGACTTCAGGCTGATCCAGCAGGATTCAGCCTTAGGTTCATGTGGAGTATTAGTAGTAGGAACTGAAATTTGTGGAATTTCTTAATATCTACGGGAGGGAAGGGGGTGGGAGGGAAGGGAGTGTTGTTGTTGCTATTATTGTTGCTGCTGCTGCCGTTTAAATCCAAGTAAATGGACTGTTTGTTGTAAACTTTTGTAGTTTGATACTCTGCCTGTTTATTCAGAAGTAAGTCCTACTGAAGTTCAACAGGACTTCTTCCCACCAAAGTTTCTCTCAACGACTGTGTCCCTTTTTGCAGAAAGCAAAAGGGTGTCAGTATTCTGAGCTCTTGTCTCCTTGTTTTGGATTTATAAAAATAATTGTGCAATTATGAAATGATTATGCTTTACCATGGTTATATAACCATCTGCTTTTTCAAGAACAATGGAACTTCACACTTTGCAAAAACGCCAGGGAAGCTAGGAATTTAAGTGAGCATAATGCTATTAAAATCCAGACAGCTTTGCGTACTTGCCCTGCTGGGGTGGGATGTGGGGGAAGGCGGTATGAACAAACGGTACAAAACTTTTGTTTTATTTATAAAGTTTTGTAAGAGGCTTTGCTGTTTCATAAACTAAGCCTTGGGGTTAAAATGCGGGGGCATAACATTGAATTGTTGTGGGGGAAGTGGAACTCAGCCAGCAGCTTGCTATTACTTTTTGAATGTGACGTTAGACAGGACTAGAAGACACGACCTGTCCTTGCTGAAGATATATGAAATGTTTAGAAACAAAAGGTGGTGCCGCTGAACTCAAGCCACCTCTGGATTCCTTTGTTCAGACTGAGTTACACAGATTAGTGCAGGGTGGCAGGAAATGTCACGGCTGGAATGATGATGTGTGACCAATGCCGAGAGCTGGGGATGTGCCCTCGGTGAGTGCGTGGCTGCCACTGTTTGATTCACCCGTCTGGCAGATGGTTATGTAAAGGGATAATAAGAAATCCACCCAATCTATTGTAAAGGCCCTTTCCTTTGGCGATCTTGCTATATTAAGAATGCAAAGCTGCTATTCTTTGCACATTTCTGTTCTGGCTCAAAATCAAGATGCCAAATACCTCCAGTTTTGACATGCAGGAGAAAAAATAGCCAAAAACAACATCATGGCATGCAGACTAGAATGTTGCGTTTAAGCAGGAGTGACATGGGTTCAAATCCCTCCTTCGTCATAAGTCTTCCCTTCAGGCAATGTAGACTAAACATACAAGGAAAGGAAACCCACACCCCATCCCTCACTCGTGTTTCGATCTTTCTTACTTAGAGAGCAGTTTAGAGTGGGGCTTCTTAAACTTTCCAACTCGGGACCCCTTTTGGCACTAGGCATTTTTACGTGGCCCCAGTTATATAAAATAAGCATGAAAATCAAACTTTTGTGGATGACAAATCATCATCTGCAAGGCTGACTTCCCTTTTGTGGAGTATAGCCAAAGCATCTTCTACCGAGTCCACGTAAACACCGCACAACAGATTTGTGTACTAGGTACCTTTCAGAAACCTTTTAGCATTGTCAAATTATTTGTAGCCCCAATATTGAACATTTGATGTTGGGACCCACAGTTTAAGAAGCAGTGATTTTGAGCACTGGAAGATCAGATCTTGTCTGTTCTAAGCGACATTCCAGTGTAATTGTGTTAAAGGAAAAAGAAGGGAGAATAATCTTGTCTGATATGATTTAAGGCAAGCCATCACACTTTTCCTTATTCTTCCCAGCAGCAAGTTACAACAATTTACTCACTGCATCTCCTCCCTGCAAAGAGACACCTTTAATAGTGATTGTGTTACATTAGAAAACAAGGTGTGTCATACCTACATTACTCCCAAACTTAATGCATCTTGTTGACATTACTTCCATCTTCTGGGACTTATACTGGGCTGTATTTGCTGGGAGTTTGTGCCAGGATCCCCCATGGATGCCAAGGTCTGTATTTACCCAAGTCCCATTATATACAATGGCATGGTAAAGTGGTGTCCTTTAGATATCAAGGTTTGCCTTCTGGAATTAAGGAATATATTTTTTTCAAGCCATGGATGGTTGAATCCATGTATGAAGAATCCATGGATACAGAGGCCTACTGTACTTAATATGAAGAAATATGTATATATGAAAATTGATGACTTTTTAGTAGCATTGCCTAGATTCATACAAATTGCCATTTGTAAAATTTCTTTTCTGTTTTCCTCACAGCCTTTTTCTTGCGGGATTTGCAGAAGTCTTGCTTCTCTACACTGAAAGGAATGGCACGTGAATGCAAGGGTCGGGGAAGATGAAGAAAATAGTGAAATAATTTTCATCAGAAGTAACACTGACAATGGCTAAAAAGAGAAAGTAAATGTGAAAAATAACAGGAGATGGAGTGCAGGCAGGCAATTTTTGCACACTGCAGTCCTATACATGTCTATTGAGAGGGAAGACCTGTTGAACACAATGGGACTTGCTTCTAGGTAATAGTGTATAGGATTACAGTCTTAATGCCTCCTTCTTACTTTTTCTGCACAATGTGGTGAATAGAAAGATGAAGTTTGATTAATGTTTTTTCAGCTGAACTACATTGTAGGAGCTCAGCTAGGCTGGAATCTTTCTCTCCTTAAAATTATTTACACATTCCATGCTGTATAAAACACTTCAATACTACTCTGGTCAGTGATTATGACCTCTTTATGAGAAGATGGAATATCAGACTATATTCTTCCTTATGGAAGAGAATTAGCAAGTCTCTGCCAAATTCCAGGGTGGCAGTATTTCATTTTAACCCAGAGCACACGTTATTAGTATGTTTACTCCTTCCCTGTGTGGTATCCAATGCTGACAACAGCGACAACAAAAACTGAAGAAGGAAAAGCATGGAGGAATTGTGGATTACATGGGATAGTACGTTGCAATTACTATACATATCTGGCCTCCCATACCTTTGATATATTGACATCTTGTGAGACCCGTCCTCCTCACACCCTATTTACTGTACCTGGTTACTTCAGGAAAGTAAGTAGAAGATAGGGGAAATCTGACTGGGTTTGAAAACAGTAGCGTCTAATCCAAACTATGAAACAACTGAAGCCACCACAGGGCTTTTAAAAAGACATGGTGTTATGCTATTATGAGTGCGCTATTATCTCTATCATTTTTCACCACTGAATAAGGTGGCCGAGATTGATGGGACCTGGAATTCAGAGACACCTGAAGACTTAAAGATTTCTGAGCCCCAATGACGAGAGAGAGAAACCTGCGCTGTGCTAAAGTCACCTTTGATGTCATGACTATTTGAAGATTAAGTGATTAAGTTTTATACCTATGCATACCCGAGTAGAAGGAATTCCTGTTTGCCTTGAGTTTAAGCACATGGAGGATTGACATGGATGAGCCATATTCTATGAAAGCAAAAGCAATGTCTGAAATGTCTTGTAAGAAAGTACCCATTCTGTAGGATATTCCCTTCCTTGAGTTGCACATTGCTCTCTGGGAGGGAACTAAATATCTACCACTGCTTCATAGCACAAGAAAAGTTTTCTTTTTTATGGAACATGTATGTATTTGGGAACTGTGGTAGGGACCAAAGGCTGAGTGACCTTAAGCACTGTGAACACACTGTTCTATCTGAAGTAAATCTAATTGTAACCAGCATAGATTTGATTTATTCACCAGTAAGTTGGAGCTATTGGAAGTCTTCCAATGCTTCCACCTTCAGTTCTACTCTCTGCTTTATGCTGCCAGAGGTCAGAGTCTGACTTGTTTAGTTCAAGATTGAGACATTTGTTCTCACCATGTTCTCATCAGAGAACAAGAAACCACAATCCGATGCGTGTCCAGGGGCCCATGAAAAGCCCAGCTACAATTCTTTTACTACATGAAAGCTACACTGAATATAAAATCATTAACAAATCATTCTTACTCATGCTTCTGTGTTGGGATTTTTTTTTGGCGTTTGTTTCATTATTATTATAAGAAACAAAAACATTCATCTTGAACTGGAAGAGGTGCAATGCCTGCTCCTTTTTTTGACCTCTACACAGTTACTCCAACCATAATGGTTTATGGTTTTGAAACTTATCTGCAATGGTTTCACCGGAATTCAGGCTGTTTACATATTGGTTTTGAATTTCTTTCCCTGCTAGCCATTTTGCTTCTAGGCAGCTGGGTGAACTCCAACATACCATTGCCATAATCCATGCCCTCAAAAATGAATCTTCCGCTTTGCTCAATTATTACTCAGGCCTTACGTACAGCAGAAAACAAACAGACCCTTATACAACTCCAATTGGCACATAATTGAGCAAATACTATGAAAGGGTTAATTGAAAAAAAGTCTTATGCAACATTCAAGTTGTCTTGCAATCTGCCAATTTGAAATGGAGATCAGCAGAAACCAGTTTATGGTGGCCTCTGTATCATTTCATGGGGAGGAAATTGTCTTCACTCCCACTTTTTGTTTCACACCTGACAGCTATCTTGGTGGTATGGATTGAGGATTTGGAGCTGTGCCACTATATAGCCAGACTCTCTTGTTCTAGAACTCTGCCTTCCAAATGTTCTTCTTTGAGACTGGAATGTACTGTATTTCCCTAAAAACAAGATCAGGTCTTCTATTGATTTTTGCTCCAAAAGACGCACGAGGGTTTATTTTCCAGGGTTTGTCTTATTTTTTCCATGTACAACATCTACATTGATTCAAATGCAGTCATGTCATTTTCTTCTAGAACATCATTATAATATTCTGTCAACAACTTTATATTTAATTAAATATTAACATTATTGTATAATTCAATAGTATAAAATTGAAACGGATGTACCACTGGTAAATGTGGCTGTCTGGCTGATTATCTTAACTGGGACTTATTTTTGAGGTGAAGGGCTTATATTACAAGCATCCTAAAAATCATGCTAGTGCTTATTTTCTGGTTATGGCCTATTTTGGGGGAAAAAAGATGGGAACAGGCAAAATCCAGGTCCCACAATCTTTCAAAGTGCTACAGTTAGTCACATATTTGGGGCACATGAGACGGGATATGAATGTGCAGCTGTCCCTTACAAGGTTAGATATTGACTCAGCTCACTTTGAAACTCTGCAGACAGTTTACTGTATGCATGTTAGAATTTCTCTCATGCCTGGTGGCCGTATTTCCAGTATGGTGGGCAAATACCTCCAACTCTTGAGATGTATTTGATTTGTGTGTGTGTGTGTGTGTGTGTGTGTGTGTGTGTCAAACTCTGTCAGTACCACAAAGGCTGACACTAGGTGAAGGACTGGCCCTTGATGTTACTGGAAAAGAAAGGTGACATGTATGAGGAGAAGGGAGAGAGGAAGGAAAGAGTCACAAAGAGAGCCATGGTGCCATTGAATCATTGTGAGGAGAAGGGAGAAGGAAAGAGAAAGACAAAAAGCTGGAGGGGAGGGCCCCCTCTGACATTCAAATAATGGTGGGTCTATATACACTAGTATACACATAAATCGGTCATACATTGAACCAAGTCATTTGGTCCACCGGCCCTACTTACCTAAGCAAGACTACTGTTGACCAAAACATTTGGAGGTTTCATTCATAGGGTTGCCATAAACAGAAGCTGACTTGATAGCAAACAACATGCCTAATAATATCAAGAGAGTGTAGTGATTTTGTAGAGTCTTAGGCCCCTTCCACACAGCTGTATAAGATCCACATTGAACTGGATTATATGGCAGTGTGTACTCATGATAACTCAGTTCAAAGCAGATATTGTAGATTATCTGCCTTGATATTCTGGGTTCAATGGCTGTGTGGAAGGGCCCAAAGGCAGTCCTTGGAAACCTTATTTGGTGTCCGTCCACTGACTATTCTGGGCTGGAAGATCCTGAGAGATGTAATCCAAAATGCAATTTATCAGAGCGCTATGTTTTTCCAATGGGAAAGAGATGCCTGAAACTAAACCTGCAGGTGAGCCATGCAAAGCATGTATTCTACTCCTATTAGGTGCTCCATATCTATATATAATACATGCTAACAACATACATAATTTATGGTATTAAGGGCATAAAGCCGCGGTTGGCTTCAAAGGGAAATAAACTTTCCTAATAGGACTATAGTGGAAGTCTTATTAATAATTTATTTTCAGTTTTTTATAAATTAAGAAACTTTCCCACTCTGTTTTGTGACATACCATTAATGTATATGACCAATTCTAGACTTTCAGTATCAATGGGTCATTCAAGCCTGTCATCTTTAAAATATGATGGGTGGAAAAGGGATTTGATTAAAGTACAGTGCATTTCTTATGTTGATTTCATGGTCTCAAATGAGTGCCTGTATGGATACTTTAACATACAAAAATTAATACAAATTTCCTGTTAAAGGCCTGGTTTTTAAACATTGGTTGATAATCACAGGACTATGTTTGTGTGAGACAAATCAGAAATATTGTGATCTTTTCCCATGAAGGCGGTCTTCGCACTTACTGCCCTCCAAATGCGTAGGGACTACATTTCTACCATCTCTGGGAAATATTATATATTGTTGCTCCAACACAATTTGGAGGATTGGAAAAGGTTGCCATAATGCAAGAACTACAGAAGGGTCTTCGATACACAACAGTTTGAGTGCCTCTTAGGCACTTTAAATGATCTTTTAAGAGGTTGCATGTAGTTCATGATAAAAAATTTTATTTATAGACTGCCCTACCTCCCTGAGGGGACTCAAAGCGGTTACAAGTCCTGTGATGGAATACCTATGTCTTCTGTGTCACTGATCAGTAGACTTGGGATATGTAAGAGCTCTCTTAGCTGGCTATGAAAGCTTTTTGCTGGCAACTGGTCCTTTTCATTTAGCGGAACATATAAAAATAATGGTCCCATTGAAGAAGAAAAAAGCAATTTGGTCTTTTGTACTTGCAATCTTCCATTTGACAAAATGCTATGAAGTGGGTGTGACGCTCTGCACTCACTATGTGGATTACTTTATCATTTCACACTGCTTTCTACTGACACTAGAAAATCAACCTAGTGGGGATAGCCAGTTTTGTAGATGAACTGGAGTTCTAGCATTTTTAATTATGCTCAGAACCTTTTGTTATCTGCTATAGTATACTTGTCTTGGTTACATCTCATATGGAGTCCTGTCTCACATTTTATGTGGGCATACTGTAGGAAGTTATTTCAAAGTTTCACTGGATCCAGAATAATGGTGCCAGGCTGTTGACCAGGGCTGGTTTCAGCGATCGTATGATTCTTCTGTTGAAACAGCTTTATTAAATGCAGTCTCTTTCTGGCCATAATTCAAAAGGTTGGTTTTGACCTTTAAAGCCCTACACCAGTAGTTCTCAACCTGTGAGTCCCCAGATGTTTGACCTTCAATCCCAGAAATCCTAACAGCTGGTAAACTGGCTGGGATTTCTGGGAGTTGTAGGCCAAAACATCTGGGGACCCACAGGTTGAGAAACACTGGCCTACACAGCTTGGGTCAAGATTATCTGAAAGACTGTACCTGTGATACCTCAGGCACCTTTGGCCCCTGACCCTATGGCCATTGCTGACCAGGACGAAGAAGACTTTGGTTTTCTCCCACGTCAGCAAGATTCAACTCCTTTCCAGATGCCTTCTATTGACATTTCCAAACCAGCGCCAATTAAGGATGCCCTTGAAACAGTGCCGGCTCTCCCAGATTCTCCTGACAGGTTAGTGTTTGATTGCAGGGCTTTTTTGAAAACAGAGAGATCGCAGAGACAAAGCTTGAGGAGAAGCGCCAGATTAGCGGAGCGTGGTGACTATGGCTAAGCTCAGTTCTCTTGGGAAGAATTAGGGAGTCAGGCAACTGGCTTGGGGGAGCTTATGAACTTCAATAAAAGTATTGCGCTGGAAACTTTCGTTTGCGGTGTCAATGTTACTTCTTACTGAGAAGCATCATTGTCTCTAGCTCCTGAATTTCAAGCGGTGCGCTTACTCCTGAGTAGACCGGGTGCCGGTCTACCTTCTTGCCCAAGTTTGGACTGCGTTTCAGCTCCAGCACATCCAGCTCGTGCCTTGCCTTGAAATCTTGCTTTTGGACATTTACTCCAGAGAACTCATCTGTGCTACCTTGCTCCTTTTCCCCACTCAATACTCAAGCCGAATTTGAGTGTGTTTCGGTTTCTGGACTTTGGACCTTAATATTGGACATAAGACTTTCACTTATTGGACTAATTTTGATCTTTCCTGAAAGGTCAATTCTTGTTCAACTTTTCTGCTTATTTTCTTTTGGAATTTTATTTGCTTCAATAAAGATATTATATTGTATTGGTTTTCAGTGCTCTCGCTGCCCAGGGGTGTAACAGTACCTCCTGCTATAAACAAGTATGAGCTTTAAGATCTCCAAGGGATCTTTTATAATAATGTTCTAATTCTTTTTTTAAAAACTTTTTCTAAATGAATGTTAGTTTTTCTCTTTACATTTTTGTAAGCTGTCTGGAACTCCAATTTAAGATATAAATTCAATATATCACCTTTTAAAAATAAATTCAAACTCCCTTAGCAATCCACAAGTGATCCGTGAATTTGGAAATTCTCTATTTCATTGAAGGCTGAGCCGTCCTAGATCAATGCATACAACAAGAGCCTATTTTATTACAGTTGTATTTCTTCAATGACTCTCATAGCTCCAGACATAATTATTTTGGATAAGGTATAAAAGGTTTGCTTAGATTTAGCACTCGTTAGTGTGTTTAATCACTCAGCAAATGCTATCATATTGCTGTTTTACAATTACTTGAACTTGCTGCTATGAGAATAGGCACCTTTGAAATACTGACAATGATATATTTGCAGAACATAAAATTTAGCAGCATGAGGTTTACTGCAATTCTACTGGGGGAAAGCCCAGAATGAAGTCATATCTCTCACCCTAGAGTAACCTGTTTGCATCATGTACCAAATAGTACCAAATATCAGGTGCAGACATGCAGTATAACAGTAATCGCCAGTCATTATTGTGGGGGATGTTAGAACATTATTGTGTGGATGCTAGAACATCACAGGGTGCATCCACACTGTAAAATTGGTGGTTTGAAACCACTTGAATTGCCATGGCTCAGTGCTATGGTATCAAAGAGAATTTTCAGTACCTGAACTCTATTGTTATCATGTACATTTCATTTTCTCTTATGTCTGGAAATTATGTAGGTTTACAGGTATTAAACAATGCTGACCTCTCTTGCTAATTTAAACTACTTTTCTTTCCCAATTACAAAAAGCAAGTAGGTTATATAGTCTGGAAGGTTCCACTGAATTACAAATTCTCATGCAGTGTAACAAATGCTCATGCAATGTAATAGTACCAATATAGTGGGTCTATTTAACTGTACTAATATGTTTGAGTAATGGCAATCATTATCCCACATTTATCCCCATGCAGTTTGCATAACGCTATAGTCAAGAGCTTTTATAACAGCCTTACTTGCTTAGAGTGCGAGTGGGGAGAATAAATCTCAAAATAATAATCTGTGCCACATGGTGCACATTTCATCTAAAAATTAATTGGAAGTGTGATATGGAATTATTTTTCCCAAAACTGTATCTGGATTCAAAAAATGGGCTGTTTACAAGTCATCTCTTGACCATGAAGGGGAAAAAATTAGATTCTTCTTTTTGCCTTGTCTTTGTTGTTTTTAATAGAACTGGGAGGGAGGGAGAGAGGGAGGGAGGGAGGAAGACAGACAGACAGACAGACGGAAGTGGTGTTAAAGTTTAGCTCATTAGGTTGCCTGCTTTGGTTCTGGAATGCCAAGTTGTATGGCTTTACCTTATACTTCAAAAAAGATGTTTCAATATTTTGATTTTTAAAATATGCTTTGTACTTAGAAAAAACAGTATTTCTACAAATCGAAGCAGGAATTTCCCAACCATCAAGCAGTCATTCATTAAAGCTAGATTGTAAAACACAACAGAGACAAATTGCTACATCAAGATCCAACATGTAATTGCTCCTATATACTGAAATGGTTCTAACAGAAATGTACACTACCCATGGAAGAGATACTAACATTGACTTTCTGTTTAGACAGCTTAATAGATTAGTCTGGTCAGAGTTTAAAGAATGGAGGAATTGTGAATTTAAATAGACCTTCCCAACATTAATTCGAATTTAATATCAATAACTAAACCAGGACCCCTAAGATGTTGTTAGAATATAGCTTTCACAATCCTGTACCTATAACTGACAATGGCTGGTGGTGAAACAGAATGACATCTGGAGATCACATCATCCTTGCACCTAACCTAGACAGATACTGAATGAAGCTGAAAGCATATCTATAACATATAAACAAAGAAATGGTCATCTCCATCCCGTTGTCCCCTCTCCCTTTCCAGACAACACAGGAATGGGCAAACTTCAGCCCTCCAGGTATTTTGGACTTCAACTCCCACAATTCCCAACAGCGTTTAGGCTGTTAGGAATTTTGGGAGTTGAAGTCCAAAACAACTGGGGGGGGGCAAAGTTTGCCTATGCCTGTATATAGCTTAAATCAGATTCCACCATAAAGTTGGCCTTCAGACCCACCAGATTTAATAATAATCATGACTGTGTTTAGGAACTAAACGCTGAAGGATACTTGTTAGTCTGGATGCTGAACAGAATATGTATGTTTATGGCTGAATGATCCTATATGCATGCATTCACACTTCTATTCTTGCGTTTACTAAATACTCATTACATTTTTAGTGCACTATACAAATGAAAAACATATCTGATGTACTGACACATGCTACAGTAAATAGCCAAAATATATAAAATGCTTAGTTTCAAGAAAAGAAGAAGGCAACATGTACTTTAAGGGTAAAACAGCTACTCATTTTTAAGCATGTGATCTCTCTCTCTGTATTTTCTTTCTCCTACTCCCACTTCCACCTTCTATTATGGCAAATATGTCACTATTGACTAGTACAGATGGAAAAAGAGAATAGTGGATGCCACTGGTTGACATTACTGGTGGTCAATTAATTTGTATTACACTTTAAAACAGTAAACTACTTGATTTTATTGAAACTGTTGTGCCAGTCATAGACTGTGTCAAGTGAATCAGTACTGAAAAAAGTGGGACATGTACATTAACTATATATAAAAATAATTGTTTAATTCTTTGATGCATGTCTTTTAGCATATTACCAAGCACATCCAGCTGCAATTATCTAATCATACATAATAATTATACATACAAGTATTTAGAAAACAGAATACACAGAGAGGGTCCTGTTTGGAGTCTGCGTTTTTCCCGTCTGGATTTGGTAATTTACAAACATAGTTAAGGTACTACAAGATTCCGGAATAGTAAAACATCTCAGAGGTTTGAAAAAAATGTAGCAATTTTAGTGCCCTCGTTTTTCAAAGTTGGTGTTGTACAGCTTATTTTGTTTAAAAACAACAGTAATGTGACAGCAACGAGAATTACCCACACTGGTGTGTGTTCCTGGTATCAAGGCCCCAGACTGACAATTCCGCTCCTTGGTTTGACACATTGGTTTTAGAAAACACTGTTTAAACATTCAGCACCATCAACGTGCCTCCGAATGCACTCTAACATAGAGCACCAATTGCGAACACTACAGAGTGCAAATCTAACTATCTCTACAGAGGGAAAACTGCAGAGGTTGCTAGTGTGTGGCTGAAACTGAGACGACCACAAAAGGACACCTCTCTCACATACTCAGCATATGAATGGAATCAAGTACAAAAGTGAAAGTGTAAGACGAGTTGCAGGTGGAGTCATTTTGTGTGTGTGTGTGTGTACATATGAAGTAGTGTAATCTTAAGAAAAACAAAAAAGTTGTACAGACAGTGGATGAAATCAAAGAATCAAAATGCCACCTGAAGTCTGGCACCTGAAGAATAGAAACCACATCTCTCCCTTTCAGTAGTTTTGTTTTCTCCAGATGGTCCCAAATCCCCCCCCCCCCATTCTTTAGTAAACACAGTATTGTAGCAATGATGCAAGGCTGGCACATTCACTGTCTCACAAATGAACAATCCACCCACCTATCGGGAAAAGTGCACTTCCAGTATCAGATACAAAAATAGATTGGCACATCGTTGACACAGTGAAGAAATACACCACAACCTGGCACCACTTGAAGGATTCTTCTATAAGCTGGAAACCACCCGCTTATTGAAAAGCTGACAAAATTCCAAGCAATGTAATGGAACGGTTAAAAAGAAGCATGAAATGAAGGCTACTGTAGATCCTCATTCTTTTCAGGAGAGATAAGCATAACTCAAAGAAATTATTATTTGGTCCATGTGGTAGGAATCTAATCCATCCACCACTCATTTGCATGCCACTCATGCGTTTAGTTAAACAGTTCCTGTAGCCTGAAAGTCTTAAAAAGGAATTTACTGCTTTATTCCCGTTATCTTGTCAAAAAGCTGCACTGAAAAAGAGTACAATGGGTCTTGGGGCATCTGCGTCCCATTTTTGCATTTCCAGTAGTAATTTTGCTCTTCTGAGCTCAATCAAGTTTTTAAACCCCTCCCCCTTCTTGGAAGGGTAGCCAATGCTAGGAATTTTGGACCAAGCGTCTATAATGTGGCATGATTTCATGTTCAGGTAGATGGAGAGCAAATTCCAAGGCCACTAACGCTGGAAATTCATAAGCAATCAGTTCTCGTCTATTCAGCCGAAACTTCTCTTCCAGTTTCTGTAACATATGAAGAAAAAAATACATATTTTAATATACATAGATATATACATATACATATGCATACATACACATGTATATTAAAAATACATCTTACTACATTTCAATGGCAGTTGTGTCAAAACTGATTTGGATATTGGTTGTGTACATAAAATAACATTTTCCCAATTTTATTTACAAGTTAAAGTACATCTATCTGGTCCTTTTCAATTGTTCTTTTTTAATCTATTACATGACACAATACAGAGGCAGGGATAATTTAATGTTCCAGATGTTGTAGAATTACTGTTATTACTATGCTTTACCATAGCCTGATACTGATAGAAAGTAGAGTCCAAACATCTGGACAGTTACAGATTTTTCATGTAGTATAATAAAACTATGACAAGTTTAGCCCATTTTTTCAACAGAGCCATTGCCCCAACTGTCTTTCTCCACCTTTTATTTCCAAAATATGATAGTCTAGGGATACTTACATCTATGAGATGTTTCACCTCGTGCTTTTTGAGATCACTGCCAATTTTGGCAGCTAGTAGCACACAGGCCCCTGCACACAGCTTCCTGTTCTGCTTGTTGAGTTTTCCCTTGAGAGCAAGCTTCTCAAAATAGACAAAGGCCATGGCCACAGTGGGTTCCTCAAAACCACACTCTTCTTGGGCTAGTTTGCGCATCTCTCGCTTCAGGCTGAAAGGAAACAAAAATACTGTGTAAAAGAAAACTGGGAGCTTTAATGCTAATGCCTTTAATGCCGCGAATGTTCAAAACCAGACAATGCACATGCTTAATGAGCTGAAACCGCCATGCTGTATTATGTTATTCCGAGTGTAATCTGCCCCTTCTAGTTCTGAACACTGAAATGTCCATGTTTAAAGTTCATGTTGAAAATGCACAATTCACTTTGCATACCTCCTATCACCACCTTCCACTGTGCTAGAAAAAAGGATAGAGTTGGAGTAGAGTGCCAAGAGGACATCTCAGCAAGAAAACATTCTAGCGTAACAATGGGTCTTCCTCTCTTTTTCTCATTCACTCATTATCTTACAATTCCTGACTTCTAGGGCAGGAATGGGAAAAGTGTAGGCTTTCCTGCTTTGATAATCTGGATTAAATGGCAGTGTAGAAGGGGCCTTAGAAGGGGCCTAAGTAACTTCTCCTAGCTTGACCCCCCCAAAACCCTGATGGTGAAATCATTCAACTATGTTTTGACCATCAGCAGAATTCCCCTCCTTCCCAATGCACTGACCCCTGGTAAAAAAGTAGTTTGGGAAGGGAAGGTGTCAAGTTACAATCATGACAATAGTGTCAAAATCATGAGTAAGTAATGAATAACAAATGCAATTCCATGGCATTTTACCTTCTTATTTTACTAAGTGTCAGCTTGATGTGAGGGAACTTCTCCTTGAAAGTCTCATTCATATCTTTCTTAAGGTCTGATGGCTTCACATAATCAATGACTGTTGTCTGTAATAGAGTAAAACAAAATTAAGATTCGTTTTTAATATCTTTTTCATGTTGAATTAGAATATAAGCAGCAGTTGTGCTATGAAAATGACCTAAAATCCAACTTAGGTGACTGCTATCAGGAATTGGATTATATGACACTTCATTCAGAGCTCTAGAGTGTAAGTTCCCTGCAATAAAAAGCAACAGAACATTTTATGTTTTTAAAATATAAATGCTGTATATTGTCCTATTGACATAATGGTTTTGCAACATTAACATGCTCTGGAACCACATTAACATGCTCTAGAAAGATATATATTAAAGTAGCATCTTAGCTTTATAGTAATTCTAGCATCCTGAAATATGATGGCAATGACAATTAGATAAATATTTTCAATATTACCTACTTATAGTTTCACTGAAACATGTATAGTTGAATGATATACTAAGTGAATTCAATAAAGATGTTGTTAAAATATATAATGCACTATATTAAAGTTTTGTGGGTCAGAGCTCTCCTTGTCAGATGCATGATGTTATTCCCATCTGGCATGATCATGCGCGCGCAAACACACACACAATCCAGTTTTTATTTATCTGATTTTATTTGTAATTAGCAGTGCTAAAAGACCATAAAATGAAAGGGACAGCAAAGGGTTCATGTATAGGTCACTTTTATTATCTTTTTTTACAAGAAGTTTATTGCTGACTATGTTTTCTTTTCAACGATGCTGTGCTAACTTAATAACTGTAGTGAGTGAGAAATCACGGTAGACCAATATGTTCTCCCATTTGTTTCTGAGTGAGGTCATTCATAATACCTAATCTCTTTATATCTATTTATTCTCTTCTGTACAGACTGACTGATTTATCTTTTGTGGATAGCAGAGGAACTTAGTGGTAGTAGCAGTAAGGAGTATCTCAGTGAAAATGGACAGGAGAATTAATGGTATGGTTAACATTAGCCTCAAGTAGCAGTGTGATCAGAACAGAGGAGAGGATGGAATTGTTGAAACCATTTCAATTATCCAAATTATCTGCACAATTCAAAACTTGCTCCAAGGTTGTCATTTTATGTATTTTTGTTGTTGTTGGTGGTGGTACTGAAATTAGGGTGCAAATTACAATTGATAACATCTTACAACTGAAGAAATTGGTATTTTTGCTGCCCTTTTTCTTATTTCATCAACAAAAGAATGCATTAGGAATTTTGAAGTAGTTAACTATCTCTGCAGTGTATTTAAGAGGAGAGTTTAGTCAGAACATATATAGCATTATCTAAGAATAGGGTGCACCAAAAATGAGGCATTAATATATGTGTTCTTTTACTGCAGTCCATTTCACAAATAATTAAAAAGGGAGGCATTCACAACAGCAAAACCAGTTGGGAAACACTGCTATAAATGTTATCTGATCTAGATTTAGTTTAAATGTTACATTGAAACATATTCAAAGACTATGTTACACTGAAACATATTCAAAGACTAATGCGAAATTATTTTACTGCAATATTTGCGGTAACAGGAGGAGGAGAGCATGCATTTTGTTTATATTTGTGAAAAAATGACTAAACCTGAAAGAACATTAATTTTTGTAGGGTATACTTAACAACTGATATTAATACTTTAATTTTCTTTCACAGAACTATGCCTGCAGTACCTTCCACTTCACTCACCCATTTTCTTGAATAAACATCTGATTTACTACAACTAGGTAAACTAAGGTGGGCCTGAATCTTTTCTAATTTTGTTTTTATTACTTGTGACTGAATGAGAGGCAAGAATTTTGCAGAAATATTGCAGAAAAAGATTGCAGCCCGACACCTCTGGCAGCTGGCAAGTTACAAAAGGCTGAACGAGTCAAACCGAACATGGCTATGTTCCTATCTTAGAACATATGCCGTGGCAATAGATGCTGCAAAGAATTCTTTCTTTGCCGCCAATATTGCGTCCACAAAGAACCGTCCGGTGGAGCTGATCGAGTTGTCAGAGGTTTGTCAAATCCCACCTTGCAAGACAGGATCTCTGACAATTCGGCAGCCCGCTGTGAAGCATTTGCTCGGTTCTTTGCGGACAAAGTCACTTTGATCCATCTTGGCTTTGACACCATATTAACGACAGTTTCTGAGGATGTAACACGAACACCTGCTTGTCCGGTTTTAATGGATTCTTTTCTATTGGTTCAGCTTGAGGATGTGGACAAGGTGCTTGGAGAGGTGAGAGCAACCACATGTATCCTAGACCCCTGCCCATCCTGGCTTATAAAAGCCAGAGGGGGTTTGGCAAAGTGGGTGAAGGTGGTGGTTAATGCCTCCCTTTGGGAAGGCAGTTTTCCAGCCGGCTTAAAACAAGCCGTTATAAAACAGCTGTTGAAGAAACCATCACTGGACCCCACTCAATTGGTGAACTATCGGCCTGTTTCCAACCTCCCCTTTCTGGGCAAGGTCGTGGAACGTGTGGTGGCCTCACAACTCCAGGCATTCTTGGTAGACACTGGTTTTCTGGATCCGGCGCAGTCTGGTTTTAGGCCGGGACATGGCACTGAAACAGCCTTGGTCGCCTTAGTGGATGATCTACGCCGGGAATTGGACAGGGGGAGTGTGTCCCTGCTGGACCTCTCAGCGGCCTTTGATACCGTCGATCACAGTATCCTTTTGGAATGCCTCACAGGAATGGGCCTTGGAGGTAGTGGTTTGCAGTGGCTCCAGTCCTTCCTTGAGGGTTGTTCTCAGAAGGTGCTTTGGGGGACAATTGCTCAGCCCCACAGCCTTTGCTCTGTGGAGTCCTGCAGGGTTCTATATTGTCTCCCATGTTGTTTAACAGCTACATGAAGCCACTGGGAGAGATCATCCGGAGTTTTGGGGTACTGTGTCACCTGCACGCAGATGATGTCCAACTCTATCACTCCTTTTCCACCTGCTACTAAGAAGGTTGTTCAGGTCCTGAACCGGTGCTTGGCTGCTGTGACGGTCTGGATGAGGGCGAACAAATTGAAATTGAATCCAGACAAGACAGAGGTACTCCTGGTTAGTCGCAAGGCTGAACAGGGCATAGGGCTACAGCCTGTGTTGGATGGGGTCACACTCCCCCGAAGACGCAGGTTCGCAGTTTGGGGGTTTTCCTGGATTCATCGCTGAGCCTGGAGTCCCAGGTCTCAGCGGTGGCCAGGGGAGCTTTTGCACAATTAAAACCTGTGCGCCAGCTGCACCCATACCTTGGGAAGTCTGACTTGGCCATGGTAGTCCACGCTCTGGTTACATCCCAAATAGATTACTGCAATGCGCTCTATGTGGGGTTGCCTTTGAAGACTGTTCGGAAGCTGCAATTGTTCCAACGGGCCACAGCCAGATTGCTCACTGGAGCTGCGTTCAGGGAACACACAACCCTCCTGTTGCGTTAGCTCCACTGGCTGTCAGTTTGCTACCGAGCACAATTCAAAGTGCTAGCTTTAGCCTACAAAGCCCTAAACGGTTCGGGCCCAGTTTACCTATCTGAACGTATCTCCTCCTATCAACCATCTTGGAGTTTAAAATTGTCTGGGGAGGCCCTGCTCTTGGTCCCGCCTGCTTTGCAGGCGCGACTGGCGGGGACGAGACAGGACCTTCCTGGTGCTGGCCCTGCGGCTATGGAACTCCTTTCCCAGGGAGATCAGATCAGCCCCCTCCCTCTCGATCTTCCGCAAGAAAGTGAAGACATGGCTCTTTGACCAAGCTTTTGAAAACCAGGTGCAGCAATAGACATGAAGAACTCGGAATTTGATCAATGTAATGGCCCGGACCTAGCCCTTGGGTTATGTGATGCTAATGGTTTTTAACTGTGTTTTATTGTAAACTAATGTGTATTTTAAATGACCTTCTGTAATTCTTTGTAATTGTTTTAAACAGCACTGAATTATTGCCATGTTGTAAGCCACCCTGAGTCCCTTCTGGGCTGAGAAGGGCAGGGTAAATGTATAGTAAATAAATAAATAAATAAATAAATCACAGGAAACCAGAATGCAATATTCCTCTAGAAAGCCGGGAAAGATTTCATGCTGTATCACTTCCAATTTTGTCTCAAAACGACAGACTTCAGGAATGCAATAGGAGCAATTAGACCATAATTGTGATAACATTGCTGAGTTTGTATGTTTATTAGATGATCTGTTAGCTGTGAGAACCCATAATGTCTTCTTGGAGAAATGTTATCATTTTCTAACATAGACTGTAAATTGGTGTTATGTCAAGTATAGATTCTTCTTTTAAAATGAAAACAAACTCTCTTAGCACAGGTTAAGCAATGCATCCCTGACCTGGAATTCCAAAATCTGAAATACTCCAAAATGATGTATGTCGATGATTGATACAGCGCTTCTTCTTTGTGGCAAAAAAAAACTCAACAATATAGCCTGGATTGATGATATTGAGGACTCAGTGTTTTTCAGTGATGGTTGACCAAGCAGGAAGGTAATTGTGGAGGCAGTCTCTGAAGAAAGGGGTCATGTGAGGAGTCAAAGTTGGCAGCAAATAGGGATAATCCCCTAAATCGTTCTTGGGACCATCACTCAGGTGTTGAGAGTCAGTTCCTTCGATGCTGCAATTTGGTGAATTTCAATCTCAGCTGGTACTTCTGTTGGGGCTCCATTTGGTTTGCATTGTGTGGAGGAGTACTGACAGACGGGTTAGCATCCCTTTGATCTGAGATGGAGGGGTGGAATAGCTCCAAAAAGACTGCTAATGCTGCCCACATTCATGAAAAGATGGATAAGATTGAGTGATAAACCCATTTTTTGGTTGAAGTCCTCATCTCCTGATTGTTCTTCAGCTTCAAGTCTCTTGCCTTTTTGAAGAACCTGGCCTTGTCAAATGGCAGATCGTCTATCACCTCCCTGGCCGCAGAGGAAAGACTTGAAGGACATATCCATGCATGTTGGCAAATGGCTATTGTGAGGGACAAGGTCTTTCCAGCAGTGTCCACTATGTGCTTTCACAGCTGAACCTGGTAGTGAGCCAGGAAGAGTGCCTCCTGCCTAAAGGTGGGAAGAGCCATATGGACCTCATAGTTGAGCCTGTCAAAGAAAAAAGTGTGATCAAATCCCACAGGTGACTTTAATAGTGGGCCATGCAAGCCCCATAGGTAGAAATTTGAGTGAACAAAGCTGCTCAGAAACACACCTTTTTCCCAACAGCATCAATCTTCTTGCCCTCTCGATCCACTGGGGCTAAATGAAACTTCTGGGCGGAATGGGAAGGCATCTCATCTACAATTATGGAGTTGGCTTCTCTGGAGAAGGAATGCTATCCTTAGACATAGTTTTCTTGGAATGAGAGGCAACTGCCTCATTAGCCGCATGCTTTTGGGCTGCTTTCATTAACGAAGTCAATGCGGGTACTGGTTGACGCAAACTCGACATCTTTGGTACTGATCCCAGTTTCAAAGCCGAAACGGAAATTGAGGCTGAAGATTGGGGAGACAGAGCATTTTGGTATAAAGAAGATCATAGCTTGGCATCACGGTTTTTCCTTGCCCAGGCATAATGGTTCTGGCAGTGAATGCAAGATTGGACTAAACGTCCCTCATCAAGACACATCAAGCATTTCGAATGTCTGTCTGTGTCCAGGTGCTTCCCATTGCTTTGTTCGCATCTTTTAAATCTGGTAGTGGAGACCATCTCTAGTACACCACAATGCCCAAGTACTCATAAAGACCTGAACAAAGTTAGCAGGATCCGCAATAAACACTGTGCTAAAAAATGAAGTCAACCACTTAAAAGATTACTGATCTAAAGAGAACTCATAAGACAAAAGCAAAATTATAGGCTCGCAAACACTAGAGCACAGGCTCCTGAACTCGGCTGCAGCACAGACAAGAGGAACTTAAGTGTGTTAATGGCAACCAGGCCTCTTATGCACTCAGGAGAATGGACAGGGTTACCGCTAAACATTTTCTGCCTAATGATTCTAGAAGGTTCTGAAGAGGCTCTGCACAGGTGTGGAATACCCAGTGTGTGAATTCATAAATGACCAAGTACTGTGCAAAAATCTATCTTCAGGCTATGTAACATAACTGAATTTTGTGTTCTTGCTTGGGTCTCATCGCCAGTCTCTCTCTCTCTCTCATTCATATATATATGTATATTGCAACTCCACTCCACCCCAATCCAAAATATGGCACACTTCTGGTACCAAGTACTGTGGATAAGGATTCCACCTATATAATAAATATGCAAAATATGCTTTACCCTCAGCAGGTTTGTTCAAGACCTCCATGTGCCCTTTGTAACCTTTGCTATATGCAGGCTTCTAAAACTTCTAAACCATAATTTTAATATATTCTGTGCACCATTTTTCTTTTGCATCTCCAGGAGTAGAACAGTGAAACCATTCAGTAATCTCTTTTATTAAAAAGATTGCTTGAAAAGTACACATTAGGCTTTTGGATAACAGGAACACTGAGTGAAATAATACTTTGGGGACAATAAATGTTTATTCTAAGTTCTGCTTATTCATTCTATGTACTCTCAAAGTCCAAATACAGAGTTCTCGCTGTTTTCTTCCCCTAAAGGCACAACTAATGTTACACTTTTTAAAGAAAACACCGAGTGTCCTCTTCAGCCCTTTGTCTGTTTAAGAACAGAAAATATATCTGTATTATTCAACACTTTTTAAAATGCATTTACAGGAAAATACCCAAAAAGCTTTAAAACAGCTCATTATAGTAATTGTTTTGGGCACAGCAATAAAATCTCTTAACTATAAATAGACAAGTGGAGTAGGATTGCTTTTTAAAAGTTGATCCGTGATGCATATTCTTTCTTCCTTCCTCTGACACTCAACACCCTTATAAATACTGAAAGCAAAATACAAGGATGTTTTTCCACTGAAAGAATTGCCAGTGAAATTGCTAAGGGGAATCTGATATCAAATTCTTCTACCAAAATCTGCCCTGGAGAACTGGCGAACACTCCATAGCAGATTTTCAGGAAGCCTGGGAAGTTGTAAAGGGAAGGAAAAAAGAAGGTCTTGCTATTATCAGATATATGCTGTTGCAATGTTGGATCCCAGCCCTACAGCACATTCAGAAGACAGCTAGGTTGTTCGCCCTTTCCACCAGAACATCCTTCCTCCCCTAATATATCACTTGTTATTTCTTAACAATTGTTCAGCTAGAATTTGGCACTTGATAGAAAAGATCATGTATTCCATTTCTGCCTATGTATTAGGCACAAGAAGAGCAAGTTGTATGTGTCTATTTTTCTGAAGCATACTTTTTACTGTTATGCCAGCTGAGAGTATGGAAGATATTGACCCAGTTTCCTGCATATTATTAAGTCCCTAAAATCAGCTGAATAGATTAACATGGTAGACTGTTTATTTTTGAGAACATGAAATGTGTTGTTAGCGCATAAACTTTGAGGAGAGCTGGCATGAGTCCACTGGAACTGGGAGCTATTTATCTTGGCTAGCAGTCAATTGTTCAACCAGACACAGCAAGCAAAGTCATGACCTGCCATCTCCTTTGGTGGAATGGACAACAAAGTCTGAGGAGGTCTGCAGTCCCAAGTATGCCAGTTCAAACATCTGACATGGCCTACAAGCAAGATCAGTTACCCTGGAGACCTATTTCACTATCTACACCACCCTAAATGATTTTTGAAGTTTTCCAGCAACCAACAGTAATGAAAACAAGTTGGAACAAAACCCAACAGAAGCAATTCATCTCTACACCGATTTTTTACAATCATTTCCAAGCAGGAAAAAGATCAAACATGCAATTTAAACCACTAAACTTCTGGGGGGTTGCATGAAACATTATCAGCTCCAAAAAACCCTGCAATAGGTTTACCTTAGGATCACCAAAAGTCAGAAACTACTTGTAGGCTCACAACAACACTCTTGCAGGGACTGCAAATTCAGCTGAGACAACACATAATAGTGTTAACACAGGAAATTGCTTTCTGCTAAATCAGACCATTTTCCACAGATGCCCACGTACTGCAGAAGCGATGGGAAACAAACTATGTATGCCAAAATCCAGATGAGAATAATGGAACATACTATAGCTGATTTACGGTGGATCACATTATTAGTCAATGCAGCTTAGTGTTCTACACAAGGGGTGGACTAACTGAACAATTATGTTTTCGGATTACATGTTCTGTAAACCTTCACTATCAGTTAAGACAGGTAGGGAAGATGCGAGTTGTAGGTCAAAAATATGTATCCGGAGAGCCAGAGTTGCCAAGTCTACATACACTGGCTATAATTCTTTACACCAAGCAGGGAACATTCTCAATCTAACCTGGAGGAGTTGACGGTTGAATCTAGGATCTTCTGCATGAACAGTAAATTGAGGTATGTCCTTTCCTAATAGAGCAGATGGCTTTGCTAACACTGCTATATCCCTTCATTTTTCAAAATACTGTGGGTTTAAATACACAGCAAGCTAGTTTGTTGCTAATAATTAACCTAAGTCCAACTAATTTCAATGTGACATTGAACAAACTGATTTCCTCTATATCCAGCTCATTCAGTATTCTATAGACATAAACCAGAGCTACTTTTTTAGAATACAGCTCACAAAAATCCCCTCTCAACATACCATAGCTATTCACCTGGGGAATTTTGGGAGTTGTGATCCTGATAAAGAAACTTTTTTAAGGTCTTGCAATTGCTTTTCAAAACTGGATATGGGAATGAATTCCCTTGGGGAGATAGATATGGGATATAAATAAAGTTTTATTATTATTAATATTAGTTTTATTATAACAATGTATTGGTATCTACCCTGTTTCCCCGAAAATAAGACATCCCCAAAAAATAAGACCTAGTAGTTGTTTTGCTGAAATGCTAAATATAAGGCCTCCCCCGAAAGTAAGACCTAGCAAAGTTTTTGTTTGGAAGCATGCCTGCCGAACAGAACACCAGAGCATGCAGGATTGGTAAATGTGCATACCAGTTGTACAGGGAAATAATGGTAATAACAAGAAATTCTTGATAGGATTCACAGTTTGTCTGGTTATGTTGGTTTATGATGACGACTACTGTACAGTATATAATAAATGTTCATTTTTTTGTTCAACAATAAATGTGAATTCTTCATGGAAAAATAAGACATCCCCTGAAAATAAGACCTAGCACATCTTTGGGAGCAAAAAATAATATAAGACACTGTCTTATTTTCGGGGAAACACGGTATGCATAGTTCTGTTCTGTGAAGCCTGCATACTACTCAGGCAATATAGCGCATCTTCAGTTTGCAACTCAATATTCATCAAGGGTAGGTACTAGTCACTGCTTGCGAATTGCAAAATGCTAAGTATAATTTTCAAGTAATATACAGGTAGTCCCCGAGATACAAACATGCAACTTATAAATGACGCATAGTTAACAACAGGGGTGGGACAATAGGAAGTGAGAGAAATCTACCCCTAAGAAGGGAAATTCACTCCTGGAAGAGTTATCATGGAGTCATGGAGAAGGAGTCTCCACTGCAGCTTTTTCACCAATCCTTATTTCTACTACGACCCAAATTTTTCAAAAACCAATTATCACAGGGACAGAAAATGAGGTGAAATCTTCTGAACGGGGGCACAGACAGCAAAACAAACACCACAGGAGTGTTAACTCTTCCCTAATATGGGGACTGCCTGTAATGAACCAACATTGGAGTTTCCTGTTCCTGTGTTCCTCTAACCAGCTGTCTACTCATTGTGTCTGTCTGTTTCACAAAAATAATAAATAGTTTATGTGCCTAAGGTATGTGACAGTATTTGGAGTACAGTCCTGGGGATTCCTTTTATCGCCACCAGAAGGAGATCACTATAAAAGGCAACCTGAATAATTTATACTGTGCTGAACCA
This sequence comes from Anolis carolinensis, assembly GCF_035594765.1. Classification (NCBI taxonomy): domain Eukaryota; kingdom Metazoa; phylum Chordata; class Lepidosauria; order Squamata; family Anolidae; genus Anolis; species Anolis carolinensis. The sequence goes on from NC_085844.1 coordinate 56,802,375, forward strand.
TAGGAATAAAGAAACATTTAGTGGCTCCACATAAAAAGCAGAGAAGTGCCATCTGCTAATAAAATGATCACCATCCTCTGTTTTTAAACTGTTCCAATAAATCAGTATTATTCATTTTATACCCTTATGCCATCCTAGATAGAAGAGCCACAATGTTATTATCAAGACGGGTGGTGCACTGAAACCACTTACAGGTCATTATTCTGGGCCCTTCTTCAAAGGCCCTAAAATATGAAAGAATCCGGGATAAAAGGGGGCTGGCTAAATGATGTTTGCTGAAAATGCACATTGAAACGCATAGCCTGGATTCAGAAACTAGATTTAATGGCAGTGTATATGGGGTGTTACCGCAATGAATACAGACATGTGCCATTAATAAAGCTTATACTGGAAACCCTATGATAGAGAAAAAAAATCCTACATCCTTAGCAGGTTTTTTTTCACATTTCTGCTAATACTGGAATTACTCAAGAAAAGTACTGAGACACTGTACAGTACAGACTATCGGGGGGAAATTCTGGTACAGTAGAGTCTCACTTATCCAACACTCGCTTATTCAATGTTCTGGATTATCCAACACATTTTTGTAGTCAATGTGTTCAATATATCTTGAGATTTTGGTGCTAAATTCATAAATACAGTAATTACTACATAGCATTACTGCGTATTGAACTACTTTTTCTGCCAAATTTGTTGTCTAACATGATGTTTTGGTGCTTCATTTGTAAAATCATAACCTAATTTGATGTTTAATAGGCTTTTCCTTAATGCCTCCTTATTATCCAACATATTCGCTTATCCAACATTCTGCCAGCCCGTTTATGTTGGATAAGTGAGAATCAACTCTAATTCAAGGCTTTTCTGGTCAATTTGGAGGAGCCCTTGGGAGAGCTGTGTATATCATGGGTGGAAAACCTAAGGCTCTCAATCAAGCTTGCATTCCCTCTGCACATAATCACTGTTTGGTGGTCTCTCAGTTTTGGAAGATTTTCTTCTCCATACTAAGAAGAAACGACCTTGTAAGGCTTCATTATTGATGATAAAATATGTTACTATTTTTGATCTATTTTCAAGAATTTTCTGGAACTGAATATGGCGAAAATAGAATTTTGGTAAGTATCCTTGAGAAAAGAAAATTAAGGAGATGTTGCTTGAAGTAACAATGGTAGTAGAAGAAGCATCACTGAACTCCTTGGAAGTTTTATTATTGATATGACCACAAATAGTCATTAGTAAACTGTGTGAACAGAAGCCCCGGTGAGAAAGTATCTTAACCATAGTGACAGGCTGTCAGATAGGAAGTGACACATGTGTGTTAGGCACTGATGCAAAATAATAATAATAATAATCTGACAATGCATTTAATTATTTATTTCACATGTCTTATTGTTTAATTGATAATGTTTGCATGATGTATGGAGCACCTAAACCTTTTCTACTGTATTTTCCTGTACTTTATTCTCCCAATAAGATTCTTAATTGGGCTAGATAAAAAATGATTGGGTGACATAACAGTGTGAGGTTAAGCAGGGAAGGATTCACTTCCCATGACCCACATGGCTCTTTTGATTTTTTTTTAAATAGACTATTTTATTTTTGTTTTTATTTTCATATAATCACAAAATTACAGATTCAAAAGAGACCACAAAGGCTGTCCAATCCAACCCCTTCCATGCATAGTCAAAGGACTCTCAACAGATGGCCATCCAATTTCTGTTTAAAAACCTCCAAAGGAGACTTTACCACACTTCAAATGTTGTAGTTAATGACCATCAACTCGATTTTCACTTATGAAAAAAGATTTCCAGGTCGCTTAGAGTGCATCTATACTGTAAAATTAATGCAGTTTGACACCACTTTAACCTCCATGAAAAGCACCAAACCTTTTGTTATTATTAAACATGACTCACCATATATGAAGGGAATATCAATACCCGCTTATGTTTTCCACATGGCCACTGAGGATCATCTAAAAGATTAGGGTTGTATTCAATATATTCGCCCAAGTCACTGCCTGCAGAGATCAATGAAAGCAAGTAATTGCATAAGGTAACACAAGAGTCATAAAAACAATAGAACAAAAGCTTACAGTCAAATTATATGTAACATGATTCTTACATGTACTTTCTGCATCTGAAGCATGCTCTTAAATTGTAAGAGTGTGATGAGACACTACTGTAGATGTTATTTATTTATCGTGTTAGAAGCGAATCGAGGGTACAAGTTGTAATGTATTTGAAAACATAAACAAAGCTTAAAAATTGGCATTATACTAAATGTCCTTTGACCAGTAGCTGGCCACTTGGAGTGCCTCTGGTGTTGCTATAAGAAGATCTTCCATTGTAGATGCAATCTAAATGAATATGCAAATACAGGTAATCCAAAATAAAATGAAAAAAAAAATCTGAAATACAAAGCTCTTCTGGTCCCACAAATTTTGAGTAAGGGATATTCAATCTGTTATTGCTGAGCATCAGCAACTACATTAATACCAATGCTTTATGTGTTAGCTAGACCTGGGAGAATGGAACATAAAACAGCATTTGTTGTCTTTAGAAAACATGGCCATTCTGTCTGCAAATGGTCAACTGGTCCAAGAGTTCAGATATTCCAAAATATTACCTGTATCAATGCTCCCTTGGGTACTGTTAGCCCTTCCCAACGATAGGCTACGATGGCTTGCATTGCGAAACTGAATGGATGAAGTGGAGTCTATGGTGTTTCTCCGTGCTCCCAAGGCGTTGGTTGGAAAAAGAAACTGGGTATACGAAACAGTCTAGACAGAAAGAAAGAAAGAGCGAAAGGGAGATACAAGGTTAGTACAGGTTAAGTGCAAGTTTAACCTCCCTTATCCAGAAATCCAAACTCCTTACAAAATGAAAACTTTCTTTGTTACCAGTTACTCACTTTTGCTTTTGAGGCAGAGCTCCTGCTCTTGCCTCTTCACCTCTCAGATCATCAGTCTCTTTCCAGCCTCGCATCTCATATGAGATGTGAGGATGGCGAGAGACTGGAAAGAGACTGATCTGTAAAATAGTGGGAGTCATGGATTTGTGTGGGGTAAATTGCCTTACCACCTGGAAGGGGGGGCCTGGCAGTGTGAATGGTGATAAGATGGGGGCACCCTCTCTTTTTTCTCATTTCTCCCCTTTTCTTGTAGAGGTGGGGATTTGCTTTCTATTCCACATTGTTCTTTCATTCAGGACAGGGTTGGGGAGTGGGGAGATTTATTGGATTTGGGCCTAAATATGTTCTTTATGAGTTGAACATTCTGAAGTCATATCAACAGTAATGAAAGGAAATTGTTTTCAAAAAATATCTGGAGAAGATATTTACAGTTTTTTCATTTTCATTAGGATAATATAATGCGAAATTAGCTTAGGAAGCTTAATATTTTATCCTTTCTGATAAGTACTCTTACCTTCCCATTGGCTCCTAGTTCCACACCTTCAAGGCCAACTATATCTTTCAAGCAAACCCCTGCGGCAGCATGACACTGTCTTCCACATTCCGTTTTCACATCTCTGAGGAGGAGAGAGCAGCAATTAGTAAGATTTGTATTTGTTATGTCAAATCCCCATCCCTTCAATATAAAGAAGAATATAAGGTTAGTTATACAGCTTTTTTTCCAAACAGTAGCAGTTTGAAAGTTGGACTATGGCTGGATATACACTGCATTATAATTTAAGCAGTGTTCCGTTATCTGGACAGAGGCCACGAGGGGGCACTAGAGAGAGAAGGATAGTGCATTGGGGGGGGGGGGGGGGGAGTTGAAGGAGGAAAACAATTTCCCCAATTTTTGCTGGTTATTTCCCTTCCCCACTTCCCATTTCATAAACAAGGGTTGTTTCCACAACAGGAACTACCAGGAAAACAGGCAGAAATGGTTTTACTTCTTCAACCCTTCTGCCATAAAATGGACCATCCTTCTCTCTCTAGCGCCCCCTAGTGGCCTCTGCCTGGATAATGGAACAGTACCGCAGTTCCAAACTGCATTATATGACAGGGTAGAGCAAACCTATGACTCTGGAGACCAGTTCAAATCCCTGTTCTGCTGTGAAACCCACTGGGTGATCTTGGGCAAGTTTTGGTTATATGGATTGAAGTACCATACTTAGCCTACTTCTAGACAAGAGGTCCTAGTGTACTAACTCACAGAACTGTTCTGAAAGCAACAAACACTGCAGTCAAAACTTAACACTTTCTGCTAGTTACTGTGAAATACTGTATACTTCCATATTGACTGACTGACTCATCCACTCAAGTTATAGACTGTCTTTACCCCATAATTAAAAGTTAAGCCAGCTTACAATTAAGCAGATACAAATGAAGTGGATTTAAGGTGTCCAGCAGTAATTATACCTGGATCAACCTTACATTCTTGTCTAAGTGGTTTTGAGAGATGATATAATAATAATAACAACAACAAAAACAACAACAACACTTTATTTATGTTTCACCCTTATCCCTTCTCCCCGAAGGGACTCAGAGCAGATTAATCATATAAACAGACACAGGCAAACACTCTCTTTTTCCTGGTGGCTTTTCCTATTTCTTTCCCTAGAGCTGTTGTTAGCTATAATCATGGAATAAAGCAGTTTGATAGTTATAGTATAGTTATAGTATTTAAAATCAATATGTTGGTCAAAAAGTAATAGAACTTTCTACACAACTCTGCAATTTAAATCCAAACTGGGGTGCCTCATTGATTGTTTTTTTAGGAAACAAACATGTTAGAAGAGGCATTTACTACATCATGAATAATATGACACTTACAGCAGAGTCTTGCTTATCCAAGCTCCGCTTACCCAAGGTTCTGTATTATCCAACGCAGTTTGCCTTTTAGTAGTCAATGTTTTTGTAGTCAATTTTTCCATGTTTTGGTGCTAAATTCATAAGTACAGTAATTACTACATAACATTGCTGTGTCTTGAACTGCTTTTTCTGTCAATTTCTTGTAAAACATGATGTTTTGGTGCTTAATTTGTAAAATCATAATGTAATTTTATGTTTAATAGGCTTTTTTCTTAATCCTTCCTTAATATCCAAGATTTTCGCTGCTTATCCAATGTTCTGCCGGCCCGTTTATGTTGGATAAGTGAGACTCTACTGTACTTGCTCTTCACTAAAGTGTATTAAATGTTACTTTTTTACTTGCAGAAATTGCTGCATTTCATTTTTCCTGGAATGGAGAATTCCTTAGTTAATGTTTTGGTTAATGTTTTGCAAATAAATGTTAATGTACAACTACAGCTCAATAAAGAGGTCCTTTACTGCAAGACAAGAGAATAAAACACACAATCAAGAGAATTTTCTTTAAAGAGAAGGATATGCAGCCTTGCTTTTCGATAAGCAGAACATGTATTGGGTTCAGATGCAGATCTATAAAAATCTATTAAGGAGTTTATTGGGCATCTATTCTTTAAGTGACAGCTGAACACTTTAGTATATGAATAATTTACAATAAAATTAAATATTAACCAGATTTTTTAAAACCTGAAAGCAAAAACGAAATGCCATAGCACACACGACAGAAGTTTGAAAATTCCATAAAGCATGCAGCATATGTATTTTTCAGAACAAAATATGGGGATACCCTATTTAGAGTAGATAGAAAAAGAGGATTAATCTGAAAATGCTCCCTAGCTCCATTATATGGATGCACAAACTACCGAACATGAAGAATTTTTTTAAAAAGGAAATAGTATAATTACAATGAAGACCTGGTAAGTGAGATACTGAAATATAATTTTACTCTTTCTACTCCAAAGAAAAATTTCCTCCTCTTGAGCCACTACTGATCTGGGAAAATCCTGAGATTGATGTAGTATTCTGCCTGCCCCCACCTCACACAACAAATGTCAGTTTCAGAAAATGATTTAAAATTTGTCTTCTACATGACCTCAGCCTTGAAAACTACGGGCCTAACCACAAACTGACCCTACCGGCATTCTGATATGGAGATCCATTTAATATGCAGATTTAGACTAAAGATGCATTTGAGTCATAAGAAACTGTCCTTTTATTATGCCAACTTCAGAAATGCCACCCACCAATCAGTTCAAATCTGTATGGCATCTGCCAGCCAATTCTAATTTAATTTACGATTTCCAACAACCACAGGCTGTTACATGACCCTCTTCTATAGGGTCATGTAAAAGTTATGTCATACCAACACTGACCAGATGTCACCCAACTTCTCTGAGCTCAAACGTGTTTCATCCTATCAAAACAAAAGCAAACACTATTGTTGTCTATCAGTAGTGTTGAATCCAGTGTTGGAACCAATGTTGTCACAATATTAGCCCAACTCTCAGTAAAAAACTTCTGTTGTCAGTCAGTAGTGCTAAATCCAGTGTTAGAACCAATGATGTCACAATACTAGCCCATCTCTCAGCAGTATATTTTTCACACAACTTGCACAAGGAACTATCCTAATCCTTCTTGCCATGTTATTGAACTGAAACTGATTCAGAGTGTTGGTTGCACACAAACAAGATGTGATACTGGTCATAGTTATCCACGAGTTATTCTCATCCACAAGCTGCCACCTGGTAGAATTGTCCATTGTGACAGCTAGATCCCTCCTCCTTTCCTATCTGGATCTTGACTAAGTGTGGTGTGGGAGAGTGTTTCAATAATGTAAAATTTGTATGTGTTGTGTATATGTTCATAATGTATACTGTGAGTATATTACAATTTTAACATTAAAAAATTAAAAAATAATGTCAAATTTGATCTTTGCAATAATTACCCATAAAAATTCAATGGTGTGAAAGAAATAAACTTGTCCAATCTACTTGTCCGAACGTATCTCCTCCTATGAGCCAGCAAGTTCCCTGAGATCATCTGGAGAGGCTCTGCTCTCGGTCTCACCTGCCTTGGAGGCGCGGCTGGTGGGAACGAGGGACAGAGCCTTCTTGGTGGTGGCTCCCCGGCTGTGGAACACCCTCCCAAATTCCAACCCTGTTGGGCTTCAGAAAAGCCCTAAAAACATGGTTGTGTGCCCAGGCTTTTAATCAATAAATGGTGAAAATGGCACGGACTGAACTATGGACAAAGCATGAGGAAGAACGGATCTGATTTTATGTTTGAAATGTATATTTTTATTTCATAATGTATTTTAATAGTTTTAACTGTTTTATGTGCTGTTTTATATTGGTTTGTATGGGCATGTAATTGTTGCCACTGTTGTAAGCTGCCCTGAGTCCCTTCGGGTGAGAAGGGCGGGATATAAATGTGAGAAATAAATAAATAAATAAATACACATACCCAACATGGCTACAGTCCCGATATGGAAGCACTGAAAATATGCTGCAGAAAGATCTTCTTCCACTAATAAGGACTATTCTATAAAGTAAAATAAAGGACATGATATAGGGAATTACATTCAAAATAATAATCTTGATTAGCCAAAATCCCACCCAATTCTTCTCCACTATCCTAATATTCTTGCTGTAGACTACAGGTTATTTTTTAGAATATTAAAATGCATCACTTTTCCATATTTGATGGTAAGCCCAGGGTCTAAGACAGCCTAAATACCCCGAAGATGCTATGATACCATGTGACTCGGAAATTCATGTTAGTATTAAGATGGGTATGTGCTGGGAAATATCAGGTACTATAGGCTGTGCTTCAGAAGAAGGCAATGGCTAGCCACTTCTGAGCATTTCTTGCCTAAGAAAAACTCATGGAATTGATGGAGTTGCCATAAGTGAAAATGAAGGCATACACATACATGCACACCAGATACTAAAAATATGTGCAGTACAAAGGTTGCCAAACACCTGCTGTCCAAGCAGGAGAGCTTTGAAAGCTTTGAAGTGGAAGGAAAGTGGGAAGGATGCATGGCACATGAGGGGCTCTGGTCTTGTACTAATGCGGAACCCTAACCACCTTGTACAGACTACTCCTTTCTTATATGCAAACTGAAAACAAGAAAAACAACAACAATATCCAGCATAAAATGGAATTAATCTTCTACATTTGGCCAAAGACACCGAATGAAGAAAGTAAGCTGGTAATCCAGTTCTTTGTCAGACACTAACCAATGCAGAATGGAATGGAAATTATAACACAGTTTTTTTATCTGAATGTCAGTGTCCTAATGTATTTAATAAAGCTGGCACAAGACGGAAGAAGAGAAAAGATAACAACCTGTATGATTATGGTCATTTTATTCCATATTTTATTTTACTTATTGCCATAGAGATCCAGAAAAGAAATAATCATTTTTGGTCTCTTTCATTATTTTGAAATATTTTTGACAAGGAAGCCCAGAGGAAATTACTAATGAGCCAGACAGATGATGTTCTTCTCTCTCTTTTTTTTAGCAACACACTGTGCCAGAGATGGTTGAGAAATAAATAGATCCTCTGGGCCAGAGTTCATAAAGCAACAATAATTGGTGCCTGCTGAGCAGATGACAATACAATCACTTATATATTAACAGAATCTAACATCAAACAGATGGCTTCACTCTATTGTTTTTTCACACAAAAATTACACTAAATAACTACTACAGTTGGGAGCAGTAATTAAGTTTACAAAAGCATCTGACATACTAGTCTTTTCAGAACATGCAGTCTAATACTCCAGTATACTAGAATGAGATGTGCAAGGCTTCCAACTGGAGCTGCAGGTGGAACGGAGGAAATATGCTACGCAAAGTGTCTTTAGTGTTAGATACTAATCTACTGGGGGGTTTTGTGCAGTCAGCAATGCATTAGGAACTGAAACATTTAGACTGAAATCTCCAGCCTTCTGTTAGAATTATAAATTATTATCAGCAACACACTTCTAGCATTAAAAGACCATTCCATCCTACTGAAAGAGAAGGAAGGGGAAAATAACAGCATCGGACTGCAGATACTGAGAATTTGTTTCTTTTTAATTTAAAAATCTTTTTATGAGGAAATTAGAAGGTTCATTTAAACTGGGAAAAAATCCAGTTTTTAATTAGCTTATAGTTATTACCACCAGGCTAATACACAAAGCTGACCAAAAAGTTGGGGGTTCGAATCTGGAGAGCGGGATGAACTCCTGTCTGTCAGCTCTAGCTCCCTATACAGGGACATGAGAGAAGCCTCCCATAGAATGGTAAAACATAAAAAAAATTGGGTGTCCCCTGGGCAACATCCTTTCAGACGGCCAATTCTCTCACACCAGAAGTGACTTGCAGTTTCTCAAGTCACTCCTGACAGGAAAACAACAACAACAACAATGCAATCATATGCTGCACTTTCTATTTATAAAGCACACAAAGTAGATTCGAACAGATACTGTTATTTTCCATTCATCCCAACTTACACTGGATACTTAAATAAAGGCTCACTATTATCTATTGTAGCTGAGGCCCCTTGAGTATTATCTTGTGTTTACTTGTCTATCTAACGTTTCTGTAGACAGCCAATTCTCTCTCACCAAAAGCGACTTGCAGTATGTTCTCAAGTCACTTCTGACACAATTAAAAAAAACATATTGATCATCCTCATGTCTGCATCATTTATTGTTGTGAGTGCTAGACCCATCAGCCAGGCATTCAAAAGAGAGAGAAGTGGTGCCAGAGAGTAGAATTGAGTCAATGTTTCTTTTACGTTCTCATGAATAGATTTAAGTTCTTGTTTTACAGCACTCTATTCAGAAAAAGGGATGGTTCCTTACTTTGGTAAACACTGTCCACCAAAGTTTTTGGGGTTAATTTTTTGACTAAAATTTCTAGACTTATTCATGAGTATATATGGTAATTTTAATTCTCGAGTTAAAACCATATCTTTGTTATTGTCAAAAGGAATTAGTAACAGGTAATGAGCTATTTCCAGCCAGTTGTTTCTAAGCTTTAATAAGCAGTAGGCATTGTCACATGTATAAAAATCAATTTTTCATATGAGAAATACATTGGTGTTAACATATTCCCCTCAATATAAGGAAGAGCATTACTCTTGGCAACAACCGTCATCTATCAGGTTTGCATGCCCATGTAGATGTCTATTATGACACAGGGCAAACAGGTTCATCCCATTCTCCATCAATAGGGCTGCTTGTTGTTTCAGATAGTAATTGATTTGTACTCATTGCAGCTTGATGATGAAGAATTTGCTACAACACTGTGGACCTTGTGGCAAGATCATTTTCATGTCTCAACCATGTAGACCAGCTTTCAGGCTTCAGAAGAAAAAAAGGATTCTCCATATGTGTTGTGTTTGCCTTACATGGGTTTCTTGCATAAGGGAAATATGCTGCTTTGTATACAGAATCCTATTTATATTGAAAAATGATACACTGGCTCCCACAAAGGTACATTTTTCCCTTGAACTTTTTCTCTATTCTTGACCAATAGGTATTTGCCTGTAAATACCTGCCACTCCTTGTATCATTCTGTCGCATGTTCTTGATGAAATGAACCTTCTTAAAGTTCTTTGGTCTGGGTGAGCCTGACAGAGTCCGGCATCTGAAAAATAACAGAATTTCAACTATTTAAGTTCTCTAGTGGGTGACTGAAATACCTCAACACAAAGGCAGGAAGGAAAAACCAGACCAATTATTTAAGTCAACCTTCTCCATTTAGGAGCTCTGCAGAAAGAACAAAAAACAATAATGTCTAGAAATAAAGAGACTTTAAAAAAAACCAAAGCAGAACTTCCTGGTTTTTGTTATACCTCATATCAGAAAAAGTGGTTATGAAAAAATATGACATTGTTCAATTTCCCTGTCAAAAGTGTTCGCGATGAAACGATTTCCATGTTTTCCTTATTTTAAAACACCTTGGGAAAAGCTCATGTTCCTTGCTCATAAAAATATTCAGCAGATGGAATCAGAATTTCCCTAAAACATTCCATCTCCCCCCACCCCATCCCTTTAAAGTTGTGCAAAGAGGTGGAAAGTGTGACAATGAAATGGTACGGTATATGTATCCCTTAGCCTTCACACAGAAAAGTAAAAGGACAGGATGACTGAGGACTGGTCAGCAAAGAATTAACAGGCAGAAAGTACAGAAAGTGAAGAAGTAGACATAATAGTATGCAAAAGATTTTAGGAAGAGGTATTGAGAGGAATAGGCAGTTATTTTGGACTGAAAGATAGATAAAGAGTGAATTAATGCTGTTTGACACCACTTTAACCAGCATGCATCAATGCTATGGGACTATGGGAGGTTAGTTTTACATGGTTTTTAGCCTTCTCTACTAAATAGTGCTGGTGTCTCATCAAACTACAACTCTGATGGTTCCGTAGCATTAAGTCATGGTTTTTAAAGCAGCGTTGAACTATATTAATTCTACACTGTAGAAGCACTCAAAGATACATGCAAACAAGTTAATCTAAAACAGAGGCAAACAACAATTTAACCTCCAGATGTTTTATATTACAATGGATTACCGTCAGCCATGTTGAAAGGTGTTGATGGGGATGTGGCCAAAGATTCTCCACCCTAATCTAAAATATGAGCTATTTCATATATCAAACATTTGAATCATGTAGAATATATAGTTAATTTATGGAAATCAGTCAAAAGCAAAGACATGTAGTTGTAGAAAATGTTATATGCTTGTTAAGCAAATAAATAGGGATCTTAAAAGGCTTTTGTTTTAAAGACATAAACTAAAGATTTTGATTCTGAGCAGAGCAGTTTATTTTTACAAAATGAAAGGAGTCATCAAAATCTTATATGACATTTTACTCAACATAAATTTATGGAGATTTAGCTACATAGGAAAGGTGCTAAGAAATACTGTCAAGTGAATTGCAAAGATGCATAACAGCACATCATTAAATATATTAAATAGGCATTGGGCTCAATGCAATGTTCATTGGTGCCATTGTGCATTCTTCTTAAAAGCTTCCCTACTTAGTTATGTAACAGTAGTCCTCTATTGGGTACAGACTTAGGGAAAGTATCAGGTAAAAGATAAATAACTTTGCATGTCTCCTGTTATTTGGTCCTCTCCCATATATATTAAGGCAGATAACTGACCACAAATTGTATACAGTTATCTAAGATTGGCACTTCTTTCATAGAGATTTTAATCTCCTAGATAAATCTTCCTTACTACCTTACATCATGTTCCCTTTTAACATTTTGCTATTCCTATCAGCAGCTACAGTAGGTTCCAATTAAAGGCAACCCCGCTGTGTACAGAACTCTGCTGGAAAGATAGCTCCAAGTAAACAACCTGAAATATTAAACATTATTTATTTCTTTTGGCAATTATAGCCTCGTTTAAATAATTTAGAAGGCAAATCATAATATTCTCATGAATGATCTTTTAGGAAGTTGCTGTTAAATAATGTCACGCAGCTCCCCACCTTCTTTAGGGAGCAGAGAAAGGTAGATAAATTTCCGTTTAACAAGCTGTAAACTTGTAGATTTTGATAGTAAACATTGATAGGCAGACAAAGTAATCCAGCAACAGTGATGACTTTGCAGCAGGAGACCCATTACTTATCAAACCTTACCATCTCCCTATGAACAGGACATGAGTTGAGGAACAGTAAAAAAAAAAAAAGCCATGTTGTTTTCTCATATTTTTTAAATCTAGCAGTTCCTTTAAAAAACAATGTGTTTCTCATTGAGTACATCTACATTGTGTAAGTAATGCAGTTTGACTCAATTTTACCTGCCATGTTGAAATGCTATGATAGGATTATGGGATTTGTAGTTTCATGAGGCACCAGCACTCTTTGGCAGCTAAGGCTAAAAGCCTTGTAAAACCACAAATTCCAAAATTCCATAGCATTGAGCCATGGCAGTTAAAGTGATTCTAAATTGCATTAATTCTACAATATAGATGCACCCATAGAAATCACTAGTACAATAGAGTCTCACTTATCCAAGCTAAATGGGCCGGCAGAAGCTTGGATAAGGGAATATCTTGGATAATAAGGAGGGATTAAGGAAAAGCCTATTAAACAGCAAATTAGGTTATGATTTTACAAATTAAGCACCAAAACATCATGTTATATAACAAATTTGACAGAAAAAGTAGTTCAATAGGTAAAGGTAAAGGTTTTCCCCTGACGTTAAGTCCAGTTGTGACCAACTGGGGGTTGGTGCTCATCTCTATTGCTAAGCCGAAGAGCCAGCGTTGTCCATAGACACCTCCACAGTCATGTGGCCGGCATGACTGCATGGAGCGCCGTTACCTTCCTGTCGGAGTGCTACCTATTGATCTACTCACATTTGCATATTTTTTAACTGCTAGGTTGGCAGGAGCTGAGGCTAACAGCAGGCGCTCATTCCGCTCCTGGGATTTGAACCTGGGACCTTTCGGTCTGCAAGTTCAGCAGCTCAGCGCTTTAACACACTGCACCACCACCAGGGGCACCGTAGTTCAATACGCAGTAATATCATGTTGTAATTACTGTATTTACGAATTTAGCACCAAAATATCACGATATATTGAAAACATTGACTACAAAAATGGCTTGGATAATCCAGAAGCTTGGATAAGCGAGGCTTGGATAAATGAGACTCTACTGTACAAAAATACCGGTTTCAGTACAGTAGAATAAATGGCTGCCATTCAAGGATGTATTGAGGAAGCAAGGGACTTTATATCTAACAGATCCAAGACTGTGTTGAGAATAAATCATTCTAGCCCTGATGCCTATGCCTTAAGAGCTCACCAAAGTCACATGGGGAAAGGCTTCCAAGGTGAGCATGGTACTTTGGGGCAGAGGAACCCATTGTTGTCTCAATCAGTCAGTATTAGTCAGAGTTAGGATTGCTCCAGACTGTAGACTTCTGTCTAAACTAGGCACGGAAAACCTTTTTTGCCCTGGGGCCACATGTCGTTCTGGGAGGGAGGGCTGGGCCAGGAGGGAGAGTAGAGTGGGCCCAGGAAGAGGTGGGGCTGGGGGCCAAGAGGGCTTTGGTGCTCCCTTGCCCCTGCCTGCCTCTTCCCCCAGGGCTGTGCTTCTGCCAGCATTATGCCAGGAGGAGGGCCTGAGGAAGGCATGAGGTGGTCTAAGAGTACTTCAGAGGGCTCCTAGCCGCCGCATGCCTTCCTCTCTCGTCCTTTTGGCTTAAGGACACAGCGGGCCACTGCTTCCTTATGCCCAGAGGACAGGGAAAATTTGGAGGGCCAGGCATAAGCGCCCAGAGGGCCATGTCTGGCCCAAGGGCCTCGGTTTGCCCATGCTTTGTCTAAACTAAACCATAAGTTAAATACACAGAATGAGTTATGTTTTTAGACTGCAATTTCTGCAATGGATTACCATCAGACATACTAAAAGATGCTGATAGTAACTATAAGCAAAGCCATCAGGTCAGAGATTCATCAAACCACCCTAAAATGCCAGGGTTTTTCATGCAGGGGTTTTTAAACACTCAGCTCTAGATATAAATCTCTTTGCTATATTATTAGATTTAGTAGAATTTCTGCCATTATCAGCTGACTGTATATTTCAGAATGATCCTTTTAGCTTAATGCTTTTCATACAATGAAAGCAATTACTGGTGATGGTAGAGGCGGATAATGTGTGTTGGTGAACTATCGCTCCCATCATACATCACCACTGGTTAGGCCAGCATGAACTGATGGGAGATAAAAGTCAGCAACTGGTGGACTGACCGAACCCTGAGTTATGGTGTGCATTTTTGATATATTAAGAAGTTCACTGCAAAATTATAACATGAAAAAAATCGCTCTTCAATCAAACAAATAGCTAAAACAGCACATATTAGTATAGCCAAGTTAATAAACGGTACACACAACACAGAAGGGAGACAAGAGATCAGAAAGTTCAATGCATTCTATTCATTGCATTTTGGCACACAAAACCTAAGAAATTATAATAATGTGTTATGTGTTCAAAGTCTCAATCGTTTTTAATGGATTTGCGACTTTTTGTTTTCTTCCTCGTAAAAGAGCCCAATTAGTATGTTGTTAACTTGTTCATAACAATAAATTAATGATGCAAGAAAGGAAAGAGGAATAAATAAAAAAGCTGTAAACAAAATTACTTAATGTTATAGTGTTTGTGTTGAGTTATAAAACCCTAGTCCTAGTTAAGCCTTTGTCCCTAGTTAACATAAGTACCTTGATGAAAGGGCACTTGTATCCCGAATTGGTAAAAAGATTACATTCATTCATTCAGATTTTGGTATCTAATGAGAATGTTAGTTTTAGTGAATATACTGCTTTGAAAGCTTGAAACTGATTATAATGTACAAATTTAGAAACCTTTATTTTTAGCACTATGAATATTTTTTATCATTAAGCTTCCAATTCAACAGAGGAGTTTTTAAAAAGAAAATAATTAAATGTTATACTTTGGCCATTAATATTGTTTTCATACAAGAAAAAACAATAAGAGTAGATCAAGTATCATGTTTTAAAAAACAAAGGTGAGACTTAAAGGAACAAAATTATATATTTATGGTTGTGAAGGATGACTCAAGCAATTGAATCATGCTCAGCTCTGAGGTTGCAAAGAGATTATTTATTTCCCTCAAATACTACGGGTTTATAGCTTCTGTATATTTTAGCTACAAAAATGTATTTAGCAGAACACTGGAACTTTCCAATAACAAACTATTTTCAAACATTACTTTCTTAAACCTCTGTTCTATCTAATATAAGGAACACTTGAACTTGAATGAACCCTCCCCCCCCACTTTGGTTATTTTCTATATACAGTAGAGTCTCACTTATCCAACACTCGCTTATCCAACGTTCTGGATTATCCAACGCATTTTTGTAGTCAATGCTTTCAATATATCGTGATATTTTGGTGCTAAATTCATAAATACAGTAATTACTATATAGCATTACTGTGTACTGAACTACTTTTTCTGACAAATTTGTTGTCTAACATGATGTTTTGGTGCTTAATTTGTAAAATCATAACTTAATTTGATGTTTAATAGGGTTATCCTTAATTCCTCATTATCCAACATATTCGCTTATCCAACGTTCTGCCGGCCCGTTTATGTTGGATAAGTGAGACTCTACTGTAATGAAATTCTGGCACCTCATTTCTGAAAAGCTCTTCTTGGTGAGACTTGCCTGGCACTGATTTCGCCAATTTTTTGAGGTCAGCTGAACTCCAGGCTTTTGAAGTATGCAATGTTTTAATAGGCCTTGGCTTTATGAGGTTTCAATATCACTCTTCTTAATCTTCTACTTATTTATTGTTTTAATGCTGAGTCTGTTTGTTTCAATGGATTGTTTTCAAACTGTTAGCACTGTGGGAGTTGTTCACTATTAAAAAGAGTGTAGTATTCTGTATATGTGCCTACGAGCACTTATGGTTTTCATAGTGTTTTCTCAGACAAAGAATACTCAAGGAATGTATGTGTTAGAAAACATTGGGTTCTCAACAGTATCACCATCCAAAAACCTAGATTCTTCACTTTTTCAAGATGCTAACTTCAATGCAGACTACATTCCCCTTACATCAGTAGCAAAACCAGACCTTGTATGCACATATATTTTAGAAATATCATGCAGCCATTATTTATATATACCTCCGTAAGGGAGCATTTTCCTCAATGTCTTCCAATGTTTCCAATGAAGACCTCTGGGAAATCAACCGGCGTCTGCGGAAATAAAAATAAATTACATTGTATTCTGCTTAATATAAACAGGACATAACAGAGAACTCCAATAAACAAAACGTCAGGTCCTGTGAGGTTTATATTTTCTCTGAAATATCAGCTGGAGGTATGCTCTCCTGGATCTATCATGAAACACAGACTGCCTCACTTAGTAGGAAAGCTTTTAACCTAGGCTGTGATACCAGTCACAACCCTTTCTATACAGAGATAGTCTGGTGAAAGTCATGAGTGCCATGATAACCTCCTTTTTGAATTTCTGCAATGTGTTATATTTGAAGCTATCATTGAAACAGCTCAGACACATCAGGTTTGGAAATTTCATACAATTTCCTAGCTGAGAATGGTGGAACTGATCTTGCGTTGATAGCACATTGTCAGTTGTTTTGGCTTCTGACTCATTTTTAGGCCCAAACTGAAGTTCAGGTGTTGATCTTTAAAATCCTGAACAACCTGAGGCCAGAGGATCCAAGCAGGAATGAGAATAATGTAGCCACCCAGACCTTCCTAGACTGCCACTCCACAAAGACCTACCCAGTATAACCAATGGTATGGGTTGCTAAAAGTTGCACTCCAACTGGAGGCCCATCCAATTCCCAACACTGACCTAAAAGGATATTTCTTCACAGATCTTTGTGGTTGTTCTTAGCCAAGCCAGGAACCTTGGTCAAGCATATGCAGGGGAACGGGAGGGGGGGCTCCTGCCAGTGGACTGGCACAGCTTCCACCAAGAATGTTTGCTAACTTGGGTGTCCTACACTGCCTTAAAACCATTAAAAAGACAGCCGTGTAATACGAAATGTATCTACAGTTCTGCAAACAAGTACTTCAACTAAAAGAGCAAGAGAAGAAAAGGAGATAGTAGCCCAGCGTACCTTCACCACATTTATTTTGATAGATTAAATGTTTACTGTCCAGCTAGCAGCAATTCAGTTTTTTCAATAGTATAATGCCAAGTCTTTAACTTTGTTTGTGGTTTTTAAAATACATTATAACTGTATTCTCAATTCGCTTCTGACATAATAAATAAATAAATAAATAAACAGTCCTTCCAATCTGAGATTCTGTTACTATATGGTTGTTCTAAGAAGGTATCATATACATTTCTTTAACAATTCCTGAAGAAAATTTGTCCTTTCACACCACACATTATAGCATTATGATTCCACTTGAGGATCATAGAGGCTGTAGTGTGGAAAGACACTGCAGTGTCTTGGCTGAAAATACCCTATCCTAAACTGCACATCCTAAAACCCTATAGGCTAGAACCATGGTTTTTGAAGTGGAATCATACAGCTATAATTTGTGTAGCGTGAAAGGGTTACGTGGTTACAATCACACACAATCCAAGTTTCTTCAAAAGGTACCTCCAAACATGAAACCAATCAAAGCCATTCTGTTTTTTTTTCTTGCCTTCCTTCCCTCTTCTGACATTTCATGCTACTCCTACTAGGAGGGTTCCCACACCCAAGGAAACGTTCTCTTTGACAGAACTATAATAGCAACACCTTACAGTTCTTGGACCAATTACCAGGCCCTTGCAGGCTTTCATATGTCTCAATGGCCACCAGAACTCATCTCCAGCACACCATATTCTTTCTTCTGCTCTCCATGCTTCCCTGCCTTTCTGAGCTATGAATTAAAACTACAGAGAAAGGAAACAGGAAAGAAAATGGAGGGGATGGCTAGGTCAGCATAGACAGAAAGAGAAGCAAGAGAAAGGCATGATGGTGAGCATCTAAGGATATGAAAAAGAGAAAGTCGTTTTTACAGCTTTGTTTACTGCTCCTAAATCCTCAAGATTTTTATCCAATGTTACCCTCTGTTTTCCATACAAAGCGTAATCATTAAGGAAATACCATTAAAGCAAATAAAATATCTATGATACGATGTACCTACAACAGAATATGAAAAAATAATGTAACTGGTCATACAATAATGTGTATGTAACACATCACACAAATTCAATGCAATAATACAAAAGACATAACAATGACTAGAACCAGTATGTTGTAGTAGTTTGCAACACTGGACTAAGGAGTCCAGAAGACAAGTTTTTTACTCCACACTTGGAAATACACTGGGGGACCTTACTCAAGCCACTCTCTCTCAGCCTCAGAAGAATGCCATGGCAAATCCCCTCTGAAAAGATTTCGTTAAGAAACCCCCATGCTAGGCTTGCCTTCCATTTGCTCCAAGTTAGAAATCTGACTTGATGGCACACAACAACAAATATCATTGTCATCATCACCACAATACCAACACCCTGCTTTTTTCATCAGTATTAAGACAAAAAAGTGGCTCACACCAACAAGGTGTAATGACAGAGTAATTATAGATGCAGCAATCCTAGTGGATAGCAGACTCAAAGGCCATGAGAGGAAAAAGGTAATGAAATATCAAGACCTACAAATGGAGATTTGGCATTCCGGGAACAAGAGCCCCTCTGGGAGCAATTTCAAATGGTTTGACAAAACAGCTGGAAAAAATCACCATGGATATGATCATAACAGCACAAATACAAAAAAGTGACCTTGTTTGGAATGTGCTGTATTATGATGCCTGACTAATCCTATATTCTATCATAGAATTAGAATCATTGTTTATTCAAAACTCCAGTTAAAAAAATTAATTAGATAATATTTTATCAATCGTGTCAATTTAATATGTTTTATTTGCTTTTGCGGACTTGAGTTAATTTTGTTGCTTATCTTAATTAATTATTGTTTATGGTTTGCACTGTTATTTTGTTGTAAGCCGCTCCAAGTACCTCGGGGAGATAGCGCAGGATACAAATAAAGTTGTTTATTATTATTATAATTATTATTATTATTATTATTATTATTATTATTAAAAGTATCATTTTCAGGGTGTTGTCATATTTCAAATGCAAGAAAGCCAACGTGTGAATTAACACTATTAAGATGCAAATGAAGTGGTAGTGTATAAAGTGCACTGCCATTCTGCTACTAGTCTCATGCATTTGTATGGAATCCCTATTCGTTTCTATTTGTCCCATTCATATGGCCCCGTTTCTGTCCGCCACTTCCAAAAACGGGCACCTATACAAATGAGCTTTTTTGCTCAAGGTCAGAAAAAAAATTTTTTTTTTCAGATTTTGGGCGGCAAAGTGCCAGGGCCTACCAGCTGGCCCTATGAGCCTCAAGCACTCGATTATAGGTCCTGCCCGCTGAACACTCAATAATCATAGGCCAGGCAGGCAGGGCCTACAGCCAAGCGGTCAAAGGCCTGGCTCAAATCGAGTGCTCAGCGGGCAGGGCCTATAACTGAGTGCTCAACGCTCATAGGCCCACCAGATAGGGCCTAAAGCCAAGTGCTAGACACTTGTAGGCCCTGCGAGCTGGGCCTACGAGCGTCGACTGCTCAGCTGTAGGCCCTGCCTTAGGAGAAGAAAGATAAAGGAAAGGGAAAACAATTTAGACCACAAAGGCCAGCTCTGAGCTTCTGGGAGAAGGAAAATGAGGATACACTCCATTGGAGAGTATATTTTCTTGTGCTGACCAAGTGCGGATCAGCTGCTTCTCTATGGTCTAAATCAGCATCTCCCCCCCCCCCCCCCCCGGCCTTTCTTACTAATAAGCAACAGCCAGGCAATGGAAAGACACATAAATGTATATGCAGAACTACATGCACATGCAGAATCTTGGCTTAAGTGTGCAATATTAGGTATAAGGTCACTGTGTAGTTTTTCAGATTTGCATGTAAGTCTAAAAATATATCCTCTGCACATATGGGAGTCATACTGTATTAATCTTTACACTTCTGTATGTTTTTCTCTTTATTTCGTGTTCTAAATTTGTGCAAATGTGCATGCGTTTATATTTTTGCAATATAGTTTTAATGTATTATATTAAAAATACTAGAGAATTTTTTTAAACCAGAAAAATAATGTTTTCTATTTTCGAAGGGAACTGATTTCAGTAATCTTATTAACAGTCCAACAATTTTACAGTTACCAATGGATGTTTATCTTAAAGACAATTGACAGAAATTAAATACAATCTATCTAATCCCTTTCCAACTTCCTTGCAGTTTTCAACAATGCTTACCACACCCTCTCACTGAAAGTATTTCATGGATTGTAAGACACCATCAATTGTAAGATGCAACCCAATTTTGGAGCTCTAACTTTGGGGGAAGTATTTTGATTCTAAGATGCACCCCTTTTATTTGAGCATCAATTTTAGCGCCTCAATTTTTTGGGAGGGAAAAACAGTCCTCATTGAGTCTTGCTGCTAACCCTACAACTTTTGTGCTGCCCCTTCACAATTACACTAAGGCGATGGCAGGGACAAAGACAAGTGACAGCAACCTCGAGAGGAGAAGCTGCATGCATCAGCTGCCCTGAGCCAGAAATACTGGCATGAAAAGTGTGAGGTTGGGGAGGTGGCAGCAGCATCAAGTGCTGGGTTGCGTAGGCTTTCTGGGTTCTCTGTCACTCTCTCACTCACTACTCCTGCTCCCCGTTAAACAAAACAAAACAAATCTAGAATGCCCGCAATTGTAAGGTACACCCCCCTTTACCCTTGATTTTGGAAGGGCAAAGTGTATCTTAGAATCAGTGAAATATAGTAAATAAAAATACTGATTTTTTAAACTCAGAGAATACTTCAGTAAACATTTCTAAGTTCTCGTGTATGACTCTGTGGTCTATGGCCAGTTTCTGATATGTGGACTTCCTACAATAGTTTCTGCAATTTATAAATGTTTATTTGACATAGCATATATTAAGAAGAGAGGGTGTAAGAATGTAAAGCTGATCCTTTTGAGTTAGATTTTACTGTATTTTACTGCAACATTAACTGTATGTTCAGGGTTTAAATATATATTAAGAACTTCATCTATAGCCAACTTCACTGTGATGCAAGATTTCTGGTTAAAATCTCTAATCTTTTGCATTAGTAGCATTAGAATAAATAGGTCAAAGGAGAGTGGGAGAGAAGATATGTAGAAATCTCATACAGTTGATGTGATACAAAATGCCCTGAAACAAATATAAGCAATTATGCTATTTTTGGAAATCAGTCTGAAAATATCAATTGTCAGAATTCATGCTGCATTTCCTCCACAAAAAAATGTATGTATTAATTGCATTGTTTCTACTACGACATCAAAGAACACAATTGTTACTCTCAGGGGGGATCCAGACTGCCCTTTAAAAGCAGGAGCTCCAACATTTTAAATGGGGGCGTCCAAATGATGTCCCACAGAAATGTGATTGCATTTGTCACAAAGCAGGAAAACCCTGGTTTGTGGCAAGATAATTTGATGGTGGGTTCAATGCGCACCTTCCTGAATGGTACGGGTTGAATCCACTATTTCCGCTGTCTGGACTGCTCCATCAGAAGTTCTGGACTTCTGAGGGGGCAGTCCAGACAGCAGTCTCATGTTTTTCTGGGCTTAATCAGCCCAGAAAATAGCAAGGCCACCAACCCTCTCCCCAAAACCCCTTAAAAACCACTGCAAAAAGAAAATAACGTATGGGTCCAGCATTTCTTTGCTGCCAGCCCTCTCCTTGCACTTAGGAATGACCCCCCCCTGCCCCCCGAAGATGGGGGGAGAAGGAAAATTGCTCCTGGCCTCCCCGCATTCTTCTGGTGTGTTATTCCTAAACGCCATGAGCGGGGCAGCAACAAGGAAATGCCGGCCCTGTAAGCTAATTTCTTTTTTACAGGGGTTTTGGGGAGGGGGTTAGGGTGTCTGGGTGTGCTCCTGGAAGAGTCCAGGACTGTGTCTGGACACTCAGCGGCGAAAATACAGGCTTTCAGGCCGGTGTGGGGACAGAATGCTGTCCTGACCCAAGTTTTTTAAACCTGGGTCAGCATGGACTTCTTCCCTGTCTGGAACCGCTCTCAGTTAGTGCAGAGCCACTGAATGAGTAAAACTTGTCAACCCTTACATCTGTCTCATTGATTCAACGTCTACCCAGGCTGGGACTAAAACTGGATTCAGCCCTGAGTCTATGCAACAAAACTACTGATGGTTCTTTATGGGCATGTAGTGAGTTCGGCTTCAGATGCCGAAGTATCCTGAACAAAAATTAACAGCTAACCAGAAACATTGAAAGGACTAACTTGTATTTAGTAGCTCTGATATATGAAAGTTTGTTTTTAGCTTGCTATTTGGCTTGTGACCAACAGGAATGGTGACTGCATCAAGCTGCTTAGTGCAGAAAGTAACAGATGGGTTGAAACTGGGGGGAAAATGTGCTTACATAGTTATCATATAATTCTGCTTTGAACCGAATTATATGACGCCCTTCTACGTTGCTAAATAATCCAGATTATTAAATCAGATAGTCCACATTATCTGCTTTGAACTGGATTATATGAGTCTACACTGCCTTATAATCCCATTCAAAGCAGATATTCTGGATTTTATATGGCAATGTAGAAGGGGCCTGAATCTATACTGCCATATAATTCAGTTCAAAGCAGATAATGTGGATTATCATCTTTGATAATCTGGATTATATGGCAGTGTAGAAGGATCCACAGTCTTGCCTATTAGTATGATGGAAATGGTAGACCTGTTGAAGAACTGGGAAATTCATCCTGACTTTTTTCCATTCGGTTTACTGTCTTATTACTCCCTGTGTCCTGTTTTTTTATGCCATGAGTTTTCACACTTTATAAATCAGGGCTTTGCTTTCATTTGAAGGAATATTGTTATGTTGTCTTTTATAACTGGCTAACTCACTGACAGGTCACAGCATGGATTGTATTTAATACAAGCAGCTGATTAATTGCTTGCAATCTATTACAATTCAGTGAATCATTAGAATGGACAGCCCAGAAATAAAATTCCAGTTAAGTAGTAGACAGATGAAGTAATTTTGGATGTCATTACCTTACCCATGGTTTCACAAAAACAGAAATAATGTTGGCTCACCTCACATAATTTGAGATTGGTGTCTATTGACATGTTTACAGGGCACAAGGGAAATGAATACTCAAAATATACTATGATCTCCTTTGATCACAGAACCATTTATCTGCATTCAATAAAATACGCCATCTCTAGGTCTTCTAACATAGGACTCTATAGGACTCTATACTCCTCTGGGCCAAAAGTCCTTCATTTCATTAGGGTTCACTATTATCTTCAGTTATCCACACAAAATCTAGGAACACATCCCCTGCAGATAGAGGGTTCGTAATGTACTGTATATCGATTAAAAAAAGAAAATCCTATGTACACCAAGACAAAATCTAGTTCTAATCTAATCCATCACATGGATCCAAAAAATCAAACCTTAAAGTGTAAGCAGCATTCCATAGGCACACTGAAATATTTCACTATTATTTAAAAAATAAAAATTATGCCAATATGTTTTGACCAATGGGATGTTGACTCTAGAGCCATCCAAGCCCTATGTCATTTACAATGCAAATTGCAAAAAAAGTGTCATATTTCCAGTTCAACTGTATTAGAACTGGAATATGGAAACATTACATTCCTGAACTACAGCTCTAACAATTACTCATCCAGCATTTTCAGTGGCAATGCTGACTGAGTAATTCTGGTTGTGCAGACTAAAAAGCAAAGTTTCTGAGATTTGTATGGCTCTTGGACCACTGGCTTGGAAAGTATGTTGTTATAGCCACCACAGCATCAAATCAAGAATCATGGGATTCTTCTGCATGAAAGAGGTTTTCTGTACCTTTAATGAGATTAATTTTTCATGTGAAATAGCCTTTTTTTAGCCACACAGGCACTTAGATCATCTGACACATCTTTCCTTGACAGCATAGCCCTTGCTCTGGCCTCAAACTGAAAAAAATGTAAGGTGGGGGAGGTTGATCTGCTGCCAAATTAAATGTGTTAACATGAACTACACAAAAGGGCCAGAGGCCCATTAAGTGTGTCTCAAAGCAAAAGTTCAAGGGATATTTTACCATATGCTGAAGAGAATAGCAGAAAAAAAGACTCATCCAATAATAGCAGCACTGTTTACTAGGTCTGCACCTACAGAAACATTGTTTGAACTCTGTTTGCAATATCAAATGGCTAATTCATTAGTAACATGAACTTGTCATGATCAGCTAACAAAACACAGTCTGACAATGAAAGACATAAGTTTTTTATACCATTTTTTTAAAGTCCTCAGAGTAATTCATCTGTTTGATTTAGGGCCCTTCCAGACAGGCCCAAAATGTGGTACCTACCTCGGTTTTACCTGAGACATCCAAATGGCATTATGTATCACATCAACTTAATCTGGAGAAAACTGGGATTTTCCAGTTTGCTCCAGAGTAATAAAACACCTGGAAAGATACAGACCTTAAGCTAAGGCCTGGCTCTTTCCAGGTGAGGCCCCTGTGGAGACTGATCAATCCCCACAGTGATCCCAATTGTTTAGGCTCTAAGAGCCTGAAGGAGTGAGATGGCGCCTCCTTCCCTCATTCCCCCCAACTTACCTGTGGGGCCTGTCGGTACTGCAGGCCCCTCTGGAGAGGGCTCCTGGTACGTGAAAATGACGCGTCAGGAGGTGGGGGAGGAGGTCCTCCCCCACACATATCTCCTGACATGTCATTTCCGTGTGCCAGGAGCAATCTCCAGAGGGGCCTGCACTGCCAACAGACCCCTCAAGTAATTTTTTTGGGGGGAAATGGGGGATGCTGGATGCCTTTCTGGCATGCCAACCTCACACACCACCCTGGGAAAGCACAAGATTTGGGTTGGGGGTGGGGACTAAATTCTGGGAGGATCTGGGATTTAATATCCCAGTTCTTTCAGGATTTTGTCATGTGTAGAAGGGCCCTTAATATCTATCAGTGGCTCCTAATTATATCTTGTCATATCCCCTTAATAATAAAGCAATATGTAATATTGATGTTTGTGGAATATGGATAACTGAGCACTCTCATCACTGTTCATATTTGGTCACCAATAGACAGACCGTCAGTTTCACTGAAGATATCATCACAACTATTTTTCGCACTTGGACAAGTAAATAAGTCCCAACAGACATTATTAATGCTGACCAGGGCAACACAGACTTAGTTTAATCAGACATTTCAAATCCTAAATTAAACTTGTTTTTTTCTTCTTAATTGTACAGGATTCATGATTAAAAGTACTAGGAGATCAACCTTGAGTTCAACTTTGCTTTATTTGCTATTTCAAGCACTAGAATACCCCTATTTTGTTGTACAGGCCAAGTGCATGAATATACTGCATTGTTCAGACTCTTTAAAAAGTCTCTCAATAATACTGTTAGTCCTGCCAGTAATATCCAATAAATGTTTCATATTTGTTCAGACAGCTTAACTAACTAAGCACCGGGAAATGTCAACAAGGAAAAATTATTTCAAGTCTGTCATATGGCTCATATTAGGCTTCATTACCGAGAACAAGCTGCAACCCGAAGGAGGAACATATAAAGGAAAGGAAGAAGAGGGTAAAGAATATGAACAATGATCCTGATTTTGTTTTTAATCACCTGTTGTATAGCAATCAACTGAATCCTACTACTGTATACAAAGAGCAAGATTGTCCATACTTTGTCCTAAAGAAGTGAGTCCCTTCGGGTGAGAAGGGCGGGATATAAATGTTGGAAATAAATAAGTGCTATAGGATTGGAGTTTAGAATGTTAGATATAGAAAATACTTGGATAAAAATCTAGCATTAGAAATTGGGAAGTTACTGTCATTCAGTAGAGTGAACACAAATAATTGAAATTGTTTAACCTTTAATAAATTCTTCAACGTTTTTCATTTTTTTCACTTCAGAGTTTCTTCCTCACGTGGACTAAAAAGACCTGATTGAATTTTGCCTGGAAATGGTGGAAATCCAGCATGTCTGGGAACTGTCACTTAGGATCTCATCACCTATTCAAATCTATTTGCCACCCATCTGCATCTCATTTCATTCACTCAAGAAATCTGCCTTGACTCTTAAAGATTAATGAAGACTGATTTTCAGGTAAAGTGCAATGATTTACCCCAGGTACAGTCAAGAGTAAAGACGGCTTGGGAGCACACGCAGAATATTTTTTCTGTACAACTGAATCATTGCATCCTTTCTGTGTCACCACTCTGTGTCGAGAAGTATGGATTACAAAGATGAGTAGCAGTGCATATATTTTGGTTAGGTCATATTGTCTCAGCTTCAGAGAATGTCAATGCAAACTCCTCTGAATAAAACTTGCCAAGAACATTCCATGATGGGGTTGCCTTAGGGTTGCCAGAAGTTGGAAATAACTTGACGGTACACAATGAAAACAATGACAACCAAATAAACCTACACTTCTATGTATCTATCTTATTTTAATTGTATAACAAAAAGGCTTTGGGTAAGAAGAAGGAAGAGGGGATAAAAAAAGAATAGAAGAGGTGGAAGAAAAAGGGAAAAGCAATAGGAAGATAAAAATGGGGTGGGGCTGGCTTTGCAAGTTAACCTTCCGCCTTGCACTGTGTGAATTAATGCACTAAACAACTGCAAAGGGATTGCATCACTGCCGTTCAGCCCTAATAATATGTATCATCAGAAAAATCAACTGACGGGGATTAGTTGAGGATAATCATAAAGCCCCTACAAAAGACTTCTATAGGTTGAGCATCCGTTATTGGAAATATTTTGGATTTTTTTTATTTTGGAAAACCTGTATTTGCATATATCTTAGAGATGGGACCCAAATTGAAACATAAAAATCATTTATGTTTCGTTTATATCTTAACCACATAGCCCAATGTTACTTTTATATGATCTTTTAATAACATTTTTGGAGTGGACAATTTTGGAGTATTTAGGAATTATCGATGAGAAATGTTCAACCTGTAATACCTTTTGTTACAGATTCATGCCACCTAAGGCAAAATAAGGGCAAAATGAAGTTCATTTCAAAGAGAAGGTAATGAATGCTGGATATTTCATTTATTGGCTTTCCCGGATTGACCAAGGATGGCATCTAGCCACCCCTTGAGGGAAAACCCGGGGCTTGGGTTGGGGACTGAAACCCAAAAAGAAGCGGGTTGTGTTAATCCACTTCCTCCCTGTTTTTGGGAAGTGTAGAAGGGTCCTCAGAGTCACAGAGCAGCCGCTATGGCTGGATCTACACTGCCATATAATCCAGTTCAAAGCAGATAATCTGGATTTTATATGGCCTAAGAAGTCCTTCTATTGAATCTCCATCAAACATGTCTGTGAGGGTGGCTAGAAGGTCAAAACAGCCCTTCCCAATTATCTATGGGTCTTAAGGCAGATATAAATGGATATGGAAACAGATACAGTAATATAATTTCATGACAAGAGTGATGTAATCCTTATAGTCATGTCTCAGGACTAATTCCACTAATTATAATTTAATTTACATGCATTACTACAGTAGTGACTTGGGCCATATATTCAAAGCCTAGAGAGTGGAAACAGCTTTTTATTAAACCCTGGAGAAGAAGAACCAAAGATTACACCCTAATTTTTTATACTGACATTGTAATTACAGAGCTCACAGAACATCATAGTCTGGATGTGCATGTGTTTCTAAATTAGAAACAGACAGTCTAAAAAACAACTCTACATCTAGTTATGCACATGTCAGAACAAAACTGGCTGCATGACAGAACTCAAAGATCTGGATATTAGATTCAGTCAGCAAAAATACATTAGCACACAGTGGCTTAGCTGCTAATTTGTAAGAGCAGTATATACAACTTTTAAAACTTCATAGAAGCATGCTCTGGTATTAATTAAATATTAGGTTTGTTTATGTGGAACTGGGAAGGAGAAAGCAACAGCTTTAATATTGACCTTTGAATTTCTGAAACATTATTAATCACTTAAATTTCCAACATAAAATTATTCATATTTATATGACTATAAATGGAAAAATGCAAACCACAATTTAAAACTAGTCATTATAATACAGTAGCATGTTAAACCTCATGTTCAAAAAAGCAAAACATTATCCACAGATAAACATGTCATAATATACAAGAAAATAACCATTAACCCAGGGGTTCTGCAACAAATCTCCATAGGAAGCAGGTGCCTGTCTCCATTCACCGTACTTGCTATTAGCAAAATAAATGAAAAGATATCTGATAGCACTAACATTGTCTATAGCTATTTGTTCTTTAAAAACATCTAAGCTGCTGAGTACCCAAGCTGCTGAGTACCAGAACTCTGGGCACAGTGGCACAGTGTGTTAAAGCTCTGAGCTGCTGAACTTGCGGACCAAAAGATCCCAGGTTCAAATCCCGGGAGCGAAGTGAGCGCCCGCTGTTAGCCCCAGCTCCTGCCAACCTAGCAGTTCGAAAACATGCAAATGTGAGTAGATCAATAGGTACCACTCAGGCGGGAAGGTAACGGCGCTCCATGCAGTCATCATGCCGGCCACATGACCTTGGAGGTGTCTACAGACAATGCTGACCCTTCGGCTTAGAAATGGAGATGAGTACCAACCCCCAGAGTCGGTCATGACCGGACTTAATATTAGGGGAAAACCAGAACTCTCCATCTTTCTTTTAGCAATTTTCAGTCTTGCTGCAAGAAAGAGAAAGGCGCAAATGCAAACAGTGCCAACAAAGAAGAAAAATAAGACAAGTGCAAAGAAGCCAGAATGGATGTCCAAAGAACTTCTAACTGAGCTAAAGCTCAAAAGTGACATGCACAAGAAGTGGAAAAGGGGAGAAATCACCAAAGAAGAATTCAAACGTATAGCCAACACCTGTAGGGAAAAGGTTCGCAAGGCTAAAGCGCAAAATGAGCTCAGGCTTGCCAGGGACATAAAAAACAACAAAAAAGGCTTTTTTGCTTACGTTGGTAGAAAAAGGAAGAAAAAGGAGGCGATAGGGCCACTGCAAGGAGAAGATGGGGTGATGGTGACAGGGGATAGGGAAAAGGCAGAACTGCTTAATGCCTTCTTTGCCTCGGTCTTCTCACAAAAAGAAAGCCATCTTCAACCTCAGCAACATGGAATGGACGAAGGATTGGGGGAAATCCAACCCCAAATAGGGAAACAAGTTGTCCAGGAACACCTGGCCACTCTAAACGAATTCAAGTCCCCAGGGCCAGATCAGCTACATCCAAGAGTACTGAAGGAACTAGCGGAAGTTATTTCAGAACCACTGGCAATTATCTTCGAGAGTTCTTGGAGAACGGGAGAAGTCCCAGCAGATTGGAGGAGGGCGAATGTGGTCCCTATCTTCAAGAAGGGAAAAAAGAACGACCCAAACAATTACCGTCCGGTCAGCCTCACATCAATACCAGGCAAAATTCTGGAAAAGATCATTAAGGAAGTGGTCTGCGAACACTTAGAAACAAATGCGGTCATTGCTAATAGTCAACACGGATTTACCAAAAACAAGTCATGCCAGACTAATCTGATCTCTTTTTTCGATAGAGTTACGAGTTGGGTCGATACAGGGAATGCTGTGGATGTAGCCTACCTGGATTTCAGTAAGGCCTTCGACAAAGTCCCCCACGACCTTCTGGCAAGGAAACTAGTAAAATGTGGGCTAGACAAAACTACGGTTAGGTGGATCTGTAATTGGCTAAGCGAACGAACCCAAAGGGTGCTCACCAATGCGTCATCTTCATCATGGAAAGAAGTGACAAGTGGAGTGCCGCAGGGCTCCGTCCTGGGCCCGGTTCTGTTCAACATCTTTATTAACAACTTAGACGAAGGGTTAGAAGGCACGATCATCAAGTTTGCAGACGACACAAAACTGGGAGGGATAGCTAACACTCCAGAAGACAGGAGCAGAATTCAAAACGATCTTGACAGACTAGAGAGATGGGCCAAAACTAACAAAATGAAGTTCAACAGGGACAAATGCAAGATACTTCACTTCGGCAGAAAAAATGGAAATCAAAGATACAGAATGGGGGACGCCTGGCTTGACAGCAGTGTGTGCGAAAAAGACCTTGGAGTCCTTGTGGACAACAAGTTAAACATGAGCCAACAATGTGATGCGGCTGCTAAAAAAGCCAATGGGATTTTGGCCTGCATCAATAGGGGAATAGCGTCTAGATCCAGGGAAGTTATGCTCCCCCTCTATTCTGCCTTGGTCAGACCACACCTGGAATACTGTGTCCAATTTTGGGCACCACAGTTGAAGGGAGATGTTGACAAGCTGGAAAGCGTCCAGAGGAGGGCGACTAAAATGATTAAGGGTCTGGAGAACAAGCCCTATGAGGAGCGGCTTAAAGAGCTGGGCATGTTTAGCCTGCAGAAGAGAAGGCTGAGAGGAGACATGATAGCCATGTACAAATACGTGAAGGGAAGTCATAGGGAGGAGGGAGCAAGCTTGTTTTCTGCTGCCCTGCAGACTAGGACATGGAACAATGGCTTCAAACTATAGGAAAGGAGATTCCACCTGAACATCAGGAAGAACTTCCTCACTGTGAGAGCTGTTCGACAGTGGAACTCTCTCCCCGGGGCCGTGGTAGAGGCTCCTTCTTTGGAGGCTTTTAAGCAGAGGCTGGATGGCCATCTGTCGGTGGTGCTTTAAATGCGATTTCCTGCTTCTTAGCAGGGGGTTGGACTGGATGGCCCATGTGGTCTCTTCCAACTCTACTATTCTATGATTCTATGATTCAATGGCTTCTGGTTTAAAATAGTAGGGTTTATGAGATTCTGCAAAGATACTTAGCAAAATTCTGTTAGGGGGTTCAGTATTACTGACTAATTTGTAATCTCCCAAACTTCTTATGGACCTCCACACACATCACATCTGCAAATATGCTCAAGGGCACATCTTTACTCACCAGTTAGCCCAAAGGGCTGCCAAATCAGTTCTGTGGCAACTAAACAAAGCATGGAGCTGATTTATGTTAATATGGGCTAATGCTACATAACAGTGACTTGAAACATGTTAACCAAACTCGCAGGTTACTCAATATTTCCCCCTGAGAAGCTGGGGAAAATTATGACATTAGGCCTATGTAACTTTTGGGCTGGTTCCGAGATAGAACCAGATGCATCTATTTACATGATCACCTTGTATTCCCTGATTTCAGGCAGCACCGCCCCTTCTTGTTGTGACCAGCCCTGGGAGTTGGGATGACAGTGCCTGACAGCCTCCTTACAGTTCCTGGAGGCTATTTCCTTGTTCTTCCGCAGTGATAACCTTGAAAGAGATGGGTGCTTCCTCCTCCAAGCTCCATCATGTCATCACTGTTGGGGAACAAGGAAACAAACACCCTCCAGGAACAGTAAGGGGGGGGCAGGGAGGAAAGGGTGGTAGTGGCCATGTTCAGCTGTATGGATCCACTGACAGCACAGCTGGGCTATATGTCCACTTCCCCACCAAGTATCTCATTGACTGGGTGGGTTTTGGCCCCGAAGAACGCTCCTGGGAAGACGCTTCCACAGTCCATGCCCCCGACTTAGTCCGCCGCTTCCATCAAGCCTACCCTACCAAGCCACGGCCCTGCGACTCTCGGAGAGGGGCCTTGAATGAGGGGGGCCTTGGGAGAGGGGATAGTGTGATGACTCATGGGCCTTGTAGTCCTGTTCCTAGTACTATTGTGGCAGACGAAGAGGAAAACATGGGGTTTTCGCCGGTTCAGCAAGAGCCGGAGTCCCTTCACCTGCAGGATGTTGATGTTTGCCCTCAAGAATTCAGCCAAACAGGCCTTGGGCAGAACTCCCCCCCGTTTCCCAGGAAGGAATCTTATTCTAGGGAAAGGGGAGTCAGAGAAGCCCAACGGAGGAGTTTACGCATCGCTGCCAAACATCAAGCTGATTAGGCCTGCTTCCCTTGGGAAATTCTAAGGAGTCACACATCTGGACAGAGTTGGGTTTCGTTTCTCGTTCTCTAGGGAAAGAGTTCTGTTGGCGGGAAAACGAGACCCAATATAGGTGTTTGGCGCGAGGGATTCTTTGCGGAGTCAATTGATCACCTTCAGGAGAGAGATTGTGTGTGGACTTCGTACCCCAGTTCCTTGCTTCCCGGATCAAGCTTCAAGCCTTGCCCTGCCTCGCGGTTTTACCACGGACCCTGCCTCATGCTTCATGTTTTGCCTTGTCTCCAGTCACGGACCTAGTCAAGAATCAAGTTTATTTCCAGCCTTGTTGTCAAGCTTCATTGGACTCTAAGACTCTGTTATTTCCCCACACTATTGCTTGGCAAAGTGTGTGTTTCAGTCAAGTGGATTAAAACTTTGAACTCTAATATCATTTATTGGACAATACATTTTGGACTATATTTGACCTCATTTGAAAGGTCTGCTTCTGAACTATATTCTTCACTTGTTTTTATTGATTTTATATATTTCTTTAATAAAGATATTAGATAGAGACTGGTCTCTGTGTAAGGTTATTGGTGCCCAGCAGCCAGGGACCTGACAGGTCAATACCTTTTTGCTCACTCAGCCCTTCCTCATTGGGAGGAAACCATGGTGAAGAAGCCAGATTCGCAATAGCAGTACTGCGGTATAAAAATAAGCTCTACCCGCACTTCAGGAAGGAGCCCCATAATACCAAAAGTGTTGCCATACACTAGTAAATAAGTAAGTAAGTAACCTTATTTTTCTATCCCGCACCATCTCCTGGCTGGGACTCGGGGCAGCTAACACGGGACAAAGGCCCGAAAACAATAACCAAAGTACAGCAATTAAAACATTACAAAGAGAAAAAACATAATAAAACAACATTAGGGTGTTTTTTGCCCTAAATGGGACTGGAAAATCAAGCTTCGACTTTTGATTTTAATTGCTGTATATACTTGTAAGTAAAAAAAAAAAGGAGGGAAAAAAACCAACACTTATTTCCTAAATGATAGAGAAAACAGTCACCTCTAAAAACCTTGCAACCTGTATTTCACTTATGAAGAGCATTCAGCCTATATTCAAATATTACTTGTTGTGAGCCTTCAAGTAATTTCCAACGTGTAGGTTTGAGTACGCAAATCACTGCGCAATGTAATAACGTAATGGAAAATAAAATTATTGCCTTGAAAACATTTCTTAATAAACCCTAGAATTCAAATCCTCACGGCTCCTCAGTAATGAAGGAAAAGCACAGTGTTGAAAGCCAGGTGCACTATTGTCTTCATTTTAAGAGCAAACATCGGAGTTTTGAGCTACATTCCCAGAATTGGACACAATCCCAGAACTGATCTATAGCACCTAAATAAATATCAAAAGGAGTGAAATTTTAATCTGCACAGTCCCAGCTTTCTGAAACAGGGGTGAGCAACTTATGTCTTTCCAAATTGTTCATTCAAACTCACATCAGCTCAGCTAGTGGTGATAACAGACAGGTATCACAGTCCAACATTGAGAGGGACAAATGTTGCCTATAAACGGACTAAAAACATTCTCAAGTCATTGTGAAAAAATATAGTTCTATCCTTAAGAAACAGAATGACACATCAGAAATTAAGCAGCTAGCAGATCCATGGCTTACAATTTGTACAATTTATTGGTTTACAAATACATGCACAACCCAAACCTTATTAATGATAACCTTGATATATCTAATATGTAATTACCAAAACTGCCAACACAACAGAAAACCAAGCAATTCTACTTGATTAGAGGTTCGCAGCAGCTTTAGAAAGCTTTGTGAAAACAAAAATATGCAGTGTTATATATTCTGGAGTAGGATAGTAACAGAAAGTGACTGTGTTACTTCATTTATAATAATGGCACAGATCCAACCAAAAATACAGTAGTCTCACTTATCCAACATAAACAGACCGGCAGAATGTTGGATAAGCAAATATGTTGGATAATAAGGAGGGATTAAGGAAAAGCCTATTAAACATCAAATTAGATTATGATTTTACAAATTAAGCATCAAAACATCATGTTATACAACAAATTTGACAGAAAAAGTAGTTCAATATGCAGTAATGCTATGTAGTAATTACTGTATTTACAATTTTAGCACCAAAATATCACAATGTATTGAAAACATTGACTACAAAAATGCAATGGATAATCCAGAACGTTGGATAAGTGAGACTTGTTAATGTGGGATTTGTGTATTGATAGTGTTTAAATGAAATTTGTGTCTTGCCTTGTATTGCATACTGATTGCATCATCCAGAGTGTGCTATAGTCTGGAAAGAGTTAATTACTAAGAAGCTGTGATGACCTTGATGTGTGGCTGGAACTGGGGAGTGTCCAGACACAAGTGTGTGTGCATTGCTGATTGCATCAGTTCTGAGTTGATGTCTGCCTAGAGTCCCATGTTCGTCTGCAAGTCTGTTTGTCTTGATTATTACTGCTTTCAGTAAAACTTGTATATAGTTTTACCATCGTCTCTGATGTCTATTTGTTCTGCATTCCATTGATTCCATCCAACTACTGCTGCACTGCAAATTACTCTGACAAGACTCTACTGTAGTTGCTCTTTCAGCTGGGAGTTCAAACTGCAGAAAGTGCACAACATTAATGTATGACTAAAGGAAAAATATCTCCCTTTTCCATTCTTCTTCTAATTCTCATATGACTCCTCTTTGATAGTGCCTGCCTAATAAGAGCCCTTGGGATGAGTTTATGTCTTTCATCAAGCAATTCCTGCTCTGTTTCTACTCACCCCGTTGATGTAGCATTTAGTCACTGGTTCCACATTAACAGAAGGCAAAATATCAGAATCAATATTCTGCCAAAATATGTAAAAAAAATTATACTTAACGCACACTGAAAACTAAATCTCAGCAGTAATAACTTTGCAGCACAGTAGAGTCTCACTTATCCAAGCCTCACTTATCCAAGTTTCTTGATTATCCAAGCCATTTTGTAGTCAATGTTGTCAATATATTGTGATATTTTGGTGCTAAATTTGTAAATACAGTAATTACAAAATAACATTACTGCGTATTGAACTGCTTTTTCTGTCAAATTTGTTGTAAAACATGATGTTTTGGTGCTTAATTTGTAAAATCATAACCTAATTTGAAGTTTAATAGGCTTTTCCTTAATCCCTCATTATCCTAGATATTTGCTTATCCAAGCTTTCTGCTGGCCCGTTTAGCTTGGATAAGTGAGACTCTACTGTATTAATAGTCTAATGGCCTGTGTACGAATGTATTGCATATGTCAATACCATTTTGAAACCCCTGAAACTATGAGCCCCTCAAAAGAATTATGCCCCTTGGGAGCATTCTTCTTCTTTAAAACAAGGTGTATCCCATATCTTCTTTTAGTTATTTTATATATACTATCTGTGTGTGAGATAGATAGATAGATAGATAGATAGATAGATAGATAGATAGATAGATAGATAGATAGATAGATAGATAGATAGATAGATAGCTGCTGTTTGGAAACCAGAGGGAACTTCTGGAAATGTCCAGTTTTATCTAATGAGTTTGCTGGTTTGAATCAGCATGTACAATTTGACAAGTGAGACCCGCAACTAAATATTGCAATGTGTCCTTAGTAATAGATTCTTCCTTTTCAGGATTTCAACAAACTATGTCCTGCTTTAGTAGGCTTTCCATTCCCACGTTTTCTGCTTTTCCTCTCTCCACAGGGAGATTAGACTAGTGCCCACCTTGTCCATCTTTCAGAAAAATCTAAAAACCTGGATGTTCTACTGTGCTTTTGATTAGCAGTCCTCTGTTCAAGTCCAGCCCTTGCACCTAGATAGACACAGGGCTCTATCTCACATTGCCCCCACCCCAAGTTTTCCTCATATGGCTCTTGCACTTTATCTAGCAGTACTACCTTCGATATTGAGTTGCACTAGTCCTATTAATGCCCCTCAGAATTGTTTTATCCAGACCAGTATTGGCGCAATGATGTTTTTATTATGCTAATTGTGTATAGTCTATCTGTTATTATGATGTTGTTTTATTAATTTTATGCTTTATTTTAACTGTGTTGATTGGGCCTGTCCTCATGTGAGCCGCCCCGAGTCCCTTTGGGGAGATGAAGGCAGGATACAAAAATAAAGTTGTTGTTGTTGTTGTTGTTGTTATGTGGTTACAAAGGCTGGATCTACTACACTGTCCTATATCCCAGGATCTGATCCTAGATTATCTGCTAATCCCAGACCCTTTCTGCACAGCTGTCCAGATTATCTGCTTCGAACTGGATTATATGCAGTGTAGACTCAGATAATCCAGTTCAACATGAACATGAAGAAGCCAAAATAAATAAATACATCATTAGTCTTGTATATTCTACTGGCACTGCTGGTTTTGTCAGGGGATCTGTCTGAGTAAAAGCTGTTTCTGTTTTCAGTCTACCCCCCTCTCTGCAGAATTTGTAATGAAAAGATTCCTACAGGCTAAAAATGATTCATTTGCATTATGCATTTCAAAGAAGAATAACAATTTTATAAACCTCACATATAGTGCAATCCTATGTAAATTTAAGCAGAAGTTTTTTCTATTAGGTTCCATGGTATTGAATCACTAGTAAACAAAATAAATCAATACTTTACTACTGAAATAAATAAGATATTAGATGCAGAGCTTAAACCTAAACAAAGCAACGCATACTGCAAGGATAGAAAACTCAGTAGTATTGCGAGAGGGGGGTGACACAGCCTCATGTGCACAACAAACGAATGGGTGCTACACTCAGCCAATGCTACTACTACCAACATTTGGAAACACCTAAAGTGATCCTATGGTGGCCCAAACAATGAAGTAACCGAAAGCCTGAGAGAAGGAGACAGGACAAGATTGGGATAGGAAAAGTCTAAGGCTGTTTTTCTAAATACAATTTAATTAGAAAAATGAGACACATAGAAGACAACTTACTTGGTGTTTGGGATGTATAGTGGGACTTGGTAGTCACTAGAGTTTGCTTCCAGGAACTCCTGTGGATATCGAAATCTGTGGTTACTGAAGTCCCATTATATACACTGGTGTAATGAAATAGTGAACCTTATATAAAATGGCAAAATCAAGGTTTGTTTTTTGGCTTTTTTGTCAGTTAGGGAATATATGGTTGAATATGGTAGAAAGTCTGTGGATACAGTGGGCCAAACTGTACTTGAGGATTTGATTGGCCCAAAATGAAGCATGCGTGTATTTGCTTATGCATGCATGTATATGTGAACATACATTCACACTTTGGGGTTGGAAGCACAAGACTTTTTCACCTTTGATATCAGATGTGATCCAAGCTTCCCTAATTTGGTATTCTCTAAATAATTTGGTGTCAAGCAGCGCCAAACCAGATATGAAACATTTGAAATGAGGCAGAAATAATTGGTATTATCCATGAATGTCTGGAATTGCACAGCAACGGCCTGCTTAATCCGCTTTGTTCAAGGCAATGTATATTTCTATTAGTTTGTTAGTTCAAGGAAGGCTTTTTACAAGTGTGACCTCACAAACATCATTTGCAAGGCTGCTGTCACATGTTCTCACTGATTTCAGGCTGGATCTCACTGCCCTATATCTCAGGATCTGATCTCAGATTATCTGATTCTCCCAGATTGTGTGGCAGTATAAACTCACACAATCCAGTTCAAAGGAGATTATTTGGGATCAGATTCTGAGATGTAGGGCAGTGTAGATTCAGCCTCAGGGCCCTTCCAGGCAAGCACTTAATCCAGTGTAAAAAAGTGGGATTAAAATCTCTAGTACTTTAAGGAGAGTCCTCACACGGAGCCATTAGTCCCAGGAAATGGCCCCCAAAATGAAGGTTTGGGTAATGTATATTAAAATCATGGCAACTACACTTATTGATAACTGGCAAATAGAAAGAGAAAACGTGGAGGAAGTGACAGACTTTATTTTTCTAGGTGCGAAGATCACTGCAGATGCAGACTGTAGCCAGGAAATCAGAAGACGTTTACTTCTTGGGAGAGAAATGGCCAACCTTGACAAAATAGTGAAGAGCAGAGACATCACACTGGCAACGAAGGTCCGCATAGTCAAAGCAATGGTATTCCCCATAATAACCTATGGATGCAAGAACTGGACCATAAGGAAGGCTGAACGAAGGAAGATAGACGCTTTTGAACTCTGGTGCTGGAGGAAAATCCTGAGAGTGCCTTAGACCGCAAGAAGATCCAACCAGTCCATCCTCCAGAAAATAATGCCCGGCTGCTCACTGGAGGGAAGGATATTAGAGGCAAAGCTGAAGTATTTTGGCCACATCATGAGGAGACAGGAAAGCTTGGAAAAGATCACGATGTTGGGGAAAATGGAAAGAAAAAGGAAGAGAGGCCGACCAAGGGCAAGATGGATGGACGGTATCCTTGAAGTGACTGGCTTGACCTTGAAGCAACTGGGGGCGGTGACAGCCGACAGGGAGCTCTGGCATTGACTGGTCCATGAGGTTACGAAGAGTCAGAGACGACTAAACGACTGAGTAGCAGCATATTAAAGGGAACTACAAAAGGTTCTAAAGTTTTCTTTTAATTATTTTTCTTATTGATTCTCCAAGATGCTCTGCACCTCACAAACATTGGTGTGGATATAACCAAATGCCCACAAGCAGATTTCCTGTCATCACCTCTCCTAACCCACCTGATGCTTAATATAATAGTCT
This sequence comes from Anolis carolinensis, assembly GCF_035594765.1. NCBI lineage: Eukaryota > Metazoa > Chordata > Lepidosauria > Squamata > Anolidae > Anolis > Anolis carolinensis. The sequence goes on from NC_085844.1 coordinate 56,841,368, forward strand.
TAATATGTGTGCGTTATTTTGTAAGTTAATTTCTGATAACTCTTTAGGGAGATCAGCTATATAAACATCTTGCTGGTCCTATTTGCCTGATCATTTGGGGGGAACTGAGCCTTGCCCCATCCTTGACCACTGTTCACTATGTGAATACAGTATTCTGAAATACTGGACTAATTTTCTTTTGAAATTCTTTTTTCAGTTCCATTATCCATTACAATCTCTAGTATGTCTTCCTTTTCTGTCACCAGCTTGGACACACGGTATTTCTCATTTCATATACAGTATGGTAGAAATTTTTCATGTAATATCGGGAACACTGCTTTGTTTGAATAGATCCGAGCAATATTCCAAGGCTTATGACAATCCCTGGTATACCCTTTCTTGGACATTGGAATACATATTTAGTGTTTCCTACCTTTGAGCCATTATTTGTTGGCAATTTTTTTTCTTTGAATCTGAATGGATTCCATCTCTATAGCTTGAAATAGCTGTATTGTTATGTCAGCTATTCAGAGTGATTTTTCCTTTTGATCTCAAGTGCTCTGACATCTTATTTCACTTCATTTTCTAAAATTGTCACTTCGTCTTCAAATGGCTCTTCATTGAAAGAACATCTCTTATATAGTTCCTCTATTGCCACTACTGTATTACTGTTTCTTTATATACACAGTGTGTTCCCCCTTTGGTCTACATAGCATTCCTGATCTTTAGTTGTGAAATATATTATTTGGGCTATCCTTTTGTTTGTCTTCTGGTTCTTTGCACTGAATGTAATAGTGCTTTTTGTACCCCCTTGATGATTGTCACCTTGTTGTGGGAAGGGGCTTGAGTGTTCCAATGAACCTACGGGCGTAACCACTGGAGTCATGCAGCCTGGGGGGGGGGGGGCAGGGGAGGTCCCAGATCGAGTACAATCCAAAGACCTCAACGGCCGATCAGGTGGAATATAACATGGTACATGTTACAACGGCTGTGGAGGCAGAAGAAGGCTGCAACAGATTGAGAAGCAACTGTCATCATGTTAACCCCGCTACTGGTTGGGACCCTCACTCTGTGAAGACTGTGTGTTGATCGGCTGTGCACCGACCTCAACACTTTTTTAAAAAAAAACTCATGCACAGGCGTTTTCCAAGAACTTGGAAGGCCATCATACTCAGGCAACGAGGGATCGCCTAAGTAAGTAAGCTTTTTGTACCTATGCACATGTCACTGAATAGCTTGGCTCAAGAGTCTTGATCCTGTTTATGTACCATTTACTTCTGTTTCTGAGGGAGTTTAATTTATTATCCAACAATGCTTTTTTGTAGTGTTACTGATCAACTACTGAACACTTACATAAAACCTACTGAACTGATGGGTCAACTTTAGGTTGCTACAAGGTTGAGTATTATTATTAATGAAGTACTACATATCATATTACCCTGTTCCCCAGTCCACACTCTACATTGTGCCCATGAAAAAGTAAGCAATAGACAAGCCTATTCTTACTACAAAATACGAACTTATTACTTTGCTGTTTGTCACAACCTTTTGTTTTGATGAAGACTTACATTTACTGTGAAAGATTAATCAATTAAAAGTATGGCCACTGTGTCAATAAAAGAATCCATTAAAACTGTATCTGTACACAAACACATTACAGCCATCCCTCCACATTTGCAGTTTTGACTTTTGAGGATTTGGTTATTTATGATTAAAATGGTTTCTCTAGGAATCTTTAGGTCATCCAGTGTGACTCAAGTAACTTCCCCAGATCATGCTGGAGAAACTAGAGATTTCTGGAGGGGTCACTTCTCTAGGAACCTCCAGGTCCTAGAGAAGTGGACCTGTGGTCAGCTTCCAGTGGAAGTTGACCATAGAGTCGTGGTGAAAGACCTAGAAATTTTTAGAGACACATTTTCTCAGGTATTAAAACAGCAATTTTTATTCATAGTATTTCACTTTCACAGGGGTCAATGACTGCCCTGTGTACATCATACCACAAAGCAAGAAAGTGTTAACTTGCCATTTTCTGCCTGCACATATGCAGGGATATATGGGATATATCCAAATCATATGCCCCTCCCCAGATATTTTTGAAATTTAAGTCCCAGTAACCCTAATTCTCACAGTCAATGTGGTTATAAATGGCTGCGGCAGTCCAACAATATATTAAGCACCAAATGACTCTCACACTCGCCCTACATCAATAAGTATACATTCAAAATGAACTGGAACCAACTGAAGTTGGTTTGCTTTTCAATACTCTGTTCTCAGGTCAACTAGACAATTATCATAGCCCTAGAAAGAATCATATGATTCCTACCATAATGTCTAGCTAAATGGCCCTGCAGCTGCCAAATGCTCACTCTTCTGTTAATTATATTTGTAAGGGTCTAATGACATTCAAAGCATTTAAGGAAAGAAGTTCCCTTAAATAACCAGCTGTCGGTGGATGATTGTCACTTAAAGCTTGTTATTTATTCATTACAAGACAGCTTTTTTGATCTTTTAAATGAGTAAACAGAATACTCACACTTTAAACAAACAGGCTGCAGCAGCTTCCCATTAAACGGAGATCAGCACAGAAAAACAGCAGAACAAGAGCTCATGAGTAATGCATGACAACACCAGATAATAAATTAAGAGATTAAGATCTCAAATTCTGGGGTAGATCACAATTAAAACAAAATACTATACAAGTTACTTTGGATGGTAGTCTATCAGTTTTACCACCTGAACACTGCATAGACACTCCTATCAATCTTTTTGAATGAGCACATTCAAAGAACAGGGATTTACAGAAGCTGATTTAATATGCTAAAATTCAATCGACAGTTTGATCAATGCCATTAGAATGGCAAAGAGGAAAGAACACACTGAAGATCTTGGCATTCTCTTCGAACATACAAAGTCTAAACAGCATGGTTCTGTCCCATGGAAAGTTATCTGTTTGTCATCAAAAGCCACATTCTTGAGCACAAAAAAGGTAGGAACCATTTGAGGCACAGACTCATCTTGTTGCTTCTTTGTACAATAATGGTAGAGAAAACTGATAGGAAGTAAGATATATAGAGATGGCACTATCCTTTCACAATTATTGTTGTTACCTGCTTTCAAGCAGACTCCAACTTATGGGAAGTATATCCTAGGGTCTAGTTATCAAGATTTTTTCAGAGATTTGCCACTTCCTTTTGAGACTGAGAGAGTGTAACTTGCCCACATTCACCCAATGGGTTTACGTGGGTCAGAAGAAATCTAAACTCTGGTTTCCAGGAGTCCCAGCCTAATATTCAGACTATTACATGTTGCTAGTTATCTCTGGCATCTACTTCTAGTTTTTATGTTCTTTTTAAAAATAGAGGCATACAAAAAGATGTTATCCTGGTTGAAGAAAAAATATTTCCCAAATTATTTAAAAGTGGGTGCATATTTATCTCTGCAAACAAAAACAAAACTAAGCCAATCATAAGTTTTATATTTCCAACAGAAACGTTCGAATCCAGATTTTTGTGGAGACTGCTTTTTCTAAACAGGTCTTTTTTTTCCTTTGAAAGAGTGATGATTTGATTTGGCTTACAGTGCAATACTATCTGTCCCTCCTCAGAATTAAGTACTGCTGTGTTCAAGAGCACTTTTCCTCAGCAAAGTGTGTACAAAATTCAAGTAGTATTCATTTAAAAATAATTTGGAACAAGAATCAAAGAACTAAAATGGAAATTGGATATTTCCCATTAAAATTCAAATTAAAAGATCAAAATATGCAAACAGTCAAGTCTCTATCAACCTTAAAATCTTGCCCAAAGAATAAAGCATTACAGTACTATACTTCAAAGAAATGTTATGGCTCAGACTTTATTATGCCACTGTGTGAAGATTGTTCTCATGAAATAAAGTTCTAGAAAGAACTCTAACTGACTGGGTGCTCATTGTCTTTGCTTACTATCTTTTTTAATGGACTTGCTTTTATGCTACATGTTTTGAGCATTTGCTCTCCTCATCTCGTTTTCCATGATTTCTGAGAACAATTTAGATTTGTAAACTTCTGCTAAACCCTAGTACTTCTTAAGTAACAGAAAGAAATAGCATTGAATGTGCAGAGTGACCTCTCCTTGCTCCCCCCCCCCCCCACACACACACACATTCACCTTTGAGCTTAGGTGTAAACTTCCACATGTAGTCTTGAATCCTGTTATTATGTCACAACCGATAAATTGTGTTGGCACTGAATCAACCTGAGCTCATCCATTCCTCATCTACGACCCCGTACAGTTAGCAAGGTGATTGTTCTGTCCCCTTCTCTCAGTTAGTGCATATCTTTGCCCATAGATTTGACACACCTGTATCTATATAGCATCAGGCTGCTAACTTATTCATTACTGAATTAAGAGAAAAGTATCCTACATAGATCTCAGGAACTCAGCAGTGCAAATCTCAACTGGTTTTGTGAGATATGATTATTGTTTTCCTGACGTGTACAAAGTACAGATTGTGTATTACTTGCTGGAGCCTCTATAATATCTAGATTGCAAGAGACCCGATTCTGTCCTCTCTGCTTCTGTTCAGAGAGTGGAATAAGTTACTTTACTGGACTACAACACTCAGGTTTGGCTAACCAGCATGACTGGTGAAACTGCCCATGCTGGATGTTGGATTCTAGTTGTGGACACAAAATGAATACTTTATCTTATTGAACTGCAACACTAAGGCTGGATCTACACTGCCATATAACCCAGTTCAACACAGTTAATCTGCATTATATGGCAGTGCAGATCCAGCCTTTTGTCAGGTAACCCATGCAGCTGGAGTTGGATGTATGCAGTTGCCCATACATCCTGAATTAAGAGAAAGATATTAGATCTCAGAAACACAGAAAAACGTGTTAGGCAAGTGCGTCTTCCCAACAGGCCCCAAATGCTTCTGAGGATGTGCACAGAATCATAGAGTTGGGAAAAACCACAGGGGCCACCCAGTCCAACCTCCTGCCATCAAAGCACTCTTGAGAGATGGACCTCCAGCCTGTGTTTAAAGACTACAAGAGAAAGAGACTGCCACACTACAAGCAGCAGTGTATTCCACTGCCAATACCTCTAGCTGTCAGAAAGTCTAAGATTTAGGTGGAATCTCTTTTCCTGTAATTTGAATCAATTGCTCCATGTCCTAGCCTCCAGAGCAAAATAAAACTAGCTTGCCCCTCCTAAAAGTGACAACCTTTCAGATATTTAAACGTGGCTATCTTGTCTAAGTATCTCAGCCTTCTTTTCTCCAAGTTAAACATACCCAACTCTTCAACTGTTCCTCATGCTTCTGGACCACTTGCAGGAATCATGAAGGGCAAGGGGCCTCTGCTTTGATAAACCACAGACACTTCCTTCCCCACTTCTCCAAGCCCCCTGAGCATGTGCAGAGATTAAGAAGGCAAGGGATCTCTACCTGAGAAGTCCTGCATAAACCCCAGACCCTCTCCCACTCCCTCAAGCCCCCTGAGCACATGCAGAGTGATTCTGGACCAGTGGAGGGATTATGAAGGCAAGGGGCTGTCATAAAATCTCATAAAATCACAACATTGGAAGAGATCATGAGGGCCATCCAGTATAAGCCCCTGAACCCTCTCCCACTGCTTCCAATTTCCTGAGCATGGGCCAGTGCAGGGATTATGAAGGCAGGGGTCTTGTCTTGTATAAACCTCAGACCCTCTTGCACTTCACTCAAGTCCCCTGAGCACATGGAGAGTGATTCTGGACCAGTGCAGGGATTATGAAGGCAAGGGGTCTTGCCTTGTATAAACCCCAGACCCTCTCCCACTTCGCTCACATCCCCTGAGCATGTGCAGAGTGATTCTGGCCTGTGCAGGGATTATGAAGGCAAGAGGTCTCTGCCTGAGAAGTCCTGCATAAACCCCAAACCCTTCCCCACTCCCTAAAGGTCCCTGAGCATGTGCAGAGTGATTCTGGACTATTGCTGGTATTATGAAGGCAAAGGGGGGGGGTCTTGCCTTGTATAAACCTCAGACCCTCTCCCACTTCATTCAAGTCCCCTGTGCATGTGCAGAGTGATTCTAGCCCAGTACAGGAATGATGAAGGCAAGGGATCTTGCCATGTATAAACCCCAGACCCTCTCCCACTTCACTCAAGTCCCCTGAGTATATGCAGAGTGATTCTGGGCCAGTGCAGGGATTATAAAGGCAAGGGGTCTTGTCTTATATAAACCCCAGACCCTCTCCCACTTCACTCAAGTCCCCTGAGTATATGCAGAGTGATTCTGGGCCAGTGCAGGGATTATGAAGGCAAGGGGTCTTGCCTTATATAAACCCCTGACCCTCTCCCACTTCCCTCAAACCCCCTGTGCAAGTGCAGAGTGATTATGGACAACTAGCATGGATTCCGAAGGCACGGGGAGGCCTTCCGTGTGCCCCGGCCCTCCTGGCTGAGGAGGGAGGTCCTCTCTTCGCCTTCTCGCGTGCCCACCCTTCTAGGCCTCCTTCCTTACCGGGACCTCTGCAGCTCGAAGGCGGCGGCGCTGGCGGGCACGGGCCCGGCTTGCTCGAGGGCGCAGCAGGCGTGGTAGCCCTGCGGGGCGGCGCGGGCGAAGGCGGAGAGGGGCAGGATTCCCTGAGTGAAGGAGCTGAGGCGGCCCCTCGCCCCTCCGACGCCCGACGGACCCTGCGGGCTGGCGAAGGCGTCTTCCTCCCCCTCTTCTTCCTCCTCCTCCTCGTCGTCGCCTTCCTCGCTCCGGGAGGCCCCGAAGGGACTCATCGTGAACCGGAGGCAGGCGGAGGGGGCGTTGTAAGCCCCGTGTTGCTGCTGCTGCTGCGGCGGCGACTGGAAAGCGCCGGAGCCGAACCGAGTCCTGATGCTATTGCTGGGGCCAACGGGAGCCCTGCCCGCCAACACGGGACCGTCCCCGCTGCCTCCCCCTTCTCGGTCTCCTTCCCCGCCGCCGCCTTCGTCCTCCTGCAGCGCCGGCCGCCCATCCAGGGAGATGTTGGTGAGGAAGGAGAGCGCGGCTTGCCTGCGGCGGGGGTCCATGCGCGGCGGCGGCGGGGGAGCCTTCCTCGGGCAAGAGGGGTGCGGAAGGAAAGCCTGCCCGCCGCCGTGGGCGCTCCCGGGGCTGCCGCCACTGCTGCTTCTGCTCCCGGGGCTGCTGCGGGGAGCCAAGGCCGGAGGAGCCGCCGCCATTGCCATTGTCCTGCGGAGGAAGGAATGCGCCGGGCTAAAACCCCGCTCGGAGGCCCTGAAGCGTCGGCCGGGCTCGGGGCTGAGGCCACATGTTTCTCCTCAGAACTGGCTGCCTTTCTCTTCCGAAGGGTTGCCTTTCCCCCTTGAATTAGCTACCCTTCCCCTCAGAGTTGTCTCTCTCCTCCCTCAGAACTGCCTGCCTTTCAACCTCAGAACTGCCTGTCTCTTCCCTCAGAGCTGCCTGCCTTTCCCTCCCTCAAAACTGTCCACCTTTCCCCTCAGATCTTTCTGCATTTTCTCTCAGAATTGCCTGCCTTTTTATCCTCGAAACTATCTGCCTTTCCCCTTCAGAACTGTCTCCTTTTTGCTTCCCCTCAAAACTGTCTCCTTCCCCCCTCAAAACTATTTGCTTTCCCCCCTCAAAATTGTCTCCCTTTTGCCTCAAAACTATCTGCTTTCTCCCCTCAGAATTGGCTCCTTAGCCCCTCAGAACTGTCTGTTTTTTCCCGCCTCAAAACTGTCCACCTTTCCCCTCAGATCTTTCTGCATTTTCTCTCAGAATTGCCTGCCTTTTCAACCTCAAAACTATCTGCAATTCCCCGTCTATGTGCCCCCCCCCCTCTCAGAACTGTCTTCCTTTCCCCCTCAGAGCTGCCTGCCTTTTATCTCCCCCTGAGCTGCTTCTCTGCGGCGCCCTCAGCAATCCCTTCCTCTTCTCCTCCCTCCTTGGCTCTCCTCTTCCTCTTCCTCCCCTCCTTTTCCCAAGTTATTTTCCTCCTCCTCCTCCTCCTCCTCCTCCTCCTCCTCAAGAGGAGCTCTTGCACCGAGGGGCAGCACCACCACCAGCAGCCGCCACCAAAACAACACCACGGTCACGTGGGAGAAAAAAACAAAAGCTCCCAAAGCCAGCCAAGCAGGAGGAGGAGGAAGGAGAAAGAGGAGGAAGCTTGGTTTTTAAAGAAGCCCGTTCCGCCTTTTTTTGTCACACACACAAACACGCGCTTCTTCTGTTTCTTCTTTTCCTTCTTCCTCCTCCTACTGTGGATTTCAATGGGAGAGGAGCCCAGGAAGGTGGAGTCTGTGGAAACTGGAGCTTCTCCTCGCAGCACATGGTTTTCTTGAGCAGGTTATATGTCTTTTTTTTTTTAAGGAAGGAAACAGTAGGAGGGTTGGTTGCTGTGAGTTTTCCAAACTGTATGGCCATGTTCCAGAAGCATTCTCTTCTGACGTTTCACCCACATCTATAGCAGGCAGCTTCAGAGGTTGTGAGGTCTGTTGGAAAACTATGCAAGTTTTAGGGTTGTTGTATGTATTTCGGGCTGTGTGGCCATGTTCCAGAAGTATTCTCTCCTGACGTTTCGCCCACATCTATGGCAGGCATCCTCAGAGGTTGTGAGATATGGATAAACTAAGTGAGGAAAGGAAAGAATATATATCCATACCTCACAACCTCTGAGGATGCCTGCCATAGATGTGGGCAAAACGTCAGGAGAGAATACTTCTGGAACATGGCCACACAGCCCGAAAGACATACAATAACCCTGTGATCCCGACCATGAAAATCTTCGACAACACATATGCAAGTTTTCCAACGTAGGTTTTTTTTTTTGCATTTTTATTTTTTATTTCAAAACAACTTTAGACAAATGATCTTAGTATACAAATCTGATTTCTTTTTTTTCACAATCTAAAGATAGTGGCACAGCGTGTTAAAACACTGAGCTGCTGAACTTGCGGACCAAAAGGTCGCAGGTTCAAATCCAGTGAGCGGAGTGAGCACCTGCAGTTAACCCCAGCTTCTGCCAATCTAGCAGTTCAAAAACATGCAAATGTGAGTAGATCAATAGGTACCGCTCAAGTGGGAAGGTAATAGTACTTTGTGCAGTCTTGCCGACCACATGACCTTGGAGGTATCTACAGACCACGCCGGCTCTTCGGCTTAGAAATGGAGATGAGCACCAACCCTCAGAGTCGGACATGACTAGACTTAATGTCAGGGGAAAACCTTTACCTTTACCTAAAGATAGTTCCCTCATTGCTTTTCAGTACAATGGTTTTGTGTTTTTTTTTCTTCAACCTGAAGGATACAACTACAGAAGTGCTCATATTCACAAGGGGTTTTGAAAACAATGCATCATGTTAGTCACCAAACTGCAGATTGAATACTAGTTATTTTACAGAGACATTCTAGTGTTTTAAATTTTAAAAAAGTGAACATGCAACACTAGAACAGTGCAAGTTCAAGTAAGGCCAAGTCAGTAACCACACAATGTCATTGCAAAAGGGGGTGGGGGAGAGTTTTAAAAAGCCATTGAATCAGAAATCTTACAGCAGATTTAACTACAGTTTTATCTACAAGAAGGCTTCGGTATACTAAAGGCACTGCTTGGTCTTTCCAACATTGTTTTCACTTGCATAGTTTTCCAACAGATCTCACAACCTCTGAGAATGCCTGCCATAGATGTGGACGAAACAGCAGAGAATGCTTCTGGAACATGGCCATACAGCCCGGAAACTTCACAGCAACCCAGTGATTCCGGCCATGAAAGCCTTAAACAACAGTAGGAGGGTTGCTAAAAGCTTCGCGGTTTTTGGATCCCTTCATCACAACAATGTACTAAGAAAGCGCTCGCTCGTTTTCCACTACTTCCTCTTATTTCTCCACTTCCTCTCCTTCTCCTTTGCCATACAAATTTTCCTGTTTGTGGTCTCTGGACTCAAGTTCAGCTCAAGTTAAGGATGCACGAAAACAATCCTACAGTTTGGGGTAGCAGTTAAAACCCCTCTCCTATCCAAAACTTGATGGCTATTCCGTTCCTTTGGTTTTGGAGAGTATATAGCCTCACTAAAGGCTTTTCCAGGCATGAAACAATCAGGGCCTGCTAACACCTCCCAACAAAGGATTCCCCCAGGCAGGAAGCAGCCAGGCTTTAAAGCTAAAAGGCCATTCAGTGCTAATCAAGGTGGCCAATTGCAACATTCACACTTCCAACAGACAAGAGTTCTTTCTCCTACCCTGGACCTTCCACAGATATATAAACCCCATTTGCCTAGTTTCCAACAGACCTCCCAACCTCTGAGGATGCCTGCCATAGATGTGGATGAAACAGCAGAGAATGCTTCTGGATCATGGCCATACATCCAGGAAAACTCACAGCAACCCAGTGATTCCGGCCATGAAAGCCTTCGACAACACAGTAGGAGGGTTGCTAGAAGCCTCACAGGGTTTTTGGCTCCCTTCATCACAACTATGTGCTAAGAAGGGCTTTTCTTCCACTACTTCCTCTTCATCCTCCTTCTTTACTTCCTCCTCTTCCTCGCCTTCTCCTTTTCTGCCATGCAGATTTTCCTGTTTGTGGTCTCTGGACTCAAGTTTGGCTCACATTAAGGTTGCACCAAAACAATCCTACAGTTTGAGGTAGCAGTTAAACTCCTCTCCTATCCTGAACTTGGTGGCTATTCAGTTCCTCTTATTTTGGAGAATATGTGGCTCCACTAAAGGCTTTAGAGGAGACTGGCAATCGATCCACTCAGGGTACACCATTCCCTTTCACTGTACTGGATTTAATACCAACAGATATTAGTCCAAAGTGAAGCTGCTGCAAAAAATAATGGGACGTATCAGGCTGTATCTGTAGAATCAATGCATTTTGACTCCCAGTTTGACTGCCATGGCTCAATTGTAAGAAACCATGGGTTTTGTAATTTGATGAGGCACCAGTGCTTTTTGACAAGAGAAGGCTAGAGAAATGTGTTGTCAAAGGCTTTCATGGCCGGGATCACAGGGTTGTTGTATATTTTCCGGGCTGTATGGCCATGTTCCAGAAGTATTCTCTCCTGACATTTCGCCCACATCTATGGCAGGCATCCTCAGAGGTTGTGAGGTATGGAGAAACTAAGCAAGGAAGGTTTATATATATATATCTGTGGAAAATCCAGGGTGAGAGAAGAACTCTTGTCAGTTGGCTAGAGACTTTGTAAAATGACAACTCCCATATTGCCATAGCATTGAGGTGTGGCAGTTAAAGTGTCAGCATTAATTTGACATTAATTTGACAATATAGGTCCATCCTATATGTCCATTAAAGACTTTTGGGGACACCCAGGGTGCATCTACACTGTAGAATTAATGCAGTTTGACTCTACTTTAACTGCCATGCCTCAATGCCATGGAATCATGGGTTTTGTAGCTTGTTGTGGCACTAGCACAATTTGGCAGAAAAGGCTAGATCAGGGGTCCCCAAACTTTTAAAGCAGAGGGCCGGTCCACAATCCTTCAGACTGTTGAGGGGCCGAATTATCATTTGAAAAAAAATACAAACAAATTCCTATGCATACTGCACATGTCTTATTTGTAGTGCAACAACAGCAACAACAACGAAAGAACAATACAAATACAATATTTAAAAATGAAAACAATTTTAACCAACATAAACCTATTAGGATTTCAATGGAAAGTGTGGGCCTGCTACTAGCCAATGAGATAGTCAAGTTAATTAGGATTGTTGTTGTTGTTGTGTGCCTTCAAGTCATGTCAGACTTTGGCCGAGCCTAAGTCTAAAATTAATTATTTATTTACTACATTTATATCCCACCCTTCTCACCTCGAAGGGGACTCAGAGCAGCTGTATGTACATACAATATATTATATTATTAGCATAACACAATATTAGCATTATATATTACTATATTGAACTATACCACTATACTATTATATAATATCTAATATATAACATATAATTAATATTATTATATGGTATTACTATTAGTATTATATTGTATAACATAAGATTATTATCAATACTATATATATATATATATATATATATAAAATGTATTATATTATTAAAACTGATATAAAAATATTATATTATAAAACTGAGGGCAGGGGCCAGGTAAATGACCTTGGAGGGCCGCATCCGGCCCCCGGGCCTTAGTTTGGGGACCCCTGGGCTAGATTATAAAATTACAGGATTCCATAGCATTGAGCCATAGCAGTGAACATAGTGCCACACTGCACTAATCCTACAGTGTAGATGCATTCTCAGTCATCAAACGCTGATCTGTCTCCATGGTAAGGATTATCTCAATGTAATGTAAGGGTTCCATGGCTTTATGTTTTTCTGAATAAATGTGTTTGTTATGTGCATCTGAATGACTGAGTTCTTGTTGTGTGCTTTCAAATAATTTCCAATTTATGGTAACCTTAAGGCAAACCTATCACACAGTCTTCTGGGACTGAGAGTATGTGACTCATCTAACATTACCTAGTGGGCTTCTATGACCGAGCAGGAAATCGGACCCTGGTCTTCAGAGTCTTGGGGTTCATTTTCACTGACCACTTAGCAGCCTCGCAGTGAAGCTGGCTCAGAAAAAAACTGCAGACAGACTGAGATTTCTGGAACAGGTTTGAGACCAGGATGGTGATTACATTAACAATGGAAGGCAGCCTCAAACTGATTCCATAATCCACAATATCTATTTGCTTGACACCCACCAGAGAATACACCCCCCATACACACACACATAATTTCCACGTGAGATGTGTACAATGTGCTCCATAGCCATATAAAATGGAAAAAACAAGCAGAAAGTGACAGTAGTAGAGGTATTCAATTACTTATCCCAATTGGCCGATTGTTCCCTTGCTGCCCAGCTATGCCCTTTGGGCATTTTCGTCAGTTCTCTTCTGTTGAATCCAACAATGCACATCAGCGTGTTGGATGTCTACAACACGCTTGGCATTCTGCAGAGCCAATTTTGCCATACAATGTGGTTTGCGTTGCACCCATGCTGCAGTGATTTCAGGGGATTATTTTGGATTTACCCTCCACTTTGCTTGATGTATTTTAATCTCTTTAACACATGCTGCAACATGCTTTGGTATCAACATGCATTGTATAGCCATCACAGTTTGAAGTTATATATACAGGTAGTTCCCAAGTTACAAATATCCAACTTACAAACAAGCGGGGTTACAAGCGGGACTGAGACAACAGGAAGTGACAGAAATCTACCCCTCGGAAGGGAAGGAAAATTCACTCCTGAAAAAGTTGTTGTGGGGGAAAGGTATCTCCACTGAAGCTTTAGCACCAATCCTTGTTTCCACAACAAGCCATGTTTTCTGAAATCCAATTATCACAGGCACAGAAAGTATGGTGAAAACTTCTGAACAGGGTCTCAGATAGCAAAAAATCTCTCTCTCTCTTGCTCTCTCTCTCTCTCTCTCTCTCTCTCTCTCTCTCTCTATATATATATATATATATATACATACATACATATATATATATATATATATATACATATATATATATATATATATACACACATACATACATACATATATATACACACACACACACACACACACACACAAATTCATCTTATGAACCAACCTACAGAACCTATCTTGTTAGTAACTTGAGAGCTGCCTGTATATAACTTGACACTTCTCATTAATATTCAGAGTAACCTGAATCTCAAAATTGGATTGATTTACATAAATCTGTTCCTCTCATCACTTCCACACCACATAATGTGGGATTTTGATGTCTTCTTTGGTTTATATAAGGGAAAAGTTTTCTAGCCTTCTGAAAGAAGGCGTATCTTATAAGAGACTTGGCAGAGCTAGTGTGGGCAGGGCCATAGCCAGAAAAAAAGGGGGGGGGGGTTAATTTTTTTTTAGCGAATCATGAAGACTACTTCTATAACAAAATAATTTAGAAATCAGGCTCCATCTATAAACTTCAGTGGACACTCAAAACAGATAAACTTCAGTGGACACTCATGGGGATTTGGTTAATCAGTTAAAATTCATGAGTAAACCAGGTTGTTTTTTTTAAACTACAAAATTGGCTACAGCCCTGTGTGTGGGTATAGCTGAATTTCAGTTTCTACCACATGCAGTTTTTAAAAACTCACATTTTTTCCAGTTTGAAAATGAAAGAAGCAACAAATTTTGGTAAATACTTACAAAACTAAGTTAAAATAAGTTGTAATATTTCCCAGATCTGGGTAGCAGTATAATAATGCAGCACATGTGTTAACAATTATATGGCCTAATAGTCTAGCTCACAGAAAAGTCTTGACAAATTATTGACAGCATGGGGGATATTAGAGAGTTTAATGAGTATCTCTTACCTGCAAAACTTGTTGACACATTCCTCTGAGGAATATGTGCAATATATAGTAAGATACCATATATCCTACAGCAAGGATAAATGATGTAATGCCCATTTATTTCCGCAGAATTGATCCACTAGATTGTGGGATATATTTTGATTGCACTGAAATGTTGTGTATTGTATACATTGTTTTCAGGTTGTTTTATTGGATGCATTATGTCCAGAGAGTTTTCATTGTGAGGTGGGATAAGAAATATTTTAAGAAATAAATTGGGCTCTTTACCGTGCTGCAAAAACACACACTTTACTCACATTGAAACCAGCTATGTTAAATGTGGTATGAGGGAGGTTGCTGAGCACTCCAGGCAAACTGCCATGTGTGGTGGTTACTTAGTGTGCATTTCCAACATTCCTCCCTGCTTCTCTGTAGCCTCCCACATACTCCAGCAGTTAGCTTTTTAAAAACTATACATTTTAATGGATTAACTTTTAATTTCTGAAAGATAATACTGTGCTATTATAATATATTCCATGTATCTATGATAAAGAACATTCAGATATGAAAACACCTATTGAGTTTGCTAAACGCTTGATATTTTAGTATAAAGCTTTGAAGATTAACTGTATGTATACTGAAGGTGGTCAATACGCTGCTTTGACTTCCAATCTTATTTTCTATCTATAATTAGTGATGTCAGTACATGGGGGGAAAGACATGCTTAAAAATGTTCTGTGGTTTGCTGTAATAGAGTTTTGCATTGACACTTTATCACATGCTTAACAATTGCAGTTTGAAACAATTGCCCCCATTACCACACTCTCCAGACCCAGTGATCACCAGCTCTTCACTTCTCCAACCTTTTTCTGTTGCCATCACAACAATTCACTGCTGTATGTGTTGATTCAGGCACTTATCTGTGTGAAACTGTGGCACCTTATGACTACACAGCTAAATCTTTACAGTCCAGATTCTGGAAAATATAACTTTTGAGCTGCAACCTTCATGTAGTATGAGAGGATTCTGAAAGTTGTTTCCAAAAAGTCAGTTTCCAAACTCTCCTTTTATTGCAACTTTAAGCCTTTTAATGGTACTATTGTGCTCTATTTTAAATGAAGAGTCCGTTAATTCAGCATTCCTTGCTGTTGTTTGCCATCAAGTTGACTTCAACTTATGGCAACCTTATGAATGAGTGACCTTCAACAGCCCTAATCATACTGCCCTGCTCAGGTCTTGCAAACTCAGGCCATCCATGCCCTCATGTTTGAGTCAGTTCATTTTTAGTGTAGTCTCCCAGTTTCCTACTACTGCCTGGTTTCCCAGTCATAATCATTATAATCTTTTGCAATAAGTCATATCACCTCATAGTGTGCACGAAATATGACAGACTAACTTTAGTGATCTTGTTTTCTAGTTAGAGTTTAGGCTTGATTTCTTCTAGGATCCCTTCATTTTTAAAAACATTATTGGATATGTTATATAGGTAGAATGCTCCTTCAGCATTCCATTTCAAATTAGCTTTATTTCCTATAAGCTTTATTCACTGCTCAGCTTTCACAGATATATATATTCTGAACACGATGGCATGAATGTTTCTACCTTTAACAGTATCTCCTTACAACTTGAAGAACATATGTAGTTACTCCAAAGCTGCTCTTCCAAGTTTGTTGTTGCTGTGTGCCTTCGAGTCAATTCCCAAGGCAACCCCATCACGGGGTTTTCTTGGTAAGATTGCTCAAAGGGGGCTTGTCTTTGTCTTCTTCTGAGGTTGAAAGCATCTGACTTGCTCAAGATCACCCAGTGGGATTCCATGGCCAAGTAGGGATTCAAATCCTAGTCTCCGGATTCATTCCCCAATGGCCAAACCACTACTCTAGCTAGGTCTCAAACTTCTGATTTCTTCACTACAATCTCCAGTTTGATTAATTACCAAACTAAGATCTAGGAAATCGTTCAAATATGTTTATATCTTCACTACCCAATTATAATTTAATCTGTGATAATTAATTTGTTTTTTTTAATATTCCAGTGATGCTGTTGTACTTCCTTCCTTAATTTTCATCAGTAGTGGTCCCAAGTGTTTGCTATTTTATGCAAGTGGTATGGGGTCACTGGCCTATCTTAAATTGTTGATGTTCCTTACCCCACCTTTCAAGCCTTTTCCCACTCAGTCTAATCCTGCTTTCTGCTTGATGCATTCTGCATATAAATGAAAGAGATTGGGTGATAAAATGCAGCCTTGTCAAACCTGCTTGCCAGTAAGAAACAATCTGTTCCTCTATAATGTGTCTTGACCGTGGCCTTGTCCAGAGTATGCAAGAGGACAGTCAAGATATTGTGGCACATTCATTTATTTTAAAGCCAACCAGCAATGCAGTACTCATTATAACCTGGCTCTCATAAGGATGTTAGTATTTTTAATCTCCTGTAGCCTTACTACATGGTTTTAGGAGCAAGCAAATTATTTTCCCTGGGCCAGCTGACATGCTTAAAATCGTTTGATTACATGAATGTCTAAGAAGCTTAAAAGAAGGTTTAACATCAGAATTTAACATCAGAATCCAAAGAAAAGAAACCCAGTGAGCTGGCTTCTAAAATCTTAGCATACAAGAAGGTCTGCAGTTTGATTACAAATGGGATTGAATAGGATTGGTAAAGAACAGCTTAACTTTAAATGGAAACTGCTGACCACATGAATAACTTCATAGATGCCAGACTTTGGTGGCTGTAGTTCAGTGATCAAGCACAAAAATTAGCTTGAATTTATCTGCTACATGGACTAGTAAGATGCATATAACAGTTTCAAATGTGGCCTGAAAAACGTAGGTGCAAGAACTCATTTTCTTATTGGCTAACTATTCTGCAGAGACAGACGATTCACTCAAATGACTAGACAGTTGGTGATGGCATGACATGTAACTTTCATGTATGATTAGAAAGATCTGAATTATCTTTGTAAAATATTCCACTTGAATCAACAAGCTATAACCCTGAAGTTTAAGCAGCTATATGTAACAGAATGGCACACACACACACACACACATTTATTATTAATCATAACCAGAGAATGAGAAAAATATGTCATTTCACCCCAATTGTTTTGCATAATGAAGTGTTTTAACAAACATACAAATTAGTTTTCCTAGATAAAGTTTCGTTGTCGTCTCACTCGTTCAGTCGTTTTCGACTCTTCATGACCTCATGGACCAGTCCACGCCAGAGCTCCCTGTCGGCCGTTGCCGCCCCCAGTTCCTTCAAGGTCGAGCCAGTCACTTCAAGGATACCGTCCATCCATCTTGCCCTTGGTCGGCCTCTCTTCCTTTTTCCTTCCATTTTCCCCAGCATCACGATCTTCTCCAAGCTTTCCTGTCTTCTCATGATGTGGCCAAAATACTTCAACTTTGCCTCTAATATCCTTCCCTCCCGTGAGCAGTCGGGCATTATTTCCTGGAGGATGGACTGGTAAAAATCCTTAAAAGTTTAGGATTCTCTAATTTATCTTATCAGGAGGCAAACAGATACTTTAACCTGACATAAAGTGAAAAAAAATCAGTTTGATAATGAACAATCACTGTTAGATCAGCTGCTGTTGAAACAGAGCAAAAAGGGACTTGCTTTAGGTTGCAGTCCCATATATAAGGTAGTCTTTGTTGGCCCAGGAGCCAAATTTAAATTTTGGAAGGAACTTTGGGACCATGTTCCAACAGTGGGCAGGACCAAGGACAAAGTGGGCAGGGTCAGATGTTATTTTGAGTCATTTTGCATATTTTTGCAGCAAGCATACCAAGCACAGCCCAAATTTTGCACACTTACTCACTTAACAATTTTCTTGCCTTCAGAAACTTAGTTCCTTGTTACAGCTTTCATGCCAAAAAATCTCAGGAATATGCAGCAAAGTTCCTACCTGCAAATCATAGTTAAGCAATGTGCAGGTTATTTTAAATGTAAAGTCTTTTAAATACCCTCTTATCTCTGATTGGAGATTATAGTATAAGAAGCTTACAGGGATGAGGGGAACAACAGCACCCAAGGACCAGAGGTTCCCATCCCTGCTAAACATTCTTACATGGGAGAAAGTGGCCTTACGTTTGATTAGACATTCATTGTCTAATCATTAATTATTATTTTGTGTATGGAAAATTCCAGGATCATCAGTGATTAAGACATTGTGGATTCATGGTAAATACTCTGAATTGTGCACCCTTGCTTATGATGAAAACAAAAAAAAAAAACCCATTACAAGTATTTTGCTGCATCAGATCCAAATCTATCTTCATCATTTTTGCTCTCTCCCTTCCAGTCTCAGCAACTAGCAAACACTGGTGGCCTTTTCACACTACACAGTTATTGTATTATGATTCCACTTAAATTGTTCTGGTTCCATTCTATGAAATCCTGGGATTTCCAGTTTGGGGAAGGACATTTAGAGAACTCTGATGCCTCACTAAGCTGTAAATTCTAGTGTTTAAATATGGATAGGCAGTTAAAGTTGAATTACAGCATTATAAATATGTAGCGAGAAAGGACTCTCAATGACATGCCTGAAACTAAGTACTACCCTATATCCCAGGATGTGATCCCAGATTATCTACTTTAAACTGGATTATATGAGTCTCCACTGCCAGATAATCTGGGATAAACAGATAATCTGGGATCACATCCTGGGATACAGGGACAGTGTGGAAGGGGCCTGAGACAAGTCTGCCACTTTAGTTTTTGCCAACTTTTGTTTCTAAAAATGTATGTAAAATTTAATGGAGAGGTGCTTTTCTAAGTTGTACAATGATATCTAATCTCCTAAATACATGGGTGGACATTGTTCAAGTGAGCTGGTGTCTCACTTTCAGTACACAATTAGGAATGACATAATGATAGCCTACATAACCTGAAATAGTGATTTCCTGGTGGTTGGCTCTCACCCTTTCAAAGATTGCAGCCATGCAGGCACACACCCAGTTACATCATCCAAATATTACATAAATAATTGATCTCCTGAACAAAAATATTTGTTCTCAGTATAATACAATACCACAATTTGAACTTGAGGTAATGTGGTCTCTAGTCATAGGTTTCTGTTCATAGTTCATATCTTGTCTATTTTGGAGAAAACAAAGAAACTATCAGGATTAAAAAAGAGATTTATTAATCAGTATCTGAAATATAATCTGTGATTTTAAAAGCTTCTGGTTTAAAATTAAGGATATGCCTGGTGCCCAATGGCACCACAACATGGCACCACAACGTGAAATAATGCTTTGAGTGTTGGACTATAACTCTGGAGTCCAAGGTTTCAGCCATGAAAATTCACTGGATGACTCTTGTGCAAGTCACACTGTTTGAGCCTCAGAAAACCCTGTGAAGGGAACCTGAAGGCAGGCAACTACTACAACAGAACACATGATGAACTTTTGGTCATTAAGACCCCAGTCCTGACAGGGATAATGGAATGTCTGAGGGCTCTTCCAGACAGGCCCTATATTCCAGGATCTGATCCCAGGTTTTCTGGTTTAAACTGGATTATATGAGTCCACACTGCCAGATAATCTGGAATAAACAGAAAACATGGGATCAGGTCCTAGGATACAGGGCCTGTCTGGAAGGACTCTGAGACTACCAAAGATGTCCCACATTGTAGGGTGGTTCAGTATATTTTGCTCCCTGAAGCAAAATAGTAGACCCAACTTTTGTCCAACTCAAGGTGAACACTTTCCCAGACCAGCCAAGTTATTTTGTCCCAGATGACATAAAATCTCTTAGGGTCCACCCCGACAGGCCTATATCCCGGGACCTGGGTCTGGGTTTTTAACGAATTAGCTCAGAACAAAGCAGGGTTTACTTGCTTGGTTCTGAATTAATTAGATACCCCATTCCTGAGTCTTCCTGAGTCCCCATTTGCCATCTCGCACCTTTTGGACTACTGGAGCCATAATGGTGGCCGGGTAAGTTTTTTAATTTTAAGGGTAGTTTTGGGGGGACTTCTGGGTGGCTGGGTGCCATCCCAGTAGTTACCAGGATGGTATCTAGACACCCTGCCCAGGAAAGCCCGGGTTTTAGGCAGTTTGTATGGACAAAACTCCATGCTGAAACAGGTTTTAAAACCCATTTCAGTGCAGGTTTTACCCTTGTCTGGAAGTGTCCTTCGTTATCTGTTCCTGCTTTTAGAAGTAAAAATACAGTATAGGTTTATCTCACCTTTTGACATCTCTTTCAACAAATCTAAATTATAGCCATGGATTACACTTACAACCCCTGGTCCACTCTTCCAACTACCCTTTGCCCCTCCCCTCCTTCACAGTCTACTAAAGCATGCTCAGTGCCATCTAGTGTTGAATCTTGCACAAAGGCTAGGTTATGTTTTTCAGATATTTTCAGATTTTGACAGTGCCCTAGTCTCTAACCTGTTGAGTAAATGGGGAAGGCCTGTGGGAATGAGTTGAATAATTAACATTTAGTTACTTGTTATAACACTCATATCTGCTGTCTGATGTGGCTGCTTTACGGTGTTTAATGTTAGAGCTGGCCTTGTTGTATTGTTCTTATAGTGCATTGTTTCATGGAAGGGCTAAGCATTATAATTAATAGTTCTTATAGCTTCACCAAACCAGTGGATTATACATTAGTACTTTTAACTAATTTGCCTGTGGGGTGGGTGGGTGCGTGAAATACCTTTCCAAGCACAGGAGTAAAAAATACTATATCTGTGATACCTTTCAGTGGTTTGAAATTCAACACAGTTTGTACACCTCATCCAGTAGATTGTGAATATGAAGTTTCATGGTTTTAGCATAACAGATATCATTTTGTAAGTAATAGACTTCTAAGGCTTACGTTGGCAGAACTTGTGGGAAGCAGAGAACTCACTGTAACAAAACCAGTGTTGGTCAGCTACAGTGCTGTTGGCAATGATGTTGTGGGGCTGTCTATCCATGGTTGCTATGCGGTCCTTTTGTTTCTGCCAGCATTATATTGCTTAGTCCTTTGAAGTTGTTTACAGTTCCAGAGATATTGTAATGGCATTAGCTCTGCTGTAGCTGGATCATAAGCATTCTGAGACTTTCAGCCAATTTATTTCACTGATGCTGACAACCTTGTTATGTCAGACCATAGTTGTCATCTTCTGTTATATATAAGAGCCTGAGGCTAAAATACAGTGACCTATGAAACTTCACCTAGCAAATTTATGGCTGAGGTGATATCTGTGCAAAGGACTCTCTAGCTCATGGCCTTAACAACATCATCTCAGAACAGAGTATATTTTCCCCAACTTTTATATTGCCTATTAGGGCTAGTTCACAATGAGGAAAGAAAAGCAACATATTCTTTGTTAGAATGGATCACTGAGGATTAATTATCAGTTTTAAGCTTGGAACTTCGCAAATTTTTCAGTCCATTTCAATTTTCCTATTGGATTTCAACTATACTTCAGCAAAGACAGATATCATAAAGTGAAGCCCTTTCCTGCAAGTTAAAACCTTTGGCTGTCTCCATAATAAATAGTGATGCATACATCTAGCCAAAGGAGCTATTTGTTCCTCTGTGTGAGTTAATTACAGTTATTTTTTTAACAAAATAGAACAATTAATAATATACGCACAATTCTGAGAGTGTGCAGTGGTTTGAGCACAGGACTACAACTCTAGAGGCCAGGGTTCGAACCCTTAATCAGCCATGAAAACCTTCAGCCTCAGAGGAGGGCAAAGACAAATCTTCATGCAAATCTTGCCAAGAAAACCCCTGTGATAGGCTTGCCTGAAGGTCATCATAAATGGGAAATGACTTGAAGGCACATAACAACAACATACACAAAGCAAGAAGTGTTGAAGGTTGAAGGTTGAAGAAAGCTTCAGCAAGCTTGAGATTCTTATAACCAAATAAATATCAAAATCAAGGGTGTCCTATGTACAGCCATCTCTATTGTCAAGCAGCAACAATACTTGTGCCGACACTCAGTGTAATGGAACATTTCATCATTATTTCAAGTATAAGGGTAAAGGTTTCCCCTAACATTAAGTCCAGTCATGTCTGACTCTGGGGGTTGGTGCTCATCTCCATTTCTAAGCTGAAGAGCCGGTGTTGTCCGTAGACAACTCCAAGGTCATGTGGCCGGCATGACTGCATGGAGCGCCGTTACCTTCCCGCTGGAGCAGTACCTATTGATCTACTCACATTTGCATGTTTTCGAACTGCTAGGTTGGCAGAAGCTGGAGCTAACAGCAGGCGCTCACTCTGCTCCCGGGATTTGAACCTGGGACCTTTTGGTCTGCAAGTTCAGCATCTCAGTGCTTTAACACACTTTGCCACCGGGCTGAATTAAAGAACAAGTCCATATCACACAGTTTCTCCCTTTTAAAATTGTTATATTTAAGACAAGACTGAAGGGACCTGGGTTGGGAAGGCTGATACCTATTCCTGATTGAGGGCTGATTAGCTCATTGGTCAACTTTGAACAATCGTACATCAACCACATCAAACCATGGTTAAATGTTCTGAAGCTGATTACATGGTTGCCCATTTAGAATAAAACAGGAAATGGTGGTTCATTAAAGGCCACCTGGTTTTTTTTATCTATATCCTACAGAGTGGAGAGAAGCATACGTGAGCAGAGTTTGTTCATAATGCAGCTTATTAACACAAGGACCAGAGTTTATCTCATTGTGCCACTATTTAAGCATAACTACAGTACAAGATTAGAATAAATGCTAAGGGACAGATTGGTTTTGCACAGGCCAAAAGATAAT
Source organism: Anolis carolinensis (assembly GCF_035594765.1). Taxonomy (NCBI): domain Eukaryota; kingdom Metazoa; phylum Chordata; class Lepidosauria; order Squamata; family Anolidae; genus Anolis; species Anolis carolinensis. The sequence continues at coordinate 56,864,383 of NC_085844.1, forward strand.
TGGGTCAAATTAAATGTTATATGAAGTCAGCCTGAGCATTGTAATGTTTTTCATCAGTATTGAATTATCACATTCAGCTACCATCAGGAACAAAAGCACGAAGATGACAAAACCATAGAAAGTATATAAAAGAGTAGACAATCCCAGACAAAGCAAGGAGTTTCAACGATACCAACGAGTTAAATTTAAATTTTCCATGGAAACTACTTAGGCCCCTTTCACACAGCTGTATAAAATCCACATTGAACTGGATTACCTGGCAGTGTGGACTGAGATAATCTAGTTCAAAGCAGATATTGTGTATTATCTGCCTTGATATTCTGGGTTATATAGAAGGGTCTTTAGACTTAAAGTCAGTGTTTGTAAAATTACTTATCAAAAGTCAATAATAAATTCCATTACTAATTATAGAGTAAAATAGTGTGTTGTCAAAGACTTTCATGGCTGGAATCACTGGGTTTCTGTGCATTTTCCGGGCTGTATGACCATGTTCCAGAAGCATTCTCTCCTGATGTTTCGCCCACATCTATGGCAGGCATACTCAGAGATTGTGAGGTATATTGGAAAACTAAGCAAGGGAGGTTCATCTATCTGTGGAAGGTCCAGGGTAGGAGAAAGAACTCTTGTCTGTTGGAGGCCAGTGTGAATGTTGTGATTAATCACCTTGATTAGGCTGGGCTGTGGCGCAAGCTGGATAGCAAGCTAGCTGCAACAAATCACTCTGACCAAAAGGTCATGAGTTTGAGGCCAGCCCATGCCTGCATCTTGTCTCTGTTCTATGTTATGGCATTGAATGTTTGCCTTTATGTGCGCAATGTGATCCGCCCTGAGTCCCCTTCGGGGTGAGAAGGGCGAAAGATAAATGCTGTAAATAAATAAATAATAAATAAATTGATTAGCATTAATGGCCTTGCAAGCTTAATTCCTTCCTGGAATTTGCTGGGAGGTGTTAGCTGCCCCTGGTTGATTAATGTCTGCAATTCCTCTGTTTTCAGGGTGTTGTTCTTTATTTACTGTTATGATTTTAGAGTTTTTTTAATACTAGTGGCCAGATTTTGTTCATTTTCATGGTTTCCTTCTTTCTGTTGAAATTGTCCACATGTTTATGGATTACAATGGCTTCTCTGTGTAGTCTGACGTGATAGTTATTAGAGTGGCCCAGTATTGCTGTATTTTCAAATAATACACTGTGTCCAGGTTGGTTCATCAAGTGCTCTGCTATGGCAGATTTCTCTGGTTGAGTTAGTGTGCAGTGCCTTCCACGTTCCTTGATTCGTGTTTGGGCAATGCTGCGTTTTGTGGTCCTTATGTAAACTTGTCCTTCGCTGCATGTAGCATTTGTTGGATTTTCTTAGTGGGTCTGTAGATAGTTTGTAGGTTGTTTTTTTCCATTAATTTCCCCATACGATCAGTGTTTCCCTTGATGTATGGTAAGAACACTTTTCCTCTGGGTATATCTTTGTCTTTACTCTCATGGCTTGTTCTTGGCCATACAGCTCTTCTGATGTCTGTGGTGGAGTATCCATTGGCCTGTAGAGCCCAGTTTAGAGAGTTTTTGTTACTCATTATGATAACTTAAACTGTTACTTTATTATATTGCTTGTTGCACTTCTCATTAGTTTTCCATTCCTTTCTGTTCCTCTTCTGAAGGAAAAAAATATCTTGGGATTCATAAGAGAATAGCATAAAAAGCGAGTAAGGGAATATTGACAAAATGTCTCATAAATGTGTCTACAAGTAATTTTTAAAATTAACAACCAACTAGGAGTCCAGAAGACTAAGGTCTGAATCTCCACCTCCTGGGTGATATTAGGCAACCCACACTCTCAACCTGAGGAAGAAAGGCAATAACAAAGCACCCTCTAAACAAATATTTTCAGAAAAAAATTGTGATAGGTTTGTCTTAAGATCAAGTCAGAAACAGCTTGAAGACACACAAGAACTGGTGGTTTGTATTGCTTAACTCACATTTTAGAGATATTTTTGCACTCTATACCCTGCCTGAAATGTGACTTTTCCCATTTTTGTGTTCTCTTTTCACTGCATAGTGAAACCCAAGTGCAAACCGAAGATACAGAAAGGATCCTTGGAGAAGTCAGAGGCATTATATGTATACTAGACCTGTTCCTTTCAGAGATGAGTGGGCAAGGAAAGCAATTCTTCTTTACAAGGCAAATCCCAACATGCCTGAAGGAGGTTGTGGCAAAACCACTTCTGAAAACACACCCCTAGAGCCTACTATACTAGATAACTAAACCAGTCTCCATTCCATTTTTGGGCGAGGTAACAGAGCGTGTGGTGGCTTCTCAATTCTAAGGACCCCTGAATAAGGCAGATCATCTAGATTCATTTTGGTCTGGATTCAGGAGGCATCCTTGGTGGATGACTTATACAGGGACTTGGGCAAGGGTTAGGTGTCCTTGTTGATTCTGCTGGACATTTTAGCAGCTTTTGATCCCATCAACCATATCATCTTTCTGAGCTCCCTCTTTGTGATGGGGTTTGGAGATACCACAGTGGCCCCGTTCTTTCCTGAAGGGGCACTTTCCAAGGGTGGTGACGGGGGATTCCTGCTTGGTTTTGGCTATTTGCCTGTAGAGTCTCTCGAGGTTGTCTTGTCCCCTGTGCTGTTTAACATTTACATGAAACTGATGGGAGAATTTTCAGGAAGGGCTCATTAGAAGGCTGATGATATCCAGCATTATTACTCCTTTCCACCCAATCTCAAGGAAGTTTTTCCTGTCCTAAACTGGTGGGCGGCAGCTGTAATGGAATGGATGATAGCAAGCAAATTGAAACTTAATCCAAGCAAAGTAGAGGTGTCCTGGTCAATCAAAAGACAGATCTGGGAATAGAAGATTCAGCCTAGGTTTGAAGCAGTTACATTCCCACAAAAATTACAGGTTTGTTATTTGAGGGAATTCCTTAATTCCGTTCTGAACTTGAAGGCCTGTTTCAACAGTTGAAACTAGTGTGCCAATTACATATATCCCTGGAATCAGCTCTTGCCACAGTGGTACATAACCTGATGCCTTGTCACACTAGAGCTGAAAGAGCGGGCAGAGTATGCATCCCACCTGAAATCCTGTGGCTGCCTCCTGCAAAATTGTAATTTAGTGAGACCCAGGGCTTCTCTGTCTGAGCATTTTAAAGGCCCCTCCCATGAACTACAAGCCCCAGAATTCTGCAGGAGGCAGCCACAGAATTTCAGATGGGATGTATACTCTTTGCCTACTTTTTCAGCTCTAGTGTGATACTGGCAGTTAAATCCCATTTGGATTACTGTAATGCACTGATACATTATATGTTTAAAGTTTTAAAAAACCGACAGGCATTTCCAAACTTTGCTGTAATTTTTTCCTGCTGTAAGGCAATTATGTTTGATAAATTCTCTTCATTATAGAGTGAATTCTTACATACAGAGGTGCATTAGGAAAGGGATGGTTAATAAGCACAAGCACTTTCTTCATTATATCCTGGGTCAAACATTCAAATCAATTATTTACCTTCAAGATCAGATAAAGTTGCTAGAATTCCTTTTGTGCCTTTCTTTCCAGAATCATCATACTTAGGACCCCATATAATCCTCTGGTTCAGTTCTCTGGTTCAGATTACTTGTACATTTCTGTAAATCATTTAGTAGGCTGGCCGGATTGTGACAGAGGGTCACGTAATACTCAGAGCTGCTTTTGTTACAGATGTCTTGCTCTTCAATGGGAGAGTGAGAAGTTTCCTATAGATGAGTACATGGTATCAGCATACTCCAGCTGGTGAACTCTTAGAATTACAATATTTGCACAAATAAGACCATGCTACTTTCCAAGTCAGCTTGTTCTTAGATTGCAAGATATCTTTAACTATAGCAAGTTAAGTGTTTATGACAACATGCCCACATTTAATGTTGTTTAAAAGCATCATATAGTAAACAGCCTGCCATTTTACAAAGTACAAGATGTTCATTTCAAAGTGTTTCTAGCTTGAGAAGTATGGGGGAAATGTGACTCTTCAGATATTGTTGAACTGCAACCCCATGATATCTAACCAGAATAGCTAATGGTAATGAATGTTGGGGTTACAATTCAGCAACTTTTCACCTGTATTAGATGCAGGAAGTACTCTCCCCTTATGCATAATGCCACAAAATGCATTCTATTTCCAAACACATGGGTCTAGACATTTATTTACCATTCCAGTGCTTTGCATTGGTCTGTGCTGTCATACTTCTTCTCTTCATTTCCCACTGCAAAATACATTCTGTTGTATTACTTCATTTGTTGTTGTGTGCTAATGGCAACTTTACCTTACGGTCCCTTGACAAGACTTCTTCAGGGGTTTGCCACTGCCTTTCTCTGAGCAGTCATTAATGCGTTCACACATGTGGATTTTGTATCTGTGCAAAGACCTTGTGTAACACCTGCTAGAGTTGAGTGGGTGGATTAGTTCTGCAGCAAGAACTAATGAAGTAAGAATTAAAGGGAAAAATCCGGATGAGAATTTCCAAAGTATACCTTGCATTCTCACCGTTATTCCAGTGCATCATTAAAGCATATATGGCATCTTGGCCCTATATATGACATGCAGAAATGCCTCATGCAGTGCTTGTTTCTGTATATATGGAAGGAAAGCAGGACATTACTTCTTTTGAAATTCATCGCTTATGTATGTTTAGTCATGATAGTTCTGTATGTTTGTGTGATAATTTGTTTAGATATTTTGCTTAGGTATGTATATGTTTAGCTACGTTTACATATTTTTTGTCTTTTTATTAAATATTCAAATAAAAAGTATACTAAAAGTCATATACTTGACTGCACAAAGACTATACTGCAAAATTCTCAAAAGTAGACACTCAACATATATTTTTGTTGTTATATTTATTTATATCTTGCTTTTATTCCTCAACCAAGATGTTCTATACTTTTTAATAACATAATTATTTCCATTATTCTTCTAGAATCTAGAATCTGGGATTTCTCTATGTAGTTGTGGCAGCTAAAGATAAGGTATCTTAACCAAATACTTCAAGGAATTAGGAATAACAGGTGTTGGTTCTGAACAGGAGAGTTTAAAAAGAGTGGGCGGGGAACGGGCTCAAACAAAAAAGGGGGGAAGGGGAGGAAAGGAAATACCTGAAGGCATGTGATAGAACTAAGCAACCTAATTAGGCTAAAGCATTTAACTATAGTATATATTTTGAGGGGAGCCCCCGTGGCACAGTGTGTTAAAGCGCTGAGCTGCCGAACTTGCGGACCGAAAGTGTTATGATTGAGCCTCATGGCTCTGTTACTGACAGACGTGGGCGTAAGACTCCTCGAGAGTCAGATACTCTCGAGGAGCGAGAAAGAAAAAGACTGCGAGACATTTTTGCAGCACCATCTGACGAAGAGTCTTTTGAGGGGTTTACGGAGAGAATGGAGGAGGGGCTGGTTAGCTCGGAGGAGGATGAGATGGATTGGACTCGGGTGAGGGAGGAATTGGGTGCCACTGGCAATGATGGGATAGAAGATGAAGGGGGACCTTCAGGATTAGACCCATGGTCAAGCTGGAGGGATGGGACGGGATCCACAGCTGGAGATGCTGTGGGGCGTAGTCAGAGGTGTTCCAGCTCTGATGAGGAAAGTGATGAGGAAACGCCCGGGTTAAGGAGGACAGCTGACAGTGATGAGGATTTGTAACTGGCATAAAATGGGGCTTGGGAGCAATTGCAAATTGCGTTGGGCAAGGTAATCTGGACGAACGCTTGGGATCTGTGTGGGACGCTTTCCTGAAGACTGGTGTGTTTTCGTGTGCTGATACCTTGACCTTCCGTCGTCTTCTTGACGGACGCCATCTCCTGCTTTGAAATTCGGACTGAACTGATCACGGCTTGACTTCCCCCTTCTTGGACTTGGAAACTACAAACGTCTGCTTCTGGCTTTGATCTACGGAAAGGAACTGGGTCTACTCTACTGCTACAATCCTTGGCTGATCTGTTCGTGTTGGAAATCCTGTCTGCTGTGTGTGTGGGAGCGACGCAAGTTACTCTAAGCACAGTGTTGGCAGCAGAGAGGAATCTGCTGCCAATTAGTTGCATTCTTTTGTATCTTTTGTTCCTCGGCTTTTGTTTTGTTTATCCCCAGGCTGAAGCAAGCAGTTTGTTTTTACCCGGATTAAACTCCGGTTTAATCCGGTTTATCTTTTGAACGTTTTTCCTTGTCCCTTTTTGCTCCTAAAGGCTAATACTGCCTGGCCCTTGTATTTTACGGGCATTTTTGAGTTCTGTAATCCAATAAACTCTGTTATCTTGAACCTTGTGGCGTTCTGTCCTTGACAGAAAGGTCCCAGGTTCAAATCCTGGGAACAGAATGAGAGCCCACTGTTAGCCCCAGCTCCTGCCAACCTAGCAGTTCGAAAACATGCAAATGTGAGTAGATCAATAGGTACTGCTCCGGCGGAAAGGTAACGGCCCTTCATTCGGTCATGCCGGCCACATGACCTGGAGATGTCTATGGACAACGCTGGCTCTTCGGCTTAGAAATGGAGATGAGCACCAACCCCCAGAGTCGGTCACGACTGGACTTAACATCGGGGGAAACCTTTACCTTTATATATTTTGAGAGATTATTCTTTATTATCATTTCAGCAAAACTACCCAATTTCATACAAGTTATAACAGCCTTTAATTAGATAAACTGAGGTCTTGAATAAAAGTTATACAGAATAATTGGCTAGTATGAACTGACATTTGAATTCTACAGTACCCATGGCCTTTGAGGATACAATGGAAAATATGACAGGGAATAGTTTTTAGAAACAATGGTGATGATTCAAGAATTGCATATTAGTATTCTGATTTTCCATTAGAATAATGGAAGACGCATGTTCCATATTTCTGAACACTATAAAATGCTTGGGTTCTTTCTCCTATTAATTGAGTTTATTATGTTAAAGTCAATTATTTATGCATTGATTTCAGTTTCTCCTTTATCTCAGTCTTATTGCATCAGAAATAATTTCAAATGTCATAAAGTAAAACAAATTAAACTATAAAAATGCAAATGTGAGAGAAGGATCAGCCACAATGATATATAACATTCAATATACCTCCCACAAACATCTAGCAAGCTTTAACCACAGATTTATTAGTGGAACTTTGCAGGAATGGCAGAAGACTTAAGCAATACAAAAGCCATGAATTCAGGGAAGAGGGACTCAACTGCCCCCAAGACTAGGTCAGGGGGACTGATGACCCCCAGATCTGAAAAAACTGGATCACCAAGACTTATGAAGTCAACCTACTCAGGAATTATCACTTTGAAATATGTGAAATGATAAAACACTAAGAAACATTAAGAAAGCAATTATAAACTTTCCTGTGAATAATAAAGGTTGCTTGCTGTCTATCATATGCATTTTTACTTGGTAGCAAGCGACAATGAACACATGGAGATCATTTCTAAATATATGTTGTGCTTGAAAGAGTCTATATTCAAAGGATGTTTGAATGATGGATGACAAAAGTCATTTGAACACTCTCTGCAAACAGGCAAAATTAATAACGATCTGATTATAAATGTTGACCCTTCCTCAGAATCAATTCCAGGATCACTAGAGAATGACACTCATGAATTCTAAAGCATCTGTAGTGTTGGGAAGCCCTTGTAATATATCCATTAATAACAGCATTGTGGTAGTTTGCTTTGGAAAGGACTGGCATAAAAAGTCATTAAGAAAATTCATTTTTATTAGATTTTTTTTCCAAAAGTTATTACAAAACCCCCAAATATTGACAATTAAGTTATCCAGTGCAAAATGGGAGCACCCTCTAAGTTTCTTCCTAAATTTTCTAGATCTAACGTAAGAAGCTGCAACATTTCTTGGTCCAAGGGAGTCACACCAACTTACATCAAGTTTGAATGCAGACAGCAGAACTGCAGAGAATCAGAAACAAGCCTTCCATACTACAAGGTGCAGAACTAGGAGAAGATACAAAATATATCTATTTATTTAAAAATCAAAAATATATACATTAAATAGTTCCACAGAAGGTCTACAATTTTATAGGATAAGAGGAAAATGAATTCCTGATTTTTCCATATTATCTACTATTGCATTAGTTATAAATATGAACCAAAACAAAGAGTTTATGTCTCCATCTTTAAAACATTTTACTTTGCAGTTATGTTTTTTGTTCTTTGCCTTTTGGAGAAAACATCACATTATATGGCTGCCTTCTTTTAGGACGGGGGCAAGGAGCAAGATCTTCTTTTATATAACCTTAAAAGAAAAAGAAAAACAAAGACTTAATAGCTTTATCAAACAATTTTAGTAAGATAAAGTGCTAAAAAAATGGACAAGGAAAATTTTTTATCCTCTTTCAAAGTATATTGGCCTATTTAACATTTATGTTTGGAGACTGTTATAGAGAGGAGTGACTCTGCCTGAACTAATATCTCTCCAGACCATCTCAACTGGTAAGAAAAACACTATTTTGACAAAATAAAGGCCTGATGAAGAAGCCAGCTGAACTTCAAAAGCTTGTATGATGTTTCTGTACATTTCAGGTTGGTCCAAGAAAGGCATAGATATTTTGGACATTTTTTATGTTGTTGTATTCTGCTATATGGCTAACGCAGCTACTCCTGAATATGTGTATAGTTAATACATTTAAAATGCTTATTCACTCAAACCAATGGTTGAACACCCATTAAATTTCAGCTGCTCTGGCATGTGTTCTTTATCAGCTTCCATAATACCTAAGAGAAATTACACAGTACATATGTATGGCATATAAACTACACGGTGAGTGAAAATATAGTGTGGTTTCCGATCAATCAAACTATGTGTATAAGCAATAAATGTTCCTCTTTAGTAGGAGTTTTCCAAACTGGGTAATGGTGGTTCTAAAAAGGAATGTATTTCACAGTGATACTGCTTTTACTGCCATAACTAATAAAACCTTAATACATATCATTTTCAGTAACAGACTTGCTTCCTCCACTGGCAAAACATGAGCTGACATAGGTCCTTCATCTGTGCTAAAAATGGGGAAGGGCCTGGATTTGGTTAAGTTATCATGTGGCCTGATGGGATATGGCTGAAAACAACATAAGCTCAAAGTACAGATGTAGTAATTGTGTCTCAGCTAAGCCAATCTTGGGTGAGTAGGAAAAAAGAAACATCTCTTTCTCAAAATTAGCCCTAAAATTCCTCCATTCTTTCTGCATGTAATACAGGTGAATGATCTGTTCTCCAGATAGACAAGAGAGGTAGGAAATGGCTCTTTGGCGTTGCATCTATATTGTTGCAACAGGTAGTCTTTTCTGTAAAGCTGAATCAGCAGTTCAGAGTGATGCACATTACTAATACTTCTTGTATGCATATGTTTGTCTATGTGCAGAGATTTTGTCTCTTAAAAACTACTGTAAGGAAATTTACTACTAACAAGTATTATTTATGAGGAACATTTATTCATAAGGCACATTCAAAAGAGAAAAGAATCACTATGGATTTTGCATACTATAGAGTAGAGATGGGGTCTGGAAAAAAACTAAATTTTTTTGGGGGAAAACAGTTTTTCCCCCCAGAAAAATTGAAAAGAATATGTTCTTTTCCAATGATGAATAATAGATCTATGACATGGTATTCAAACTATACAACATAAAGACTTTGATGAAAGATTTCTGAGATTTTTTGTTTCTGTACCCCCCCCCCCCCCCCCCCCCAGTTTTTCTCCTTTGGACTCATCTTATGTCTGGATCTCAAACAGTCCACAGACTTTAATCATACATGTACTGTAGCAGGTAGTAAAAAATCAAGCCTTTGAAATGCATTTTTTATCTAAGCTGTTCACGTGCTAAATTTATCTCCAAACTACCTCAACAGTTCCTTTTTCCAAAAATGTAAGTCATTAATTCTATTGCCAGGTACATGGACAGCTAAGTAAAGGAAGCCTTTGTTAAGTATTTGAAACATAGGAAACACTTTCAATTGCTGTAACTTAAAAGTAGAAATAAAAATAGGGATTCTATTTTTAGTAGCAGACTGTGAGTTGGTACTTCAAGTTCATTACCCATTACTCATGGCTTATTGATCTGACATAACTTATTGATCTAACATAAAATTAGCAGAGAAAATTTTAACATGAAGGAGACATAACCCTTTGATTCATATATCCATTATTTTATAAACCTACCTCTTTCAACACACATTTGGGTAGAAGGGAATCCAACCTCCCAGAAATTTTCTGGTGTGTCAGGAGGAACATAGCGAGATCGATGCCTTGAACAGGTTGCTATTTTCTTCTCCCTCTCTGCTTCAGGATAATCTGCATAAAACTAACAGACATTTCAGAATCTTGGTAAAAAGAAATAACATTGTAAGGAGAGACGTAGCAACAACCCACTTCACAGCTTTTGCCGATCTGCCACAAGTCACAATCTGTATCTTGAGGTCTTTGGGTTCTTTAACTTATCCTGTGATCTACAGCAGGTTGTCTTTATTTTTTCAGATGCAAAATGATGTCCATGCATTACTTCTGTTTCTGCAAACATGTTTTCTGCAGAAGTAGTATAGCTCACTGCTTCTTAAATTGTGGGTCTTAGTCCCAATGGGGTCTGTTTAGCTCCATGTTGGGATCACAAAAATTTGGCAACAGTAAAAGGTTTCTGAATGCCACCATTTACACAAACAGCGTGCAGTGTTTATAGTGGAATCTACGGAAATTTTTCAGCTGTACTCCACAAAAAAGGAAAACCAGCCTTTTTAGCAAGCCTTGCAATAGCTGATCAGTAAATGTTTAATTTTTATACCTATTTTATATTTATATACCTGGATCATGTAAAACTTATTGAGTGGAAAGGGGTTGTGAATAAAAAAGTTTTATAAGCCCTAATATTGACAGCTGTCTCTCATCCATCTCTATGAACTGTAGAGCTGATTCTAGAGTAGTGAAATCTTACTTATGTATAATTCTAGTATTTTTTTGTTAAACCAATTGACCTCAAAAAACTGGGTCCATTTATCCATGGAGTAATGTAACAATACCTTAACTCTTTAAGTAAGTAAGTAACTAACTTTATTTTTATATCCCATCTCCATCTCCCTGTAGGGACTCAGGACAGCTAACATGGGGCCAAGCCCAGATAATCACAATAAAACAGAATAAAATACATACATAAAATACATCAGATTTTACATCAGATGAATCAAATCACTTCAGTACAGAGCTTGGAAAATTGCATTTTAAGCTAAAGAATGCATATCCTTAACACATTCTGTTTAGCTCGTTTATTCTCTCCGCAGCCTTGTCCAGCTTGTCAGCTATTCAACCAAAGCAAAGGTATTCGCTGCATGTTCTTTACACCTATCCATTTTTTGTGTGTGTGTCAGGAGCGACTTGAGAAACTGAGAATTGGCCGTCTGCAAGGATGTTATCCAGGGGACACCCGGATGTTTTGATGTTTTATCATCCTTGTGGGAGGCTTCCCTCATGTCCCCGTATGGAGCTGGAGCTGATAGAGGGAGCTCATCCACGCTCTCCCTGGGTGGGATTCGAATGTGGCAGCTTTCAGATCAGCAACCCAACCTTCAAGTCACAAGGCTTTAATCCACTACGTCACCGGGGGCTCCAACCTATCCAATCAAAACCAATTATCTTTATGATTTCAACCTCTGTACACTTTGAGTCTTTTAGCTGCCTGTTGTTACATCACCCTGTGTACTGGACAACTAGTAAGGATTATTATAGATCACTTCCGCTCACATCTCACAGGGCAAAGCTAGAAGGACTGGCATTCTAGTGTCTTATTTTTACATTTGAGTAAGAATTTTCCTAGTCTTATGCTGAAGTCAGTTTTCTGCTGATACATATACAGACTCTCACAGAGTTCTTACACATTCTCACAAATTTAGCTTCCTGCATTGCCAGCATATATTTTACCACATATCTTCTATTCTATAGGATTTACTAAGTTACATCTTGCAGTTTAAAAGTAAAGTTCCAGATCACAAAGCTGGCAACTGAATAATGTTGCCTGTAGCATTAAATACTGTATACTTGTGATGAACCCATACTTAGAATACTATGTACAATTCTGGTCACTGGACCTGAAAAAAGATGTTGTATAGCTGAAAAAGATACATAGAAGGGCAACCAATAACAGACTGCAAAAATTCTTCTTTGAAATGAAAGTTATAACATGTAGAACTTATTTGCTTAGGAGTTTATCAGAAGGGGCAAACAAATCACAATTACAGCTGGACAACAGTGACTTTGCCTTAGCCATCACTGATTATTAAACATTTGAATTTATTTAGCATCTAGACATTTTTCCATCCATCTTTTCAACTTGCTTCAATGCGGTCTTTAGGACATTGCATCTAGATGTCCTTTAGGATTGTTTTGTTTTGTTTGGCAGCTTGACAGTCCTAAGGTTCTGAAAATAACATGCAGTATCTCCTCACTGACCTAAAAAACAGCTAAAAACCCACAAAGGCGTACACACAAAGGCTCAATATAGAAGCTTCCAAGTGCATTAAGCAAGGCAAGAATTTTAATCCTCACCGCTGATGTATGTAGGATATGTTGTCCTTCAAGCCAGTCCTTGTCAAACTGTGTGATACAGTACCACTGTGTTTATTCACCGAGAAATCTCTTTTCTCAATGTTCCAATTTAACTAGAAATTTGACAGTCTTGTAAATTCCAAACACATCCTGGATCAAAAAATTTACCAAGAAATCCCACCAAATGGTAGTTATCAAAAAGGGAGGAAATTCTTCTTCTAGTATGGAAAAAGGTTAACATTATAATTCAAAGTAATAGTTTAACAGAGTAAAAATGTAAAGACTTGTTTATCCATGTAAACCCTTCATTTGACAACTGCAGGATAAAAATGAATCACAAAACTAAAAACACAGCATAGAATATTTCTTACATTGCCTTCTAGACTATGTTTTCTAATAGAAGCAATTCACATATTCAGTTGAAATGTTTTCTTCACTATTTTTTGGCCTGTTTGGAACTGATCAGAGGAGGGAGAAACATCTAAGAAAACTTCCCAATATCCTATTTCCAATGCCTTTAATCTATCTATCTATACACATAGTAAAAGTGAAAAATGTGTATGTGTGTATGTGGTGGTGGTGTCCACTTACACAGACAGCTTCTCGCCTCCACAAACAGCTATAGTTCCCACTAAGCAGGAGACACCAATGGCCCTCCCTCCACCGACATGCAAGTTATAGTGACTGCGATGAACATATAGCCCAAACCCTGCCAGTGTCCTCCACAAACAGCATTCTGCCCCCCACCCAAGCAAAGGCTTTCACAAGAGGACAATTTCATCCTAGATGTTCTGTTTTTCCTCCAGAATGGACATCCCAAGTTTTCTTAATTTGCATGACCCTGCCCACTGCCTCTACCTTAATCCTTTCCTACTCTTTCCTACAACACACAGTTAACAGAAGAACTGATCAGCAACTGAACAAGAGGTTTGGAGAGAATTCACCATGACTTATAAGAGTTGTACTTGACCTACATCCACAGAGCACTGTTAACCCAACCATGATGGATCTGGGCCAAACTTGCCACAGATAATGAGACTTGCAGTACCTTCATTGATACTGTGATCCCCACCAACAATGGACTGGGACCATACTTGGCAGAGAAGCCCCATGAAAAACTGAACATACTGTAGGGTTTAGGGGAATGGACCTTGGTTTTAGGAGTTGTAGTTCTCCTGCATCCAGAAAGCACTGAACCCCGCTGATGTCAGATCTGGACCAAACTTGGCACACAGACCCAACATGGCCAACTGTGCATACAGGCCTGGTTTGGGGGTGATTGACCTCAAATCTGGGAGATGTAGTTTACTCTTATCCAGAGAGCCCTGAACTCAGCTGACGATGGATCTGGACCAAACTTGGCACCCACACACAACATGGCCAACTGCGAATACTGACAAGGTTTGGGGGTGATTGCCCTGGAAATCTGGGAGCTGTAGTTCACCCTAATCCAGATAGAACTGAATCAAGCCAATTATGGATCTGGACCAAACTTCAGTGATATTACCGAACATTACCTAACAACCTGGGCAACACCGGGTCCCCAAGCTAGTATAATATAATAACTTTATTTTTATAACCCACCTTCATCTCCCCAAAGGGACTTGGAGCAGCTAACATGAGGACCAAGCCCAAGTGTCAACAGATAAAATTAAAACCACAACAATATAATTACAACAGTTATAACAATACAATAAAACATCACAATGTACATCAACAGGCATCATGGCAAAAATGGGGCAAGGGAGGGCATGTGCAAAAGGGATGGGAGTAAAGTGCTGGAGATCAGGGAGTAAACAATAGCTTTTCTACAGCAGAGGAAAACAAGGTAAAATCTCTAAAACAAATAAGAGATCAGAAGAAAATGAATTCAGAGCTGTATGGAATTCTGCTAAAATCTTACTTCTAGTGCAAAACACAGGGCCACGCACTAGCTTTTTCAGTCTACAAAGTTGCAACCAAGCTTGCAAAATGGCAAATTCATAGTACGGGCAAACACATTGGTGCTACTCAGTGCAGCAAGTTTAGTAGCATCAAATGGATAGCAGGGGCGTCTCTGGCTTTTAAAATTGTAGCATATTCCCTAGTAAGATGAAATACTGATTTTGTCTTTCCACTAGGAAGTGATGCTAACCTGGATGCAGAAACTGGACTATATATTCCTGGTGAAACACTCATAATATGTGACACAGGTAAAAAAGTAGCTACAAGTTACAGAACATAACCTAACATATGTGAATCATGTCATAACAGGAATTACCAAAAATGCTCCTGGTAAAACTATGGTAGGGACCAAGAAAAACACTTGTTCACACAACTTTTTAAAAGCAAATGACTTAACAGACAGTTGGTTAAGGACAGAATAAAACTATTCATAGCCAAATAGTCATTGTCATACAATACAGAAAAGAAGATTTTTAAAAAGGATATATCTATCAATGTCTGTTAATTTTTATAGTGAAATAGAATGGGTACCAATTCCTTTCTCATATAACAGAAGAGCCATACCATCTTTCTACTTTTCTTGTGTGTCTCCAAAAATAATTATCTGACTCCCTTCAAAAAGAGACACAGCCTAAATAAGAACTATATTAATAAAGGTATAGTATTACAGTGTTCCCTCACTTATCGGGGGGTTACGTTCCAGGACCACCCACAATGAGTGAAAATTCGCAAAGTAGGGACACTATATTCATTTTAATATTTATACATTATTTTAGTAGTTATACACTATTTTAAGTCTCAATTGACAGACTCAGTCTTTTAGGCTCAAACATGCCCATCTGTATTTTATAAGTGTTTTTTATGAATGTCTGATGTAATTTAATAACTTTTTAATTGATTCACAGTGCATTGTACAATTTTATATATGTGTTTTATTGTAAGCCGCCCTGAGTCCCCTATTGGGTGAGAAGGGCGGGATATGGACAGGTTGCTTACCTGTAACCATGTTTCTTCGAGTGTACTCTGTGAATTCACACTAATGGAGAGGCTGCGCCTGCGCAGGTCCCAACGGAAACTCTTCCCAAGCTGAAGTTTAAATTTTGGCGGTAGCCACGCCCCTCCGTCCCCGGAGGGCATATAAGGCAGCCCTTGGCGTCTGCTCTCCAGTTCCTACGCCGCAAAGGCAACGAGAAAGGAAGAGGGTTTGCCAGAGGGGAAGGAAGGGCGGGCTTGTGTGAATTCACAGAGTACACTCGAAGAAACATGGTTACAGGTAAGCAACCTGTCCTTTTTCTTCGTGTACTCTGTGAATGCACACTAATGGAGACTAGCAAGCTTAGGTCTCGGAGGCGGGCTAAGCAAACCCTGACAACGAGAAAACTGTCCAAACATATGTTTATTAAACATGAAAACATCAAAGAAACCCTGGTCCAAGGACCCATTAAGGTATTGCATCAAACACACGCCAAACACCGAAGGCAGTTCGGTCAGGCATGATATAACCCTTTAAGAGCACATGTGAAAAACAGGAAAACATCATTCCCCTAAGGGGGAAGGCAATAGCAATAAGGCACGGATCATCAGGAGAGTAGTGCAAACATGTACCAAACAGGAAAAAACAACAAGAGGGTCGCATGAGAAAAGGCACCCACATAGAAGTCATAAATGCAGAAGGTTAGGACAAGCATGAGGATAAAACCGCCCTAGCAAAGGCGGCATCCTTCAAAGTCTTTTGGTCTAACCTGTAGTGAGACACAAATGTAAGGGGGTTAGACCAGATCGCTGCCTTGCAGATGGAGTCCAGGGAAATGCCCCTTAGGAAGGCAGTCGACGTGGAGAGACCTCTCGTCGAACGCGGGCGGACCGACGGGGGAGGAGGTCTTTTGGCTAGTTCATAGGCCAGTTCAATGGCCTGAGCAATCCAGTGTGAGAGTCTTTGAGAAGAAATAGGATTGCCCAGTTTATCTGGGGCATGGGCCACAAAAAGTTTTGGGGTCTTTCGAATGTCCTTAGTACGGTCTCGGTAGAACAGAAGTGCTCTACGCACATCAAGGAGGTGCAGTCTCCGCTCAAGGGGAGACGAGGGGTCTGGGAAGAAAGCGGGAAGGACAATGTCCTGGTTAAGGTGAAAAGCAGAGACCACCTTGGGAAGGAAGGTGATGTCCGGACGGAGAACGGCGCGGTCGTGATGAAAGCGGAGGTAGGGTTCATCGACCCGAAGGGCCGCCAGCTCCGAGGGTCTGCGCGCTGAGGTTATGGCCACCAAGAAGGCAACTTTCCAAGAAAGGAGACGTAGGTCGGTCGAGGCCAAAGGTTCAAAGGGAGAAGCAGTGAGCTGGGAAAGGACAAGCTCGAGGTTCCAGCCTGGGGTAGGAGGTTGGGCCGGTGGGCAGATGTTGTTGTATCCTTTTAAGAAGGTCTTGACGAGGTGATCGGAAAACAATGATGGTCTACCATGCTGCTGAAAGCACCATGATAGAGCGGCCAGGTAAGATTTCATAGAGGCAAGAGAAAGCTTTTGTTCTGCTAGAGACATAAGGAAGTCCAGCACAATCGGTACCGAGGTTGGGAAAGCAGTGATCCCTCGGGAGCGAAGAAAGGAACGAAAGCGAGAGACTTTATAAGTGTAGGCCCTGGTTGTAGCCGGCTTGTGAGCTGCGCGGAGGACCTCTTGTAAGTTCTGCGGGAGGGAGGTCAGGCGAGAATCCTCCAAGCAGTGAGATGTAGAGAGGGGAGATCCGGATGTAGAATCTGGCCGTTTTCTCTGGATAAGAGGTGTGGTAGGAGAGGCAGAGTGAAGAAGGTCGCCTTGGAAAGATGAAGAAGAGCCGGGAACCACGGTTGACGAGGCCAGGCTGGCGCTATCAGGATCGCCGACATCGGTACCGATCGGAGCCTCTGGAGGACCTTCGGTATCAGAGGAAAAGGCGGAAAGAGATAGATTGGTTCCGCCGACCAGTCCAGAAGGAAGGCGTCTCCCAGGCAGCCTGGAGAGGAGGACGGGAGAAGTCTTGCCCCGTACCGAGGCAGCTGAGCGTTCTGGGGAGAAGCGAAGAGGTCTAGGGTGGGGAAACCCCATTTGAGAAAGAGAGAAAGAAGAGTCTCGGGGTCGAGCATCCACTCGTGGGAGGAAGTCGTCATTCTGCTGAGGGCATCTGCCAAGTCGTTGTGGATCCCGGGAAGGTGAGTCGCCGAGATTTGGATGTTGTGGGCTATGCACCAATGCCACAGTTGGGAGGAGAGAAGCATCAGCTTCCTTGAGCCCGTGCCGCCCTGTTTGTTGATGTAGAATACTGCTACTGTGTTGTCTGACTGTACGAGGACAGATCTTTGGGAGATCAGGCGGGAGAAGGCTTTCAGAGCCTTGAAGATAGCAAGGAGTTCGAGAAAGTTTATGTGATTGGCCTTCTCGGAGGGAGACCAGAGGCCCCGAACAGTGAGGCCCTTCATGTGGGCTCCCCAGCCGAAATTGGATGAGTCTGTGGTTATGGTGATCGAGGGAGGAACCGAGTGAAACGGAAGACCCCTGCAGACGTTGGAGAGGGACTTCCACCAGAGAAGCGACCGACGAACATGAGGCGGGATCGAGAGAAACCTCGAGTTGGGGTGGCGAAATGGCTTGAAAACATCTATGAACCACCTCTGCAGGGACCGGAGACGGAGCCTGGCGAACGGGGTCGTGAGGACTGTGGAGGCCATGTGGCCCAGCAGTATTTGAATGGATCGAGCCCGAACTCTTCGGTGGGTCTCGCAGAAGATGATTTGATGACGGAGAGCTAGAAACCTGTCGAGCGGGAGCGAGACAGTCTGAGCGATTGAGTCGAACAGGGCGCCGATGAAGCGGATCTTGTTCGACGGGATGAGGTGAGATTTTTCGTGGTTTAGCTGGAGACCGAGAGAATCTAGAAGAGAGAGGGTGTAGTCGACGTGTCGACGGAGTAGGACAGGGTCGGATCCGACCAGAAGCCAGTCGTCTAGATAGGGAAAAACTGTGATCCCCTGGAGCCGGAGGTGGGCAGCCACGACAGCGACGACTTTGGTAAAGACCCTTGGGGCGGTAGCGAGGCCAAAGGGCAAAACGGTGAACTGGTAGGTTTGGTCGAGGACCTTGAAAGAGAGGAAGCGCCTGTGGTTTTCTCGAATCGCCACGTGGAAATAGGCGTCTCGGAGGTCTATAGACACGAAGTAGTCTCCGCGCTGAAGCATCGGGAGGATGGAGGCGATGGAGACCATCCTGAACTTGGTTGGGCGTATGAAGACATTGAGCATGCGCAAGTCTAGAATTGGGCGGAGGCCCCCACCCCTCTTCGGGACCGTAAAGTACCTGGAGAAGAAGCTTTGAGGGTCCTGTGCCGATGGAGAAGGCCGAATAGCCCCTTTGGCGAGGAGAGCGTCGACCTCTGCGAGAATTTCTTGAGAGGGGTTGGAGAGAAGGACCTGACCGGTGGGAGGGAGTTCTTCGAATTCTAAGGCATAGCCTTCTTGGACAATTTTTAGAACCCAGGCATCTGAAGTAATAGATTTCCACCGGTGAAAGAAGGGAGCCAGGCGGTCTATAAAGAGACCATGAGGTTGATTTGGTGGAGGAGAGGGGTGTGGAGGAGTGAGAACGACATCGGTACCGGAGAAAGAGTCTTTGGAAGGAGAGATGGCGTCAGGAACGCCGGATAGGTTGACCAGCGGTGGGGGTGGCCCGGCCGCGCTGTCTTTGAGGTTGTGCGGCCCGACGGGGCTGATGGCGATTTTGGTTGTTCGATACCGAGGGACGTCTGAAAGATTGCTGGCGGTAAGAAGGAGGCGGGAAGCGTCGAAAGCGTTGAGGAAACCACTTGGTGCGGTGAGCCTGGGGTTGATCGCCGCATTTAGTGGCTAGAACTTTAAAGTCATGGTTGGTTTTAAGCTTGTCATCGGTGCCAGCATTAAAGAGGCCCATGGCGTCGAAGGGGAGGTCCTCGATGACCTGCCTCGAGGAAGAAGATAAGCCGGAAGATCTCAGCCAGGCGTGGCGGCGAATGGCAATGGCGTGGGCGATCATCTTGCCGGCCGTGTCGCCCGTATGCTTAGCCATCTGGATTTGATGATGCGCTAACGAATCGGCCTCTTGTTGGAGGGTGGACATGACCGACCGGTCTTCGTCGGACAACTTCGCGAAGAAGGGCTGAGCTTTTTCCCAGAGGATCTGCTGGTATGCCCCCATACAGGCCCCATAGTTCGCCATTCGACAAAGTAGAAGGGCTCCGGAGTAGAGCTTTCTGCCGACCGCGTCGAACCTTTTACCCTCTCTGTCTGCAGGGGTAGTGGATTCACGACCGGAGGACTGAGAGGCCTTCACGACCATGGAATTCGGGTCGGGGTGGTGTTTAAGCCATTCTAAGGTGTCGTCATCCGTACGATACCAAGACTCGATTCTCTTCGAGGTAGGAGGGATCGAGGAGGGGGTTTTCCACGAAGATTGGATAACATCGAGGAGATAGGGTAAGAACGGCAACAGCGTGGCTGGAGGGGCCTGGGCTTGGACCCGTTTGAAAACCGGGTCAGTTACTGCTTTGGAAGTCTGTTTAATTTCTAAACCCAGGGCATCAGCCATTCTAATCATTTGCTCGGAGAAAGCCCGAATGTTGTCGGTAGGCGAAGGAGGATCCACCTCATAGGCATCATGGGGAGGAGAGAGATCGAGGCCTAAGGATACCACCGAGGCCGAGAGAGCAGAATCCGGGCGATCAATCTCTATCTCATCGTCCCCAGCCCCTTGAGGGGACTGGGGGGGAGATGACAACACAGTCTCTGGTGGCGGCACCGCCTCAAGAGCAGGAGCTATCTGCAGCCGAGTTTGTTTGGAGGCCGAAGCCTGGACCGCTCGAGCCAGGCGAGTGGTTTGTCTACCCCGTTCCGGTGTCGAGGTCGGGGGAAAAAGCTGCTGACGAGATGAACGATGAGAAGCAGCAGGTCGAGGAGATGGGACCCTGACCACTGTCTGAGTGGAGTGGTGGGGTGAGTCCTGCAACTCGCCGTCCGAGAGTTGGTGAGGAGAAGGCTGGCGAGGTCGCTGAGCGGGAGCGATCGGAGAAGACCTTCTAGAAGAAGTTGCCGAAGAAGGGACATCCATCTTGGAGGAGGCAGAAGAGGAAGAGCGTTGGGTTGCCCTCTTCTTAGCGAGCGGTTGTTTTGATGGAACCCTCAGGGATTTACCCGGTGTGGGAGGGATCATTGCTGAGTCGGATTGGGTCCGACGAGCTTCCTCATGAGCCCTTTTAAAGGCGATCTTCATCGCGGAGGTCGATGGAGGAGCCCCGAGCTGGGATCGAGCCGAGGAAACGGAAGCTACCGAGCTCGACGTCGAGGAAGGACCGACCCGACCAGAACGTGTCGACACCGTGGCCGTGGTGAGAGTGCACGGTGGTTTAGCGGCCTTGGACGACCTGGAGGCTCTGGACGCCTTAGACGAGACCGAAGGGGCTTTAGCCGCTGAAGACGACATCGATTCCGGGTTAAGCGGCGACTTCGTGCCCGAAGTCGACGGAGCGGGTTCAGGAGCGAGCGATTTTTCGTAGAGCGCCGCTCTAAGCCTCGCGGCTCTATTTTTTCGAGCCTGGGCCGTTAGGGCCAGGCAGAAACGGCAGGTACCGACGACATGTGCTTCTCCGAGGCAGTAGAGGCACTTGGCGTGGCCGTCGGAGTCAGGAATTTTAGCGGCACACTGAGTGCAGCGCTTGAAGCGAGTCGTAGACATGAGAATCCGAAGTGAACCTTGCGGCGGAAAAAAAGGAACTGGAGAGCAGACGCCAAGGGCTGCCTTATATGCCCTCCGGGGACGGAGGGGCGTGGCTACCGCCAAAATTTAAACTTCAGCTTGGGAAGAGTTTCCGTTGGGACCTGCGCAGGCGCAGCCTCTCCATTAGTGTGCATTCACAGAGTACACGAAGAAAAAAAATATTGTAAGAAATAAATAAATAAAATTATCAACCAACAGTGTGTTGATAAATCGCCTCCTTCTCCTTCTGTTGCCGCTTGGGCTCCTTTTCTCTCCCTACGGCTTCTCCTTCCTCCCTTCCTTAGGCTGTAAATTGTAATTTTTTATTATTTATAATTTTTTTTAGAGTTTATTGAAAAACCGCAAAACAGCGAATCCACAAAAAGTGAACCGCGAAGTAGTGAGGGAACACTGTATGTCAATTCTGTGTACTCTTTGGACACTTCCTTAAGTTGTCAAAAGGGAATTTGAGAATCACAGGTACTAACCACAATGCTCATACTGAAAGATATCTAAGTATAATGCTCCAGCTTTAGTCTGATTCATAGGCCTTCTGCCCCTTATTCCATCATTTTGGTTCTGTGCTGCTGCTCACATTCCACAGGCTTTTATGAAAACATACATCTTGGATAGTTTATACTAAAAGTTCCTTCCAATAAATGCCTAACAGTTCTGTTCTTAAATCTTACAATTTCTTTACTATACAAAAGTTATCCCAAGTGTTTCCGATCTTGTAGTTACTACTGTAACTTGCCAAAATGTAAGAAGAACCAAATTCCTGGAGAGAAAAAGCCCAGCACTGTGCAGAGACAGGAAATTAAAATTGTTCACACAAAAATCTTGGCACAAGACACAGAGCTGCTTTCTGTCCTGTTTTTGTGTTTTGTTTTTTGTTCAAGGCTTCTAGATTTCACATATTTGGGGAAGAGAGAATTGAGTTTGACAGTGGACTATAAATAAAGTTGTGCGTAATTTGGGAGACTACTGCAATAAAGCTTTTATCAATCTTCTTGTTAAAAACAAGTTTCTATTTGATAAACATACTGATATGTCTTTTTAAACGGAACAAACCACAAATGAAAAATGTTTCAAAATGGAAGCTAAAACTGTAATAATTGTATCTATCAGGGATGATATAAGATTGATTTTCTGCTCCCCCAAAATGATATAGGCCAGGCATGAGCAAACCTCTGTTTGTTCATGGCTGATAGGAATTGTAGGAGTTGAAGTCTAAAACACCTAAAGGCCCAAAATTTGCCCATGCTTGATGTAGACTAAACAGATGAATTACATTAGCTCCTGGATATAATTTGTATCAAGATGCTTTGTGAGGTCCAATAACTCCAGATGGAAAAGTATTTGTATAATCTATCATTCCACAGGTCAAAACTCATGTGTGACTAAGGAAAAGCCAATGGATTAGATCCATATATAGGAGGTGGCTCAAGTAAGCTAGTCCCTGCCTATTTCTTCCCAACGTGCTCTGTCTTATCAAAACATATCCACAGGCCAGTAGGGTGTGATTTCGTCTATGGTCCATAGAAAAGATAGAAGGAAATCCTGAAAACGGGGTGAAACATCATCTATGTTGGAGAGCTCCAGCTTTCAAGGTTGATTATAACTATAAAGTTTCATTTCCCATTCCAGTCCTCTACACCAAGGCTTCTTAAACATTTCAACCACTTTTGGCCCAAGAAATTTTATGTGTCCCTGGGTATATACAGTGGGGGGGGGGGGGGAGTATTTAGTCAGATACCAATTCTACAAGTTCTCCCACTTAAAAAGATGAGAGAGGCCTGTAATTGACATCATAGGTAGACCTCAACTATGACAGACAACATGAGAAAACACATCCAGAAAATTACATTGTCTGATTTTTCAGGAATTTATTTGCAAATTACAGTGGAAAATAAGTACAAACAAGCAAGATTTCTGGGTCTCACAGACTTGTAACTTCTTCTTCAAGAGACTCCACTCATTACCTGTAGTAATGGCACCTATTTGAACTTGTTATTAGTATAAAAGACACCTGTCCACAACCTCAAGCAGTCACACTCCAAACTCCACTATGGTGAAGACCAAAAAGCTGTCTAAGGACACCAGAAACAAAATTGTAGCCCTGCACCAGACTGGGAAGACTGAATCTGCAACAGACAAGCAGCTTGGTGTGAAGAAATCAACTGTGGGAGCAAGAATTAGAAAATGGAAGACATACAAGACCACTGATAATCTCCCTCGATCTGGGGCTCCACGCAAGATCTCACCCCGTGGGGTCAAAATGATCACAAGAACTGTGAGCAAAAATCTCAGAACCACAAGGTGGGACTTAATGAATGACGTGCAGAGAGCTGTGACCAATGTCACAAAGGCTACCATCAGTAACACACTATGCCGCCAAGGACTCAGATCCTTCAGTGTCAGACGTGTCCCTCTGCTTAAGCCAGTACATGTCCGGGCCTGAATGAAGTTTGCTAGAGAGCATTTGGATGATCCAGAAGAGTACTGGGAGAATGTCATATGGTCAGATGAAACCAAAGTAGAACTGTTTGGCAGAAACACAACTCATTGTGTTTGGAAGAGAAAGAATGCTGAGTTGCATCCAAAGAACACCATACCTACTGTGAAGTGTGGGGGTGGCAACATCATGCTTTGGGGCTGTTTCTCTGCAAAGGGACCGGGGCAACTGATCTGTATACATGAGAGAAGGAATGGGGCCATGCATCGTGAGATTTTGAGTGCAAACCTCCTTCCATCAGCAAGGGCACTGAAGATGAAACCTGGCTGGGTCTTTCAGCATGACAATGATCCCAAGTACACTGCCAGGGCAACGAAGGAGTGGCTTCCTAAGAAGCATTTCAAGGTCCTGGAGTGGCCTAGCCGGTCTCCAGATCTCAACCCTATAGAAAACCTTAGGAGGGAGTTGAAAGTTGGCCAACATACCAGCAACAGTGTGTGCCAACCTTGTGAGGACTTACAGAAAACGTTTGACTTCTGTCATTGCCAATAAAGGATATATCACAAAGTATTGAGATGAACTTTTGTTATGGACCAAATACTTATTTTCCATCATAATTTGCAAATAAATTCATGAAAAATCAGACAATGTGATTTTCTGGATGTGTTTTCTCATGTTGTCTCTCATAGTTGAGGTCTACCTATGACGTCAATCTTTTTAAGTGGGAGAACTTGTACAATTGGTATCTGACTAAATACTCCCCCCCACACTGTAGGTATATAATAAAACAGGTATAAAATTCAGACATTTATTGGTAACAAATCAGCATTTGCAGGGGTTGTTAAAATCACTGATTTTCCTTTTTATGAAGAAAAACAACTCAAGTGGGGTTAGTATTCACCATTTCCTTTGTGTCTGCAGTCATCTGGCTCAAATCCATAGAATTTCAGAATCAGATGAAATCTTGGAGGTCATTTTATTGATCTACAGCAGGCATGGAAAAACTTCAGCTCTTCAGGTGTTTTGGACTTCAACTCCCACAATTCTTAACAGTCAGTAACACAAAAAATAGCTCATAACACTCCAAGGCGTTGGAACAATACAGCTAAAATCTCTTTCCTTGTGATTCCCACATATTCGTTCTGGTCAAGAGAGAACAGCCCTTTAATGGCCAAAAAGGCTACAATGATATCTCCTCCTCCTTCTGAATAAGTGCACCCAGTTCTTTCATCCCTTCATATATGGCTTTCTTTCAAGGCCATGCTCCAACTTGATCACTTCATCCACTATACATGCTATTATTTCTACATGCTTTTAAAAAATATTTTACTCAGAACCGAAGATAGTGATGCAGAAATGGTTTCATAATATGCAAGAGATTGATCAGATGAACTCATGGGTGTTAATGTATAACTTGATTATTGCATCATTTTCTAAAATCATACAATAGATCGGTTTCTTTACACTTGAAATTCAGAAAACAGGTACTTTATTTATTTATTTACCCAATTTGCACCCACCTTTCTCACCCCAGAAGGGACTCAATGCGGCTTATTGCCAAAAAACAAAACACAAGCTCCATTGTATCAAGGGAAATAGATTTCTTACTATTTCACATTCTTTACAAGTGTGACCGGGTAATTTTCTCCTTTCTTCTTTCTTCCGCACAACCTCAATGTGAGGGAAATCTAATACAGTATTCCTTCTGAAAAGACAAGCATTGCAAAAGCTTTTGAAGACCGTATTTTGTACAAAGGAACTATATTGATTTAACATTTTATCAAGTTATATAATTTTGCATATGGTTTGTAATTAGTTATAACGCATTCCTTTGCCTTTCATCTTCCTTATACCATAAATACTGGAACATTGAAACAGTTTTTATACATGGACAAGCACATGTACAATGTCATAATGCAAACAATTTTGGATAAAAATAATAAAAATAATAGACAGCTAATATTGATTTATCTTAGCTGTCTACTAAAACTGAAAAAACAAAGCTTATACTTCTATAAAGAAAATCACTTGGGAATATGGTTTTACAGAGACAATAGAAAATAACACATTGATTTTATCATGCAAAATTGGCAAGTGCTCCATCTTTATGCTTTATGTTTTCCCACTCACTTTATATTAGTTAGAAAGCTTTATTATTTTTCCTTTTTTATTTATCATTACACAAAAGATAAATGTTCACAAACATGTTACATGTACCTTTCATCACCTTTAAAATATGGCTCCACAAAAGCCTTCTGTTTGGTTTTATCTTGTTTGTCTTCTTTCCCTAAAATAGATAAATAACATGCCATACATTTAAACATTACTAGAAAGCCCAATTGTATTATAAACTGCAGAAACTGGCTGTCTATAGATTCCTCCCTTCTTGAAAACAATAGTTTTTAATCCCTTGAATGTCAATTCTAAGTTGTTGAGGGAGGGGACAAAAAAACATAAAGGACTCCTCTCAAACGTGCATTTAAACTTGTTCTCAGCCCAAGTTGGTTACGTATAATATAAACAATATAAAAGTGAACAAATACTCTGTAGATTTTTCTTGACTGATGACATGTTATTTTCTTCCTCTTCCTCCTCAAAAGACTCTTCATTGTTATGTCCTGGAAACTTGTCATCTTCTAAGTAGGACTTATATTCTTCATATGTTGTCTGATCAAATATTTCAGATAAGGTATCATTTTTTCTTTTCTCTCCTTCTACAAACAAAAGTAGTAATGATTACTAAAATCATCCTAGAAAATAGGAACTATTTATTTGTGTTTTTATCTGAAAGTGAGCAAAATGAAGTATGTTCTGCTGCTAGTTTTGCTATCAACTTTAACTTCCATGACTCAATGCTATGAACTCCTGAGAGTTAAAGAGCTGGAAAAATGACTTTATTGGACTATGGGTACATCAACACTGTAGAATGAACGCAGTTTGACACCACTTTAACTGCTATAGCTCCATGCTATGAAATCACAGGAGCCTTCTCTGCCAGAGTGTTAGCGTCTTTCCAAATTACAAATCTCAAGGACTTCCGGTGGTGGGCTGATGGCTGCAGGCTGGGTCCACTGAGGGCTCTCAGTGTGCCAACCGCTAAGTCGACCTGGTAGAGCACTAGCTCCCTCTCAAACCCCACGGATCGAGGTGGGAAGAGACGCTTGACCTGGTGGGTTACTTCGACGGCCCCAGCGACTCCCATCCCTCAAGGGTGAGGGTCAAGAGGGCCCGAAGATCCCCCGGTCGGCGGGTCGACAAGCGGGAAGCGAGTTTAAAACTTGCACCGGCTGCAAGCCCCATGCTACACCAGAGAACATACGTGAGAAGAAAGGAAGAGGTAAGTGGCAGAACTCCACTACCTCATTAACTCATCAAGTAGTCCAGAAGAAGAAGGTTTGAAATTTGCTCGGCAGCTCGGGAGGATAATAGCAAACGGCGGGCTGGAGAGAACCGCGGGGGAGTAGAGAGGAAAAGAGAAAAAGACCCTTATGGAAAAGACAGTGATATAGAGAGGGAGGTTCCTCTCTCTTACCCTACGGTTATCAATCTTGTTAAGATATTGGAGTCTGGATGCCATGCTGGACTGATAACAATCATCTTCTTTAAAACAACTGAGACGGAAGCGGCTGGAAAGGAGGGGGGAGGAGAAACAGAAGACAGAAAGAGACTCAGGCTGACGCAATCCCTTCAACATTGCCTGGAAGGAGATGGTGCCACATTAATAAACCTCCCCTAGGAGAAGACAAGTTCCGGATAACAAAGAAATAAAACATCAAGTAAACGGAAACAGGTGAGCGCCCTGACGAAGGCTTGGCGGAGATCAAAGGAATTTGGACTGGCAGCGGAGAGTGGAGAGCCGCAGCGAGCCTTTAGACCCAGTGCTAGTGAGCAGGAGAGGTGGTTTTAAAAGACCCACGGCCAGCTATAAGGACAGACCTAGGGGTCTAGGCTTGGGAAAAGGAGAGTCCGCTTCAGAGTTGAGCGGTCTGAGCGAAATCCAAATCGGCGGTAACAAAGGGAAAAGGACATGCACAGAGGTTAGAGCCTCAAAAGAAAAGTAGTGAAGGTTGACTCTGCGCCAAGCGCCTAACAAGGCAGGTGCATGACATAACAACTAGTACCTCAAAAGGGGGTATAGGCAATAGCCTTACCCCGGATTCTGCCATTGGTGAAGGAAATGTAGCTGTACAGACTCAGACTACATTGGAGGTCTGACTTACATAAGGGAATTTAAAGTCTAATTTAAAGTCTAAGTTTAAGTTATTTTATAAGAAAGATGGCATTCTCCAAATGGAAACCAGATAAAGACTCCAAAGACACAAAAATCCCCACGCGTAGATCTTCTTTACCAGAAGAGGGAAGCTTAGCTGATATTCTCCGAGAAATTAGGAAAATTTCGGATAAACAAGATTTACTTCAGAAGGAAGTGCAATCGATAGCCAGAAAGCAAGACCTACAGCAAAAGATGCTTCAAGAGGAGATATCTGAATTGAAAAAGGAAATCCGAGAGGAATTGGGAGCAATAAAAAAAGAAACAAAGGAAAACACAACTGGTATCAAAAATCTTAGAGCAGAAAACAGGAAACTTGATAATGAGCAAGCTCAATTAAAGAAAAAAATGGACTATCTGGAGGAAAAAGAGGAAAAGCTTGGGAAAATTCAAGAAAAGATGGAGTTCCACTCGCTGGAATTCCAACTACGATTCAGAAATGTCCAGGAGGATAAAGATGAAAATATTGGATGGATAATCACCCAATTAACAGCCAGACTGTTAGATTGCACAGAACAAGAGGCGTGTGGACAAACTGATAGGGTATACAGAATCCAAACAAACTACTCAAAACACAACAAGGCAATTAAAGATGTAATAGTCAATTTTTTTGAAAAAAACCACCAGGGATGAAATTCTGAGGAGGAATGCCTCTAAACCAATATTCTATAAGGACAGGAAAATAATCATTTTAAGGGAAATTCCACAATCAACGTTGAACAGAAGAAATATTACTTTCTGACAGACACACTCAAAAGACTTCAAATAAAATTCAGATGGGAAAAATTTGAAGGTCTAATGGCGACCTATAAAGGGGAAAAAATATGGATAAAAACGGAGGAAGAAGCTAAACTTTTCCAGAAGACACTCAAGAGAGAAATGAACTCAGAAGAGAATTCACCCATGTCAGGACATGGTATGAACACCAAGGGAAAAAAAGAAGAAGATTTTTCTCACCCAGAGAAGAGGATAAAGCTGCGACTCAAACGGACACCCTGAGGGATCAAGCAGAAGAGGGGGAAAATGAGGAGGAAGAGGATGAAGAGGAACCCATTGATGACGACGATACTACACCAAAAGATGAGTAAAGTTAGTCTCCCATTGAAATGCTATTCTAACAATGTGAACGGACTAAACTCACCAAACAAACGTAGAAGACTCTTTAACACTCTAAAGAAGGGAAGATACAATATTATAGCTCTGCAGGAAACCCACATTGATGCTAATCATATCTCATATTTTAAAAAGAGTTATTTAGGGAAAGAATTTTCTGCCGCAGATACGGTCAAAAAAAGAGGGGTGGTTTTGTATATTGATCAAGCAATACCAGCAGAAGAGCAGTTTAAAGATAAAGAAGGAAGAATAATAGCAATCAGAGCAGAAACAGCAGGGGAAAAAATCTTAATTTGTAATATATACGCACCGAATGGTCCTAAGACAAAATTTATTAAATTTCTAAGGGAAAACATCGCCAAAATTGAATTCGACCACATTATAATACTAGGGGACTTTAATGGAGTCTTAGATACTGTAAGGGACACATCCAGAACAATAAAAAAGAGAAAAATACAGGCGCTCTAAAAGACGATAATGATTTGATAGATGTATGGCGAGAGCAGAACCCTGGGGGGAAAGACTACACATACTTTTCAAGCAGACATAGGATGTGGTCGAGAATCGACATGGTCTGGGTGTCGAAATCCTTAGCAACAAAAATTGAAAATATAAAAATTCTAAGTAGAGACCTATCTGACCACTGTCCACTGCTGCTAGAAATTAATAAAAAGTCTACTTTTAAAAAGTGGAGACTTAACGAAAACCTACTAAAACAGGGGAATGACATTGAGAAAATTAAGAATATGACTAAAGAATATTTTAACTATAATGACACCAAAGAAATGAGGCCGCAAATCATCTGGGATGCCTTCAAGGTAGTGGCAAGGGGCTTCCTGATACAGTTAAACGCCAGTAAAAGAAAGCAGAAGGAATTAGAGATGGTAAAACTAAACAATGAAATAGAGGGGAAGGAAAAAGATTTAAAAGCTAACCCAAGGAATCAATCAACAAAAAGAGCATTAGATGTACTAAGAAAACGGAAAGCAAATTGGGATATGGAAAAAATTGCTAACCAGATAAAATGGGTTAAACAAAATGCATTCGAAAATGCAAATAAACCAGGTAAATGGTTAGCAAGATTAATCAGGAAGAAAAGACAAAACCAACAAATAATTGCAATTAAATCAAAAGGGAAAATCGTTACCAGTGATGAGAATATCAGAGAAGAATTTAAAACATTTTATGAAAAGCTCTATACAAAAGAGACGATCAATCCGGAAAAGATAATGGAATACTTGGGGAAACAAAATTTGGGGATGATTACAGATGCGTAAAGATTGAATCTAAATAAAGAAATTACGAAAGAGGAAATCCTTAAGGCAATTAACAGTTTTGAAAGTAATAAGGCTCCAGGTCCGGATGGTTTCACCATAGCTTTTTATAAAATAGGTCAGGAAGAAGTAATTCGCTTCTTATGTAAATTAATGAATCAGGCATTGCAAGAAAAAATTATCCCAGAAACATGGAAAGAAGCAATAATAATAATGATCCCTAAGGAAAATTCGGACGGATTGGATGTACAAAATTATAGGCCTATCTCATTATTGAATACAGACTACAAAATTTTTACTAAAATCTTAGCAAATAGATTGAAAGAATTTTTAGAGGAATGGATTGGGGAGGATCAAACAGGGTTGCTATCAGCCAGAAATATTAAAGATAATGTGCGAATAATAATAGATGCAATCGAATATTACGAACAAAATAGTCAGAAAGAAGTAGGCTTTTTGGCATTAGATGCTGAAAAAGCATTCGATAACTTAAACTGGAATTTCTTTAAATTACTGCTACAGGAATTAGATTTTGGCTTCCAATTTCGAAATGGAATAAACAGCATCTATGAAGAGCAGTGGGCAAAAATACAATTAAATGGATCAGAGTCAACAAAATTCAAAATTAATAAAGGAACGAGACAAGGGTGCCCCCTATCTCCCCTAATTTTTGTCTTTGCATTGGAAGTTTTATTAAGAGCCATTAATAGAGATGAAAAGTTACAAGGAATCAGATTAGACAATAGGGATTACAAATTTCGAGCCATTGCTGATGACCTTATTTGTATTATTGAAAATCCCAGAAAGAGTATACAAGATTGGTTAAGTAAAATTGACGAGTTTGGAAAAGTGGCAGGTCTAAAAATTAACAGCAAAAAAACAAAAATATTAACGAAAAATATGTCAAAAGAAAAGCAAAAAGAGTTATATGACATTTCGGGGCTGGAGATTCCTGCTAAGATAAAATATTTAGGTATTTGGCTCTCAGCGAAAAATAACAAACTTTTAGATTTAAATTACTTGTCTAAATGGAAAGAAATTCACAGCGATCTGGAGAAATGGAGTAACTTAAACGTGTCGTTAATGGGCAGAATTGCCATAATCAAAATGAATGTTCTCCCAAAAATGCTGTACATGTTTCAAAACATTCCAATTATAAGGAAAGCCACCCTACTAAACAATTGGCAAAAAGAAATTATGAAATTTATCTGGAAAAAAAAGAAAGCCAGAATAAAATATAGTACAATGATTTCACCTAAAAAGCAAGGGGGATTTGGCGTACCGGATTTAAAATTATACCATGACGCCTGCGCTCTCAATTGGATTACAGAATGGACTAAATTGAAACAAATTAAAATCTTGAATTTGGAGGGACATGAATTAAGGAGAGGATGGCATGGTTATCTTTGGTATAACAAATCAAAAATTGAGAAGCAATTTGGTAATCACTTCATAAGATCTTCATTAATTAAAATTTGGGATAAATATAAAAGGCAATTTCATACCAACCCCCCCCCCCCCCCCCCCCGGCTTTCTCCATTAGAAGCAAATCACCGTAGATTATTAGGGTGGAGAGATTGGCCGACTTATAAAGAAATCTTAAATTCAGCACTCAACACAAATACCACTCCAAAGTTAAAAGATCTACAAGAAATCCAATCCATTAATAGGAATGTAACGTGGTATCATTACTTTCAAATTAAGGAATCCTATAAAAAGGACAACCCGGAAGGTTTTGAAACTGAACAGGGTTTCTGGGATAGAATCTGTCAGTCCAACAAAAAAGTTATATCCATATTATACAGTAAATTATTGGAATGGGAGTTACAATCAGAGGGCACAACAAAAGCAATGATTCAGTGGGCAAACAACATCGGCCGCCCTATTTATATACATGAATGGGAATCTATTTGGAGAAAAAAGATAAAATACTCTTATTCTACAGATATGAAAGAAAACTGGCTCAAAGTACTGCATAGGTGGTATCTGACACCCAAAAAGATAGGGCTAATGTATAAAAAGGCTAATAACAAATGCTGGAGGTGTAAAACACAAATCGGCTCATACCACCATATGTGGTGGAATTGCAAAAAATTAGAGAAATTTTGGACGATGGTACTAGAGGAAAGTAACAAAATCTTAAAAACAAATTTTAAAAAAGCACCTGAACTCCTATTGCTAGGGTTATACGATCAATCAATTATGGTAGATAGAAATACAGATAAATTATTCACCTTCTGTATCACTGCAGCGAGAATGCTGGTCGCAAAGCAATGGAAAAGTGAAAATGCACCAACAAAAGAAGCATGACTGGGAAAATTGATTGAAATAAAGGATATGGACAAATTAACTTTTTTGCTGAGGAAGAGTAATGGAAGAGCGATGAAGGACACGGACGGGTCTCCACTTGAGGACTACATTAAGAAAATTACATCTAAAAATTGATAAGGGAACTTATAACAAAAAGACGTACAAAGATCGGAAGAACACCCCCCCCCCCCTTTTTGGGTCCACTATTCACATTCCTTACTGTATTTTCTGTTTCTCATCCCCTTTTCTCCCCCTTATCAATCCTTATCACTCCCCCCTCCCTTTTGTGTGTGTGAGGAGTGTTGCACTTGTTTTATTGTTGTTTGTTACTGTATGTTGTTATGATGTATGTACATAACTTTTCAATAAAAATATCTAAAAAAACCAAAAAAAACAAATTAGAAATCTCAAGAATTCCATAGCACTGAGCCATGGCAATTAAAGCTGTGTCGAACTGCATCAATTCTACAGTATATGAATGAAGTCTATGGTTGCAGATCTATCCATAGACACCTTTATGAATCTTCAGCCTACCAGCACAAGAATTATTGTCTTGTTTTTAATCAACAGCTAGACTTTTATTATTCAAACAATCGGACAAAAATATCCTTACCTGGACAGTCTGCTTCTACCTTTTCTCGATTTTTCATTAATAGAATACTATCATTGACATACGTGTAGTCAACGTCCATGGTCTCTGCTCCATTTCTTGTTTGGCTATCTTCCTGTTGGGCAACATAGTTACAAAATAATTATAATAAACAAATGTTATGATATCACAACCTAATACAGTAGAGTCTCACTTATCCAACATAAACGGGCCGGCAGAACGTTGGATAAGTGAATATGTTGGATAATGAGGAGAGATTAAGGAGAAGCCTATTAAACATCAAATGAGGTTATGATTTTACAAATTAAGCACCAAAACATCATGTTACACAACAAATTTGACAGAAAAAGTAGTTCAATATGCAGTAATTCTACATAGTAATTACTGTACTTACGAATTTAGCACCAAAATATCATGATGTATTGAAAACATTGACTACAAAAATGCGTTGGATAATCCAGAACGTTGGGTAAGCGAGTGTTGGATAAGTGAGACTCTACTGTACATAATATTCACTTTTACAAAGGTGGCCAATGTACCTGTATCAGAAATACAAAAAAAATGTTTTTAACGTTGAGCTTTTTGGTATTCGGCAAGATTATAAGCTCTGCAAAACCGGTTCCTTGAGCAGCATTCTTTCTTGTGAATTCTATAATGCACAAACTCTCGAGTCAAAGCCTCAGCACCTTCTATAATACCCAAGAAACTAGAAATGCATCTTTCCTAGTTAAAAGTTGTTGGAACAAGGCTTGTGGCTCTTTTATGATATATTACAGTGATTAAGGGAGCAATGGATGTCCAAAAGTGAAGACAACTGTTGAAGAAATTTCTGAACTGGACCCCTCTTAATGAATTTTAAAAGCTGTTTGGGAATGTGAGTGGTTCTACTAAATGGAATAATACATCTAAGGAAGGCAATCAACACAAACATCACATTTACAAAGAAAAAAAGAGTAAGTAATTTACATCGTTTTTAATACTAATGATGTTTAATTCTGTTTTAATATTTGTATATTTTAAGTTGTATTGGAATGTTTTTAGTGTACGCTGCTTTGAGTCTCCTTGTGGAGAGAAAAAGCGGGATACAAATAAGCATAATAATAATAATAATAATAATAATAATAATAATAATAATAATAATAATAATTTATAGTTCAACTAATATTCTCTGAAAATGGGCTCAAAAAGATGCACAGGGTAACTTTTCTGGGTAAAGAACAAAAAGGGATGAAAACATTATATACTACACAGTACAGAATAGTAACAAAGGTTTGGGAAAGGAAATGTTATATTCCTGATTTACTTTGAGTCAGCATTAACAGACAAAACTATAATATAGTTCAGTTTGTTCTGTCAGCTGAATAGGTCACATTTTAAAACAGCTTACTTTTGTATCTATCAGCGTGACATCCATTTTGTATTGGGAAAGGTCAGCTCCTGGGTCTACACTCCACTGCACACTTTCCAAGGATGGTTTATCTTTAAGGAAAACAGAATAGAACAAGTATGCAAAAACTCCAAGAATACAATACATGAGATGGGTGGAAAAATTACAGGCTCACAGGATGAATGTAGCCCTCAAAGATTGGTTCCCACCTCTACAAGTGCTAAATTAGAGCAGAAGAACACCCTAAGAAAACACCCTTAAAACAAGCATTTCCTGTCTCTTTTAAAGGTGTATTTCTACCACTGAATTGTAACCTGGCAAACATAAGGATGTAGCTACTAGAAAGTTCAAGCAACGGAACTAACAGAAATGGCCAATCTATGATATACAGTATGGACAAAGAACAACACAAATCATATGCAATGGCCAGTACAGGCCTTGGGTGCACTGAATATGGAAAGCTTTTTGAATGTATTGATGGATTTACCTTATTTTTAGCCCTATAAAGGGACCCAAGGCAGTTAACAATAAATATGACAATGCAAATTAAAATAATAAAAAAAGAAAATGGAAGAAGTGAAGATATGATTCTAAGAGAGATGATATGTCAAAACAACTGTGTTTAGATTACAGTAACATCAATAAAGTTATCGAGTACATACACCCAACATTCTCACTATTTTAGTAATTTACTAATAAAAAAGATACCTTCCTCATTGTGGCACTGTGTCGTTTTTGTCAGTCGGCAAGGATTTGGCTGAAGGACAGAAGCCGGCTCACCTATTCCAAGTCCTGACCGTAGTCTCTTATTTTTTGGTTCACGGTCACCAGATACCTGTCCATACAATTAAAATGCCAACAATATCAGCACTAATCTTCAAAGGTTTGAATTCTCTAATTTGTTCATAATTCCTGTTAGCTAATTGTTTTAATCTTCTGACCTCTACTGCAGATACACAAATAAGCCACGTAAAAATATTCCTGAGAATTCAGTACTATGTGATCTTTCTTTACGGCAAATTATTTTAGCACGGAAAAGAGAAAAAGAGAAAATTCCTTCCCAGCAACTGCAGATTATTATTTACTCTCAATAAAACTCTTGAGCACAAACATACCTTCTTAACTCCAGAGATGTCTGATGGTAAGTCGTCATCAGGCAATGCTGGTTTACGAAAGGCAATGGTTTCCTCCTTAACATGTACTTCATCTTCTCTCTCTGGGGATGCTTTTCTGAGAGATTTCAGGATTGCTTCCTGTATACAGGGATCCTCTTGTGAGTCTTCGTTCATTAAGCAGTGACCATTGATTGTTTTAGATGAAGAAACTTTTGCTTGTGGTTGGAAAACATCATGGAGCGTTGTCTGCTTCAACTTGGCTTTGGAGGTCTCAGCACTTATGTGGGATTTTTCTTGACAGCGAAAACCAGAAAAGTGA
The DNA here is from genome assembly GCF_035594765.1 of Anolis carolinensis. NCBI lineage: Eukaryota > Metazoa > Chordata > Lepidosauria > Squamata > Anolidae > Anolis > Anolis carolinensis. Next base: position 56,900,475 of record NC_085844.1, read on the forward strand.
TTAGACAGATCTAACGGCTTATCACTCGTATTATCTCTATTGACAACAGGAGGGATGTCTGTATGAGAGGGAAAGGCATTCTCTTTTTCACAGCTAATCACATGCTTGCTTCTCTCACCACCCTTCTTTCTTTTAGGACACCGGCTTCCTAACAGTTTCTGTGATGCGGGAAGGTAGTCACTCTTAGCTCTCTCATCTTTATCTAAAAGTGTGTTGGTCACACAGGTTATGTGTTCATCTGCATTCTGCTTCAGAACCACTTGCTGACTAGTTGGAGGCTGGCTGATAATAACTGAAGCTATTTCAATCTCAGGGTTAAATGGTGCAAGGAAAGCAACATCTTCAGATTTTGATCTCGCTTTCTCAGATCTAAAAAGGGCAGAATTGTTCACTGGGTTGGTTTTCAGATTTGACTTACGTCCTGCTGCTAGCACAGAAGGGGAAAGACTCGTGTTCATGCCCAAGTTGCTCTTCATGTTGGCAGATGCTCCAAAAACAGGAGAAGCTGCCTTAGAATCCCAGTCTATAGACAGAGAAGCATCCTCGTGCGGATCTGAAAATCTGAGCACAAGTTAAAAGTTTACAGTTTTTATTTTGCTTAGCAGGCATAGGCAAACTTTGGCCCTCCAGGTGTTTTGACCTCAACTCCCACAATTCCTAACAGCCAGAAAGCTGTTTGGAATTATTATGTGAGTTGAAGTCCAAAACCTCTGGAGGACCAAAGTTTGCCCATGCCTGGTTTGATGGGAAATATTACAAAAAATCAGTGCACTGAGAAAAATAACACCCAGCATAAGGTACAGTGTTTTTTAAATGTTGACACTTTTAGAAGTGTTAAATTTACCAATCAGAACTTGGTGTATAAAATACAGGATGCTAGTGGTTCTGACACTGATGATGATGTTTATTTATACCCCTCTCCACAAGGAGACTCAAAGCAGCTTACATTAAAAGCATTTCAGTACAATTTAAAATCTACAAATATATAAACATTAAAACAGAATTAAATATCAAAGGTATTTTAAAAATGCAGTAAAATCAATAAATACATATTCAAACTAAAAATCATAGCAACCCCCGACCTAAGCTCAAAAATCGTCTTCTTTAAAAGCCTGAATAAAAAAGTTTTAGCCTGCCACCGGAAGGACAAGCTAAACCCAGACAATTGACCACCATTCTGCTATAACATCCAAATCCTTTATTTTACTTCTGACATATAATATTTCTACAATATCTATTTGTGATTTTCTTTTAAATGTGTGAATTTTAACCCAGGTATGCCTTGATGTGTGAATTTTCTATGTTATGTTCACTTCATTAGGATAATATTTTGCATCCAGACTGGGTGAAACTATTCTATACAAGTTTACATATTTTCATATGTAAGCTTTTTAAATGAATTTAATTATAGTACTTTTTACTTATTTAATTAAAATGCTCAGATACTGCGACATAACCATTGCCCTCTGGTAAATTAAAGTAAAAAAATAATAATACTGAAATACCCACAACCAATTAACAATGAAATAAAGCATGAAAATGCTGAAATCAAACTACAGTATAATATAATAAGAATCACAAACTGTTCACCAGCAGGTCTTACTTTAAAACACCATTAAAAGACAATTAAAGAAGCAATATAAATTGTGGCATCTTTTTTGAAAACAATATTTGCCTTACTCAGAAAAAGAAATCAGTGTTGTGTCAAGCAATCACCTCAGTGGAAAGCATTTTACAACCAGGATGATCTTGGATGAGAAGGTTCTATCCCTGGTAACTCTCAAACTGCATTCCATTTGGCAGGTGAATTTATGAAGGGGCTTTTCAATTTTTCAAACTTTAAAACTTACCCCAAGTTGTCAACATTACTTTCACGACAGTTGTAAAGCACATTTTTTCTGGAATCTCCTTGTGGTTTCTTCTGATGCCTCTATGAAAAGCAACACAATTTTACAAAGAATTTCAAACATTTTGTGATTCCTCCTAAGCACATTTTAAAATGGCCCAATCCATTTGGATCCAATGTGTGCATAATCATTTTTTTAAGTTAAAATTCTCAGCAATCACACTTTGGAGTTGGATTTGCATTTAAACACCACAATAGCTGACTGGAATACATGGATAATCTAGTTGTTCATGTAACTTTACATCTATCTAATAATGTGACTGCAGATGTCAATTTCTTTGAGCACAAAGCCACCAACTGGTTGTATACAATGTGAATATGTGATCATTCTTTCAATAAAAATAGTAATTAGACATTACTATGTTTTTGACCTATAACCAAAGGATCTCATTTGAATTTTATCAATACAATCTATAGAAAAGTTATAGTTCATCCAAAAAATGTATGCTCAATGTTAAAAAACAAACAGACAAGCTGCTTAAGTTCAGATGTCTACATGTTCATCCCTACTCTTAGAAATGTTTTCTAGTAAACCATGCACATCCAAACCCTTACAGGCAGTCCCCAGGTCACGAGCAAAATAGGTCCTGTAGGTCTGTTCTTAAGATGAATTTGTATGTAAGTCGGAACAGGTACATTTGTTAAGTGTAACTCCAGCCATAATTTTTAGCTCTGGATAGTATGGGAAAGGGTGAACACCATTGTGGTGTTTGTTTTGTTGGCTGTGTTCCTGTTCAGAAGATTTCACCTCACTTTCTGTCCCTGTGATAGTTGGAATTTGAAAAAATGGCTTGTTGTGGAAATAAAGATTGGTGCTGAAGCTTCAGTGGAGACATCTTTTCCCCATGATAACTCTTTCAGGAGTCAATTTCCCTTCCAAGGGGTAGATTTTTCTCGCTTCCTGTTGTTTCACTCCCGTATTTAACTATGAATAATTTGATGTTTGTAACTTGGGGTCTGCCTGTAATTCAATTTACTAAACAATTTATCAGGCAAATATGGCATAAACTTATTAACAAGGATTTAGACATGCTAGCAATTGCACTCTGCAATATATATATATATATATATATATATATATATATAGAGAGAGAGAGAGAGAGAGAGAGAGAATTATTTATTTATTTATTTACAGCATTTATATTCCGCCCTTCTCACCCCGAAGGGGACTCAGGGCGGATCACATTGCACATATAGGCAAACATTCAATGCCTTTTAACATAGAACAAAGACAAACAAACATAGGCTCCGAGCGGGCCTTGAACTCATGACCTCCTGGTCAGAGTGATTCATTGCAGTGATTCATTGCAGCTGCTCTCTAGCCTGCGCCACAGCCCGAGCCCAATTGATTTAATTGCTGCCAATAACAGTTGTATTTTTGCTGAGTTATTTGGTGAAACAAGCAGAATGAAGGCTTTTTTCCAACTTCCCATTCTCTGGAGAATTAATCCATCAACATGTGACGGATCATAAAATATAATACTCACAATCTCATCAAGTCCAAGTGTTTCTGCAACAACGGTAGCCAAATTAAAAGGTGATGTTTTGTCTGGGCAGTCTCCCTTCACTTCCTCAGCTGCACCAAGGAAAAAAGAAATTATCAAGTCACACCATGTGGGATAACGTGCTTTCCAGTCTTGCTACTGGACTTTATAAGTGAATAGATCTAAAAGGATTTCATACATCTGACAACCATAAAAGCAGGGATAAATTATTTCCTATTTAAGAGTATTTTTGGAAGAGTATTTTGAATTGTCGGTTATACAAAAAGACACAATACTATAAGGCTTACTCTTTCTACTCACAGGTTCCTCTACAGAAAACATCTGAGTAAAGGGTGGCCTTCAACTATTCACAATAAAAACAATAAGAAAAAGCTCCATGAAAGATAAAACAAGTTAAAAGGATTCAGAAAAAGATTCTCTAGTGCCAAAATGATAAGAAGCAGACAATAATAATAATAATAATAATAATAATAATAATAATAATAATAATAATAATAAAGGCCACCCTACTAGGATCTGCACGCATCATCCAAAAATACATCACACAGTCCTAGACACTTGGGAAGTGTTCAACTTGTGATTTTGTGATACAAAATCCAGCATATCTATCTTGTTTGCTGTGTCATAATAAAATAATAATAATAATAATAATTTTATTTCTTACCCGCCTCTCCCTGCAGGTTACAACACAATTAAAAAATATGAACAGGTACCAAACATGCCTTGCTGGAGAAAACATCCTAGAGCCAGGGCAGCACCATTTCTACTTCAATTGGTAATTACATTTGGAAGAGGTCTCTAAAGATCTGGGCAGTTACGAGTGGACAAAGAGAGTCCTTAAAATCTACTAATTCCCAAGCCACAAATGGCTTTGAAGACAAAACAGAATGAGATTTTGCAGTGCCATATGGTTCAATGGTTCACTAAATATACCTAATACATTAATGCATTTTAGTTCAATACTACTCTCAGTTAAATGCAGGAAGGAGCATCGAAAAACACATGGGACAAGCTCCAACTTCACCTTCTACAATGTTACACTTGTCAGCAGTGCTTTCAAACCAAAGCATAATTGCCTGTTTGAAAGGGAAAGCTTGATTGCGTGTGTAATTTCCAAGATGGAGACATAAATTTTGTTTGTTGGTGCATACACTGTCATCAAGGATTAGAGCTAACTCCACACATTTCTGGAGGCCACTGAGGTATTTGGAAGTGAAAACCCAAAGAAGAGTAATGAATTGCTTGGCACCATCTACTTGATTCTTATTATCTGATGACAGATATTTTTGTAAAAAGAAAAACTGAAAGGCTGTGCAGGAAAATATAATTCCCATATTACAAAGCAGTGATACTTCTTTAAAACTTAGAAGAGTTCGTTTTCAAATGGAAAATCTATATAAAAATTGTTGAGTACAATGGCTTCAGTTTCCTTCTGTCACCACAGAAGGAAGGAGTTACTGTTTTTCTTTGCCCAAAAAATGGATAAAGGGAAAATCACTCCAAAGAGAGGTATTTAAACCAATTTATTGAATTCATTCCCACTATTATTAAACTGAATTTAAGGTAAAGGTAAAGGTTTTCCCCTAACATTAAGTCTAGTCGTGTCCAACTCTGGAAGTTGGTGTTCATCTCCATTTCTAAGCTGAAGAGCCAGTGTTGTCTGTAGACACCTCCAAGGTCATGTGGCCGGCATGACTACATGGAGTGTCGTTACCTTCCTGCCAGAGCAGTTCCTATTGATCTACTCACATTTGCATGTTTTCGAACTGCTAGGTTAGCAGAAGCTGGGGCTAACAGCGGGAGCTCACCCTGCTATCATATTCAAACCGCTGATCTTTCAATCAGAAAGTTCAGCAGTTCAGTGGTTTAAATGGAGTGCCACCGGGGGCTCCATTAAATTGAAATACAGGATGCCAAAACATACCGTATTTACTTGAGACTGGGGACAACTGTGGATCACAAGTATCTGCCACCAGTATTTCTTCTCCAGGGTGAGAATGTCTTTGAGTAGATGATAGTGGAATCTTTCCAAGCTCTTGAGAAAGATAAAATAATATTGAAAAAACAGATACAGCACTGTCACATAATAATATTTAGATGTATACAACAATCTTTGATTTGGTGTTGTATGCCTTCAAGTCCTTTCTTAATGTTTTCCCTCAAAATGACATTTCATACCTTAAAATTTTTAAGAAGCAGTAGCCATGTTGTCACTATACACAATAAACCAATTGTAGCTATACGAATATAACACGACTGTAATGTTACTATTGTCCATCAGGTGGTGGTATAAGGGAGTTAGAGATATTCTACGAGTAGACAGAATTCTGGAGTATGTTCATGAAATAAGCAGAATACAACTGCTAATCTGCTCAAAATTTTGAGTGTCATCTTTTCATGTTGTTAAAGGAATACTCTTTACCATTTTTGACAAAAATAATTCTGGCATTTGGGGGGGGGGGAGACTCTAAAAGATCATACCATGAGGTCTTCTAGTCTGTTCCAAATCTGTACATTTTTGTTCTGTATATCGGACGTGCCTGTTTTCTCGTTTTCGGCGCATTCGGCTAACCATTGAAATTGAAAGTGACTGAACAGGAGAGCTTGGAATACAACCTTCCATATATTGCTCTTGTTCCCTAAGAAAATCAAACAAAACCAGTAAGAAATTTTAATTCTATAATTATCATTTCAATTTTCTACAATATGTTTTGGTCGGGGGAGGCCTAAATACCCTTGAGCAATGATTCCCAACATTTGGTCCTCTAGTTGTTTTGAATCTAACCTCCCAGAAATTCCAACCTGCTCACCAGCTGTTAGAAATTGTGAGAATTGAAGTCCAAAACACCTGGAGGACTAAAGGTTGGGAACCACTGCTCTAGAGGCAGGAGATCGTGTCTAACCATGAGCTAAAAGCAGGGGCAACCCTGGTTAGTATTTGGATATGAGACTGCCAAGGAATACTAGGGCATGTGGGTTAGGTGATAGAGGAAAGAACTGGCTAAACTACTTCTAAGCATTCCTTTCCTAAGAAAACCATATGAAATTCATGGGGTCACTCTAAGTCAACAGATGACTTGATGTTAGATACACGCTTACATTCAGGGAAAGTGTGTTATCAGAAATTGTAGTGGCTACTGCAAGAATAATGTTGCATATTTGTATATTTAAAATTGTAATGCCTGGCTCTCAGGGCCCACCCAGAACTCAGGTACTGCAGAAATCGGTTCTTTGGACCTGGCCGCTTCTTCCATCCGTAACAGCATCTTTGCCTGACTTCACGCAGGACATTCCTCACAACCATTGTTTGGTCCTCCAAAAGATGCAACTACTAGCATCGGTCACAGAATCCTGCAGAGACCACAACTCCCTGCAGCACTGGTCTCTACCAAGAGCCAAAATACATGATTTTAGGATATTTTGGAATTCTGGGTAAAGATACTGGCTTCTACTACCATAGATAGCAAAAAGGGGGGGAAACCCTTATACTTACTCTAGTCTTTGCTGCATCTTCTGAAGCTGTTCAGAAATCTTTTTATTCTCATCTTGTAAGTTATTTCTTTCATTCACTGGAATATGTGACACACATAAAGAAACAGGTATTTTATTTCTTCAATCTTTTTAACATGCCCATCAGATAATAAGTGTAATAAGCATGCATGAATTTGCACTTAATTTTGTTATGTTTTCATTCTAAGCAAAGCAGTCTAGTCAGTCACTTATAGCGATACCTCATGAAGCAATCCATATCTTAGTTGAAGTGGTCAACAGTAAATTCAGTAACAAATAAAACGAATTCACATTTACATCCTGTGAGAGAAATCTTCATAGATACAATAAAAGTAACTAAGATGACCTCGACATTTGTTGGTCATTCTGATCTTTCCATCTGCTCAGAACTAACTTTTTATTTATTTATTTATTTATTTACAATATTTATATTCCACCCTTCTCACCCCGAAAGGGACTCAGGGCGGATAACATTGTACACATACAAGGCAAACATTCAATGCCATATGAACATAGAGACAGAGATAGTCACTGAGGCAATTCAACTTTCTCCAGCTTCCTGAGGGTATGCTCGATTCCGGCCACAGGGGGAGCATCTGCTTCATCATCCACTGTGAAGCCGACTTCCTCATTCCTTTCCGCACACTGGTGGCAGTTTTATGGTGTCGTAAATTTGGTTAAATTAGACTCCCCACATAGTGGTACCTAAATTTCCTACTTGATAGATGCAACTATCTTTCGGTTTGCTTAGGTCAACAATGAGCAGGGGCTATTTTTTATTTTAATTGTCGGGTGCTCACTCCGACACGGGCTGGCCTCAAACTCATGACCTCTTGGTCAGAGTGATTTATTGCAGCTGGCCTGCGCCACATTCCGGCCCTTATAAGTTCATTCTAGTCTCCAGGGCACATACTGCCTCTTGAGGTGGAGTAATGGCTGTAATAATGCTTTGTCTGAATTCAGATATAATAATAAGACTATAAATTGTCATCCACAATAATCTCCAAATGATAGTTTGATACCCTGATTTGACAGATGGGTTTAGATGTTAAAATAAGTCGATGCATGACTTTGCAAACCATGGATTCCTACAGTATTTGAATATAAGAGACAAACATCACATTTCCATACATGTCAACACAGAAATAAAGCCCATTACGTTGGCCAACATGTTACATAGGCAGGTGGAGAACCATAGTCTGTTTCCTTTGGAGAATAAATGGTTAATCAGTAACTTTAAAAAGAGAATAACAACAAAACAACCAAAGAAATTATGTAATGCCTTGAGCAAAAAACTCACTCAGTTCAGTGATGAGCTTAAGGTTCTGCTGTCGGATATTTTCAAACTCCTGCTGTTTTTTCTTCATGTGTTCTTCAGTTACTGCACAGCGATCACATAATCCTGCTCTTAACCTATGCAAATTAGAAATAGCATTTCCCATCTCTTGTTAGCAACAGAATAAATTTTAAAGGTTCTAGCTAACTCAACAGATGGGCTTCTGTCAAGCTTCGCAAACTGAAAAATTTAATAAAACTAAACAAAAAAATAATAAAACTGTAAAATCCTAAACACACTTCAAGAAACTAAGTCTTGTAAGACTTATCTCTAAGTCATACATAGATGATTATTCTGTAAATGGTAATCATTATAGATAACAAAATAGGATTCTGGCATGGTATCAATTTTTTTCTAGGTGAAAAAACATGGAAGGGAAACATTCCTTTTCATGTATATTCTTATGCTAGGTATTCTTGTTTTATCTCCTGAAAGAACTTGATTTGAAAAAACATTTTTGCAAACAATATCATTGTCTTCTCTACTATGCATTTTTTGTTCTTGAGACTTGGTATGTAATAATCTCCTCTTGTGAAGGAACTAATGTAAAACATCAACAAGCAGCACCATTCCCTATACTCTATTACTGCAAAAATACTATTTCACACATAAAGAACAAATGAGAAACATCTAATTTGTCTACTTTCCACTTAAGATTTTTTTAAATCCCCAAATCTGTTGTTGTTGCGTGCTTTAAGTAATTTCCAACTTATGGTGACTGTAAGGCAAACATACCATGAGGTTTATTTGGAAAGACGTTTACAGGGAGAGGTTGATTTTACCTTTCTGGGGCCGAGAATGTGACCTGACCAAGAAAATCCCTGAGTCATAATCCAATGCACAAACCACTACATCATGCTGACCCCAAACCTTTATTAGATAAAAAGACCAGATACAGAACTACTCTGGATGGGCAAATGATCTAGATTATAGTGCTTCACATGGAGCTGCTGGCGGTGTTTCAGAGGAAACATTGGCACATGTACAATGATCACAACTGCTACATCCTGCTTGAGGCCAACTCTACTAGCAGTTAGACTTTATATCAGAACCTCCTTTTGTGCAAGCAGCAATTAAATCATATGTTTAATTAACCACTGTTTCAAAGCATGATTTAATATCCTGGCTTGTGGAAGAACTGCTAATTCAAAGTTCTCATTTGCTTACACTACAAAGAAAAGACCCAAGGAACAACATGTACAGGCAAGTATCATTCATATTTCAGTACATTAAGCCATGATAGGATAATCTGAAAATGGCCACTCTGTCAACTCAAAATTCAATGTGCTGAAACCACCATAGACACATTACCAGCGTTATTTTTAACAAAAAATGATGTACAAAAGAGCATTTATGAGTCAACTAAAACACAGACATATTAATTTTTCCAGGAAGCCAGTCTCATTATATCTAGGGGTTTTTTTTTTGGTAAAGATTACCTTGATGTGTTAGTACACAGGTAGATAATTTTACAATGCTAGTAACAATAATTTCTTATTACATAAACCTCATTCACTTATTAGTTCCTTCTAGAGTACAGCCACTGACTCAAAGGACCTCATCAGACACAGAGTGACCCAAGTACACTCAAAATACAGGGTTCACTATTATTTGCAGCTTCAAGTATCCCCGGGGGCGGGGGGAGGGGGGGAATAAGAATGTATCCCCTGTAAATGTAAAGGTCTTGGAGACGGGTTGCAAGTCTAAACATGAAATTCATATTTCATATAACTTTTACACATACTGTATTCTGAGAGTAATCTTATAGATAATATGTTTAATAATTTAGTGTGTGAAACAAGGTTTTGGCATAGTTGAACGATCAGAAAACAAAGGTGTCACTATATCAGTCATACATGTGGACAATTTTGGACAATTTTGGATTTTGGAATTCAGGATAATGGATGCTCAACCTGACATAAACTTTAAATTAAAAAATCACCAAGATCATATTCAATACCATTAGAGGAAAAAGCAATACTGCAATAGTTACATGGGACCACCTGTTGTAGCTATGACACATGCAATAATAACTATAGTAAAATGAGACTTCTGTTTACACAGTGAAGTCCTAGAGAACCTAGATGTCAAGTTGCTTGTACTATACTCTGTTGTAGGAACAATTTAACACACTAGGATCCTGTCGACAGCATATAGTTTATGGCATCCACTGAAATATCATAGGCTGAGAGCAAAGAAAAATGGTGCCTAAATATTGCAAGAAGAAAGGATAATTTCCACTTACCGATCTTCTAAAACTGTAATGGTGTCATGCAAGGTTTTTTGCTGCTCTCTAAGCTGCTGGTTTTTGGTGTAATATTCATCAAGCCTCTCTGCATCCCTAAGCACAAAAAGAAGGTTGTTACTAAATAGTTTGACACATTTTTATTAACTAGAAACCATATTAACTTAACAAGAAAAAATATTACTGTGTTCTTATTCTGAATGTTATGTTAAACTTCTATTTCCCTGGAAACAGATTACTACAGCTACTAATATATAGGATATGCCATCTCTAATACAATACATATTAGTTACATGTTCACTACTTTGGCAGATATCAGAACATGAATTTCATAAATGGAAAAAAAATAATTCTTTACTGGAGAAGGAAAAAAGTGAAATGGTAGCATAGAATATAAAAATATATATGTTCTGCCAAGGAAGACTGCACTGGAAAGGGTTTTCATGCGATTTAAATTTGAGTAGTCTCCAATAAGAACTCCTATGTTTACAAAGAAGTGAGTTCCAGTGTATTTTACTGGTAATTGTGCATGGGTCTGTTGACTTAATAAAGCAGAACTGATGCTCCTCTAGAGATAGTGGTGGTTCAGAGGAAGTAAGGAAAGCAAAGTAAGATGGCCATTGCAGAGCAATTTGTACGGGGTGCTTTGTGCTTTTCCTGCATAACAGAAGAGGTCTTCCACTGAAATACGGTTAAGTTTATGGTGGTTATTTTAATTATTGTATTGTTCTTTCTTTCTTTTTGCACTACAAACAAGGTATGTACAGTGTGCATAGGAATTTGTTCATTTTTTTCAGCTAGTTCACACAAACACAAACAAATTCATCTGTCAAGTTTAAAAATGCAATTCAGCCCCCGTGTCCAAAGGTTTGCCCATTCCTAATAGATAGATATATATCTACACACACACACACACACACACATTATATATAATGTATAATATATAAACATTTCTTGGGGTTCCACAAGAAACTTCTGCTTCAAAAAGGGCTCCATGGTTGAAAAACCTTGAGAACCCCGAGATACAGGATTTAATTCAACAACAGAAGATGTCCTATTGTACATTAAACATGCCACTTATTTTTCTACTCCAAATTATTCAATGTTTCTATTCAATATTTCTTGTCAATGATATATCCGACAGAAAATAACGTAAGAAAGGATTTCAGTAGTAACAACTGCAAATATGGAAGGATAATAATCAACAAAGTAGCAGCAACACTGTATCCAAATGAACCTGAATATGTCCTAATTTTCCAGTCTCTATTCAGAAGTGGCTGTATTTTTGAAGCTTGATCTTTCAGTTTATCTGTGAATTTACTAGATTATGAAAACCACTATTTATCATCCTCAATAATAAAGGACAGATGCTTCCCCACTTGAAAGGGGTTTTCTACTAACAACTTTTTATGTAGGTGTGGTTGTGTTTGCTAAGAAAAATATCCATTTGTTTTCATGAGGGCCTTATATTTGCTAAGCGTGCAGAGGACCGCAGCTTAAATATCCTCAATAAATACTAAACAGACTGACACATTTAATTTCTAACAGAGATAAATGAGGAAGATAATAGTTTCCTCCAATTTCTGGGTTTCATAATGTTCTTAGAGGCATGGAAGCTAAGAAAATATTGTCTACTAAAGCTAAGAAGATGTGAAAATGTATCAAATCAGGAAATAAATCATGTTACACTTGCTTGGGAGTAAATCACACTAAATGTATGGAAGTGTGTTCCTCAGTTCACAGAGAGGGTCAGGCTGCATACTGCAAACTTAGGCTTACTTATTGGAAAGTGCCTCTCAATGAAAATAAGATGATTTATTACCAAAGAAACATTATTAGAATCAGTTAGTTAAAAGGACATTCACATCCTAAGAACAGCTGAAGAAAAGAAGAAAATAAATTATGAAGTCTTGCTACTGCTTGACAAAACTGATTTGGTCTTTGGCTATGAAAACTGTCTTCTAATAAATGGTCTCTGACCCTGTGTTTACAGGACCATTACCTTCACTGCTTAAGCAGAATGCAGCATAAGGGGCCCATTGTCTGGCTGGCTATCAGCTTTGAAATATTAAACCTCAGGTATTCAGGAAGAGTTGGGGGAAAACATGAACTCCTATAGAAGGCTATTGTGTCTACCATGCCATGCCTCTAGGATGATTCCAGCAAATAATAATTAAACCATTTAGCTTGGTATGTATTAACTCAGAGCAGAAAGTCATCAATAGTGCTACTTTCCCACAAACTCTATTCTAAGGATATAAGCTTTTAAAACATGGACACAGAAACAAGACCATGTTGAAATGTTATTACAAAGATTGTCATAAATATTAAATTCTAAGTGGATATTACAGTAATAGATATACAGAAAGAAATGGAAACAACCAAAGACGCTGTTTAATGATACAGATTCAATCTATGGCTATACAATACTTTGAACTGAGTTCAGTGAGATTTATATACAAACAGCACACATAACATTGCGGCTATAGCATGGAACTGCTGTATTGCCTGAGAACTCATTTAAAACAAATATTGTACTTTCAAAGAATGCTATAGATTTTTAGGGTTTTTTTGGGGTGGTACCAGAGCCTGACTGGAAAACTATACCCTGATCTTGAAGCCTTCATCCCATTTATTTATTTTTTATTTATTTTATTTTATTTATTTTATATTCCGCCCTCTCTCCCTCACCACGGGACACAGAGTGGCTATCATATGGCACAATTAGATGCTGTTCAAAAACCAACATCACATTCAAATACATAAAATCAATACACATAAATCTATAATAATAATGATCTAATAACAACAATACATGGTAAAACATTATTAAAAACTAACTATAATTAACATTCAAAAATCACTTCTGTATCACTGCCTTTTTTCACATCTATTGCACTTAATTTGGTTAATCCATTTACCCATCCTGCTTGCGAGAGCTCCCTGGAATTATATAATGGCGAGGAAAACACATTCTGCTCAGGGGCCCTAGCTTTAGGATATTTTGAAAGTAAAGTCTTGGCATTGAAAAATGATATTAGAGCTGAGCCTGGGTAGGCTCTGATACAACTTAAACAGTATCATAATGTAGCTTTAGAATTCTGAAATGCAGCTGGCAATTGAAATTTATTTAGATTTGTAAGTTAAATAATCACCAGGCTATTTAATATTTGCTAATCTTTAATAGTTGCTAACGGCGCTCCATGCAGTCATGCCGTATACAGTACTTGAGTATAAACCAACCCGAACATAAGCCAGCCGGGATCTTCACTCAAGTATAAGCCGAAGGCAGCTTTTTCAACCCTAAAAAAGGGCTGAAAAACTAGGCTTATACTCGAGTATATACAGTATTTAAAATTGGATACATACCTGCACCTTTCAGTTTTTAGTTTGGAGATCTTCAACAGTAAACCTAAAAAGCAAAGACAAAAAAACAAAGACTAAAAGTCTATTTAATCACTTTATGAACACTAAGAATTCATTTGTTGGCAGTTCTATAGAAATTAGGACTGCCAACAAATTTCAGCCAAACTTTTGTTACTGTATTGCATTTCTGAAAAAGACAAAAATTAAGAGTATATATCTATCGTTTCCTTTATTTTTCTTGAGGTTGCTGACAGCAAGATGACAAAGCAGTAAATTATGTACAACAAATGTTCTTCCAAAAAATTTAAAAATTTCCAAGATTTTAAGAAACTAAAATTAGAACACATCAAGTTTAACTACAGGCCAATGTCTGTGTACAAACATCTTGATTGTGGAACTTCCTTCAAAGCAAAGTAAGATTAGCTTTATCTTTATCAAGCTTCCTGGGGGAAGTAAAGACTATTATTTTGTCTGACTTTTGCATTTTAAAATTGGGTTTTTATCTTGTCATTTAAAAAAGATACATAGTTTATTGTACATACATTTGAAGGTGCTGTTGGGAAGGCAAGAGTTTAATAAATTCTTTTAATATATACATTTGTCTTTAGTCACAGATACACACAACCTAGAAACAGAATTGGAAGAGGCCACAAGGGCTATCCAGTCAACCACTTGCCATGTCAGCAAATGCATCAGATTTCAAACCACTGTTTGGAAACCAACACTCATGTCAAAGATAGATGTCATGTATCATAAGAGAAAGATAAAATCAGAACAGGTATGAAAACTATTTAGAAATGGGGAAGAGAGAAGCACAAAGACAGGAACAGAAATACATTATGCTTGATCATGCTGATCCACAGAGTTTTTTCCTATAATGGGACTGCTATTCAACAATATGCATAGATATCTGGAAATAAGACCCATATGAAGTACTCTGATTTAATCCTTATCCACACCCATCAGAAAAAAATGAAAATGAACAACAAGGCCCCTGTAAGAAAAAGCAATCTGTTTGGCACTGTATTTGGTATTGCAACACTATCACAAGGGGCTACTGTAGAAGGAATGTTTAAAAATGCAACACTATAATTAAATCATGCTACTTTTTCTCAATTCAGAAAGCATTAAATTTATCAGAATGTTTCAAAAAGCCTTCTGACTAAATTCACAATTAGATAATAAAACCAAAGAGACAATAGTAAATTAGTCCTTCAGTAAAACCAGTTGATTCACAACTCATTAAATATGTGCTTTTTTGTGCTTAAATCAGATTTAAATCCAGACTAAGCTGAACTGAGATCCCATAGGGTGTTTGCTGGTTAGCAGCAACATGAGAAAATCTGTTGAAGAAAAGGGTGAAAAGGAGGCTTCTCCAATTATGGTAATTGATTTTATTTCCGTCTTCTTTTTCAATAATTTTTTCTCATCCAGTTTGGTCTCAAATTGGGGTGGGGTATATTAAAAAAAAAGGAACAAACCAGCCAAGTGGAGGAGTTACAGAGGAAACTTTTTAGAATGTTTTTCATAATTTTTTCAATATCCTGAGACTTGCTCCCCCATCAATGAGCTTCATTGACATAGAGGAACGAGTAAAAAAACAGAAAGAAAATGGCATATGATTTTGCGCACAAATTTAAGTTTGCATTTTAAAAGAAAGACATGCTCACTCTTTTCCTGAGCTATATTCTATTAAAAATATGAAAACATTAAAAGATCTAAGTTGACCCTTTTTCTGAACTGTAAAGCACAGGTTATAAACAGAACATACACCAAAATACACACAACAACACTTATAGACAAGTTTTGGACATTATGCCCCTGATTATAGTTTTATACAAGATATATTTTGCTGACATTTAGAATTAAAATTCATGAGTCAGTTTTAATTCTTGTTTATAGACTTCAGAATCAAGCAAAGTCCAGACAAGTCTGTGTTTGATGTGTCTTAAAAATCACCATACCTGGTTCTACTGGAGGATCCCCACCTTCTGCAGAAATTAACTATCCCTCAGGCATGTCTTTGATGCAATTACACAGGATCTAACTTCACCAAGTATTGTGTGGGATAGACAGTAGCAAAGGTTGAGGCATGAAAAAGTCTGCCTTATGGCAAGACTGCATTGACACACCCACACCCAATCTTTACTAGGTTTATTCAGAAGCAAGCCATTTATTTCAATAGGATTTATTTCCAAGTATCATATATTTAGGCTTGTCACTCTAATATGTTTTGAAAGAACACCTATAATGTTCTATTTGTTAAAAGTTCAGAATTCTGAATTTTGGGCATTACAAAAAAATAATTAGACAGCTTATTATTTGAAAATTCAATTTGGCCACATGACAAATAGTCATTTGTTAGACTGCCAAAATCTATGCTGACAATGCCTTGGCATGTGTCCTGGCTGATGACATACTAGACACTGTAAAAAAAATTCTGAGCCAAGAGGCATAACAGTTATATTCATTTCCTTTTAAACTACAATACTAAATCTAAAAATGTAATGAAGTTAATTTATAGCCTATGGAAAGTAAAATATTTTCTGGGTATAAATCTGAAGACTGTTCTGAAGCAAATCTGAGTAAATGCCCATACTTTGTCCTTACCATTTTATACCACGATCCCTTTTTCATTTCTAGTGATGGGTCATACCCATTAAAATGCCCACCCATGCTGTGTCACAGCATATGTTAACCAGGAGGTGCTTTAATTATTGCTTGAGGTAGGGCTACATGTTCCTGCACATAAATTTGCCTCTTACAACCAAACTTCACCTGCTGTTTTATAGTCCTACCAGACAGTGACTGGAAGAAGCATTAATTTCATCAAATTGATAATATTCAGCAGTCTGTTTTCTTTTTTTCGTGTCAGGAACAACTTGAGAAACTGCAAGTCGCTTCTGGTGTGAGAATCGGCCGTCTGCAAGGACATTGCCCAAGGGACCCTTGGATGTTTGATGTTTTACCATCCTGTGGGAGGCCTCTCTCATGTCCTCTCATGGGAAGCTGTAGCTGACAGGCAGGAGCTCACCCCGCTCCCAGGATTCGAGCCACCAACCTTTCAGTCAGCAGTCCTGCCGGCACAAGGGTTTAACCTATTGTGCCACCAGGGGCTCCTAGTATGTTTTCTGATATAGAATTATAGAATCATAGAATAGTAGAGTTAGAAGAGACCTCATAGGCCATCCAGTCCAACCCCCCGCCAAGAAGCAGGAAATCGCATTCATAGCATGCCCGACAGATGGCCATCCAGCCTCTGTTTAAAAGCCTCCAAAGAAGGAGCCTCCACCACAGTCCGGGGGAGAGAGTTCCACTGCCGAACAGCCCTCACAGTGAGGAAGTTCTTCCTGATGTTCAGGTGGAATCTCCTTTCCTGTAGTTTGAAGCCAAACTAAATTAAGACAACTAGGTGCCTGTGTTGTAATCCCTGTCCACTGTATCACAATATTCGTTAGGATTGTTAGCATCTTTGAACAGGCATTGGGTAATTCTCTCTGTATACTGTAGTGGTTTTCAACCTGGGCCCTCAAATGTTTTTGGCCTACAACTCCCAGAAATCCCAGTCAGTTTACCAGCTGTTAGGATTTCTGGGAGTTGAAGGCCAAAAACATCTGGGAACCCCAGTTTGAAAGCCCCTGGTATACAGAATGTATGGCACATTCTGCTTCTGTTGTGTGCAAGTCATATAGATCAATTTCTAAGATGAACTCTTTGATATGGAGAAATAACTAAAACTGTAATACAGTAGAATGAATTTCTGAATTAAACTGAATAATCGTGTTCTGTGGGATTAGCTCCATTAGGATCTCCAACACAGGTATCACTATTCTGCGGTTCTGTTGCAGTCTTCAAAATCCAAGTACAGTAGAGTCTCACTTATCCAATATAAACGGGCCGGCAGAATATTGGATAAGCGAATATGTTGGATAATAAGGAGAGATTAAGAAAAAGCCCATTAAATATCAAAATAGGTTATGATTTTACAAATTAAGCACCAAAACATGTTATACAACAAATTTGACAGAAAAAGTAGTTCAATACGCAGTAATGCTATGTAGTAATTACTGTATTTAAGAATTTAGCACCAAAATATCACGATATATTGAAAACATTGACTACAAAAATGCGTTGGATAATCCAGAACGTTGGATAAGCGAGTGTTGGATAAGTGAGACTCTACTGTATTACCATCTACTGTAGTTTATGTAGGACCCACATTTTAAGCCCCTTGCCTAAACTTGTTTCTATTTCATGTGCTACATTGTATTTTAATGGTATCCTAATGGCAAAATCCCTCCCTCCCTTCTTCCAAATTGTATTGTTCTACCAGCAAGTATCTGGCAATAGAGCGCAGAGATGCTTTCAAACAATGCTCATTTTTGTCTTTTTCATTTTTTATGCAGAATTGTCAATGCATTTAAGAGCTTGTGGTAAACAGTTACTGAAATAAACCAGAGTAGAGTACTTCTAACTGCAATAATGTTGACTACTCCAAGACCTTTTAAAACTTGAATTTCCACCTATGTGACTAAGTTTTCCAAAACCATCAAAGCACATTCATTTGGAATTACAATATACAGCCAGGGACCACATGATGTCAACTTATTATGTTTTCATCACATGTTTGTTGAATATACAATGGACAAAAGTCAGCTGATGAGAAGCTAATATGCTGGATTTGTTTAATAAACATACAATATTAATACCTTCAGCCTCAGCTACATAAATAGTTCAAGAATGTTGAAGACACATAAACAAATCAGTACAACTTCTTCAGTGGCATGGTAGTATGCTATTTCTTTAAAAAATATTTATGTGCATCTCTCTGGCCAACTAATTCAGTAATAGCTGAGAAATTGCTATTATTAACGCTGTTCCATAATACATTGATCAATATTAACAGTGTTACCTGTTACTTCTTTATCATGACATTCCTTTAACTTGGACCACAATTCCTTGAAGCAGTCAGAAGTAGGTTCTGCAGAGTTAGGACTTTCACAGCTTCCTCCAGAAGCACTCATTTTGTCTTTCTGTTTCAAACTTTTCACTTGATTTTCTGTAGTTATGTTTGCCACTCTGTTAGGTTTACATTATAGTTGTGAAGGTTTTTCTTTTAAACAACTGAATTCCTAGAAAACAAATTGCAATATGATTTTAAATGGTGGATGAAACATCATATTGCCTGTTTTGTTACTTTTTTGTTTCAACAAAAATGTCACAGCTCACTGTAACCACTTTCCTGAAAGATTTAAAACAGTTTTAAACAAACATTTACTACTATTACTACTATTATTAATATGCCACTTATGAATTCATACTCGGCCTGGGATTTAAGGAGGCAGAAAGTTCAGTAAAACCAAAACGAATTAAAGCGGTAAGCTATATATATATGAGAGCTGGCATGGTGTAGTGGTTTTAACATTGGATTATGATTCTAAATGCAAAGGTTTGAGTACTTGCTTGGTCTTGGAAGCCCAGTGGGTGACCTTGACCAAGTCGCCTTCTCTCAGCAACTTAGAGGGCAAAAAAATGAATTCCCTCTGAATAAATCACGCCAAGAAACCTTTTTGGTAGGGTTGCTTTATAGGCAAATAGGTCTGAAACAATCTGAAAGCACACAACAACAAAAATAACAAACATTGTCAGATCTCTGTATCTACAAATTCTACATCCACCGATTCAGCTATCCAGAGTTTGAAAATACTTACAGACCCCCTAAAAGCAAACTTCAATTTCGGCATTTTATGTAAGGGGCATGCACGTTACTATGCTATTGTATATAATGGGACTTGAGCAGCCACAGATGATGGTATCTATGGGGGGTCCTGACCAAACACCAAAGGATACCAACAATACACATGATTTGTATATGCGTGCATTGGTTTTGAAAACAATCTACAACTAAAATCAGTAAAAATTAACATGAAGAAAACAAAATATACCATTAAAAGCTCATTGTAGTTGATGGCCAAAAGCCTGTTGGTATAGTATTTGCAAGGAATTAACTAAAGATTGTTAATGATATGCTTTCTACCATCACATAGAATTCTTGTGTCTTTAAGAAATTCCAGAGACTGAATGCCTATAATGGCTACTCTGAAGTTCCACTGAATTTGATGGGACTTTATTCTGTGCATGTATGGTGCCACAACACTTAGCTTAGTTTTGCACATTAATATCACTGCAACAGAAAAAGTTTCAAAAAATGATTTTAAATGAACTCCTCCAGCCAAAGGAATTCATTTAAAATCACTATTGGCAAATAGGCAGCTCTCCAGATATAACAAAAAATGTCATTTTTGATGTTCTGCTTCAAGAAGTTTTCAATGAAAACAAAACTATTTCAAAAAGAGAGAGAAGACAGAAAGTGTCAGTGTGACAGGAAGTTGTCATATCTTCAGAAAACACAGAGCAACCCTTCAGATAAAACACAGAGGGGGGAAAGAACAGCATTTTCAAAAGCCTGAAGCGCCTTTGTTTGTTTTCTGTGTACGGGTGAAGGAGCGAGTTGTGCAGTAGGGATTTTTGCTAATACTTGTGATTTTGTTCAGTAGTATTAACTGTTAGTAAAGTTTGTTTGATTTGGTATTGTATTCTAAAGGAGGATGAGCATCAGGTTCCAGGAGAAAAGGGTGCTCTCTCTGCTCCTTGCTCTTATTTAGTTGAGAGATGATGGTCAGTGGCCAAACAGCAAAAAGGGAACACTTTCTACCCCCACTCACCCCTTTTAAGGTAGGCTATATGCCAGTATTGTGGTTATCTTGAATAGTGTGTAGAGATACTCAGACAATTATTTTTTGGGTAGGGCACATCCCAGTATTGTGGTTATCAAAAATAGTTGGGAGAGAGTGGGAAGGAAATTACTTTTTTAGGTAGAGTAAATGGCAGTAATTTGGTTATATCATATAATTAATTGGGTGGGGGAAGAGTATGAGGGAAATTATTTTTAGATATGACATATGCAAATATTGTGGTTGTCCATTGTGTTGCAGTATTATAGGGGACAGGAATTATATTTAAGGCATGATAAATGCCAGTCTCGTTTAGCTGGGTGGGATGAGAAGGAAAGAAAGGGTATATGCTAGTATTATGCTTATCTCATATTACTTTTTAGGTAGGGCATAGTTCAGCATTGTGGTGATTCATACAGTTTTGGAGAAAGGAATTCCTTTTAAGGTATGCCAGTATTCTGATTATCTCATATAGTTTTTTTGGGATAAGAATTACTTGTAAGGTATGATATATACCTGTGGATATATAATACACTCTGGTAATTAACCATATAGTTTTGGGGATAAGAATTAGCATATTTTAAAGACACAATATATGCCAGTATTGTGATTATCTCATACAGATTGGTAATTACACAATGTAACAAATTTGAAAAAATTTCTGTTTCTGGTTTGAAAGTGTTAAAGGTAAAGGTTTTCCGCTGACGTTAAGTCCAGTCATGACCGACTCTGGGGGTTGGTGCTCATCTCCATTTCTAAGCCGAAGAGCCGGCATTGTCCATAGACACCTCCAAGGTCATGTGGCCGGCATGACTGCATGGAGCACCGTTACCTTCTCGCCGGAGCGGTACCTATTGATCTACTCACATTTGCATGTTTTCGAACTGCTAGCTTGGCAGGAGCTGGGGCTAACAGCGGGCGCTCATTCCGCTCCTGGGATTTGAACCTGGCACCTTTTGGTCCGCATGTTCAGCTGCTCAGAGCTTTAACGCACTGTGCCACCAGGGGCCCTGAAAGTGTTACTTCCTGTTTAATTGTGCAGTACTTACTTTGAAAGTAGTTATTGTACTCAAGAAACTTCATTTTTTGTGCCACAAACTATGCTGAATTGGTTGAGACTCTATGAGATAGTCACTGAAAAACTAGAGCAAAATGTGATGCAGGGTAATGCCCCACAAAAACAAAGTTATCTCATATAGTCGTGTAATTATTCATATAGTTTTGGGGATGGGAATTACATTTAAGGCAGTATATTGTTGTTGTCGTTATTATAATATTATAATATTTATGCCTCACTTTATCTCTCCTGCAGGAGACTCAAAGCGGCTTGATATAAAAGCATTAGTGTGTGTGTATATATACAGTAGAGTCTCACTTATCCAAGCTAAACGGGCTGGCAGAAGCTTGGATAAGCGAATATCTTGGATAATAAGGAGGGATTAAGGAAAAGCCTATTAAACATCAAATTAGGTTATGATTTTACAAATTAAGCACCAAAACATCATGTTATACAACAAATTTGACAGAAAAAGTAGTTCAATACGCAGTCATGTTAGGTTGTAATTACGTATTTACGAATTTAGCACCAAAATATCATGATATATTGATAACATTGATTACAAAAATGTGTTGGATAATCCAGAACATTGGATAAGCGAATGTTGGATAAGTGAAACTCTATGGTATCTGCTTTGAACTGGGGGCCCTTCCACACAGCCATATAACCCAGAATATCAAGGCAGAAAATCCCACAATATCTTATTTGATCTGAGGCCACACTGCCATATATTCCAGTTCAAAGCATAAAATGTGGGATTTTATTCAGCTGTGTGGAAGAAGCCTGGGTTATCTGAGTCAACACATCTGAGAGCCACAATACTGGCATATATCTGTCATAAAAGTAATTCCCATTCCCAAAACTATATTGATAACTACCACACTGTATGAGATATCCACAATACATACATACGCACACACACATATACAGTAGACTCTCACTTATCCAAGCCTCTGGATTATCCAAACCATTTTTGTAGTCAATGTTATCAATATATCATGATATTTTGGTGCTAAATTCGTAAATACGTAATTACAACCTAACATGACTGCGTATTGAACTACTTTTTCTGTCAAATTTGTTGTATAACATGATGTTTTGGTGCTTAATTTGTAAAATCATAACCTAATTTGATGTTTAATAGGCTTTTCCTTAATCCCTCCTTATTATTATTATTATTATTATTATTTTCAATACATTGTGATATTTTGGTGCTAAATTTGTAAATACAGTCATTACTACATAGCATTACTGCATATTGAACTACTTTTTCTGTCATATTTGTTTTATAACATGATGTTTGGGTGCTTAATTTGTAAAACCATAACCTAATTTGATGTTTAATAGGCTTTTCCTTAATCCCTCCTTATTATCCAACATATTCGCTTATCCAACATTCTGCCGGTCCGTTTATGTTGGATAAGTGAGACTACTGTATTTTTGGTTGGATATGTGCCATTATTATAAATGAAGTAACACAGTCACTTTCTGTTACTATCATGCTCCAGAATATATCACACTGCATATTTTTGTTTTCACAAAGCTTTCTAAAGCTGCTGCGAACCTCTAATCAAGCAGAATTGCTTGGTTTTCTGTTGTGTTGGCAGTTTTGGTAATTACATATTAGATATATCAAGGTTATCATTAATATGGTTTGGGTTGTGCATGTACAGTAGTCTCACTTATCCAACGTTCTGGATTATCCAACGCATTTTTGTAGTAAATGTTTTCCATACATCGTGATATTTTGGTGCTAAATTCGTAAATACAGTAATTACTACATAGCATTGCTGTGTATTGAACTACTTTTTCTGTCAAATTTGTTGTTAAACATGATGTTTTGGTGCTTAACTTGTAAAGTCATAACCTAATTTGATGTTTAATAGGTTTTTCCTTAATTCCGGCCCGTTTATGTTGGATAAGTGAGACTCTACTGTATTTGTAAACCAATATGTTGGATAAGTGAGACTACTGTATTGTGGGATTTCCTACCTTGATATTCTGGATTATATGGCTGTGTGGAAAGGCCGACCACTGCTCAACTGAGGGCCCTCCCACACGGCCATATAACCCAGAATATCAAGGCAGATTAATCCACAAATATCTGCTTTGAACTGGATTATCTGAGTTCACACTGCCATATAATCCAGCTCAATGTGGATTTGATACAAGCTGTGTGGAAGGGGCCTTAGAAAAGCTTAGGCTCCTAACTTCTTCCCATTCAAGTCTCCCACATCCCTTTGAATCCTGAGCAGTAATATTGTGTGTTTCTGTGGAAGCGCCTGAGGGGAAAAGCCCGCCAGAGAAAGGAACTGAGAGAGAAAGAAAGAGGGAAGGCGCGTCATTACCTGAGTCATTTCGAAGAGGTTTATGCTGGCGTTGCCAAAATAAAGAGAAACGGTGTATACATCTGCAGGGGAGAGGGAGGGACCTTTTTTCGCCCCCTCGACCGATAAATACAAGGCTCCCCTTCCCTCTCCCCTGCTGCCTCTGAATGGAGAAAAAGCAGCCTTTTTTGGCGGGAGGGATGTGATGTGCCCCTTGTGGCCGGAGGCTTTATAGGCCATGACAGAAGGAGGCCTCCTTTTCCTTCCTCTCTTCTCTCTCTCTTCCTGCCTTGGGATGGTCAAAGTGACCACCACGCATGCGCAAAGTGCTTTCTGTCCCTTAACAATGTTGCCATCCCGTTTTTTAGAAGTACAGTAGAGTCTCACTTATCCAAGCTAAACGGACCGGCAGAAGCTTGGATAAGCGAATATCTTGGATAATAAGGAGGCATTAAGGAAAAGCCTATTAAACATCAAATTAGGTTATGATTTTACAAATGAAGCACCAAAACATCATGTTATACAACAAATTTGACAGAAAAAGTAGTTCAATACGCAGTCATGTTATGTTGTAATTACAGTAGAGTCTCACTTATCCAACACTTGCTTATCCAACGTTCTGGATTATCCAACGCATTTTTGTAGTCAATGTTTTCAATATATCGTGATATTTTGGTGCTAAATTCATAAATACAGTAATTACTACATAGCATTACTGCGTATTGAACTACTTTTTCTACCAAATTTGTTGTCTAACATGATGTTTTGGTGCTTCATTTGTAAAATCATAACCTAATTTGATGTTTAATAGGCTTTTCCTTAATGCCTCCTTATTATCCAACATATTCGCTTATCCAACATTCTGCCGGCCCATTTATGTTGGATAAGTGAGACTCTACTGTATTTACGAATTTAGCACCAAAATATCACAATATATTGATAACATTGACTACAAAAATTGCTTGAATAATCCAGGGGCTTGGGTAAGCGAGGCTTGGATAAGTGAGACTCTACTGTACTGTACTAAAGTTTTTTTAATGTATTTATTTACTTATTTATCCAAAAATGTTTAAAGGTGTCTTTTAATCCACAATGCAGTGCGCATGAGCTCTTAGGTCTGTCTTTTAAAAATATTTAATGCGTTTTAACAGGCTATTTTTTAAATCTAAGTATCTTAACGGTGTTGTAATGGAGAGAACTAATAATAATAGTAACAACAACAGCAAATGTGGACAATTTCAACAGAAAGGAGGAAATCATGAAAATGAATAAAATCTGGCTACCAGTATTTTAAAAACCCTCTAAAATCAGGTAAGTAAAAGGTAAAGGTTTCCCCTGACGTTAAGTCCAGTCATGTCTGACTCTGGGGGTTGGTGCTCATCTCCATTTCTAAGCCGAAGAGCCAGCATTGTCCGTAGACACCTCCCAGGTCATGTGGCCGGCATGACTGCATGGACAGTACAGTAAATAAAGAATAACACTCAGAAAACGGGAATTCCAGACAGGAAAAAAAAATCAAATCCCTAACAGAGGATTCCCCCAGGCAGAAAGCAGCCAGGCTTTGAAGCTGCAAGGCTATTTAATGCTAACCAAGGTGGCCAGTTGCAACAGTCAGATTTGCCTCCAAAAGAGAAGAGTTATTTCCCCCACCCTGGACCTTCCACAGATATAAAAACCTCACATGCCTAGTTTCCAACAGACCTCCCAACCTCTGAGGATACCTGCCATAGATATGGGAGAAACATCAGGAGAGAATGCTTCCGGAACATGGCCATACAGCCCAGAAACCTCACAGCAACCTAGTGATTCTGGCCATGAAAGCCTCTGACAACACAACAGCAATTGCTATTATTATTATTATTATTATTATTATTATTATTATTATTATTATTATTATTATTCCCATCTCACTATTATGAAGAAGCCTAAAAGTTTCATGAATTTGAATTTGGCTGCACTCGCACTACACAATTAAAGCAGTTTGACAGCACTTTATTGCCACAGCTCAAGGTTATGGGATTTGTAGTTTTGTGGGTGACTTACCATTCCCTATCCTGAAGGGCTCTGGTGCCACAACAAACTACAAAACCCATAGATCTGAGCCAAGGCTGTGAAATTGCTATAATCCTGCAGTGTGAATGGTCTCCACAGGCGCATCACTGTAGAATTAACACAGTTTGATACCACTTTAGCTGCCCTGGCTCAATACTATGGAATCACAGACATTGTAGTTTTGCAAAGTCTTTAGCCTTCTCTGCCCAAGAGTGCTAGTGCCTCGCCATATTGCAACTCCCAATTTTCCATCGCATGGAGCCCTGGCAGTTGAAGTGACGTCAAACTGCATTAATTTTACAGT
Organism: Anolis carolinensis; assembly: GCF_035594765.1. NCBI lineage: Eukaryota > Metazoa > Chordata > Lepidosauria > Squamata > Anolidae > Anolis > Anolis carolinensis. The sequence continues at coordinate 56,926,817 of NC_085844.1, forward strand.
GTAGATGCAACCTAGGTTTCTTTCAGAGTCATGGGATCCACATCTGGAAATGCTCTCTCCTTCTGATAGGTGCAAAACATGTTTTAGGTGGCTTCCTTAGACCTTGCACGTACATGGTAATATCCAACACCCCAAATATCATTTTATTTTATTGATTTCATTTCATTCCTATCTTTCTCTGAATGAGGTGGCACACAATGCCTTAAAAACAACATGCAATTAAAAAACCACCTTAATGTAAAAGTTAATATACAATTAAACTAAATTTGATTCAAAACCCAAGTTAAAACAGCATTAAAAGATTTTTTTAAATGTAATAAAATTAAAACACTGCACCTCCTCCCCATTAAAAACTCTGCATGGTGTCATCAAATACCTTCTGATGTTTTAAAAAAATACTAGCCTCTTTATATCCTCACACATATGCAAAGGAGGGAAGACAGCCTGCTATAGAAGATCCTGCTGACTGGAAGGTTGGCAGCTCAAGTCCGGGTCGGAGTGAGCTCCCCCCATCAGCCCAGATTCTGCTCACCTACCAGTTAGAAAACAACAATGTAAGTAGATGAATAGGTACCGCTTTGGCGGGGAGGTAAAAGGCACCCTGAAAAACATGCCGACATAAATCCAACCAGGAAAGAAGTCCATGGACAACAGGCTCCTCAACATGGAAAATTAAATGACAGCACCTCCCCATGGCCGAGTCGGGCACAGCCAGATGCTGGACATGAAAAGAGGGAAGCCTTGCCTCTGTTTATGTCTGTCTCTGTCAATTGTATAACTGCATTGAATGTTTGTCATATATGTACCTGTAATCCGCTCTGAGTCCCCTCAGGGAGATAGAGCGAAATATAAATGAAGTATATTATTATATTATTATAAAACTGTCCAAAATGGGCACAGAATGTGTCAGTTGGCCCACTCTTTTGCTTACAGATCATATTTGTGTATTTTAAGTGCCTCTGAAGAATGATAGTACAGGCAGTCTCCAAATTGCAAACATCCAACTTATAAATGACTCATAGTTAGGAACAGCGGTGAAACAGCAGAAGTGAGAGAAAGCTACCCCTTGGAAGGGAAATTCACTCTGAAAGTGTTATAATGCGGGAAAGGTGTCTCCACTGAAGCTTTATCACCAATCCTTGTTTCCATAACAAGCCTAATTTTTCAAAATCTAATTATCACAGGGACATAAAGTAAGGCGAAATCTTCTGAACAGGGGCACAGACAGCAAATCAAACACCATAGGGGTGTTAAACCTTCTCTATGCTATTCAAAGCCTGTGCATATGTGTGTATTTTTGGCTGGAGTTACACTTAAAAATGTACCTGTTCCGACTTACATTCAAATTGAACTTAAGATCAAACCCATAGAACCCTGTTCATAGCTTGGGGACTGCCTATATTTCGAAGCATTGAGCCAAGAAAGTCCTCATTTTTTTTGTTAATTTGTCAGATTTTCTAATGAAAATCTGACAGATTATATTTTTCTCTGACATATGAATATGTTTTCTCTGACTTATTCATTCCGAAATCAGTATGCCATTCAGCAAAACATTCCAAGGCTTGTAATAAAACCAAATGCTCCTGACACTTTCGTCACTTGTCTAAAACGAACAAAGGTCCACACCTAAACCATAAAACTGTGGGAAAAGGGCTAGTGTCACAATTGAAATATGCCCATGATCTCATGGACAAATTTTGATACCGCCCTTAAATATTCTACTGATTGCACTACATCACCAAAAAGATATCTTACTTATCTATAATTCTATACGTTTATATACCGGTTATAGTTCTTATTGTCATTGTTATTGTGAAGATAGATTTAAAGTGACCTGCCCAAGTCCCATTATACATGATGGTACGTAAAATGGTATACTGGATATAAAATGGTTTGCTTTTTGAATTCTTTAAAAAGCATATTTTCAATTCATGGATGATTGAATCCATGGATACAGAACATATATCCATGGTTATCGAAGGCCAATAACTGTATTTGCTAAGTGAGTTACAAAACTCTTGAACTGCAAGTATAATGAGTCCCAGGGGCCCTTCCACAGAGTCATATAACCCAGAATTTCAAGACACAAAATCTCACAATATCTGCTTTGAACTGGGTTAAATCTCATTGAGATCAGTCCTGTGTACAGGGTTTGAGTATTAGACAGTGGTTAACACAAATCTGCTCCAGGAGTATTGTTACAACCCCTGGATCACAAGCTAAACTGGACCAATATCCCAATCCCTGGAAGGAGATAATTGTAACATTGGAGAAAGAGTAACATAGTGACAGCTTATCAGTTTTGCGGAGGGTCAGGGACAATTGTATGTACTGCTGCTACTGTCTTAGGTTCCTCCCATAGCAGAAGTGTGTGTGTATATTTGAATAGAATGGGTGCCGCCACCAGAGAGTTGTCATATCATCTGCTTTTTAAACACAAACACGACAGAGGTGTTTTCTATTTCTTATCCCTGGGCTGGTAATCCCAGGAAATGGGCAGTACTATAAAGAGCAGAAAATGCTCATTGGAACTGCAACAAGAATTATGCAATTGCACTTTAACTAGACTACACTCCTAGGAATGGTCATTAATCCTGATTCCACATATAATGTTAAAACCATGAAAAGGAAAGGAAACTTATGGGAATACCTGAATCAGTGCTATATACACCACATGCTTTTCTAGCTCCACGTTTCTCAAATTAAGGGAAATTATTTAAAGGTTTCTGGTAAGAAAATCTGAACAGCTATTTTTAGCCAGAGTAGCCGTAGTGGACTAAGTCGGCATATAAATGCGGGAAGGGACAGATGTAAATGCGGGAAGGGACAGATGTGTCATGCCTATAGAACACATGAATACTAAAATATAACATATGATGATGCAGACTTAAGTCTATGAAAATACATGCCATCAACTTATTTCTCCCAGTCTCAACAGTGCTGATGAAGGTACACTTTGAACCATGTATTATCTAAGATGAGTAGGGAAAATATGTCTTTGAAATATTGTTGGACTTCAGTTCCCATCAACCTTAGCTAGCATTGCCTATGTTGAGGGATTATGGAAGTTGCAGTCCAAGGTCATCTGTCAGATATACATTTTCCAGTCCTGCCTCTAAAAGAATGGGTTTTTTCTTTACTATTCTTGTTTGTATGCGACCTAGATAAAGTTATACTTTTAAGCTTTAAATTTTGTAAATGGCACATACATATGATCGTTTTAAAAAGATAGCTGTAAAAGGTAATAAATTAGACAACTTATAATTTGCTTCCTTTTAATAGCACTCAGAATGGGCTGCCTCAGGCCACCATTTCATTCTGCTTCATCAGGGAGTTGGTTTCACTGAATTAGCATTCCCTTTGATTTAGCATTAAATTAGCACTCATGGATGATCATTTTAATTAAGTACTATATGCAAAGTGCAATTGCTTCATCAATATTACAGGAACAGAGACTACAGAACAATCTAAGGTGCTCCCTGAGGGACCATGGCATCTGACATAAGTGCCACTCCTGTGGCAGAGAAGGTCTGCCAGCTCATTGACTCTTCTCTCTGAACCACAGCCCTTCAATCTGCTGAGCAAATGGATACAAACATGTGTTAGTAGCAGAGAACAGCATTGAGCCTTCAGAGAAGGCCATAAATCCACAGGACCCAAAGCCCCAAACACATCCAGAATATTAGTCAGCCATAACTAAACTATTTCTGAAGTTAGCTTAGCTAATATCTTCCCATTGCAGTCAACTTGTGGAGGGCAAAAAAAGGAAAAAAATATCTTTCCTGAATGCATCATGCTTGCTGGGTTTTTAATGTGACAGATGCTCCATAATAGAATCTCCTCCTTTATAGGATCTCACTGCCTGGCTGGGATTCTATGTTAACTTATTTTAAAGTAAGATACTGTTTAAATGCATTGGGCCTTACTTCTGAGTTGACATGCATAGGTCATGCTGTGGACTGTAGATAATAGATTGCAATATAATGCAAATTAAAAGCATGCCATCATAAAAGGTTAGTTGAGGATGGCATATAATATACTTTCTGTTGAGGTGGGTAAGTGTACAAGCAGTCCCCACATTTTGTATTTGTTGGGCCCTGGGTATAAAAAATTCCACTTATCCCCCAGCAACAAATTGCTCTGTAGTGGAATATAGAGGGTATTTCTACCACCTTTGGCGCTATAGTGGATCTCTCACAAATTTGCAAATAATTTCAATTTTTAAAAAAATCTCAGCATGACTAAAATGCTTTCTAGGGTTCAGAAAAACTCCAGAACGTATCTCTGTGTCCTCTACAGAGCTTTAGAGGCAAAAAATTGTGTTTTTCATGAGATCAGGTATGGCAGGGGTATGTCTCTCCAAGGCATCCTGGAGGGCTAATGTGGCCTTCTTGACTTCTAAAGTTGTCTACTCCTGCTTTACATACAAAATTAGTTGCCAGCACTATGGAACAGTGCAAAAGCAAAATCATCTTGGCATAGGAGTGTCTTCCTTTTGTTTGTAGTTAGGTTTTCATTCACCTTTTTCCCCAGCAGTAAATATAATACATACTTAAGTTCCAATGAACCATGTAAGTTAAAGGGAGGAGGGGTGTCAAACTGCTTTAATTGGAGTGTAGGGCCAGCCTAAATATTGTTGAATAACTCTGTAGTTAGTTCAAACCAAATGAATCAATGGTTATATTTAATAAGCTATATAGTAATTTTGATAAGAGATGCAGTACTGTTATGCATCTTTCCTCATAAGCAGGCACTGTACTACTAAATTCAATGTATCTCCCAATTAAGTGTATATAGATGCTGTTTAGCTGAAGATGGCTATAAGATGCAATCTAATTTATCATTAACTCTGAATCTTATTGCACTATTATTCATCATTCTTGCAATATTATTCAATTAAGATGCACAAGAACTCTAGTGAATACAGTAGGACTTCTATATCAACAGACATAGAACAGAGCTGTTAAAGTTTAAAATTAAGGAATTAATTTTGTATAACCTTAGTTTTTGGAATGATGAAGATATATTCTCCAATACATTTTTAAAAAATAGGTGGCTTCCCCTTGTACATTCAGAGACCTGTACAATATGCTGCTTAGTGCTATATCAGGTGTCAGACATTTGCATTCTCCCAAGGAATAATAAAAATAACTCTTCAACAGCATGGATAGGATTAGCCACATACCAAGCTGCTATTTCCTCTCTGAGATTATCCTAAGATCTAATATGCTATTTAGATGTATTAAACAGCTTTGAAACATAGATTATTAGCAACCAGTATTTTACTTACCTCATAATAAAAAACACTCCTATTTATTTTGTTTGAAATCCACTAGCTTTCATGGGAAGAGAACACAGTACAGGATTTAGCCCCCTTTTCCTGTTTTAAAGAGGAGATAGGAAGAGTCACTTTTAGTTCAAACAAAAGTTATTTTGTACAAACAGGCATGACAAAACCTGTCTTCATTCCTTTCTGTTCAACTCAGCCAGTATACTTTTTAGCTGCAAAGCACAATCCTATCCATGACTACTCAGAAGTAAATCCCAATGAGTTAAGTGGAACTTGCTCCCAGGAAACTGGTTAATCAGTTACCAGATTTTATAGACTTGGTTTTCAAAGTTGTCATATTTCTGATTTGAACTTGGAAAATCTCAAATTCATAGACCTCAATTTTAACTCATTATTTGGGGGCTACAGGTGTGGAACCTATTTTATATTAGATGCTGTGGCAGTATAATCTCTATATAATAAAAGAAAAGAGGGACTAATTTTTCTCGATGGAACATATAATATGTGCCAGGCATTAATGTGTGGCAGGATATGTGAATTGAATCTACTGTATTTGTTAATGTGTTATGAGTTCATCTTCTAAGAAAAGCATCATTTTGACAATCATATATTAAGCATTTCTTTATTCTGTTGCCACTGTGAACCCAGTATATTTACCATACATTTCACATATAGAAGCTAATATTACAATCCTGTATTGATTTACCTTGGCATTAAATAATTTGAACTCACGTGTAGGGATTGTACTATATAATAAGGAAAATTAAATGTCTTACCAAACTTTATAAAGTTAGTAGCAACATTCAGGGTAACATTCTGGCCACCTATCGTTGCATGTCCCATGACTTGCTTCATGCATTGACCTGCATTCCCACTAACATGATGAACAGCCCCATAAAAGAACCACTCAATGATATTAGCAAGAATCGTATACATGATATAACGTAATATTAATACCCAGCTAAACACTGAAGCATGCACCAGTACATCTAAAATCCATGGCATGATTTCTGAAGTTAAGATCTTAAAATTGACCATGCAGCATTAAGGGAGATGTTATAAACTCACCTTTTTGTTTTGATTGTAAATGTTCAGTCTGACCCTGCTCTTGAGCAGCAGTGGTGGGTTATTTAATGTTTCCTTCCCCTGATCATACAAGCTTCTGGGAAAGGTAAGACCATAAAATCACCTGTGGACCACACTAGAGAATGCTGAGAGGAGTTCTGCTGCACCTCGGATATACACAATGTGCAATGGATAACCTAATATGTCTTTCATTTAACTGGCTGGGCAGGTTTCTGAATTCTCTGGAACATGGAATCATACCAGAATTTGTTGGCATAACAGGCCTGTCAAACTGGTTCCTGGGTAGAGCAAGAACCCGTCCAACCAGTCTGCATCAAAGGGCAGCTCAACATGCTGCGGCTCAACTCGGCTCTGAAGCTTCATAAGTGGCGAATTATTCACGCCTCCACCAACTCCCAACAGAGAATGTTGTAGCCTCCAGCAAAACAATTTACCAAAGGGCTGGGGAGTGCTGTATCCCTAACCATATCAAACACAGCAACATCCTATTGTTGCAAATCTTCTTTATTACATTTCTAGATGGAGTGACTGATAGATAAGCATTGTGTTGGTTAATCCAAAGAAAGGAAGCAAATACAATGAAACCCAATCAGAAAAGGATACTTCAATTAAACAGCATTTCTGTATCTTACAAACAGTACAAACAAAATCTGGGATCCAAGCCTGAAGTATTTTTAGATGTTGGTAGCAAAAGCCCCAATAACAAATAGAAAGAATTATTATGTTACACACATGATTAAAGTGCAGGCAACACAAAAATACTGCACTTTTGGGAGCAATGTTCAATAGTATTTAGTTTGTTATACAAAGTTAATGCAGGAGTGGCAGGTCAGAAGAGATGTGTGTTGATACATGTAAAGCTAAGTTGCAAAACATGTTGAAACATTGCAATGTGCTAACAGAAAGATATCCCTAATTTCCAAGAGACTATAGCCTATTAAGGTTTTACAAGCATCTATTGTTTGTAGCATTCCAGAAGGCCCCTGTAACTTTAATTTTAGGTGGCGATCCAGTTCCTAATGAAATCCTGTTTTCTCATTTACCACTAGGATTAGGATTGTTTGGTGGGGACATGATATTCAATGAATATCTTTTTATTTGTCTTCTTCATAGATCTTTTATGCGATGATCAATTTGGTAGAAAAGCTCCTTTCAGTCATTGCCATTCAGAAAGCGTACCAAGCTCCATCTTGAAAACATTTCTCATACCGATCACAGCAATGAACAATAAGGAGCAATAGTAGTACAGAGAAAACAGAGATGGGAAGCGAAAGAAAAGTTTGATAGCGGAAGAGAAGGCAAAATGTACAGGGAAGGACACAACAGTCAGCAGGTGAGGAAAGGACAAGGAGATAACTGTCTGCCCCAAACCCATTTATCATAGGTTCTAACATTATTTAGTTGTATTGGAAAATGAGCTCTTTCTTGTTATAACATTTAAACAGAAGAGCATTCATATTTTCTTTTGAAAGGAAAAAAAGCAGCAAGATTATAGCCTGTACCAATGTTCCATCTTTGAGTGATGCTTTTAAATCACATTTTTCATATTCAACGAGGGATTACATGATCCTTATCTCCAGAATTGGACTTTTCCTATGAAATGGAAGAACAAATTACCATGAACAGTGCTTACTGGAATATCATGTTAGTTTCCCTTTGAAGCTAATATTACTAGATAAAAATGCTCATAAATGTAAAAGATCTGGTTGAACAGCTGCAACTGCATCTACACTATAGAATTAAGGTGGCCTGACACCACTTGCCATGGCTCAAACCCATAGAATCATGGGATTTATAGTCTGGTGAAGCACCAGCACTGTTTGGCAAAGAAGACTAAAGACTACAACTCCTATGATCCCATAGCATTGATCCATGGCAAGACTACAATTCTGCAGCTTCACACTACTACCATAAAGATGTAGGCTCTGCAAATATACCAGATATCATGGACTGGGTTTTTTTTCAGTCAGATACATTTGGGGAAAAAGTGACAAAAGGTATTGGCACACATATCTAGCTCTAACATGAAAATTTTAATTATACTTTCCAAATGATTAGTTGTTGGAACATACTAAATTACCGACTCAACTAACTTTGGATCATGCTGTCATCATTTCATCAACCGTAGCACAATTTTTCCAGGTGTGGAAGGAAAAAAGGCTAATTAAATCATTTGTGCTGAAATGCAAATATTAACACAGCATACAGTCAAGGTTGTAGGTTGCAAATGATTTAGAGAATGGAAACAAACCCAAAAGAAGCTACAGAGAGTAGAACAGTTCCAATGGTACAACAGATGTGCAACGTTTACATTACAGCCACGCCACCTCAGGCTATTGTGTTCAGAATTCAGCTTAGTCAGTAGACCTGAACAGAAGAGTTTCAGGTATATGTGGTGTAGGAAATGGTTTTGATGATGTAGAAAGGTTTACAATGAGAAGGATTAAAGTCATACTGTGTATCATTAAGAGGGCCACTGATTGCTGGAGGTATTCTTTATAATAAAAGCTAATGTTCAATGGCCAAGGTAGATGTTAATAAGCAATGTGTTTTAAAATTTTGTTTGTTTATCAAAAATAGCTTTGAAAAGGGCAATTTAGAAAAAAATAGTATGTACAGTACATGTTAAAGGGAAGTAGCCGCTACTTCATATAATTATGCTACTCAAACTTTCCTCTTTCCAAATACATTTCCTTCTGGATTCCAGATATATTTTCTAGCAGTAATATGTCTCTGGGAAAAGCTCACTCCAAAAGAAGCTGCTTGATTCTTTCATTTCCCTTTCTTTTTCCATTTATGCTATAACAAAGTAACTATGTTTTTTTAAAAAAACTACTGGTAGCTGAAGAAAAATTAAACTTTCTCTTGCTACCTTTTAAATGTAGAATTGCCCTTTCCCATACAGCTTTTCTGTTAAAAAGAACAACTACCATGTTGACCAGGAATTTAGAACACATGCTTGCATGCTCTTGACCCTTAAATAAAGTATTTTTTTATTTCCAAAGAAAGGCAATGAAAATGATCACAATATAGGTAGTGATAACCATCAAAAACAAGATTTTAAAACACATGTTTGCATCTTCTTGACCCTTAAATAATGCCTTTCTTATGGAATAAAAATACAACGAAGATTATTACAGCATAGATAGTGATAACCATCAAAAACATTTAGAGACAATTTACTCAATTCACTGTCATGCCTATTTCATTGATCTGTTTGTTAATAAGATTTTGATGACATTATGTTGTGGTGGTACTCATTGGTTGATAGTGGAGTAGTTCTGATCAAACCATTTCATATAATCCCTGTTATTTACAAGTTTTCCTTAATCATTAGGGTATCTATTGTACTACATATGAAATCCATGGATTCAGTTCTGTGTTTAGCAAGTAGTGCTTATAAAGCACTTCATTTTATATAGCACTACAGCAATGTATCTTAAGGTGAAAAGAGTTTGTGTTTCACAATCTTTCTAAAAGAAGCAGCAGCTTATACAAGTGCTGACCTGCTCCTTTGGTAAACGTATGCACAAACATTCATATCTACAAGATCTTATTATAGAAAATATACAATACAATATCAAAATATGTTCAGAAGCTTTATGAACAAATCTGTGGAGTCTCAGGAGAAGGAATAAAATCCCTGGAAACGTTAGCCAATACATATTTTCTTCACAATACTCACTAGTAGGACAAAGAACACTGAAGCTGTCATTTGGACATAGACATTGATGGACTAAACCTGCAACATTTATGGAGGAGGCAGTCTGGAATCTGGATTATGATATGTATCAATATATGTATGTGAAGTCATATGAAGTATTTTAAAACATATTTTAGAAATAATAAAAAGTGACAGAAAGCAAGGAAAAGATGGATATCAGTGAGGTAAGGGTGTGGGATGGTTGGCCATCCTGGAAGACAGGGAAAAATGGGCAGAAACGGGGTCAGACGGTTCCCTCTGCTTTCCTTTGCTTTCCTCCCACTCGTGGGATCCGAAGTCCGAAGGACAAGATGCCCTCTCCTCTTTTTCTTCCCAAGCCATGGCAAAATTAAATCAGGTTAAAAAATAACAAGTATATTTGTAAAAACAAATAACTATTGTTAATTGGTAATTTCTTAGCACAACTCATGTTTTTTTTTAAATCTTTCAAATTCTACATGTATCAAAACCTGCATTTAACTCATGACCTGAGTCAAGAGTGGGCAGCTGCACACTGACCAAGGACTGATTATTTTACCCCCTCAATGTCTGTGAGGGCACATCCCATCCCAGCTTTCCAATATGCCACCAAATATTTCCGTTTTAAGTGCAAAACTGTGATATAAATGACTAGCACTTCCAGTTGTTATTTTGAGAACACAAATTAAAATGGAGATGTTTAGGGCTGATTGTGTGTGTGTGTGTGTGTTTTAATGGAGGACTCTGGTATACTGGAGGAGGTTTCAGAGATTGAAAAGTGACAGCTAAAGAAGTGCATGTTAAAATGCTCCAACAAAGAAATCAGATTCTTTGGAAGATCCAAAAGCAGCAGATGAAAGAAGAAGCAATGACGGAAAGAAGAGACTAGATTCACCAACATGCTATGGCCCTCTTCACACTGGGGTTTTTATGGCCCTTTCCCTTCTTCTGGACAGGGCCTGATGAGTGCCATCAAAAAACGCTGGCATGACCCTGCCTCCATTCCTTCTGATTTGGAGGGGAAGCATCACAAGATGCTTCCTCCTCCACAATGGAGAGGACGGTGTGTTTTGGGTAGCTGGGAGAAAGGCCAACGTGGGAACATGCATTGCTGCCCTTTCACCCATATGATGAGGCCAAGGACAGGACATCAACACACCTTGTCCCATCCCCAGCATATGATGGGGGAAGGAGGAAGGGCACACGGGGTGCTGCGTGGCACCCCACACCTCTGGTGGTGAAATGGCATGGCCCCAAGGGCCGCATTAAGAGGTCTTAGGACTTGAAAGAAATGAAATACTGCATAAGTATTCTTTACAGTGAGGAAAAGCAATGCCGATTTAACTGAACACAGCTGAAGATAAATGCTGGTGCTATTCTTAGCACCATGTTTTTGGGCATTCTGGGAGTTACATGCACGCACGTATGCGCACGCACACACACACATTTCCCAAGCTTTGACTTTTGTTGTAGATAGGAATGGTACTTTCTGTGCAGCCTTTGCTTTTGAATAATTCCGATGCTCTGCTTTGATTGTGCTTTGTTTGCTTTTAAAAGGAGAAGACCTGGATTCTGGTAGCTCCACACACTGTTTGCGAGAATCTACAGAAAAGCTTTCTATGTTCCATGAAATGTATTTAGGTCTAGGTACTTGCTTGAGTGATCACCTATTATTTTCCCCTCATAGCCAAGTTCACATACCAATTAACCACCTGCAATGCTATCAAGTTGGAAAGCACAGCAATAAAGCTTCCTAGGAAATTAGATTTTCCTACCTTCAGTGTAATTAAATCAACTAGAGAGAAAATGTGCATCTGGGTGTTTCTAATCTGCGCACAGGATGTGGAACACTGACTTTCATGAAAAGCCCAAGATTGACACTAAGTGTTGGATCAACAGTTTAGCTTTGTTAAATTTGAGTTCACGAACTTGCAAACCACCATCTGATATTTTTTTCCTCTGGAGTGACAGTGCTTGAATTACTGGGCAAACCACATTATTTTCAGGAGGAAAAAGAGGCTTGCTGGGACAAAGCTGACCCATTCAATGTAAATCTTAAAGAAACATTGAGATCAGATGAATTTCCCCAGGGCTGGGAGTAGAGCCACCGTGTCTCTCTCAGATTTTGTGAGTGCACACTCCATGTTCTAAAAGCAAAACTGCATCTGTTGATAAAGATGCATGAGAAGATTCATACATCCCAACTGTCTTTAATGATGCATACATTTTATCACATTCTGTGAAAAGAGTTGTGTATGTGCCTTCAGGTTTCCTGTTTATTTATCCCATACATTTTATAGGGTTATCTTAGGTAAGGAATATTTAGAGGTAGTTTGGCATCACCTTCCTATGAAATAGCCTGCAGTAGCTGTTAATCCTTGGTGATCTCCCATTCCATGTACTAACCTGGCCGGACCCTGCTTACATTGAAAGATCACAAAGAAGCTAGTGCTTTTAGGATCTTTAGACCTGTGAAAACAGACTATATATTTTCATTTAAAAAGAAAGAAAATCGGAAAATAGTTATGGCTTTATGAGATAAAGAGAACCCAGGGAAGGAATCCACATGGACTCTGATCCAGCAGATAATCTGGAAAAATATTCATTGTCTCTCCATCCAATACAGTCCTGAAGATCGCAATGCTCCTGTACCCATTTCCTAGTTTATACTCTTCTGTGCCAAGTACACATTGAGGTTGATTGAAGAGCTGATTCATCTGTTGGCTCTGGAGTGTTTGGTGGACCAAATTGTGGTTTGGTTTCTTGGTAGCTAGGCATAAGGATACTTTGGAGCTAAAGGCATGGCCTTGGGACTGTGTGTATGTGTTGGTATAACTTAAATTAAAACCTGTTATCTACAGAACTGCATAGCTAGGGGTGTGTGCTCAAGAGCTCCTCATGCAATTGTGGCAAAGAGGTCTAAAACAGGGCAAGAAGCCAAAGTAGTTTGAAATACTGTTAGACAGATACAAGAAATACACCCATATTTCACTGGTTACATACAAGCCCTTGTTCATGCTTTCGCAGCATTTTGGATTCTGATGTAATTTTCTGTAATTACATAATTTTATGTAAATTCATATTTTCAACATGGCCCTTATCAGATACGTGAAATCTCAAGTATAGCTTGTGGGCAAACATTCAAGCATTTAAACAGGCTCAAATAGTGTTTTTAGATAAGTGTGATATAATTATCATAAATCAAGATGCCTTACATCACTACAGGCATGTTTCTTTTGTTACATTAAAACTTTCTGTATGATTTCATTATAAGATGTGTGTTCCAAGAATATGAGGTGTTTGGAAGGATAATACTAAAGGCACAATCCTACACTCAAGATCCACTAATATTTGGGAACAGGGTTCAGCAGAAGCCTTAATATGTTATCTGGGAATACAGATATACTGCTACCCTTCCAACATGACATCTCAGTAGCATGTCAGCAGAATATGATGTCGGCAAAACTGTGGCAGTGAAGACAAACCAGTTTAACATCTGAAATGCTATGGATTTATCGACAGGAACAACCTCTCGGTCCTGTTCACAGTGGAAGAGACTGCCTCAACAGGGCAATCTTCTATTTTTTAGTAACGGCAGGATGCGTAGCTATCAGGTAAGTTGTAGCCTTTTCAAGGACCCAGATTGCTTGCACTGGAATAATTACAACAACAATTTATTACCCACCTCTCCTTGTGGCTCAAGGCAGGGTACAACATGGATAAAAGAGAGAGATAAAACACAACATTATTAAAATACATATAACAAGATATGCACAAGACCAACATTGATAAAATATTTACTGAAGTGCTTAATACTATGTTTGGGGGGATGATAATGGGATCACAACAATCACCATCACAATTATCACAACAACTGGAAGACCTCCTGAACTGATAGTGTATAGGATTCTGACTACTTTTTTTTTACCTATTATTATGTTATGGTAAGCAGGTTGCCAACAAGAGGAACTTGTGGGATTGTTCTGTCATAGAAATCATATATACATTTCTGTGCAGAAAGAAAAATGTGTTCTTAAACATACGGTTCAATTCAGAGCAATTGTTTAAAACCAAAAACCATAGTTTGCTGTCATGCACAATACAGACCACCCAACAGAGTTAAACAGTTATGTTTGCTTTACAAGGAAAGAATGGTTACCCTTAGGCAAAACTAATTTGATAACTATCACTCTTCTTTGCTGACATAAAAACGAAACCTCAGTTTTCAAAATTGAGTTGATTTATACAGAAGAAGGCTTAGATTGCACAATGTTTCTGCAGAAAGATCTGTAACAGTTTAAAGCATGTTTAAAACCCATAAACTTCTGTGTAATGTTAGCTGATGCAGATTACAAAAACCACATACTTTTCTCTCTCTCTTCTTCCTTTCTCTCTCTCACCCTCTCAATTTTTTAATCTTTGGTGAATTAAGATTTCTGCATAATTACCTCTGACTCATAAGCTTCAAGACACATGGAAAACTATTGAACCGAACAATGAATATGGGACCATTTGATGTGCAGATATTTCAAAAGTCACAGTGCCTGTACTAAAAACCTCACCTGACATGACTGAAATAGATTATTCATGGCAACTGTTTGAAAAATGACTTCATGGTCACGAATGTCATTAAATGCTGAATATGTCACTTCAGATATGTCTGCTCTGTCTCATCTCTATTATGATTGAATCTCAATGTAGCATTAGTACTGCGGACTTAGGGGTTTTTTTTTGTTTCCCAATGAAAACTTTTTAGCATTACCAAGAAAGAGATACTATGCAGCTGTTTCATTTTTCTCGCCTCAATAACTTTTCTGTAGTTAGAAAAAGGGGGGTAAAATTGATGAGAAAATATTGGAGGATGAACAGTAGCAAATGACCTCTGGTGGATCACCCATAGTCTATGAAATCACAGAGCAAAAACCTCACAATTGCACATGCCTCAAAATAAGCTTCACAACCATATGTCTCAAATTTCATGAGGAAGGCTTCCTGAGTCAAAAGAATGTATTGTTAAGTAATGACAATATTTCTAACGAAGACTTCTCTGGGTTGATTAAGAGTACCACTTGTCCTTTTGTGGTGTACACAATGAAAAGATTGCAGGATTTGGGAGCAATGAGAATTCTTAACCCATCAATGATAATTATTTCTTCTGGGTGTTGGGGATTTTGTTGAAGTGAGGCTGACAAGAGGTTGAGTTTTCTCTTTTCTTGAAAACAAGGGCTCCATGCCACCCTACCTAGTCAACTTGTATGCAGAACACATCATGTGATGTGTGGGGCTTGATGAATCAAAAGTGGAGTTAAAATTGCTGGAAGAAGCATTAACAACCTTAGATATGCAGATGATACCACTTTGATGGCTGAAAGTGAGGAGGAGCCGAGGAGCCTTATAACCAAGGTAATAGAAGAAAGTGCAAAAGCAGTTAGACATTTAAAAAACTAAGATTATGGCAACCAGACTGATTGATTACTGGCAGATGGAGGGAGAAAACGTGGAGGCAGTGACAGACTGTGTATTTCTAGGCACGAAGATTACTGCAGATGCAGGCTGCAGCCAAGAAATCAGAAGACGTCTACTTCTTGGGAGGAGAGCAATGACCAATCTCAATAAAATAGTGAAGAGTAGAGACATCACACTGGCAACAAAGGTCCGCATAGTGAAAGCAATGGTATTCCCCATAGTAACCTATGGATGTGAGAGCTGTACCATAAGGAAGGCTGAGTGAAGAAAGATAAACACTTTTGAACTGTGGTGTTGGAGGAAAATTCTGAGACTGCCTTGGACCACAAGAAGATCAAACCAGTCCATACTCCAGGAAATAATGCCCGGCTGCTCACTGGAGGGAAGGATATTAGAGGCAAAGATGAAGTACTTTGGCCATGTAATGGGAAGACAGGAAAGCTTGGAGAAGAGAATGATGCTGGGGGAAATGGAAGGAAAAAGGAAGAGGGGCTGACCAAGGGCAAGATGGATAGATGGTTTCCTTGAAGTGACTGGCTTGACCTTGAAGGAACTGGGGGTGGCGACAGCCGACAGGGAGCTTTAGCGTGGACTGGTCCATGAGGTCATGAAGAGTTGAAAGCGACTGAATGAATAAACAACAAAAAATGCCATCCGAGAGCAGCACAGGATCCTATCTGTGGTTGGTCACATAAGTCAGAATCTGAGTGGAACAGCACAATAAGTTAGCTAGTCATTGCAGGAAGGGCAGTCCTTCAATTATTTAACTAGATATAGAAGAAATGTTGGGCATTGACAGACATACCTTTGCTCACACAGCTTCCTGAAATTTCTACAAAGGATTTAAAGCAAGGAAGTGCATGAACACTGCCTTGCCATTCTCCCAGGCCTTTGCTGCTGCAGCACTTTCCTCGCTGCAAAGTGAGTGAAGAAAGAAGAGCGTCCAGCTATACTCTACCCTTGGCCTTGATGATACAGTCATGGAAAAAGATCAGACTAGCTGCTTTATAATAAATCATACCACTTGACATTCCTTGGTTGGTTGGCCATGTCCTTTCCAAATATTTTGCAATCCATGTCCTTGTTAATGTCCAAATCCCAGTGGATTGCTTTTAGTTATTCCCGAATCACCAGCTCCTTCTAAATAGTCAATAGTTCTACAGTCTCAGCATTGTGCCATCTCTTCTTTTGTTCTTCCATTCTTTAATATTTTATTCCTCAAAAGAATAAAAAAATGACAGCATATGAGCAGAGCAGAAAGCTTGGTGAAGGTACAAAGCTCCACAGACATTGGATGGCAAGAAAAGAAAATGGATCCGAAGATGGCTTATCTGCCCTGTGAAAATAATATAAAATAAATAAAAGGGAAATGGTTCCTGCTTCATTAGATAAGTTGGGCTATCCTGTGTGTGCCAGTTCCATCTATTCTGAGTGAATGTTCTCTTTTCCTAAAATTTACCCTCATGATATAACCCATCGAAACATGGAGGAGACTAATTGGACATACTGTAAATTATTTTGGGTGGAAAAGAAAATATTTAAAAAGATTTGCCTCAGGCTACAAAAATAATCCTAGGACTACTTTGGGAAGAAAACATTGTATCCCATGTGATATACCATAATTGAGCAAAGAAGTTCAGGAGCAGTCAATAGAATTGAGAGTGTCATAAGAGTTCCGGCTCAAAGTTTGAGAAAACTCTGAAAGTGCAGCACTTCCCCACCCCCCAACCCCCTTTGTGGCTTTGTGTACTTCTCAGGAAAAGAACTGGCAAAGAATGTTACTTTATAAGGGGAGAGGGCTGTGAATTTCTGTGGTCATCTGCACTCCAAATCTTTGAGTGAGTAATTCAAATCTAGACATTCTATTTAATTTAAAATTGGCTCAGCTTACAGAGATCACCATGTAACTGATTAATTAAGCCTGCAGAAGAACCTCCTTACAGATAGCTTCCAAAAATACTGGTGATGAAATTACTGAGAAAAGAAATTCTATCTTTTAATCTTTTGGTTGGATAAGTCATTAAATGCTTAATCAAGACCTGAAGGGCAAGAGAGGAAGTTAGCACACATCCCAGTAATAATTCAGATCTGTCATGCCCTTGTAAGATATTTTCCCCACCCAGAATAATTTGCTGTTTTGCAAAAAGAAATACAGCAACAGATGAGATAAAGTGGATATTTGGATTTAAGCACTGTGTTATAAAGGACTTCGCAATTAACTCAATTAAAGCGCTATCTGGTGATTAGCATATTCTGGATTTATGTCCTGCAAATCATAAATCAGGTGTGCCAGATGCAGAAGAGGATCATGATCATCATCATGATCATCATGATCATCATCATGATCATCATGATCATCATCATCATCATGATCATCATCATCATCATGATCATCATCATCATCATCATCATGATCATCATGATCATCATCATCATCATTTATACCACCACCATCTCCCAGAGGGACTTGGGGCAGCTCACAGAACACTCAGGGTGCGACATACAAAATACAACAACTGCAAAACAAAACATAGACAATAAACAGTCAAATGCAACATCATAAATTCACAGTTTCCCTGGTAAAACAATAAAATACAGCAATTGCTGTAGATAAAACAACAGTATTCAATGTGCCTTTCGTCTCTTTAAATCCCCAAAATGACAACCATCAGTTGTGTCTTATTATGCAATTTACACCCAATAAAGTTCCTTCTTCTGTATCACTATTCAAAGTACAGGAGTTCCAAAATCTTGTGTGTTTGACCACGCTATTCATGCACTTAGAGGGTTTGGCAAACCATATTTTAATTTCTCTAGTAGGTTGAGTAACCATATGGAAAAAAAGACACAGCTCCTATACTTGGCCATACAAGTGTCACTACTGAATTTTCTTCTTTCACGAAGCTGTTAAGGATATCGGGACCCTAATCTCTTTGTGCATGCAGCTATCGTACTGTTGAAAAGGAGACATTGCTAGAGATAATTAGGGGAAAATAAAGTACATTTTCAACAGTTATATTGATTGCACTGAATCATGGTAATGTAACCTATTCTGTTGATTCACCATAGAAGGATGTGAAATCTTTTGTCCTCCAAATGTATTGGAATATCATTCCTATACATCCTGTCAAGAGTCAGACACCAGTTAACATACAAAACAGAGTTTATTCCGAAGATAAGCCAGAAAATAACATAAACACAGGAAATATCCTTGAAACACTTCACTTTTCAGTGTTTCGAGAGTAGATTGGACAATAATAGCTCAAAAACGAGTCACGCTAATTTCCCATGCTGGCATTTAATAAAAAACTAAATAACGCTTCAATTCAGCTTTGGAAAACAAATAGAGTTAATTGCTGGAAAATAAACAAACTAGAAAAGCAATAAAGCTGCTTCCACGGTGCAGATAAGCCGAAAGCCTCAAAGGGATGATGAATAGCCGTCGTCAGAAGAATCCAAGGTCAGGTCAGGAGGCAGCAGAAATTCCGAAAGACAAACCAATAGTCAGAAGCCGGGAGTAGCCGTCAGTCAGAGTGTCAGATCCCTGGCTGCTGGGCACCAATAACCTACACGAAGGCCAGTCTCTATCTAATATCTTTATTAAGGAAATATATAAAAGCAATAAAAACAAGTGAAGAATATAGTTCAGAAGCAGACCTTTCAATTAAGGTCAATTATAGTCCAAGATTATATTGTCCAATATGAGATATTAGAGTTCAAAAATAAAATCCAATAAACCGAAACACTCACTATTGCCAAGCAATAGTGAGGGGAAAGGACAGAGTCTTTGGAGTCCAAGATAACTTGTCAACAAGGCTAGAAACAAGGCTGGAAATAACTTGATCTTTTACAAGGTCCGTGGCTAGATGCAAGGCAATGAAGAATACTTGAAGCGAGGTCCGTGGTGAAAACAAGGCAGGGCTAGACTTGGAAGCTTGATCCGGGAAGCTAGGAACTGGGGTCACGAAGTCCACACACGATCTCACTCCTCAAGCTGAACAATTGACTCCGCAAGGAATCTCTCGCGCCAAACCCCTATATTGGGTCTCGTTTTCCCGCCAACAATCTCTTTCCCTAGAGAACAAGAAGCGAAACCCAACTCTGTCCAGATGCAAGACTCCTTAGATTTTCCCAAGGGAAGCAGGCCTAATCAGCCTGTTTGTTTGGCAGCGATTCTTAGACTTCTCCGATTAGCTTCCCTGACTCCTCTGTCTTTAGAATAAGATTCCTTCCTGGGAAACGGAGGGGAGTACTGCCCAAGGCCTGGTTTACTGAATTCTTGAGGGCAAATGTCAACATCCGGCAGGTGAAGAGACTCCGGCTCTTGTTGAACCGGCGAAAACCCCATGTTTTCATCTTCATCTGCCACGATAGTATCAGGAACAGGACTACAAGGCCCATGAGGCATCACACAGAGGGAGTAGACAGAAGCCAGGTCAAATTCAATCCAAAGTCCGAAGAGGGTGCAGTCATCCAAAACAGGTCCACGATAAGACACAGCGAGAGCCAAGCTAGGTGATATCAGCAGATTCAAATCATAGTCCAAGTCCAGTCTTCATGGAAACACAGAGATCCCAATGGCGCCTCAGCAACACCTTGCCACACGCAAAGTGCAGTGGCCAAACATTCCCATTTTATTCCCCTTCCTCCTGGGTGAGCAAACACTCACACCCAAACACCAGGTGTCCCAAATCTACTCAGAGTCTGAACTCCACACAGCTAGAGCTCGTGGATCTGGAGTACCTAGCAATTCATCGGAGTCCCAATCATCCTGCCCACACTTAGCCCCATGAACACTTAAAGAACCATCCTCCCTTCTCCAAGCATCCCAATTGGGATCAGCTCCTGCAGAAACCCCAGGTTCAGAAGTATCCATAGGCCCCAAATCCCCAGACATCTCTGGTGGCTGTGCCCATTCAGTGCCCGCTTCCCCAGCCACCACCTGTTCCTCAGCATCCATCTCCCCATCTGAATCTTCCTCAGAAGATCCCCCATATAGCTCTCTAAGTCGCTTCCTGCGCAACTCCTCCAGTGAATCCTCATCACGAGGGTTTTTTCTTCCTCTTCGAATTCCATCACCATCAACCATAATCCCCGAAGGCGCAGTCACAACACATCCTTACTATTGGCCATGCTGGTGGGAATAATGAGAATTGTAACATCAAGCCTCATTTGGAACAAGAGGTAAAACACACACAAAAAAACTATGTCAAGGACTGGGAGCCATTTCTAAACTTTGTAAAAAAAAAAAGAGGGATTTTTTTTAAAATAGAAGGCTTCATAATTTAACTTGTTAGTTATTATTTATAAATTCCGTACACAGATCTAGCAGGCCAGAAATAAAAATAGAAAGACAATGTAATAGGAAGGAAGAATGGAATTATATAGAAAGTCACCAAAATGGGAGGGGTGGGCGGAGGGGAGGGTACAATCAAATATGAATATTGTATAGATGTTAGTGAGTAGATAGATAGATAGAGATATTCATTGTTCTTTATGAATATATAAAATGAAAATAAAAAACATTTAAAAGATGGAAAAAGAAGTGTCATGAAACAGGCATTTGAAGTGCCATATCTGAGAAACCTACAAAACTATTCTGGCAATAACTTGTGAGAAAAGTGAAGCTTTATGTATTCTATTAGTTGTATGGAGAAGGAGTCACTTAAAAGCAGTTTTTCAGGTTTAAGCTAAACATGATGCAATTTGTGAAGTTTGAAGATTGTTAAATATTGTGTATTCCGAGTGTCCATCAGGATTTACTTATAGTTATGTCCCTCACACTTGCAAATTAAGCCCATGTTTTCCTTCTGTTGAACAATGAAAAAACAAAGTATGCTGGAATGCAAAGTATGGGGAAGGGAAGTTCATGCTAGGACAAAAAGATCTCTCTTAAGGGAGCACTGCTTTTTAATACACACTAAGCCTTAAAGGCACCAGATCTCATCTGTTCTTGGAAATTCAGTAGGGTCTACTCTGGTTAGTGTATGAATGGAGGACCATTGATGAACACCAGGTGTTGTAGGCCACATTTCAGAGGAAGAAACAGGCAAAACAGTTTCCCTGCCTAAGAAAACCCTATGAAATTCATGGGATCATTGTAAGTCAAGCAGCAATTTGAAGGCATAAGTATGTCATGTAGAATGATGGAAGCAAGGATTGAAGACTGTAGAATAGACAGGCAGAGGATCCTGTGAGGAAGAGGAAGATATAAATCATAATAAAATAACATTTTGTGTTTATTTGTATTGATCCTAATAAAGACACAATTATACTGACATGTAGTTTTCCTTAGTGTGGTCACTAAAACTAAACAATGTTCCAGATCCAAAAGGAAAAGCAATCCCAAAATGAGTGAGTGTGGAGAATGAAGAAGTCTTACCAACCTAATTCTCATTCCTATTGACAGCAATGGGAAACTGAACCAGCAACTTCTTAAGTTTCAGAGCTGATATAGCTGATAGCTTCTTCTAGAGGAAAAGACTAATTTTGGATCTACTAGATCCAAAACTGAATCACTCCCACAGAACATATTTTCATAACTTTTTTCTAAGAAATCCAGACCACACTCACCGACCTTGAGTGGGGCTATAAATGTAATTTGTTATTATAGTTGTTTACCGTGGGATGGAGTGAGCTCCCGTTGTTAGCCACAGCTTCTGCCAACCTAGCAGTTCGAAAACATGAGCATGTGAGCAGATCAATGGGTACCGCTTCTGCAGGAAGGTAACGACGCTTCATGCAGTCATGCCGGCCACATGACCTAGGAGGCGTCTATGGACAACGCCAGCCCTTCGGCCGAGAAATGAAACTGAGCACCATCCCGCAGAATCAGACTTGACTAGACTTAATGTCAAGGGGAAATCTTTACCTTTACTATCTCTTATTTTAATGATGTTGTATACTGCCTCAAGCTTTATTATTATTATTGTTGTTGTTGTTGTTGTTGTTATTATTAGTATTAGTATTAATTGATGGGGAACTACAGTCACCATGATCTTATAACATTGGTTATTTTAGTTAGGCTGATGGGAGTGGCAGATCAACAAAATCTGGAAGAATAAAAGTCCCCAACCCATTTAATTAACTTGATATTTTATTCCCTATTCTTCTGAACGCCTATTGTACTTAATATATTGTATTGTGAGCCACTTTTCAATGGTTTTCTGCTCTGAAAAGGTTAAAAATTCTCAAACAAGTATTAAATATATTTTCTACTGGTCTAAAAAATTTACACCGTAAATATAAAGTTGCCCTTTTCTTATTTGTCTTTTACTGCAATCCTGAAATGATATAGAAAAGAACCTATCTGAAAACCTGATATTGGTTTTTCTTTTAAAGCCATGCCATTCTACCTTTGAAGGAAATGACCTTATTGAGAGGGAGACCAGATGGGCACAGTGTAGCCCATTGTTTGTACCAAGGACACTGTACTTTCGTTTTGGCAATCCAAACAACACACTCCGTGTTCCTATTTGTTCTGCCTCACTTCCTAACATCAACCACAGTTTTTCATGCTGCAATAAACCTGGCAAATTAAATTCAAACAGGTTGATGAAATGCTTTTGATTAGAATGTTTTCTCCAACCACAAGGTACTGCTTTCAATTAATGGGAATGAGGCTGTTGGCTGTTTGTGTGGTAATGTGACAGTGGGGTTCTCTTTCCTTCACTTCCATATTCAGCTCTCTGTATACATGACCTAAATCCTTAACACACATAAAGCAGGTGATCGTTGGTTGTTTTGTTATTTGCAAATATTTAGATACCACTTTTGTGTAAAAAGCAGTGTACATCAATAAAATATACCTCAAACGCAAACATATTCAATATGTCACACAAATTATTTTGAAGCCAAGAAATAAGTGCTTAGTTGGACTTAAGAGGGAAGGGTTGCTCAAATAAATGGATTTTAAACATGTATTGAAAACCAAGAACCATTGGACTATGTCAAAGTTCTGATGGAAGATGGGCGTTGTTGCCCCTCACTTGTCCCTCAAGATGTTTTGATCAGATGATTAGGTGTATTTTGGACCTATACCTTGTCAATCAAATGAAACAGTAGAAGTGAAGTGATAACCATAGTAATAAGCTTTCTATATCACAGTGCTTGAGCATATTTACTCGCCAAGCTGGCCAGATCATAAATAGAGGGACTTCATGGGATTGCAATGGATAAAGAATCGTTTTTTGTCCCCATTATAAATTGTGGGTAACATCACAATCAACACCATCTAATTTCCCTCCAAATCAATTCATTTAATTTAACTTATTAAATTAGTAAATGGAATTGTCTACTGAGTTCCAACCATTGTGTTCTTTCTTTTTCTTTTTTTACACATCTGACGAGTCTTGGATACATGATACTGTCCATAGTCACTGCCTAGCAAATTGTGGACTCTTTATGAGGTTAATGACTTTGATAGACAGCCAATTAGCCAAACTGAAAAACATTCAGCAGTTCAGGTGGTCCATTGTCTGCAGAAGCAGAAAAGGGCTTGCTGTGGCATCAGCACTGGAAAGAAGGAAGTGTGTGGGCAGATGTCAGGAAGGCTTGATTTGGACAACTGAATAGTTTGTACTATTTGTCAGTCCTTCTGGCATGCAACCTGAAAGGGTTTGGCACAGCCTTTTGCTTTTTCTCCTGGCTCTTTGTTCATTGTTTTAACTGTGGCTAGGGTTTTGAAATCTTTAAATTGTTCTGATGTTTTATCAAAGAAGAGACAAACATCATGTAAGGATTACCTAAACTGCTAAGCATGCCATGGGTGCTGTAAGTTGCAATGCAATTTTATGACACTTTGCTTTCTCTGCCATCCAGTCAGGACCTGGAAAACTAACTTTTCAGGAATAAATGTTCTTGCTAGTCCCAACTAGCGCAGACCTGAGCTGGAAAACTTACTTTTCAGGAATAAATTAGTCCCAACTAGAGTAGACAATTGAATGAATGGGATTTGCATAAATATTGATAGTTGATTTACCATTAACAATTATTCAGTAGATGTGAAATAAGTGGGACTAGCAGTTGGCTTTAAGTATTGGGCTACAAATTCCAGAAGCAGATTTTGAAACTTTTAGTTGAAATAAATAACTTTTATATACTTTTAGTTATGGTATAATTCAGAATATAGTATCCACATGACATGAAAAGGAACAATGACTACTTTCTCCATTGTGAGGATTCTTTAGCATTGGATATTTTGTGCAGGAAGATAAGAGCAATGTTTTTCCGATAGTGGCACATTTCAAGTGAGAGATTAACAAAGTCAAGAAAGGGGTTCCTGTTGAGAGTTTTTGCATGATTGACTTTGCTTTGGTAATGTATGCAGAAGAGAGCTTCTGACAGCTTTCCTCAACCTACTATCTCCATAGGATTTGTATAATACATTACTATGATTTTAAAGTTGGCCATGATGGTTGGGGCCAGTGCGAGTTACAATCCAAAACTTCTAGGGCAGTGGTTCTCAACCTTTGGGTTCCCAGGGGTTTTGGCCTACAACTCCCAGAAATCCCAGCCAGTTTACCAGCTGTTAGGATTTCTGGGAGTTGGCCAAAACATCTGGGGACCCTCAGGTTGAGAACCACTGCTCTAGGCAGTATCAATGTAGTTTGTGTTACAGAGATTCAAAAGGTTGTCCTTGGAATTATCTACATCAGCAAAAAAAAAAAAAATGTTTGGCACCATATTTTCCTACAATGATTCTGCAGTCATAACAAAACACACATCATAGTGCGATCACCATAACAGACTATGCATTTCCCCTGTTGAACTCACCTCACCATTGGGAGGAGTCCATATTTCTAATCCTTTTCATTATTTTTTGCCACAAAGCTGTGGCTTTCCTTTCTCCATCATGCATGGAAATATATATGTATTTCTGTTAAGCAGGGGTGCATGATTATTGACATACTAATATGCAAGTATTTGCACACACCTTCTTAAAAATTAAATTCCATCTGGGGAAAAATACTTTCTAATGGAAATGATCATCTCCCACTACCGCCCACCACTGATTCCAACCCCAATTCCATAGCAATATGGTGCAATCTGGAGTTCTGTCCACATCTCATATAATCTGCAAAATGGTGGGCTAAAAGGCAAGGTTGTTTGAATCAGATTAAAGTTCAAAGAACAGCATTGCAAACCAATAATCAAGAACATTGTGTGACCAACAACAGCACTTACTTATGGGTTAAGTGTGATACTTTTGGTTCAAGTAGACAAGATCCTCATCTCAGGCCGCATCTACACTGCCAAATCCATATTATCTACTTTGAACTGGATTACATGGCAGTGTTGATTCATACAATCCAGTTCAGAAGAGATAATCTGGTTTATCTACTTTGATAATCTGGATTATGCAGCAGTGTAGAACCGGCTCCAGTTCAATGAAGACATTCAGCCCATTCTTTAGTACTTCATTGTACAGCCATATGTATTTATATTCTACTTTTCTGTTTAAACCTGGATCCATGTCACCTCATAGCAACATTAGAAGCAGGAATAGATATCCAAACGTGATTAAAAAAATTCAAATATTAAAACTCAGTTGAATTAAGAGAGTTTTATAAACTAAAAAAGTTAAATAGATCACAAACTCTTTTATCAATAACTTTATGTGCCAAAAGCCCTGAATAAAAGTTTTCCTCAACATAAGTACTGTATGTAGTACAAAAGCCAGAAAAGCAGCAAAGTTTGCTGCATATTGTTTAGGTTCAAATCTCAGCTGATGACTATCAGTGAATTCCAAGTGCAGAGCTACACATTAAACAAATGAAGTATGCATTCCATTGTTTTGCAACACTTTTGAAGAAAAATTCTTGCTTTCAAGATCAGCACAAGACAGGGATAACTAGAGCTCAAGATAAATTTTCTATTGCTAATAGAACTATAATCTTATTATCAGTCTATTGTTGCCCTTTGTCCCTAGTCCTGACATGACCAAAAACAGGAATGGCCTCTGTTTGCATTAAAGCTCTTTAATACCATCTTAATTGAAAACAGAGCAATATTTCGGACAGAATGTAAGCCTTTCAGTGGTTCTCAACCTGGGGTCCCCAGATGTTTTTGGCCTTCAGCTCCCAGAAATCCTAACAGCTGGTAAACTGGCTGGGATTTCTGGGAGTTGTAGGCCAAAAAACATCTGGGGATCCCAGGCTGAGAACCACTAATTCGAACATTGGTACATTTGTTTATTCTCTTTGGGCCCTTCCACATAGCCATATAACCCAGAATATCGAGGCAGAATAACCACCAATATCTGTTTTGAAGTGGTTTATCTGAGTACACACTACCACATATCACAGTTCAAAGCAGATACTGTAGTGTGGCATTTTATTCAGCTTTGTGGAAGGGGCCTTTATTGTCCTTGTTTGATGAAGAATCCAAGATAGCTGCTGCGTAATGGTATACAATAAAGCTTCGAAAGTTTGCATAATGTATCTTTTGTTTTGAGGTTGGCTCAATAACTGTATTGTTGCTTTGTGGATTTCGGATTTCATTGTATCAACATTCCTTTGCAATTTATGGGTTCACAAATGTCAACAGGCAGCTTGAAGGCACATACACAGAGCTTGTTTTACACAAGAATCATAATCCAATTTTTATCTGGTGACATTGACCTCCATGTATGACACATAGAACTTTGGCTATACACTTTGGCTTAACATTATATTAGAAAAAGATTGATTTTACCTTGCTCTTGTGGCAGAATATCTTAATAGTTAAAACTTCATAGCAATTGTGCATTTGATGTGTTAGCTTCTAAAATGCTTTTTCCCTTGTGGAGCATTTAATGAGTGGTAACAGTTGTGGTTGGGTCCAGCGATGTGCCCTTATCTGCTGCTGGCTTCTGGTGAAATAGTACAGCTGTGGGGGCCACGCCCAGTATGTTTGGTGAGGCTGGCCCCAGGCAGAAGTTCTAAGGTAGAGCTCTCACCCTCTGGCTGCCTCTGTTGCTCAGCAAAGCAGGCTCTGGGTCCAGTAATGATGTTTAACTCTCAGAAATCCTAACAGCTGGTGAACTGGCTGGGATTTCTGGGAGTTGTAGGCCAAAACATCTGGGGACCCACAGGTTTATTTTATTTATTTATTACAGTATTTATATCCCACCCTTCTCACCCAATAAGGGACTCAGAACCATCAGTTGAGAACCAGTGATCTAGATTGAGGGAAGTCATGGTGCCTCTCTATTCTGCTTTGGTCAAACCTCACCTAGAATACAGTGTCCAATTCTGGCCACCACAGTTTAAAAGAAGGTGTCTAGAGAATGGCAACTAAAACTATTAAAGGTCTGGAGTGCATATCCTATGAGGAGCATCTTAAAGAGCTGGGTATATTTAGCCTGCAGAAGAGAAGGCTGAGAGGAGACATGATAGCCATGTATAAGTATGTGAAAGGATGTCATAAGGAAGAGGGAAAAGCCTTGTTTTTTGCTGTACTGGAAACACACAGCCCTATATCCCAGAATATCAAGGCAGAAAATCCCACATTATCTGAGTGTAGACTCAGATAACCCAGTTCAAAGCAGATTTTGTGGGATTTTCTGCCTTGATATTCTGGAATATAGGGCTGTGTGGAAGTGCCCTAGGACTTGGAGTAATGGGTTCAAATTACTGGAGATTCCGCCTGAACTTTAGGAATCTATATAAGAGCTGTTCGGTAGTGGATCTCTCTGCCTCAGAGTGTGGTGAAAGCTCTTTGGAGGCTTTTAAACAGAGGCTGGTTGGCCAACTGTACTTTGATTGTGCTTTTCCTGCATGGCAGGGGGCTAGACTAGATGGCCCATGTGGTCTTTTCCAAATCTTTTATTCTATAATTACTGTACATAACTCTACCTATTTGACTATAACGGCTCATTTACACAATGTTGGGATTTATAATTTGAGGTGGTATATGGAATATATGTAATATTGTACAACAGCTCTCTAGCAGACAATTCCATATATTAAGCATCTTATCAAACTATACATTACAAATGACAAACCACAGGATTCTGTGATATGGAACTATGAAAATAAAAGTGTCATCAAACTGTATAGTGCAGATATTTGTGTGGAGAAGCCACGATGAATATAGAATATCTTGTACTTCAAAGTGGTCACTTGTTTTTCAGGTGAGCAAAGTCATGAGGGTGGGTCCAGTCTGCTACCCTCCTTGTATGTCCACTTAGTCTTCATATCAGATTCCTGAATAGGGCTACTGATATTTATCTTCTGTCTCATGGCTATGTCATGGTAAGCTCTTGTCTTGAACATTACCTGAAATAAATCACATTCCCATTTCCTCCTTTTTTTATAATCATAGGCAGCAACATTGGATAGTTTGACTGTAAAAAGTACAGTAAATATGTTTTGAAAGTATACAGTATACAGTACCAAGGCCATTACATGGTCTTGGCATGAGCGGAGTGGAAGATGTTCCATGTATAATATATAAAACAAAACTTAACAACAGGAGACAAGAACACATGATTGTCTGAGGTTGGCAGATCCCACAAAGCCTCCTCCCAATTTAACTAGCGTTAAGCTTCAATGAGATGTGAGATACTTTGGAGAAAAAAGATATAGCCACAAGGCTAATGATGACAACAGCTGCCAGCAAACTTTCCACTGTGAGCATGTAAAGACTTGAAATGAATTTTAGCTCCCTTTTGTTGTTTTAGGAGCATCAGTGACAAGTCTGTGCTGGCAGATCTCACAGTGCATTCTTTAACATTACGACTGAAGGCCTGTCTTTTAAAAGGATTACATTCATTTGCAGCTGTGTGGTATTACAAGGAATATGGAGTTTACTTTTATGTATGTAAATGGCAAAATAAAACTTGAGTTTTTCTGCTCCCAATTCCCACTATGAAAAGAGGGGTCAAGTAATTGTATACAACACTAGCTGTCCCCGGCCACGCGTTGCTGTGGCTGAGTCTGGTGGTGTTGGTCAGTCTACATTAGGTTGTATTTATGCTGTGATCTCCACCTTTCTTTATACTCACATTAGTAGTAGTATTTGAAGTCTGTTACCTTCTTCAATTTTTGTGTTGATTGATAATTGCTTGAGATCCCTGTTGTCTTTGGTTTGTTGTTAATCGTGATGTCTGACTCTGCTGAGTGCGGTTTATATCTTATTGTGGTAAAATAATCTCTTTTTTTTGCCTGTGTAGGTGTTTATTATTGTTGTTGTTGTCGTGGTGATGAAGGTTGGATAAGTTAGATGCTACTGTATTGTTTTTTGGAGGCCCAGTGTAGCACTGACTGGCCTCTCAGCCTCAGTGCCTGGCTGCTTCTTGCCTGTGATGGTGTTGATTCTTATTGTTATTGTTGTCATTGTTATTATTGTAATTGTTTTTTTGGAGGCCAAGTGTGAATGTAGGGATTGGGGAGGTGGATGAGCACTGAATGGCCTTGTAGACTCAGTGCATGGCTGATTCTTAGAGCCTTTCCTGCCTGCAGAGCCATGGAACTGGGTCAGTGGGTTGGATGGCGGGGAAGGGGAGAAGGAAGAGGCCTCTAACTGAAATGCATGGACTCCATGCCATGTTTGCATCCAGTCCAACCCCTTTCTTTCTTTTTGTCATGGAGGAAGAACCCACCCAAATCTCTCAGACAGATGGCCATCCGGTTTAGTTGTGTTGTTATAGTCACGATGCATTGTTGTGAGTTTTGTGGGTCCAGTGTGGTTTTGTGGTGTGATTGTGTTGTTACAACCGGGAGGCAAGGCTTTTGCATTGTATTGCCAAGTTTCGTATTTCTGGGATGTTTAGTTTTGTTGTTATAGTCACTGCCCCCACAACTTTATCCTTCTATATATATAGATGAAAACAATCTTTTGGGGACTAGAACCGCTTCTGAACAGCCTCTCTCAGGCCCTTTCTACACTGCTCATATTATCAAGTTCAAAGCAGATAATGTGGATTATCTGTTTTGATAATCTAGATTATATGGCAGTGTAGAAGGGGCCTCAAAACCCTGGAATTTTGCAACCCTTGCCAATGTTCAGGCCTGGATTGTTAAGATGCTGACCTGTGCACATGATGTTGCATTCTAAAGGGAAGATAAATAATGTGTCCGAAGCAGAATAGGAGACAAAGGACCTCATCAGATGAGCCATAGATGCTTCCCTGCCAATCTAGCAACAAATGGGCACGTTGCCCATCTCACAATGCTGCTGGACTTCTGGTGGAGGCCCCACTTCCACAGCTGGAAGTGTCGTAGGACAACACAGTCCATGTTGTGCTAGCTCCAATGGATCCTTGCTGCTTGGGTGATGCTTCCCACGTGTCGCTGTAAGTGAGCGGCACGTGGGGTGATAGATTCTCCCCACTGCCCCCTCTATTAATCTCACATGATAAGGTAGAAGGATGCATCCACACCATAGAATTAATGCACTTTGACACCACTTTAACTGCCATGGGTTAATGCTATGAATTCTGAGAAGTGTAGTTTTACAAGATCTTTAGCTTTTCCTGTCAAAGGACCTCATCAGACAAGTTTAGTGCTCTGTTTCCATGCACTGTGGAAATGGAGCCCCACTGGAGTCCCACAGAAGCCATCACATTATGTAAAGGTACTTCCTGTGAGATTTCATAGGGCTCCATTTCCACAGCACTTGGAAACAGAGCCCTACACCCATCTTCAGGAGTTGAGTGTTACTTGACTCCCAACAGCCTTAAAACAGGAGAAAGCAGGGGAAAGACGGGCATCAACATGGTAAAAACATGGATTGGCTAGATATACCTCAAGTCGGAGAAAGACGGAACGGTCCCCTTCTTTTCCCCATTTCCCCCTGCTCTGTCTGATGAAGTAAAGAGTCCTTGAGCCTCATCAAATGTCAGATCCCAATATAACATATCATTGAGCCATGGTAGTTAGAGTGTTGTCAAACTGCATTAATTCTACAGTATAGATGCACCTGAAGTTCCACATGCTGATAGATGGTCACTTGCTTTATTCATTTTAAAATACCCAATACATTTCAGGCTACACTAAAAAACTCAAAAACCCAAATGTAATTCCAACTTTTAAACAGTTGAAGACATAACATTTTTTAAAGTTTCACTTCTCAGAAATACAACATCTCTCTAATGATTTATGACAAAGATGAGAACACAGGCCCCAGGGCTTTCACACTACACACTTATAGCACTGTTATTTCACTTTAATTGCCACGTAACACACTATGAAATCCTTGAGTTCATAGTTTCGTGAGGCACTAGAGCTCTCTGGCTGAGAATTGTAAATACCCTTCTTTTGACTGAGCATTCATAGGATGTTGCCAAAGCAATAAAAATGGAATCATACTTGTAATGTAATGTAATGTGAATGGGTCTCAAGAGATTGAGAGGGGAAAAAGTTCAGTCTGAGAACATCAGAAGTGATGAGTTTGAACATTTACAACCAGAATGACTTTTTTTTTTTTTTACTGATGGTACAAATGAGAGCCAATGTGCTTTCCTTTGAACTTTGGACAGGTTTGAGCATTGGACTATGTCTCTGGAGACTGGGGTTTGCTTCTTTGCTTGCCATGGAAAACTACTAGGTGACCTTGGTCACATACTCTCAGCCAAAAATGGCCAGGGATCATGGATCTTGTAGTCCAAAACATTTACTGGACAGCACATTATTGTGAGGGGATATTATTCAGCAATGTATGAACCAGACTGCTACTGTCTTTTCTGTCTTTTAACAGAAAGCCAATTGCTCATGCCAGGTGAATGGCAGAAAGCTCCGGATATGATGGCATATCAAGAAGAAAGGGATTTTACTAGGCATGCCTCATGCTTGTTTTTGCAAGCCTATTTCCTCTTGCAAAGCTTTTCACAACCCAGAAGACTGCTCCGCAAATAAAACAGCAACTTGAAAATACCCTCAGTCAGCATTTATTGTGCTTAAACACTACCACTATTCTCATATTCTTCATCATAGGATAGAAGAAAATAATACAGGTCCTAGCAGCCTTTGCCAACATTGCTAATGGTAAGGAATGCTAGGAATTTCAAATCCAACAGCATTTGTCTGGAAATCAGTGGTTTCCATCCCATTATAGGATAATAAGCCACATGTCCTGTTATGCTCAATGGGATACCATTCAAGCAGTTTAAAGCCATGGCTTCCAAAAAGTAAAGAGTTTCCTTATACACCCTATAAAAAGCTTTAAAATTAAAGTACTTAATTTCAATGCCCTTCTCTTTAAAACCCAATGGAATTCAAGTCGTGTTCAGCTTTTAGATGCGCATAAACCAGATGAATGGGTCTAGCACCCTCTAGTGACATTCTGTTAGTTTTAGCATCTCCAAGCAGTATGGTAACGATTCGTAATGCAAATGTCTCATTCTCAGGAGATTATTAGAATGCTTAAATATACTTTGGATGGAAATTTCCTGCTTCTTGGCAGGGGGTTTGACTGGATAGCCCATGAGGTCTCTTCCAACTCTACGATTCTATGATTCTATGTTCTCTATTACAATTGTGCCTTTTAACCTAGTCAGACCTAGAAAAAAGATTTCTTGAGAACTATAAACCAGGAGATTCTGGGTGCTGTACTATACTTTCCAAGCGTTCCAAACACAATTGAAGATATAGCTTTTCGAATAAGCCTTTGACCATATTGAGATTCTTTATGAATATATGTGGCACAAACTGGTGAGCAGCCAGCTGCAGCCAGCTGAAACCAATCACTCTGACCAAGAGGTCATGAGTTCGAGGCCAGTTCGAAGCCTGCGTTTGTCTTCTGTCTTTGTTATATGTCAAGGCATTGAATGTTTACCTTATATGTGTAATGTAATCCACCCTGAGTCCCCTTCGGGG
The DNA here is from genome assembly GCF_035594765.1 of Anolis carolinensis. Classification (NCBI taxonomy): domain Eukaryota; kingdom Metazoa; phylum Chordata; class Lepidosauria; order Squamata; family Anolidae; genus Anolis; species Anolis carolinensis. The sequence continues at coordinate 56,960,139 of NC_085844.1, forward strand.
TGAGAAGGGTGGAATATAAATACTGCAAATAAATAAATAAATAAAATATATGAAGACCTTCAGATTCTTTATCAAGCACTTTACAAGACTGAGATTGATTACTGTTGTTTTTACCTGCAGCAATCTCCATATTTTACTGTATTTAATCAGGAGGCATTGTGAAGTTGTGATGTTTGTGTTGGCTGCTTATTGTTTTATTATTTCTGCACTTTCTGTATTTTGCATGATGCACCTTGAGTGCTATGTGAGCTGCCCCGAGTCTCTCTGGGAGATGGTGGCGGGGTGCAAATAAAGATTATTATTATTATTATTATTATTATTATTATTATTATTATTATTATTATTATTATTATTACCCGAAAAGAATTGTTCCAAATTCTGCATCTTAGGCCCCTTCTGCACTGCCCTATATCCCAAGATCTGATCCTAATTATCTGTTTATCCCAGATGATATGGTAGTGGAGATGCATATAATCCAGTTCAAGGCAGATTATCTGGGATTGGATCCCGGAACACAGATCAGTTAGATCCAGCCTTAGTTTTTTCAGATTTAAGATGAATAGACATCAAGCAGAGAATCCACCAGTTCTGACAGTATAATATTAATTGAGGCCCATTTTAAAATAGAAGAGGGGATAGGGAATAGAATTGATGAGCCATGAAGAAGGGTTAATCATTCTACATTTGAATAAATACAGATTGGGAATGCTATTTAAACAAATCTTTAAATCTAGCCAGATCTGAATGAACTCTTTGGAACAAACTTTCTCTTCATGGAAAATTTGGACTGTGATGTAAGCAATTAGAGTGAAGTCTATCAGGCATTTTATTAAAAATTTGCAATATTGCTACCGTAGCTGGAATTCTCAGCTTCCAAGTTCAGATGGACTCTGATGACTTTAGGGCACATGTGTCAAACTCAAGGCCTGCGAACTGAATTCGGCCCACCATGTCATTTTATGTGACTCTCCAGATGTTGCATTACAACTCTAGCATCTGGAGATATCTAGTCATAATATCATTAGATATCATGACTAGAGTTGATGGGAGCTGTGGTACAGTAACATTTGGAAGACTGCAGTGTGTTCTGTTTAATCAGAACAGTTTGAGTTTGGATTCAAGGCTTGTGGATGTGATGTCTGATTTTAAAATGTACTCCACACTCTACTTGAAAATTGTTTATGTGCATTTGTGACCCATAGAGAATAAATACTATATAATTCTACACTTTCTTTCCTTTCTTAATTTTTCTTACTATAGGAAGAACACTTGCTCCATCTAGTGTACTAGTGCAGAAGGATCTCTTTTCTAATGCAAAATGTCTGTAGAAAGAAAGGGAAATACAGAGCTCCTTTATTTGGGATTATAGTAGAGTCTCGCTTATCCATCATAAACGGGGCCGGAAGAACATTGGATAAGCGAATATGTTGGATAATAAGGAGGGATTAAGGAAAAGCCTATTAAACATCAAATTAGGTTATGATTTTACAAATTAAGCACCAAAACATCATGTTATACAACAAATTTGACAGAAAAAGTAGTTCAATACGCAGTAATGCTATGTAGTAATTACTGTATTTACGAATTTAGCACTGAAATATCACCATGTATTGAAAACATTGACTACAAAAATGTGTTGGATAATTCAGAACGTTGGATAAGCAAATGTTGGATAAGTGAGACTCTACTGTACTTTTATTTTTGCATGTGATTATAGTCTTTGTGAATTTTGTGAATTATAGATACAAAAATGTCAGAGCCTTAGCTTCTGTAAACAAATCATTTTGTATTGTATGTTTGGCAAAGAACTAAATTGTTAGACTGATATTGTAAAATACATTTAATGGATAGATTAAATTGATAAAGTCCCATAGCTACAGTTATACAATATTAAACTAGTAGATTCAAACTGCTACACGCATACATTCCACCGAAATATTAGGAAAAAAAACCTTATCAATTACAAGACCAGTTTCATAATAGAACATTTCCTGAGAAGGTGGCAAACTCTCCTCTGGAGGTCTTTTCAATAGAAGTCAAGTAGCCATTTCTCAGGAGTGAATTAATTGTATATTTCTGCATGGCAGGGGATTGGACTAGATCAGGGCTTCTTAAAATTTTCCCACTCATAACTCCTTTTTGCCTGCGAAATGTTTATGCGACCCTGAGTGTATCAGTATATAAAATAGAAGACCAAGGAAGGAATTGGGCTGCAGATTGAAGAAAGCAAAAAGGTGTGCTTTTGGGGGAAGAAGCGGAGGAATTGGGCTGAAGGATTGTCTTCCAAATGCACCTCCTTTTTGCTTTCTCCAACTTGCAGCCCAATCCCTCCTCTGTCTTTGCTCTCCTATCCTGCAGGGCAGATGGCTATGGGGTATGAATGAGTGGATCAGTCAGCTGCTGTGATTCCTTCGATCTTGTGGCCAATTTTTTTCAACCCTATTCATTCACTTACGCAACTCCATTTGGGATTGCGACCTCAACTATAAGAAGCTTTGGAATAGATGAACTATGCAGGCCCTTCCAGCTTGATGGTTCTATGATTTTATAACCAGTGAAAGTGTATGTTACTAATTAAATCATTGCTCAAGCCCCATTATATACAATAGTGTAATAAAATGGTGTCCCTTATATAAAATAGCAAAATCAAAGTTTGCTTTTTGGAATTGTGGATGGGGGCGGGGTGTAATATTTTAAAGCTGTGGATGGTTGAATCTGTGGGTGCAGAATCCATGGATGTGGAGGGCTGGCTGTATAAAGTTAAATTAAATGTTTACTAAAATAATGACAAGTTTGTCTGCAGCAAATATATAATAATTAATATATTGTATGACTCCTGTTTTCTCAGGGAATATGTTCCAAGACCTGTTTTAGATACCTGAAAATGTGGATAATGGTGAATGCAATATTTTGACTACAGTTTGCCCAGATGTGGTTCAAATTTGGGGATTGGGGTGAGCTCCTGCTGTTAGCCCCAGCTTTTGCCAACCTAACAGTTTGAAAACATGTACATGTGAGTAGATCAATAGGTACCGCTCTGGCGGGAAGGTAACAGTGCTCCATGCTTAGAAATGGAGATGAGCACCAATCCCCAGAATCGGCCAAGACTAGACTTAATGTTAGGGGGAAATCTTTACCTTTACCTTTGCTCAGAAGAATACCACAAAACTACAGTCCACAAAAACTTTGGGGAGGAATATTATCTGGAGTATGGGTGACAATAGTTTTGCTTTCTAAGAGAATGATGCTTTACTCTTCAATAAGGAATACTTTTCTCCCATCAAATATAAAAAAACAGTTGTGTTTTAGATTATATGGGCTTTCATTGGAGCTAATGTCATGTAATTTATATACCTGCCATTCATTAATTTAGATCTTGCCTTTTCCCCAACACAGGACTCAAGGTAGCCTACAAGACTGAAAGAAGGTAGAGTTAGAAACCTATATGTTAGATACAAATATGCTTTAATACTACAACATGATTAATTGTAAGAAGTATGAAATCATTTTTTAAACATTACAGTGGAGATAAAATACAGCAAGCTGAGTCCCTTTGGGAGATGGTGCCGGGATATAAATAAAGAAATTATTATTACTATTACTATTATTATTAATATTAATATTATTAACATCCATACTCTTTTGCATATCTATCTGTCTGTATTTGGTTATAGCTCCTCATGCTGGAATCCTTGAGAACAAGTCTCCAGTCTATAAAACGGGCATAACCTTGTTCAACATATCAGTAAATCTGATTGATTAGTTAATATCATCCAAGTTCAAAGCAACACATCCTGTCAAGACAAGGCCTATTTTCTTTAGCAATTTACCACTTCCTTTCCCCCCAAAGCCAGCAGACAAAATAACAATAGAGAGGGAGAAAGAGGTCAGGTTGCTTCAGTTCTTTTAAGAAACAAAAAATATTTGGGCATAAAGTAAGTCTAACCTGTTACTATAAACATCAGCAGCCCCATCATGGTCTAAACTCCACCTCATGCAGTGAAATATGGGCATAGTTCAGACATACAAATTAAACCGCAGGCAGCAACAATAAAGAGTAAGAACCCGAAGACTTTTCCCAGGTTTTATCTAAAGCAGGCATCGGTGCTGAGAGTGTAACAATTCGGCTCCTAATTTCTTCTATGAAAGAACTGTGTTTCCTCTGTTTGTATAGAACTTCCTTCAATGTTAACAAGTGGGCCAGGGCAGTTTATTCAAATACAATGGTCTAAGCTACTATTGTTGTCACCTGTGTGTTTTCATCCCATGTTGTAGACAAGTCATGCCAACACTGGGAAAAGAAAAAAAACTGGGATGCTATTTGACTGCGCAAACCTACTATGATTACCAAGTAAAATGAGTGACATGGCTCCTGTTCCTTTGTGGATTAGTAGAAGAGGGATTTTCAGCAGTTTCTTGTCACAGGAGCTGCTGAAATTCCCTCTTCTGTATAAGGATGGCACTCTGTTCTTTATTTCACCCAGTAACACTAAAAAATGATATGCATGCTTACTCATAAGAAAGAACATTGTATTAAATAATGTGTTTTCTCAGGTAAGTAGGTACCATTTTTCTGTTTATTTGTGTGGGAATGTGGTTACTTTTAGCCACCTGCTAGAGTGTAGGCTTTATGCCATTTTTTGTGTGTCAAGGACGACTTGGGAAATTGCAAGTTGCTTCTGGTATGAGAGAATTGGCTGTCTGCAAGGATGTTGCCCAGGGGACACCCAGATGTATGATGTTTGATGTTTATGCCATTAAAAACCATTAAAAACCTATAAGATACAGTACATAAAATGTTTGGCTATATCTCCTGTCAAAAGAGTCCCAAGATTGTATTATAGATGGATAGAATAATCAAAGAAGACATGCCCTTGTATGTCCTGAGCAGAGTGATTAATGATAAGGTGACTTGGAGGTCTCTCGCTCATAGGGTCAAATTAAAGTCAACCTGACAATAGTAAATTATGCATTAATGGTAAAAGTTTCAAACTGCATTATATGGAAGTGTAGAAGGGGCCAAAATTGCACACGGTTCCTTTCAAGGAAAACCAAGCCAAAGACCTCATGCATTTATAGGAAAGAATGGGCAATGTTCCTTCTTTGTGTTGCAGATTCACAATCTGACTTAGTCCAGAAGAAAACAAATTTGATTTATGCTTGACAATTTCCTGGGCAATTTCTAAACAGGCAATATTTCAGTGGTATTCTGAATTATTCAGGCTACATAACATCTAAGCAGAGACTGGCACCTCTAGTGTATAGTTTAAGGTGAACCTCGTTCAACATTATCAAAAAGGCCTATTCTCAAATACATATTTTGTTTTATTTTTAAAAATCACATAGTTAACAAAATTTCATCTGTTCTGTCAGTGGGAAGGATGAAGCTAGGCAGTTCACTCCATCAGAGACCTAGTAGATATTTTGTTTCCCTTTCTATTATTTTTTCACTCATTGTGGGCATTCTATCTGGTAATGAAACATTTATATAATTTTGAAGAGTAAGTACCTAAATGTTCTTGTTTTCCTATTTCTTCATATCCTCACCACACGTACACTTACGTGCATTATGTATAAGCCTGTAGGCACTGTTTGCACTGTTTTCTAACACTTTCATGACACCAAAATACTTGAAATATATCTGTATTCCCAACCAGTATTACGATTGAAACCATTTGGACTTCAGCTCCCATAATCCTTTACCATTAGCCATGTTGGCAATGGAACCTAAAATCCAAAACATCTGAAAAACCAAAAATTTCTTATAACTGATCTGTATTGACTAGTAATCAAGACTGGCCAACCAACCGCATTTATCCCACAAATGTCCATCAGCCAAAGTTAATAATGGGGGGAAACAAACCAGCAAACAAGGGCTGGGCTTTAGTACAGCTGGTAAAATCACCAGCAGTAATATGATCTACCAGTCAAAAGGTGGCCAGTTCGAAGCCCAGTCGGGGTGAGCACTTGACTGTCAAGCCCAGCTCATTGTTTACCTAAGCAGTTCGAAAACAGCTTAGAGCTGTAAGTAGAGAAATTAGGTATTGCTAATTAGCGGGGGAGGTATTTTATGAAACTGTAAAGAACAAGACCAGAAATGCGATGACCAAAGGAAGGTGGAAGGAGGAAGTCCTGATGGCTGTTCGTCATAGATAATGGACCAACAGCACCCCCTGTGACTTAATCCAAACTCAATCTCTAAAGCATTGAAACTGGACTTTGAGACAACATACCTCCTTTCTGTCTGCTCTGTGCTGTCTGTCCAAGCGGCACTGAATGTTTGTCATGTATGTGTACTGTGATCCGTCCTGAATCCCCTTGGGGAGATAGGGCTGAATATAAATAAAGTATTATTATTATTATTATTATTATTATTCAGGCAAATGTGGAACTGGGAAAAGAAAAAGAAACTATACTGAAAACTTAATTGGGCCACTTATTTTGTCTATAGGAAATAGTCAAGTGAGATCCTGAGGCATGGCAAGTGGGCACTAAGCCTCTATTTCCAGCCTAGAGACCGGCAGGGAGATGAGCCACAGCAGAGAAGACAGAATTTTTCTAACAGCAGAAACATTTAGGCCAAATGACATTCCTTGAAAGCTACAGAACTTTTCTATCTTCTTTTGGGCATTTGTTTTGCATTTTTCCAATTGCTCACAAAAACAGACACCGTGTTTAGCCTTCCTTAGTACAGCCAAACAAATGGGCCAGATCTGTCAATGCAATAGATGTGAAAAACAAATCATAATGTGTATATTATGAGCCGTCTGTTTTAACAGACCTGAAAGTTCATGGTCTTCAGCAATTATGCAAAGTGCCATTAGATTTATATGAATAGTCTTATAGTGTTAGAATTATCTCTTCCCCAATACTGTTGATAATATACAATGTTATAGTCTCTCTCAAAGGTCTCTTGGTCAGACAGTAAAACCCTTCAGAAAGCCATATCTTTGTAGAATTTTTAAACCCAAGACCTAACTTAATGGATTATATCGCTCACAAATGGAGGAGCTAGGATGCTTTGTAGGGAGACAGCCTAGATTCTCTGGTGCCAGAGGGCTTAGCACAGAATTGTGGAGGCTATGCGTAATAAATCCACTTCGGTGTTCAGCATGAATGGAGGCAAAGTTAGGGAATACATTTCCAGAATGTAGACTTGGTTCATGTTCATGCATTATGCTTTTTCAAAGGCACAGCAGTCAGCTGCCTTCCACGAAGACCAAAATCTTGCAAGAGTCCATGTTGTTTTCAATAAACTCTGTTCTAGAAACAAACAGACAGGCGATGTCTAGCTAATGTGAATTACTCCTTTCTCAGATCTGATCAAAAGGTCAGTATTTAGATAGCTTTTCTGCTTTCACTGAAAATTATGCAACCCCCTTGCTTCAATACCCTGGTACCAACTTGTTTTCAACTAATATCCAAATGCTATTAGTTAGGCTTGTTTAACGTAAAGGTAAAGGTTTCCCCTGATGTTAAGTCCAGTTACCTTCCTGCCGGAGTGGTACCTACCGATCTACTTACATTTGCATGTTTTCGAACTGCTAGGTTGGCAGGAGCTGGGGCTAACAGAGGGTGCTCATTCTGCTCTCGGGATTTGAACCTGGGACCTTTTGGTCCGCAAGTTCAGAAGCTCAGCGCTTTAACACACTGTGCCACTAGGGACCCTGCTTGTTTACTGAGATTAAATTAAATCAGAACAGCATCAAACTGATTTTTAAGAGGGTGAATCTGTTTACAATTCATTTTAAAAAGGCAGACCCACAAAAAAAAAGATAAGTTGGAATAGTATGTGGAGAAAGAAAACATTAAAGATCTGGCAACCAGATAGATCTTCCAGATTTCAGGGGCTGGCTCTTCTTTGCTAGTCCTTAAGGCAAAAGGAGGAATCTTGTGACAAGAATGCTGCCTTAAAGGGGGCATGTATGTATTTCATCATTTATTAGCCTGTTTGCTATTTCAATAGTGTACTCTGCACAACTGTGGTTGATGCTTATAGTATTGTGTTTCATGACACCTGAAACCAGTGGTTCCCTACCTTTGGAACTCTAGGTGTTTTGGACTTCAACTCCCAAAAGTCCCAGCTAGTTTACCAGTTGTCAGGAACTGTGGGAGCTGAAGTCTAAAACACCTGGATGGCCAAAGGTTGGGAACCACTGCCGTAAACTCTTAACACAGCATATCAAATATGATATTACAGCAGTGGTTCTCAACCTGGGGTCCCCAGATGTTTTGGGCCTTCAACTCCCAGAAATCCCAACAGCTGGTAAACTGGCTGGGATTTCTGGGTGTTGTAGGCCAAAAACATCTGGGGACCCCAGGTTGAGAATACCTGTATTACAAGTATAATTGAAGCCTGGTGGAATGAGTGTTTTCTTTTGGATCTGGCTTCATCTTGCCTTCAGCATTGCTTGCCACCAGCCTGCACCCCAAAGAGGTCATTCCAGAGGGAATGTAGCTCTTGACAGGGGAAAAAAAGCTTTCCTCCTCTTGATCTGACATGCTATTAATGTTCCTCACTTTGATGATTCCAGTATTGGTTGAGTTAAATACTGTGCAATAGAATGGCCCCACCTATGTATGTCTAGTTCCAGCTGACTATAAACTTTATAGTACGTGGGACGTTCCTGGAGGAGAGAAGGCCAATAGCCTCCTAAAGGGAGTAAGCAGACTCCGTTGGCTTTACTCACAGGATCAGTGAGTCAGTGTTTGATAGGAGTAGCTTAGGGTGCCTGGCACCAGCCGGAGCAGGGAGGCTGGCCAGCAACAATACCCAGCAATCAAATGTCATGACAGCTTTAAGCAGCAGACTGTAAATAATAAAAGACTCTTTCCCCCATCTTTTCCCTTGGGCAGGGAATGGCATGCCTGAGAGTAAACAGCAAGAATTGCAACAGTCCCTGTTTTGCAAATAGGTAGGGGTACATCTTCAGATTTGTTTGCACATTGTGTCCTTGTTTCACATATAATAATTCATGGCAAGCAAGTTAGCAGTATTGCTGGGAGGGAAAGGAGTCTTTATTTAATGCTTTATCATCTTATCTTCTTTGATCAACTAGCACACACATACGCAGAGCTTGTACATACATGAAGGTTAATTTCTTTACAAGCTAGAGGAGTAGTGAAATAATTCCATTCTTGCACATGCTCTCTTATTATACAAATTAAAAACATATATCACAAGAATGCTCTGTTTTTCAGTGTAGACTTGGGTAATCCAGTTGTGGATTATCTGCTTTAATAAATTGGATTATATGGCAGTGTTGAAGGGGCCTCAGAAAGGAGAAGTGGGAGAGAAGGGGTGAAATTTTGCCCTTCCAGTAGACTCAGGCAAAAACAAACTTCTGCAGCCTCTCTTAGGTTGTATTTTCTTCATTAATAACTTTGCCATTTTGACCACATTCTTATGTTGCTCAACTACATACGGTACCTCTGTGTGTGAAATATTGGAGGGTATGGTGATGTGGGAATTCTGCAAAATGGTTTATGGTTGCTATTGCTAAGGCCCCTGGTGGCACAGTGTGCTAAAGTGCTGAGCTGCTGAACTTGCGGACCAAAAGGTCCCAGGTTTAAATCCCGGAAGCGGAATGAGCGCCTGCTGTTAGCCCCAGCTCCTGCCAACCTAGCAGTTCGAAAACATGCAAATGTGAGTAGATCAATAGGTACTGCTCCGGCGGGAAGGTAACGGCCACATGACCTTGGAGATGTCTATGGACAACGCCGGCTCTTCGGCTTAGAAATGGAGATGAGCACCAACCCCCAGAGTTGGTCATGACTGGACTTAATGTCAGGGGAAACCTTTACCTTTACCTATTGCTAAGGCATTTTAAAGCAATTGTTACTGGGTATCCTTTTTCTCATTCAAAAGCTGCACAAGTGGAAACGGATGATGAGACTCATTGTGAAATATAATAATGCTTGGTAAAATTGGAGGCAATAGGAAAAGGGTAAGGCCACACTACAGGTTGATTAATTCAATCAATGAAGCTATGGCCTTGAATTTGCAATATCAGAGGCTTCTCTATATCCAAGGATCTGATCTCAGATTATCAGGCAGTGTAGACGTAGGCTGGATCTACACTGCCCTATATCCCAGGATTTGATCTCAGATTATCTGCTTTGAATTAGACTGTATGAGTCTACACTGCCAGATAATCTGGGATAAAACGATAATCTGCTATCAGATCCTGGGATATGGGGCAGTATAGACCCAGTGGGTTAAACCGCTGAGCTGCTGAACTTGCTGACCAAAAGGTTGGCAGTTAGAATCTGGGGAGTGGGGTGAGTTCCTGTTGTTAGCACCAGCTTCTGCCAACCTAGCAGTTCGAAAACATGAAAATGTAAGTAGATCAATGGGTACCGCTTCTGCGGGAAGGTAACAGCTTCCCAGCCACATGACCTTGAAAGTGTCTACAGACAACACCAGCTCTTCGGCTGAGAAATGGAGATGAGCACTATACCCTAGAGTCAGACATGACTAGACTTAATGTCAAGGGGAAACCTTTACCTTAATCTTAGATCCAGCCAAAATGACATATGCAGCAACACAGAAGGAACAGAAGATATAGAGCAGTTGGCCCACCAACTTAAAAAAGTAGAAGTTGGTCCACCTGCTATTGGTCTGTTCATAATAGTACTTAGCATTCATATAATGTTTTCAAAAACCACTCTAATAGGTAGATCCGTATTAAATTGTACATACAGTGATCAATGCTGAGAGCGCGCGAGACATACAAAAGGTAATGTACCAAATTTACAGCTGTGGAAAAAGTCAAACTGAGCTCATTCTCTTATCTTATGGTCAACACCTATTTTTGGCAGGCTTCTTGTTTTCTCTAGGAGAAATCTTTGAAAAATTAGCAGAAGGCTGGGTTCAGGCAATGCTAGCAGAGTTGGGACAGCAGGCTGATTGTCAACTTCCATATTTTTACCCATCTGCTTTACAAAATATTGATCAGACCAGAGGTTCCAAAAGGTTTCTTTTGAACTAAAAGTACACTAGCCTCGAGAAGTCTGATCTGACTACGGTGGTCCACGCCTAAGTTACCTCTAGACTGGATTATTGCAATGCGCTCTACGTGGGGCTGCCTTTGAAGACGGCCCGGAAATTGCAATTAGTTCAGCGCTCAGCAGCCAGGCTTCTAACAGGAGCAAACTACAGGACGCGTTCTACGCCTCTGTTTAAGGAGCTCCATTGGCTGCCGTTTGTTTTCCGGGCCCAATTCAAGGTGCAGGTTATCATCTACAAAGCCCTAAACGGTTTGGGACCCACCTACCTTAGAGACCGCATCTCCCCCTATGAACCTGCACGATCTCTTCGCTCTTCGGGGGAGGCCCTCCTCTCGCTCCCACCACCTTCGCAGTTGCGGCTGGTGGGGACAAGAGAGAGGGCCTTCTCCGCTGTGGCCCCCCGCCTCTGGAACTCACTCCCGAGGGAGATTAGACAGGCCCCCACCCTCCTTGCCTTTCGAAAAAGCCATAAAACCTGGCTTTTCCAGAGGGCCTTCGACAACTAATTTTTGGGGGTTGATTTGTCTGCCCATTTAATTTAATTAGAGAGTGTTCTGCCATGATTATTGATACCTTGCTGAGTACTTCTGCCACGAAGCTACAGAAGCCCTCTATTTCGGCCTAGAACTGTTTTATCTCCTTGTTTTTAACATGTGATGTATGTATTGATTGTATGACTGCTTTTCATGTTTGATTTTACAATGTGTAATTTGTCACTGTTTTTATTATTGTTGTGAGCCGCCCCGAGTCCCCTTGAGGAGATGGGCGGGATATAAGAATAAATTTATTATTATTATTATTATTATTATTATTATTATTATTATTATTATTATTATTATTGGTAACTGTGTGAATCTGGCAGTTATAGCCCCGTTTTCCCTGTATCTTTCTAAGGTCTGATCCTGACATGCAGTGCTGGGCAGACTAGGCGGAGGATAAGAGTCACACTCGTGGGCTAGCTTTTATTTTTAGAAGTATGATCTGGCCATGCAGTTCCAAAGATACCAAGGGTAGAGCACTTAAAGTGATTGAGAAGCTGTGTATTATATATCCATAGAGACCGCTTGGTGTTAAAAATTATTTGGAGAGTAACAGGCACAACACTTGGCTACGGAACACAAAAGCTGGCAAGGCTGAACATCCATCATTCATTCCTTGTGACATTTTAAAGTGGCCAAGAATCAAGGGAGTTTCAAAGTGGGCACAGGAGGCCATTATATACCAAGTTAGCCTTAGAGATTTAAGACTCAGCAGCTGGATGGGAGATGAGGCGACAGAGGAGGGTGGGTGATATTTTGGAAAGAGGAAAACAGGAGCAGCTGGGAATGAAACACAAGAGATTTAAAGTCACCCCCTCTGCCCCAAATGTGCAGGAAAATGTACAGATAATGAGACTTTTGAAAGAAAGGTGATGGTGCAGCTGCAATGCTTGGTTTACCTGCCTAGTGTGATAAAGTCCAAAATTTGGATTTATGCTTGCATATGTAATAGCAGGATGCCAGCCAATGAATAACAACAAATATGTTATTTTTTAAAAGAGGTTTACAGTATGTATATTTTGTTTGTTTGTTTAACAAATTATATCCCAGCTCTGGCTTTCAATCCAAGTTGTAGTAATATCAGTGGAAGAATACATCTTGTCTAAATGCCTATCCAGAACTATCACTTGTAAATGGCATGAAAAATAGCTTCCAGAGACATTAATACCTGTCAGAAATGACCTGCCAAAGACAGACTGATCTTGTTTGCTTGTTAATTCAGCTTTAATATGTTTCCTAGATGTTTTGCTCCTTTGAATAATAGCTGTGAGGTACATCTGAAGACAGCTGTCTTCTGGGCTCATATTATCAACATTTTACCACATATCAACTGTCCCATAGATTTCTATAGAATATCTAGTTTCTTCCCAGTGATCCTATTGAAGTCTATGATCCCAGACAAGCAGTTTGTGTACAATAGCCCAAAGAAAGCCTAATACATCATGTTTCAGCAATGCCATTTGTGGGGAGTGGGTGGATTTTTGAATCTCCCCTTCCTATCGTAGGCAGAGAAAATGTGGTCTGGTCTACATCGCCTGTCAAAACTGCTTGTCCACTACAAATACTTATTGTTTCATTAAATATTGTGCTAGATATTGAAATACTGGATCTGTACTACATCACAGGGGCTAAGAGCCTTGATATTCATGGAAACATCTCCCAAAGAGGAAAACAAAAACACCCCCTTCCCAGTTATAGGGCTTTTATGATTGAAACTGTGAAATCAGATTTGTTCGTTATTTTAATGAAAAATGTATTAGGTCACCTTGGTCCATCATCCTCTGAGTCAAATCTACTTCACAGGATTAATGCAATGAGAAATTGGTTGGAAGGACAGCTCTATATGCTGTTTTGAGGAAAAGCAATAGTACAGTACGATCACTGTACCCTCAGGACCAAGATCTACAGTTTCACTTCGCTGCATACATAAAAATATGTCTTCTCTAGGAATTTTCTAGTTCTCCCAAGGCAAATTCCAGTGGAAATTGTTTCAGTAGGGTTTGTTATCCACATTTCCGGGATATGGAACTTTTATTATATACAAATAGCAAAAAAATGAATCTTTAATATTTATTTATTTGCAACCTGCCCTTCTCACCCCAAAGAGGACTCAGAGCGGTTCACACAACACATACGCAAACATTCAGTGTCGATTATACAATTATACATTTAACAAGGACAGAGAAGGACAGACAACACAACAGAGGTAAAGGCAATTTTTCCAATATTATTTTCAGCATTTTGGGGGCTGTGTTTTACTGTGTGTGTGTGTGCTGTCACTCCATCTTCCATGCCAAGGAGCTTTGTCCAATCGATGTCCTTTAAGGGCGCCTTTATTACCTCTCGGCTAAAAGCAGTATCTATTTATCTACTCGCATTTCTGCTTTCGACCTGCTATGTGGGCAGATGAGCTGGGGCTAATAGCAGGTGCTCAGCCCCGATCTGGGCTCAAACTTCTGACCTATTGATCAGCAGGTTTTTTGTGCAGCACAGCGGTTATCCTGCTGTGCTAAGCCCGGCCCATGTGCACAATATACAAGAGCCTCCATGCGAAGATAACAATTTGGAGATCTTTTGCAAGGCAGAAGGTGCCAAAGGAAAAATCACAGAGAACAGTACAAAAAGTAACAGAAGAATGGGGAAGTGAAAAACGAAATGACCACATCTGGCTTCCAGTCATTCACTCCGGTGACAACCTACATTTGTTTTGGACTGCTTTTTGCACTCTTGGGTCAATTTCACTCACTGTAAAATGTGTGAACTTCAAAGAAAATAATAACAATAGTAATATAGCCCTGGTGATGGAGACAGTGGACTAGAGAAAGCAGCATTATCTTTCCCAAGCTTTATTTGGAAGCCTATATTCACCCATTTTAAATACCAAATCTTTAAGGACGTTTTTAAGGAAGAGAGAGAGAAGCCCAAGATCTGTGCAGAAAAAAACATAACAAGTTGCTTCAGCTTCATTTTCACTCATCTCTCAAGCTCTACGATGTGCAGTGAGAAAGAGATAAGCTCATAACAATGTACTGGGCATCCCAGTACGTGGTAGAATGCCTTTGCCAGCTTTTGTTAGGCACAAGTTTCAGAGAGACCTATAACCTTTGAGCTTCCATTTTAATGAATGTTACCAAGGCCTGTATGACAAATGACTTTGGGGATTAGCTGCAGGCTGTGGGAGAGTAACCCCATGACATATTTTGTTTTCAGTTCAGTGTTTTCCTTTTCCTTTCCTTTTCTTTTTCTTTTCTGGTCTTTGAATTAGTTTCAATAAAAGATTGTAAGGATACAAGGAGGACTTGTGGAGCTCTTCAATAAAAAAGTCACTTTTATGTTAGATGATAACACTGAACATACTCCAGACACTCTGTTCCCTTATCTTAAATATACAGTGGAGCATAACTGGGGCAAAGGAGAGGAGGGAAGGCATCCGTAACACGAGGTAGCAGTAGCAACAGTAGCCTGTTAGTGGAGCAATCACTCTTGCCTGGGGAATATATCTGAAGATGTCTTTTATTGAATTCAGTTTATTTAACGGTTACACTCCGGAGATATGACTCTCATTTACAAGATGGAGCTGGCAAGGAAGCAGATTATTACAAGAATAGGAAGACGATAAGGATGAACTCAAAAGTGAAAGATCTACTTATATTTTTGTATCAGAATCTTTTACTCATTTCACAAAGAAATGTTCACACGCTAACATATGAGTGGGGAACCTTTGAATCTCTAGGTGTGTTATATTACAAGTCCCGTCACTCATTATCACTGAGTGGGGGTTACGGCTGTGGAAGGTCCAAAAATCAGGAGAGCAAAATGTTTCTCTTCCCGAATACGAAAATATGAAGCTACAGGTAAAGCATCCCATATCTGGAATTTCAAAACCTCCAAAAACTCAAATTGACCAAAAGGGGTGGCTGATGTATGGGTAGCTTTGCTCACTAGCAGTTCAATGTAAACAAATTGTGTTTCATTCCCAACATTATTAAAAATATTGTATAAAATTAACTATGTGCTAAGAAACATAAATAAACAGATATACTGGACCACTCTAACAACCCTGTCAGACTGCAGAGAAACCATTGAAATCCACAAGCATGTGGGCAATTTCAACAGAAAGGAGGAAACCATGAAAATGAACAAAATCTGGCTACCAGTATTAAATAAATTCTAAAATCAGGATGGCAAATAAAGAACAACACTCAGAAGACAGGGGAATTCCAGATATGAAACAATCAGGGCCAGCTAACTCCGCCCAACAGAGGATTCCCTCAGGCAGGAAACAGCCAGGCTTTGAATCTGCAAAGCCATTAAATGCTAATCAGGGTGATCACTTGCAACATTCACACTTGCCTCAAACAGACAAGAGTTCTTTTTCCCACCCTGGACTTTCCACAGATATATAAACCCCACTCGCCTAGCTTCCAACAGACCTCACAACCTATGAGAATGCCTACCATAGATGTTGGCGAAATGATGACGAGAATGCTTCTGGAACATGGCCATACAGCCCAGAAAACTCACAGCAACCCAATGATTCCAGCCATGAAAGCCTTCGACAACACATAAATAAATTTCATATTAAGATTTGGGTCCATCTCTGAGATAATCTCATTATATACATATATGATAATGTAGTTATTCCAAAATTTGAAAAAAAAAAAATCCAAATTCAGAAACACTTCTGATCCCAGACATTTCAGATTTTTACAAAACAAAGTTTTTAAACCTTGGTTTTTTTTTTTTGTATTGAACATCATTGCATTTTTACCTTTTTAATGAGGTGTTTCTGATAACAAGCAGGAAAAACCCTTCCTCTTGCCAGTATTTCAGTGTAAACAAACTCTGTAACTGTATGTGATATGACAATTGGACGTAAATATTTTGGTTTGGGTCCAGATTTAACTATGTACAACTGGGAAGAAGTGGATTTGTCTGCCCTCCTTCTTCCCCCACACAGCAATCCCTACAGCTAGGGTTGTCAGATTTCAGAGCTCGCCTCTCAGTTGGAGTCGGGTTCAAATTTTGCAGATTTTGTAAGGCCAGTTCTGGGTGAGAGCGTACAAACCTCCAGTCGGACATATACATGCTTGTATACATTCTGACCAGACACTATTCTTGTTTTTATGTTATTGTCTTCTTGTAATGTCATTGATTTTACTGAGATATGTTTAAATCTGTGTTTGGTTTTAATCTTTGTTGGATCGGGCTTGTCCATACGTAAGTCTCCCCGAGTCCCTTTGTGGAGATGGAGGCGGAATATAAAGTGGATTGTGACTTGAAGGTTGGGTAGCTGACCTGAAGGCTGCCAGGTTCGAATCCAACTTGGGGAGAGTGCAGATGAGCTCCCATTATCAACTCCAGCTCCATGTGGGGACATGAGAGAAGCATCCCACAAGGATGGTAAAAAAACATCAAAACATTAAGGCGTACCCTGGGCAACATCCTTGCAGACTGCCAATTCTCTCACTCCAGAAGCAACTTGATGCAAGTCGCTCCTGACACACACACACAAAAAATTAATGATGGCCAGTTATCATGCTCTTTCTTAATTGGGCACTTCTGTAATCTCACTTTTTTTCTCCTAGAAACAATTCAAAGCAATTGGTGCCTTTTAAAATGCCTGCAGCCAAAGCACCATAAAGGCAGCAGTTTTAAGAGACAACTGAAGACCCATCTCTTCCAGTAGGCTTACCCAATCAATTTTTAACTATGAATTTTAAATTGTTCTGTGTATTTTAACATGTGTATTTTCCAGAAATATATTTTGATATATCTATTTTACAGAATGTTTTCATGATGATGATGTGCTATTGTTATTGCCATTATTAGGTGATGCAAAAACTAGAATGATATGAGAAAATGGAATGATCTGTAAGAACCCTTAATTGAGCATTATCCTAATTTATATCCTGCTTTTCATTACTGGGATGAATAATGAGTTACATGCTGGGAGAAAGATGAGATACAAATAAGCTAAACTAAGCTTTTCAGCCAAACAAAACTGGTGACTCTTAGATTAAATCCAAGGCTAATGCTTACATTTCCAGTAGAGGGTGCTGCAAACTTCATCAAAGCTTCCAGGTGTATTTCCATCCCCCCACCAGTCTCTCTCTCTCTCTCTCTCTCTCTCTCTCTCTCTCTCTCTCTCTCACACACACACACACACACACACACACACACACACACACACAAAGTACTATCATCTGCCATCATGGCACACACCTCCTTTCCCATTATCTCTGTGATAGGGAAGAATCCAACATTATAGCATTTTCTTCTAAGGCCCCTTCCACACAGCTGAATAAAATCCCACATTATCTGCTTTGAACTGGAATATATGGCAGTGTGGACTCAGATAACCAAGTTCAAAGCAGATAGTGTGGGATTTTCTGCCTTGATATTCTGGCTGTGTGGAAGGGCCCAAAGATCCCATAATGGGGCAATAAAAACAGTTTGTTGAAATTGGTGCCTTTTTCCTTTCTGTTTGTCTTTCTTCCGAAACGGAAAAACAAAAAGAAAACATAAACTGAGAGAGAACAATTCTCATTGTTGAGATTATCCATGAGTCAGAGCCAATGAAATCGCCCTACTGTGTTGTAGCTGCTAGAAGTCTGAGTAAAAAAAGGGCATTGTCCCTCCAAAATGGAATTCTGCTTCTCAAATGAATTTTTTGTTGTCCCCAAATTTCTAGCACCCCAGAAAAGGGTGATTTGAATATAATTCACACTCACAATTCTTACATTTTCTATGTTGGTGCTTGCTGTAATGATAGAAATATAGGGACATGAAGAGCAGTTCGAAAACATACAAATGTGAGTAGATCAATAGGTACCTCTCCAGCGGGAAGGTAACGGCACTCCATGCAGTCATGCCGGCCACATGACCTTGGTAGTGTCTAAGGGCAATGCCGGCTCTTCAGCTTAGAAATGGAGATGAGCACCAACCCCCAGAGTCGGACATGACTGGACTTAATGTCAGGAGAAAACCTTTACCTTTAACCTAAAGGGAATATAGCTTCTACTGTGCCAAGAGAAACAGCGAGACCCAGCAGAGTGAGCAAATGAGGGAAGGGGCAGTTGGAGCATACCACGTTCACTGCTCCACAAGAGATGTGTTTCCTGGCTTCATGCATCTTATCCTCATCCTATGTGTTCCACATATTCCCAGAAAGCAGAGGTTGTATTTGGGAGGGATTGCCTGTGCTGAAAGCAAGAGTGGTGAGGGACTGGTTAACTCCATTTTATATTGCCCTCTATAGAGGTGAGTGGTGGTCAGGAGTATCTTCTTGTGCCACAGAGTCTTTTCCCCCACAGCCCCTACTCAGGACCACTCTTGGGTTTGCTATTCAAATCATCTTTAGCAGTTGTCTTAAAATGGTCGCTATCAAGTTTCAGGAGTTGCCATCCATGTCTTTGGTACAGTTCCTCTCAACCAAAGATTAGATCTCTGTGTTGAAAGCACAAGTGTGGGCAAGGCAGATAAGCATACCACAAGGTGGGATGGGCTGCAGTGGCAGCAGGACCTGGGCTCCCTTGTATGGCCACAGGGAGAACCACTGTTTAGAATCATTTGTTAGAGACCAGACCAGATACTTGTGAAGATCTAGGGACGATGACATCAGCACTTACATGATGGACAGTTCCTGCATTATTGTGATCTGGCCTCTAACAAATGGTTCCCTACAGTGTTTTTTTTTCTGTGGCTATACAGGAGAAGTTACCCAACACATAGTTGCCCAACCTTTTCTCTGCTTGGGCATTGAGAAGGAGGACCTTTATGAGTAGGAGCAACTATTATAGACACAGCAAGTCATAAAAAGTGTTTGACAGCTGGTCCAGTAGAGTTGAATGGAATGTCAGGCCATGAGCCATGCATAAGTGTGCATAGGCTGTACTCTTGTGGTGGATGCAAGAACAAAGTTCCTTAGAAGACTGTAGTCTAACTACACATCAGTGAACAAACACTGGATAGCTCTGGAACTGAGAGCAAGAGTGAAGGGTGACAGATTAATCCCAGATATTTCCCACTATAGTGGTAGATATAGAAGTAGGTGGCTGCCAGGGACATCTAATTAGCCTCAACTAGTGTAGACCCATTCCATGAATTGCTTAATGGTGAGACAACACATAGGCAAATCATGATTTAATGGGTTTACTATTGTTATAATAACAATAGGGTTTAGGCTTATGCTTGTTGAGGGTGGAAGATTCAGACATTACCACTGGTGGCATGTGCTCTATCAGAGCCCCTTATTGTGGGCTGCATGTTATGAAGGGTCAGATGAGGCCTATGATGCATGTAACTGATCCAGCCCAGTAGTGGTGGTGGGAAATTTACACTGCACTATGATTTGGGGGCAAAATATCAGGCAAGGCAAAATACAACCATGTGCATGTAGGAGGAGACAGACCAAGGAGACTATCAGATTGTAAGTGTACTGTATCACACTGTCTACAAGCACCAACTGAGTACTTATCAAGAGAGAGGAGAAAACTGGAAAATAACATTTATTGATGTGCTTGATTGCTTATTCAATCATTTAGTTATTTACCAGATGATCCAAAAACATCTTTTTTAACAAAATAAATCTCAATGAAAATAGGAACAATCATTACAAGACAGTCAAAGGCAACTATGTAATCAAAATGATGGCTTTAAAACAGAGAGAGGTACATCCCAGTAATAATAAATTGGAGCAAAGAATCCAAAGGATTCACAGATTCACATTTCACAGAGCTGGGCTACTTTACTAACTGTATTGCATTGTAATGTAGCAATTCTCATAAGCGCTGAAAAGATATCAAACTAGATACCAGGTGAGCATCTTTGGAGAGGGCATTTCGCACCATACAGGCCACAATGGGCAAAATCTTCTGTCTTGTAGCTACCCATTACAGTAGAGTCTCGCTTATCCAACATAAACGGGCCTGCAGAACATTGGATAAGCGAAAATGTTGGACAATAAGGAGGAATTAAGGAAAAGCCTATTAAATGTCAAATTATGTTATGATTTTACAAATTGAGCACCAAAACATCATGTTTTACAACAAATCGACAGAAAAAGCAGTTCAATATACAGTAACATTATGTAGTAATTACTGTATTTACAAATTTAGCACCAAAACATCGCAATGTATTGAAAACATTGACTACAAAAACTTTGCCTACTAAAAGGCAGACTGTGTTGGATAATACAGAATGTTGGATAAGTGAAGGTTGGATAAGCGAGACTCTTCTGTATATTCGTTTGCAGTGTCCTTCAGAGATCCTGAGTTAATATTTCAGGAAAAGTGGATCTGTCTGGACAGTTATAGCCAACCAGACTTCATACTGCTCAGAAAATAATTTAGGAAGAAGAGTCAAACCAAGGAAAGGTAGACATTCCAGTAGAAATTGTGCCCTTAAAGACATACATACATACATTTATTTTTGACTCAAGGTAGCAGATCATACACCAAAGTCTGAGTGAAGGAGCAGTTTGATTTGGATCCTGTTCTCTACCAAATTCGTTCCCCTTGGCAGGTCTGTTCTTAGCCAGATTTTATACAGTCTCTCCATACTATAGGCAGTTCTGAGGTAACTCTTGTTTGTATGGTCGACTTTCAAAAGATAACGCAAGCTTTGAATCGCAAGCAGTGAGTGGTCATGTGGGAGTGGGGAATTGGGGCAGGCAATGGGCATTCTGCCCAAGATGTAGAAATGACAAGTTATAATGCTGCTATTTCGCATTTTCATCTGTTCAGTGTCTTCCTCGCAGACACAGATTTGGACGGGTCTGTTAAAGCATGACTAATGTAAACTGATTTCCCTATGTGTTCTTATGAACTATCTGTGAAGGATATTTGCTTTTTTATGAGTTTGCTTTATGCTCCCATCACATTTTCGGTGTTGGAACAATGCTCTTTGCTGTCATGGAGTGTTTTTTTTTTAATGTTAGGAAAACGTTTGGATGCTCACTGCGGATGTCAGCTGTAGTCCAGACTTCATATTCCACTGCGTACGTAAGCGCATAGCTTGGGACCGCTTCCCGCCTCCTGCTCTCAGGGGAGTTCCCAAGGGCTGCTTAAAGTGTGATGTATGTGTCCAGTGGGCCCAGTGGAAGTTCTAGCAATTTAGAAACAACTTGCTAATTTGCAAACAGGGCAAAGGGGCCTTTTGGATCTTTGCAGTAATCAGTTTTAGTAGTTCATTTGTTTCTGGCTTTTGCTAGGCTTGGAGGCAAATCAAAAAGGCAAGGAAAAATGCTATCTGGAATGTAAACCTGATTACAAAACATCAGTTAGTTCTCCCAGTGCTCTTTGAAATCTTGATCAATTTCTATGATCTACTTGATCTGTTCTGGGTACTTTTCCAGCCCCCCCTTGCTGTGGTTGGAATGGACACTCATTTTGGTGGCAGGAGATATATTTAGGCAAGACTTTCAGCATTTACAGATAGGAGATTATCTGTCAACATACCTCAAGGGAGGGAAAAGCAAACTGTATGGCATACAACTGAGTTGTCTTAGCAAGCATTAATGAAAGAATGCACTCAGAAATCAACTTTGAGGCTGTCAGTGATTTACACCAGACCTGCACAACTTTGGAGTAGTACTGGGATGAAATCAGATAGGCTAAGTCTCTTGGGCTGCAAATAGGTTTTTAGCACCTCACTTTCCAGGTAAAGTGTAATTAATTATTAATTAGGATTGTTGTTGTTGTATGCTTTCAAGTAGTTTCAGGCGACCCTTAGGATGACCCTAAGGCGACCTTATCACAGAGTTTTCTTGTCAAGATTTATTCAAAGGAGATTTGCCTTTGTCTTCATCTATTATTTATTTATCGTGTCAGAAGTGAATTGGGAATACAGTTATAATGTATAGAAAAATCACAACATTCTGATGCTGAGAGAGTGTGACTTGCCTAAAGTCACTCAGTGGATTCAGAGCCATAGTCTGAAGTTCAAACCACTACACCACACTTTCTGAATTCTGAATTCCTTCCCTTTCTTTTTCCTTCCTTCCTTCTTTCCTTCCTTCCTTCCTTCCTTCCTTCCTTCCTTCCTTCCTTCCTTCCTTCCTTCCTTCCTTCCTTCCTTCCTTCCTTCCTTCCTTCCTCCCTCACTTCTCTTCCTTACCTCTCTGTTTCCTACCTACCTATGTGCAGATGGTGGGAGAGTGGCTGGAGCAAGTGAAGGCGAGGGAATGGGGCAGATGGGTAAGGGGTGGTGGCGCTTGGCAGGTCCCATCAATGGCTTGTGTGGGCCTCATGCAGCCCATGAGCCATATATTGTGCAAGCTTGATTTACACATTTGAATGTCCTCTTTCTTTATTTGGGAGCTCCCAGTGGCACAGCAGCTTAAACCGCTGAGCTGCTGAACTTGCTGACTGAAAGGTCGGTGGTTCAAATCCAGGGAGTGGGATGAGCTCCTGCTGTTAGCCCCAGCTTCTGCTAACCTAGCAGTTCGAAAACATGCAAATGTGAGTAGATCAATAGGTACTGTTCTGGCAGGAAGCCTTGGAGGTAACTACCAATAACACCAGCAATTTGGCTTAGAAATGGAGATGAGCACCACTCCCTAGAGTTGGACACAACTAGCCTTTACCTTTTTTCTCTATTTCAAAAGACCTCTTCTGAAGATAAAATAATTTAGTTTATTAGATGTTTGCATTGTCTTAGGGCAGTCCAAACTTCTGGAGATGCTTAAAGAAGGCTTGAGTTTAAATAAAAAAGTATTATTATTAAACTTTATCCCGAAGGACTCAATGCGGCTTATAAAGGCCAAGGCCTCAACACACAATATAACAATACAAAACAAAAAGCAAATTAAAAACAATTAAAACAGTATAAACAACAAGCAATAACAATACGCTAAAACACAATAGAACTGGGCCGGGCCAGAGTAATGGGTACAAGATTAAAAGTGCTGATGTGACAGGTGATATATAAGGCTTATAGGGCAAGTGCAGAGTGCGATATGCAATCTTAATTCTAATAAAGTGCTTATGGGACTTGGTATTGGAGATTTCCTATTAATCTGGGAAGGCACATTGGAACAGCCAGGTCTTCAAGTTCTTTCTGAAGACTGCCAATGTCGGGGCCTGTCTGAGATCCTTGGGGAGGGTGTTCCAGAGTCGAGGGGCCACCACGGAGAAGGCCCTGTCTCGCGTCCCCACCAACCGCGCTTGCGACGCAGGCGGGATCACGAGCAGGGCCTCTCCAGATGACCGAAGTGAACGCGTGGGTTCGTAGACGGAGATGCGGTCACGGAGGTAGGATGGTCCCAAACCGTTCAGGGCTTTGTAGGTAAGCACCTGCACCTTAAATTGGGCTCGGAAAATAAATGGCAGCCAGTGGAGCTCCTTAAACAGGAGGGTTGTGAAGTAATCACAATTCAATCAGTGTTGTTGTATAGCAACTTTTCCCAACCTGGATTCCTACCCCCCTCCATTTCTGGAACTACAATCATTCCTAAGCAGGTGACTGAGGGTGATGGAAGTAGTGGTCTCACACATTGGCAATGAGCTGCAAGTTGGAAAGTTGTATATAACCACAATTAAGCTCTCAAACAGAGTGTGGGAAATATACTTTTCTTGGACTCTTCCTCCCAGAATCCTCAACCAGCACAGATTCTGGGAGCTGCAATCCCCCCAAGTGGGGATGTTTTCAAGCTCTCCTCTTTAGTAAATTAATCATGGCATCTTACTTCCTTCTTTCCAGATGAACTATGAACTTCAATGATATACATTAGAAGAAAGCAGCCCTGGGGTGGGTGGTGGGTGGGAGGAGAACTTTACTGCTCCAAAATATTGGCCAAGTTCAACAAATTAGGAAGCCAGAAACTGTAAGCAGATATTTAATCCTTCAGTCATGTAAATGAGATTTTCTGTGTATTATGGCCACAAGCCAGATTCACTGAAATGAAGAAAGACTTCATTTGTAATGTCTTTGAACTTGGGTTGCCAGTGCGAAAGGACATTTTCTCACCTAGGGTGCCTTTGGAGGTTGTCTTTCAGTTGTCCATTGCTCTTTACTTTGTCTTGAATTGTAAGTAGGAAAAGAACAGCTTGGTCAGAGAACAATTATGAGAGGATGCTGGTAAAAACAGAGGTCTTATAGGGGTAACAGGTAATGACAGAAGGGCATTGAAGCATGGGCTTTGAAAAGTGGTACCATCATGCTCCCTATGCCCTCCCCTGAATAAGAGCCTTTACCTTTAAAGCTATTGCAAAAATGCCTTCAGTGACCCCTGGGGGTAGGTTGAGGGCAAATCCATATATTTGGGGAGGAGTCCAGGAAAAGCAGAAGCCAATTGCCAGTTGTCTTCCTGTTTAAAACAATGGGCCCTTCCTGCATTAAAATAAAGACAAAAATACATTTTTAAATGACTAGCATTATTGGAGGTCGTGAGTGGACCTGTGATCCTCAAATGAGGACTTAAAGCCACATCCAGCCAGTGGGCTGCATTTTCCCAGCCCCAGTCTTAGGTAATGCCACTGATGGGAAATGTGTTATCAGTTTGGGTTGCTGTGAGTTTTCCAGGCTGTATGGCCATGTTCCAGAAGCATTCTCTCCTGACATTTTGCCCACATCTATGGCAGGCATCATCAAGTGGGAATCTGGAACATGGCCATACAGCCCGGAAAATTCACAGCAACCCAGTGATTCTGGCCATGAAAGCCTTCAACAACACATTGTTCTCAGTTTCCTCTGGTAAGAAGCATATGCCATCAACTAGCATTTGCAATGAGAATGGAATTAGCCATATGAAAATAAATATATCTTGTGTCTGCTATCTGACAAATACTGGTGGCAAAATTCTGAAATTGTAAATCTGAGCAAAGGTGGAAAAGGGATAACTTACTAACAATGCATTTGTTTGGTTTCCCCCCTTGAGACAGAGACATATGTCACATTCAGGTCTGATTTGTTTTGTAGCCTGATTGATACAAACCAGCACTTGTTTTGCAGCTAGGTTGATTCGTCCAGATCACTACAGCTAGTATTTGTGTGTGTTGACTGAGAGCCAATGCATATGTCATGTGGGGGAATCTATCATACTTCTTGAAGGTTCCCCCACAATAGAAATATAGTTGGACGGGGGGCAACAAATTAGTTTGAAGCAGCAGTAGGATGTGTGCATTTAACCCTTCTTTACTATTTTCTAAAGCAAACTTCCTCTGTTTGTTGTATTAGAGAAAGCTACAGATTGTGTATTTTTCCTTCTGGGTTACCAAGTACCCATGCTGCCTGTAGGTTTCTGGAAGTTGTAGTAAAAAATGTAACCTTTCTCAATTGGGAATACTTATGGGAAAGAGGATTTACATTCTCAATAGTGATTTCAAGTCAAATCATATAGTTAGTTTTGTAATTCTTGTTTAAAAAGTTGAAAAATGGTATGAGGATGACCGAAAACTAGCAAACAACAAATTGACAGAGAATGTAATGGCTGTTTGGATTGTGATATTTAAAGATCAGTGAGCCTGGCACTTAACTCAGTGTCCAAGAAACTGAACCCAGTCCAGAAGTATTGATTCAGCACCTTATATTGCTGAATCCCAGAATAGTCCCCCTGATATTGAAGCTACCAGCTGCATTGCTTATATCAAGTGACTTCTTAGAGGTTATTGGCTGGCATTCTGTTTGATAGTTATGAGATTGTAAACTGAAATTGCACATCTGTGGGTGTGCATATGTGTGCCTTCATGTTACTTGTTGACTTATGGCAACCTCATAGAAATACTCAGATATGGTTTTCCCAGTTCCTACCTCTGATATATAACTTCCAGCACCCATCATTCAATCATAGTCTCCCAACAAAGTACTAACTGCTTAACTTCCCATAAAGGTAAAGGTTTTCCCCTGACATTAAATCTAGTCATGTCCAACCCTTGAAGTTGGTGCTCATCTCCATTTCTAAGCCGAAGATCTGGCATTGTCTGTAGACACCTCCAAGGTCATGTGGCTGGCATGACTGTATGGAGCGCCATTACTTTCCCACTGGAGAGGTACCTATTGATCTACTCACATTTGCATGTTTTTGGACTGCTAGGTTGGCAGAAGCTGGGGCTAATATGGGGGTTCACCTGTCTCCCAGATTCGAACTGCCAACCTTTCGGTCAGCAAGTTCAGCGGCTGTGCCACTCGGGGCTCTTAGCTTCCCATATTATAGAATCATAGAATCATAGAATAGTAGAGTTGGAAGAGACCTCAAGGGCCATCTAGTCCAACCCCCCGCTAAGAAGCAGGAAATCACATTCAAAGCACCCCCGACAGATGGCCATCCAGCCTCTGCTTAAAAGCTTCCAAAGAAGGAGCCTCCACCACAGTCCAGGGGAGAGAGTTCCACTGCCGAACAGCCCTCACAGTGAGGAAGTTCTTCCTGATGTTCAGGTGGAATCTCCTTTCCTGTAGTTTGACAGGATAGACATATTAGACAGGATTTTGTATCTTTAGAGAATTTAGGCATATGATTTTATAATGATCTTGTAACACCTGTTTTAGAATCCTAGAGGTTCTTGGAAGCCATCTATTCCAATCCAGAGGAAATCATCCCGAATGGAGCAGTCTCAACTTGAAAAACTATAGCTTCCATATTAGACAGGATTTTGTATCTTTAGAGAATTTAGGCATATGATTTTATAATGATCTTGTAACACCTGTTTTAGAATCCTAGAGGTTCTTGGAAGCCATCTATTCCAATCCAGAGGAAATCATCCCGAATGGAGCAGTCTCAACTTGAAAAACTATAGCTAGCTAGGAAAGCTCACCACACTTCTCTTAGTTCCTTAATGAGCTGATAAGCACACAGCTTGAGCAGTGACTCTGACAACAGCAAGTTAGAAAATCAGTAAATTGTGGCTAGTTTTTCCATTGATGACAAGTCTGACACTGGAGGGATAGAAACGGTCCCTTTTCAAGGGTGAATCTGTTTCACAGGGAAGTTCTGAAACTGTAACTTTTCCAAAGTTTCAAAATGAAAAATGTCATGAGAGCTCCCAAGACAGGAAATATCTCCCACATACATTCCTGTTCTGAACTTCATAACTGATTTCTTTCTGGAACTGAAACTTCAGGTATTTTTTTTAAAGAAAGGTAGAAGGGAACAGAAAGAAAGAAAAAACAAATCCAGATTTCTCAGCATAAATTTCTATGCAGAGTTAAACATTTTCAGCTATTAATCATAATTGAAAATATCTGGCATACCAAGTTATTGAGTCCCAGAAAATTAATGTTGGCTGTGCTGGTTGAAGTGCAGAAAAAGGTCAATTTAATTAACACAAAAGCATAACTGGAAGAAAAAAAATATGGCATCCCATTTACCGGTATTTCTAGCCCCACTGGGTGGCACCTTTCTTTGGTGAGGATTTCAGCAGTCAGCTTTTCCAACTTGTCTCTGTTGGCTAAAGAGGTTAACTGGAGCTTGGCCACTGTTTTTCAAGCAATGTTTGTGTAATGGAAAATACAGTTGAACCATTGCAACTTGAAATTAGTGCTACATATTTCAAGAATGTCTAGAGACTTGAGCCATCAAGTTTCTAGCTCTCCTTTTCCTGTTTTGTCTGTAAATTGTACTAACAAACTTGAGAATTTGGAAGTTTCCAAATGCAACACAAACACATCTTTTCTTCTTTATTTGGTCTCATATTTAGAAGACTTGTTTCATGAAAAGTGTTAATTCTATAATTTGGGGAATTTGATTATTAAATCTCTTTCTTTACACTGTTCAAGCCAACTGTTCTTAGTCATTACAACTGAATTTTAGTGGCTGTGGCTCACATGCATAGTTTGGTATGATTAATGTCATAACAGTACTATATACATTCAGTCCTTTATATTAAAAACTTTGATAGTGAAACAACAGGAATGATGAAGAACAGTTAAATCCTAATACATTGCTTGATTGCAAGGGATGACCTAAGAATGCTTGGAGAACTATCAGTTGGGCTCTTATTATTTACCGTTATTAAAATTGGCTGGAGGTCTCCATTTCACTAGTGTGGGAAATTAATGCATTATGTCAGGCTTTAAAAGAACTGTCCAAGGTGCTGAACCTATTTTGCCGATAGCAATTAGCACATGGACAGCTCTTTTAAAGTCTGGAACAAAATCCAGAGTGGATTCATGCTATTGTGACATGGAATTCTCCAATCACCCCTTGTTATGATCATGGCCATCTGGAGATTTGAAATTTCATTCTAATAGTCTGACAAAATGTACCTTGTAGGTGTCCTACATTAGTGCATGTGCTACTTTCATAGCTGCCATATACAGAAAACAAAACACAGATGGCATAAGACATTATTTTTTGGAATTCAATTTGTTCATGCCCGATTAAAAATTATATCAATTTCTAAAAATACGCAGGAGGAGGAATTGGCTCTGTCTTATCCATCTATGCCTGTACAAGCTCCTTAACTAATTCAACAGAGGAAAGAGATTCAATTTGTAAATAAAAATATGTTCAGTACTGATATTATCATCAATAACAGTTGGATCTTACCAAGACATTCGCTGTTACTTGTCCTCATTGAAATCAATGGCACTTAGCTCCAGCTTAACTTGTGTTACTGATTTAACTAGAGAGGTTTTTTGGATCTCTCATTAGCTATCAATAACATTGACTATGATGTCCTTCTATATCAGTGGTTCCCAGACTTTGGTTCTCCATTTGTATTGTACTTCAACTCAAAGAAGCCCCAGGAATTCTGGGAGCTGAAGTCCCAAACATCTGGGAGACCATAGTTTGGGAAACATGTTCCTAGATATACTGCTTGGATTTAGAGTAGAATGTAAAGTGTTATAGTGGTTTTGCTCCAACTTGGATGGGAAATTCAGGAGCTGCTGCTGGAGGATTATTGCCTTATCTTATGGCAGTTTTGATAGGGGTTCCACAGGTTTGTATTTTATCTCTGTTTAACATCTGTGGGAAACCAACCCAAAAAGACTATCTGGAGATGTGATAGATATGTAGGCAATACTCAGTACCTAGATGGATGATATGTTGGATGGTAGTCGATAAATTGAGGATCAGTGGAGAAACTGTTAGAGGGTGGTTTGTTTGCTTAGCCAAGTGGCTCATCTTCTTAAGCAATTATTTAGGTTCGACTAAATATGCTATGCAAATAATTAATAGTGATAATATAGAAAAAGTCAATTTCCCTGCAAGTTCGTAAAACCAACTTTATTGTTTTTAAAAAACCCTGCAAAAGCATGAAACATCTAAACTTCACCATTTATATCTTTTTCAATAAATATAAGGACTCCGAAATTCTGTATTTATTAGCATCCCATCACATATGAAAAAATGCCTATCTCAGTGCTCAGTATTTTATGAAAGATACTTGCCTGATAGAATCATGTGTCATTGGATAGACTTTACTAACAATCAGATAGAGCCATACTCACATATCTCCTTTATTCCAATGCTTTATTCCCATTTCACTTTATAACATTTCCAAATGCTTTAGTCTAACAGGTATAATCATAAGTATGCATCCTGAGCCATAGCATATATGCAGAAGCCCTATTTTTATTTTGGATGCTGGTATTGCTCCCTTCCAGCTCAGGAAATAAAAAGAATATGTTAATAAACCTATAGAGGAATTTGAAAGTTATTAGACATGTTGACCATGTACAAACATGTGAGGGGAAGTCATAGGGAAGAGGGAGCAAGCTTGCTTTCTGCTGCCCTGGAGACTAGGACACGGAACAATGGTTTTAAACTACAGCAAAGGGGATTCCACTTGAACATTAGGAAGAACTTCCTGTGAGAGCTGTTCATCAGTGGAACTCTCTGCCCCGGAGTGTGGTTGAGGCTCCTTCTTTGGAGGCTTTTAAACAGAGGCTGGGTGACCATCTGTTGAGGGTGCTTTAAATGCAATTTTTCTGCTTCTTGGCAAGGGATTGGACTGGATGGCTCATGAGGTTTCTTCCAACTATTATTCTATGATTTTAAGTATCTTGCTTTCTTTACAGCTATCATTTGGTCATTAATGTACCAATAATGAATCATTCATAGTCATCAACTTTAAAAGGTCAGACAGAAACACACCTGCTAATTTTCTGTAAGAGTCTAAACTGGCATCCGTTTGAAAAATCCGTGGCATGCATTGCATTGCATTGGATTAATAGTATATAGTATCAAATCTGTCTGGAAAGATTGTCTCTGCAGAGCTCCATGCATCTGTCACTTATATCTAAAGAGTTCCTAAAATAAATATCTAGAAGTAAACATAAGCTTGGCGATGAGAGAATCCTGTTTTTTAAATACAATAATAATCTTTTGACTACATTCTGCTTCTTATATTAGTTTGGAAAGATATGAGTTTGTATATATTCTGGAGTCAGTGGACTCCAGAACTGTTTGGGTTGAATGCATAACTGTACATTGTGCTTTATATATAGTTTAGGTCATTAAGAATATGCCTTTCTCTTCCTGATGCAAAAAGAGAAACATAGGATAAATATTGTATGAGCATGGTATGTTGGCTGTATGTTTGAATTTGTAGAAATAATACATTCAGAAACTGAAGACTAGGTCTCATTGAAAAAAGGCATTAATAGAAACCCTTAAGCATTGTGACATCTATTGGACATCAACTTACAGCCTCATCTCCCCTCTGACAGGTTCTCCTTCTTTCCCTCATCCCACTCTTCCCATTTCACTTTTTGCCAATCCCCCTCTGGGGAAAAAGTGGGGAAAAAAACTGATAATTAAAATGGAAGATACAACAGATTGAATGAGGGTCTCTGGTTCCTGCTCAGAGTGGAGGCACGTTAAAACATGTATTCAACCCATTTCTTTGTAGACCACACATCTTGAGTGGAAGACAAAAAAGATGCAGTGATTAAATTGTGAAAAAAATCTCTTGCATACGCTCAGAGGCTCTCAAAAATAGCAGATTAAGAATCCTTTACTTTCTATTCACTGACCAAGAGTTGTATCTATCTTCTTATATGTGTACTAGATTACTGTCCACTAATAAAAATAAAGCATTTTTTCATTGACAGTGATGAGTAAAATGGCAACCACAGCTTTACTTCTTCCCCCTGAGGACACACAATACCTTAAACAACTCGTCCTGCTCCTCACTTCACTGAGGAGACGTTTACTTTCACTTTCTGTGTCTACCTCTATGCCTCAGCTTGCAACACACACAGAATGATCGGGAATTGACAGGGAATGACCTTGTACGCTGCATAGCCACGGCTATCAGTATGTCTTATTTTCGGGGTAACAGATGAAACAATTTCACTTATCAGTATTTATGCATGAAATTATTTTTAAAACTTCTAATGTTTAACATGACTGAATTAATTTTCAAACCAAGCTACAACCTAACTGTAAGCTCTTTGTTTGTTAGATGATACTGTCCTCTGTTGAATTAAAATCTAGTTGTTTTTTCCATTTGCTTCCACTTTGGAAGTACAGTAAGTCTACTATAGATGTGGAAGTGAGATATGTGGTTTCACTTACCCATGTCTGGTAAAAAAAAGTTCTCTCTAAGCATTTCTACGTTCTCCATTGTGATCCTATGGTGTGCCTGGATCGGAAGCCCTTCATTTCAGTAGGGTTCACTATTATCCATAGTTTCATGTATCCAAAGTCTGGGACATATTGCCGGTGGCACAAAATGTCTTGGTCTAGCCTGGCTAGGACCCCCACTGAACACATTGGGGTTAATCAAGCATAAGATTCTATGTGGGAACTAGTTACGGTATCTATATATGGTAGAAAACTTCTTGGTGTTTATTAGGATTTTCTTGCTGTAAAATTAGGCCAAAGAGCAATGATGTGATGCTACACTTGGAAAGTCTAGGCAGTAGCTTCACCTCTGGGAATAATAAAGGGTATTTATTCAAGGCTTGCTGGAATCAGTTATAAATCATGCCTCATGTAGGCTTGAAAAGTTTCTAGTCCATATGGTATAACTGGTTTTCCCAATCAAGAATATAAGCAGATGGTTCCTAGATAACAGATGTTTATGAGAGGTCACTTTCCAACTGCTCAACACTTCTGTTAAGTATGCAAGACTATGTCTAGTGCTTAAGCACTCAAGAATAATAATGCTATTTCCAAACTAGTTTTTGGTCAGGCAAAAAAGCATGAGTTCAAACTAAGATCAAATGTTCTTTTTGCATTTTGTTTCACGATGCTACATTTATTTCTTGAAGCTGAAACCAGTTTTTCCTTACAAAGAATCCAAAGCGTCATAAAATGAGGTAATGATCTGAACCTGGAATTCCAAAAACCAAACTCATTATTCTAATCACTTTGTGCCATACTGGCTTGGGAATAGCTAGACTTAAGTTGCCAGGTGGATAATCAGTTGTGCTATAGCTTTCCTATACATGTTAGCTCACAGCATACTGTTTTTTGACATGAACTTCTGAAGCATGATGAAATGTGATTCTAGGAACTCTAAGCCTCTATTTGGAATAATCCCATCAAGAACTGTGGGGACAAATCAGTGAAACCGAACTGATAGTTATATCAACAGAGGCCCTATTGCATATTTCTGGACAAGACCAAACTGGAAGGAGCCCAGATGATTCTGGTAAGGTATACATAAATGTGACCCTGCTTGCCTCATTGTGCATCATTAATATATAACGCTAATTAGACTGCTTAATCAGAGAAGGACAAATGTGCGGGGCCACTAATGAATGCCTGTCACCATAATAACAGCAGAATAAAAATGAGGCATGGCATTAGGGTTCTGTGTCTCATTACCAGGGCTGCCTCCCCTTTTCCCTTTTCGCCATCCCTCAGGGAGGGACGTGCAGCAAGACCAGGCAAAATGCCGTGAGCTCGCAGCCACGTCTGCTGTGGCTCAGAATAAGGCCGCTCGGCTCCTTGGCGGTGTTTGTTGTTGTTTGGATGGTGCAGGAACTTGGCAGGAGCAGAGGCAGCTCCGTTTCCCACTTCGAGTCCCACAGTCAGGAAAGTCTCACAGCCTGCAGAGGAGACAGGCTGACTGAAAGAGCCAGCCAGCTCCACTGCAGATAAGTTAATGTACACAGAGTGGACGTAAATTACCACGACCCTCAGCAGCAGGACACTGGCCAGGGCCTGTCAGGGAGAGGACAAGCGTCGGCAAGCTGTGCGCCTCCCTGACATTTACCTCCAGATAGAGCAGCCCATTGCCCTACAAGGAAGGACCTCTTGGAGCCAGAGTTTCCTTGAAAACAGCTGCGTGTCCCTGACACCTACAAGCTAATGCAGTTTTAATCAGGGGAATTAGCCCAGGGCGGCTGACTGTTTTCCCAAGCTATTTGCATGGGGGCCGCATCTATGTTTCCCCTACTTTGTGACTTTATTGACAATTCCACTATGTTTCTTTATCTGTATGACTTTTCCCTGCTTCTCCTCTTCCTCTTCCCTAGAGAGCCACATTTCTTTTCATCTCCACCCACAGGCCTTACACCCTGCTTTGTGTTTATATGGTGACATCAGAAATGAAGGCTCATTTGGACCTTGAAATTAATGAAATTCTAAATAAAATCAGGGAAGGGCTCCACTTTTATCCAGTCTGGGACTTCTTGTGAGTTCTATTTCTGGGTTATGAGCCATATAGAAAAACACAGCATACTGTTTGTGTTTGACCGAACATTGCGAGTTTTCTTGTTGTCATGTCAGTCTTACAGCTTTAATTGTGCTAATTTCAAATGGGCTCTTAAAGAAATGGAGGGCTTACTTGCAACTATCATGGTCTAAGTTTGAGGGCATTTAAAAATAATTTGTTTCTTAAGCTATCTCCACAACAAAAAATTAGAGCACTTTCATAATGCTTTAATTGAGTGTCTACATGGTATGAATTCATAATCTGGTGAGGCACTAGATCTCTTTGGCAGAGAATTCTAAATATCTCATTTAATGACAAACCCCGGTGTTCCTTAGGAGGCAGCCATGGCAGTTAAAGTGCTATCAAAACACCATAATTCTGCAGTGTGGATATATTCTGGGTGTACTTTCTCCTGCTGAAAACCCTGGCATGCAGATTGTGTTAAAAGTGATTTAAAGAGTTGCAAATACATTTACACACAGCAGTAACCCTTATTGTTTTTATTATCCTGCCCACTACTAGAAAATACCTGAATTAAAGGGAAACATTCATGAAACTCCTATCAAAACATAGAGAAATAGTTATAAAAACGTAATAGATTGTGCATTGGATATGTGTGCTTTAAATAAAATTCTAAGTTGCTTTTTAAAAAGGCAGAAGGCAGAAGGAAAAGAGAAGACTACTTTCTAATATTTTTTCCGTATTTTTTTAAAAAGCTGCATTCGTTCAGTTGGTATTGAGAGCTAGAATATTTATTACTGTAGTTTTTGGGATTTTTTTAAAATAAAAAAATCTAAATATTTATTTGTTTGTGGGTTCTGACAATTCTTTGCCTCAGGTGTAACATTTTATTGTTTATTGCATTATGACATTGTTTACTGCATACACACTGCTGCAATGCGATACTGAAAGATCTCTCCAATCCTTCTTCACCATTGTTCTAGTTATAATACTGATAAAACAACTTCCAGTTAGACAGAAGTCAAGCAAAGGAGAGAGGTTGGGCTGGATTATGTAAAAAGGAGCCTCTTTGTTGGAGGCTTTGTTAACAGATGTCTGTATTTTAAAAAGTTCAGTTAAAAGTAGATTAATAATTTATGTATTTATCACATTTATACCCTGCTCTTCTCACCTCAAAGGGGACTCACAGTGACCTTACAGTCGGCAACAATTCAATGCCACACAAATCATACAATAAATAAACAAATACATTAAAATCCTAAAAGTTAAAAACATCAAGCATTAGGCATTAAAACAATTCATAAAACTATGTAGTCCAAAATTGCAATCCAGAGCCATCCCATTCGTCACTGCACTATTTAATATTCACATATTGCACTGTTTAAAAATTACTGACCAAAGGCTTGGTTCCATAGCCATGCTTTCTGATTTTTTCCTGAAGTTCAGAAGGAAGGGAGCTGATCTAACTTCATAGGGGAGGGAGTTCCATAGATGAGGGGCCACCACTCAGAAGACCCTGTCTCTTGTCTCCACCAACTACACTTGCGAAGGAGGTGGGACCGAGAGCAGGGCCTCCCCAGATGATCTTAACTTCTGAGGTAGTTCTTAGGGAGATATATATTTGGGCAGGTAAGCTGTACTGGAACCATTTAGGGCAGTGGTTCTCAACCTGTGGGTCCCCAGGTGTTTTGGCCTACAACTCCCAGAAATCCCAGTCAGTTTACCAGCTGTTAGGATTTCTGGGAGTTGAAGGCCAAAACATCTGGGGACCCAGAGGTTGAGAACCACTGGTTTAGGGCTTTATAGGCTAAAGCCAGCACTTTGAATTGTGCTTGATAGCAGACTGGCAGCCAGTGGAGCTGACGTAACAGGAGTTGTGTGCTACCTGTAGGCTGCTCCGGTGAGCAGTCTGGCTGCTGCCCATTGGATCATTTGAAGCTTCTGAACATTCTTCAAAGGCAACTCCATGTAGAGCACACTGCAGTAGTCTATTCGGGATGTAACAAGAGCGTGGACCACTGTGGCCAGGTTTTGGCATCTCAAGGTACAAGTTTTAATTGGCGCACAAGTTTTAATTGTGCTCAAGCTCCCCTGGCCACCGCTGAGACCTGGGGTTACAGGCTCAGGGATGAATCCAGGAGAACTCCCAAGCTGTGAACCTTCATCTTCAGGGGGAGCTGTAACCCTATACCCTGTTCGGCCTTTTGACTGACCAGGAGCACCTCTGTCTTGTCTGGATTCAATTTCAATTTGTGAAATTGAAATAGACGAAAAACAAATGTTGAGATCTAATTTTAAGATCAAAGGGCTGGATAGGGTACATCATTCCTATTGGGAGAAAGTTAGAATATAAACAAAACAATACAAAATAATAAAGCAGTATTTAGTATTAGGACCCTGCCTGTCAGAAGCTCAGCCTAGATGGAGCCAATCTAGTTTCTCTTGAGAGGAACTAATACGAGGGGTAGATTTCTCTCACTTTCTGTTGTCTTACCCCATTCTTAACTATGAGTCGTTTATAAGTCAGATATTTGTAACTAGGGGACCGCCTGTATACTTGCCCCCAACTTTGGTCTACACAACTCTACAGATCAATTTGCATTGCACTTTACTAAAGAGGTTCACTCGCTCAGCTCTTTCACCCTCAAGAAATGGATGAAGGAAAATACTACTTTGAGCATAGCTAGCTATTACAATATGATTCCACGTGACAAGCAGATTTCAAAACTCCTTTAATAGAATTAATTTTCTGAAGGTCTGTGTTTGAACAGGTTTTCTCCCCTCCCCTTGTTAATAATTAACACATTGCAAAGTTATTATTATCAAATCCGTCACTGAAGGTCACCCAGAGAATAAAACCCATATCTGAAATGTAATAAATGACACAGTCATAAGTTACCTAAATGAGTTTGTTACACCCTGACACCTTTTAAGATTTCTTTACTTACTGGCAGAGTAAGCAAATGGTGCCCAGCACTGCCTTTTGGCGCCTTTGCAGCAAAATGCAAGGAAGACATGCACCAGGAACAGCCCATTGCGTTGTGTACACACTCCCAATGCATTAGAAAGGCTTTTGTTCAAATGTTTGGATTACAACCAGAAAAAAACCTAATGCTTATCATACAGAATAATAAATCTGTATGTTTGGGAGACTTGTGGTAGAGTTTTTGAACCACTACAATGTTTCTCTATAGGATAATCTATAAGAAAGACAGTTTATGAATCTATTTGCCAACACATTTTTAAAAAGCAGTTTTGGATGGCAATAAAGGCAGTCCCTGCATTACAAATATCTGACTTACAAATGACAGTTACAAATGGGGGTGAAACAATAGGAAGTGAGAGAAATCTACCCCTTGGAAGGTAAATTCACTCCTGGAAGAATTATCATAGGGAACCAATATCTCAACTGAAGCCAATTTTTTCAAAATTCAATTCTCACAGGGTCAGAAGTGAGATGATATCTTCTGAACAAGGGCACAAATACTACAGGAGTGATAATCCTTCCCCATGCTATCCAAATATATTTGGCTGGAGTTATACTTTAAAAAATGTACCTATTCTGACATATACAAATTCAACTTAAGAACAAACCTACAGAATCTATCTTTTTCGTAAATTGGGGACTGCTTGTATACAGAGAATCTGCCTTCTAAGCTATGTGCATTTATGGGCTCAGATCTTGCAGAAGCTAATTACAAGTGACCAGTTGCATGCAACTGATTTACTTTTCTAGTTAACAAGATATAACCATGTTAGATTATAATTGCATCCTAATAAGGGATAGTTTATCTCTTTTTGCAGTGTAACATTGTGGTTATTGTACAGAGGTGCGGACTCCTTAAATTGCAGAGGAGGAATAGCTCATGGTTCAAGTGTTGGCTTTTGATGAACCTCATGATCGGTTGAAGTGAGAAAGTGGCGAATGGGAGAAGAATGCACTTGGTACGTCATTCTGACAACTTGTGTCATTGTGATATTTTAAGCAAGCAAAAAAATTAATTAATTTGAAACCCCTTTGTGAACTAAGTTTGCTTTGTGAAATTGTAACTGTATATACAGTAGAGGTAATTCGGCCAAAAGGCATGCCATTTCGGGGTCCATTTTCAGCTAACCCCTCATTCTGTTTACTGGGAAATTACTCAAATTGGGAAGAATATTGCTGTTTTCATTTGGCAAAGATTTGGCCCATTGGCTACAACAAGAAACTTTAAAGGCTTAATGCTCAGTCAATTTAAAGCCTATCTGTATGAAACCTACCTCAGTTTTAGACCCCATTTATAACTGCAGGCCTGTCAAGTTTCAGAACAATCCACCAATCTACTGATTTTTAAAGAATTGTTTTAAGTTTTTACCATAACATTTTAAAAAATAAGACAAACCGCAAGAGAGGGTTCTGGACATTGTAGTCACCAGTTGTGTCCATTCTCACCAATCAGAGCATGGATACAACCAGGCCTTTTATTGGCTGATAAACAGAGACAGAGGAAAACTTCAACTCCCATCATGCTCCAACGTAGAGACTTTTCAATGC
Organism: Anolis carolinensis; assembly: GCF_035594765.1. Lineage (NCBI taxonomy): Eukaryota > Metazoa > Chordata > Lepidosauria > Squamata > Anolidae > Anolis > Anolis carolinensis. The sequence continues at coordinate 56,998,733 of NC_085844.1, forward strand.
CCGCCCCATGCAAGTGCTGCTGGGAAAGAAAGTTCCCAGCAGGGCCCTCTCTGGAGGAGGAGTCTAGGGAAACTTTTCACTGCCAAGGAGAGAGAAAAGATGTTGCGGGATCTTCTCCAGGGGCCTTGCGGCAGACCCCTGCCTCAGGTATAATGCATACTTAACTTCATCCTCTCCAGTAGCTGATAAATCTGATTCTCTTGATCTGTTTTGGGGCCTTATCACCACTTAAAATCCAGTTTCTGCCTCCTGCAGAATTCTGGGGTTTGTAGTTTAGGAAGGAGCCTTTAATGGCCTCACTAAACTACAAACCCCAGAATTCTGCAGGAGGCAGAAATCCGATTTTAAGTTGATTTTTTCTCTAGTGTGATGAAGTACTTGTTGAGCTTTTCGGTTCCCTCCTCCTTGTTTGGTTTTCGGGGGATTACTTAAACAGATCACCAAATATTACAAATCACTTTCAGTCAAACTGATTTGGGCCCAAGCCTAATACATAGCAGGCCTTTGGTATCTGATGGGGTTTGGTTCTAGGATCCCTGTGATACCAACTTTGATGGATGTTGAACCCCCATTATATACATGCAATGTTGTAAATTGGTGTCCTTTATATTAAATGGCAAAATAAAGGTTTGCTTTATGGAATTGTTTAAAAATATATTTTCAAGCCACCGGAAGTTGAATCTGTAGGTACAAAATCCTTGGATACAGACAGCCAACTGTAACAGCAATGTTACTTTGTTTAAACTTGCAAATATAATGATGACCAATTACTTTAAAAATAGCTTTGCCAAAGCTGAATATGCAACACAGCAGAAGAAGACTTGATTTCAATGTTGGGATGTAGACACTGAACTTCTGAAATTCTAATAAAAGAAATAAGTGACCCTTATCTACACAGAATACATTTTCCTTGATGTTGAGCAGCCAAACCAAACTCAGTTTTTGCCGACTGAATATCAAGAAGGCTGGGCCTTGCAGAAAGACAAAAATGGTGGCTCTTACTTTAGAAATTAAATACCATATACTAAAAAGTCACATGTGATTTAGAGAATAGAGATTCCACTTGGCATAGAAAGTGTGTGAAGTGCAGCGAACCCAGTCTCTTTAGACAGAGTCTGAACAGTTCTATTTCAGGTCAAGAGATTACAACTCTTAGTTTCTTAGTTCAGAAGTACTGATTTCAGAATGATTATCCATGACTTAACTATTTGGCACAGACAGAAGGGAAAGAAGAGAGAACTGGGCAACTAACATGTCAAGTATTGCTGACTTAGAAGCTGAGCAGATTCCAAAATTAGGAATTTTTAAAATGCCAGTAAACTTTCCAAGCTGGAGAAGAATTTGCAACCAGCCTTAACACTATTCCTTTTGTTGAAGAATAAAAGAAAACATGACCAAAAAGTGCCTATACTTGTTAGTGGACTGTGGGAGTTGTAGTCATATGATGCACCACTATTTTTTCATTTAAGTGGCATGCAAGTTCTGAGGGAGAAAAAAAAATGACAGGCCCACAACTTCACAGTGAGGTCATACTTGAGCAGGGCCAGGCCTTTCAGGCCCATATCCAGCACTATGTTCAATGGACCAGGGGATCCTATCTGGAGCATGCGTCCCACAAAGGGACATGCTACTGTCCCTGCCAAGAACTGAAACAACTTTTCCTAAGCCAAATATCCAAAGCATTACCTTTCATTGTACAACCTCTAGTGGCCAAAGTCTGCAAGACCCAGTCTGGGTCACAGACGGTCAGTCCCATTTCCCAGCTCCATTTTCTCATTTAGCAACCGTCATGAGATCACATCACCCAATACATTTGGTTCTGATTACAGGATGTAATATAAGAGTCAGCAGTATGCCTTACAATATGTTATGGTCCCATGCCATGGGAAAATAACATTTGCAACTTTTACAGTCTGGTTTCAGCAGGGAGGAGATGCAGAAACAATTTAAAATGTTTTTTTAATTTTATATTAAAATGTCATTTCCTTCTATAATAAGCATCTTAGCAAATATACTAGGAGTATCATTCATATTGTATGATCCCGTATTTGTGGGGGATACGTTTCTGTATGTTGCATGGATACACAAAACAGCAAATCGTAGTGAACCCTATTGAAATGAAGGACTTCTGGCTCAAGAACATCATAGTTGCATTGGAGGACCAACAAAATGCATAGAGAGGATATATTTTATCAGACACGGATAAATGAAACTATGGATGGCAATTATGTGGATACAGGACTCATGTTGTATGTCTCAAAAAGCTCTGTTAAGTCATTGAAGGCAATAAATAAATACATAAATAAATAAATGGACAGTGGGGAGGTTTGAGGCTTATTACTGTGGTTAATATTCAACCTGTGCTAATATTGTAATAAGGTACAAGTCATTGTACCTTACCTTTCCACCAAGGAACCCAAGCCCTTCTTCCCATTTACATTTGCCCAACAACATTGTGAAGCAGGCAAGACTAAGAGATAAGCACAAGGTCACCCAGTAAAGAATATAGGCAAATAGAAGATGGTGTCTTGGTTTCCTAAACCCCAATGCACTGCAGAATAGTAAGAATGTCCACAAACATTTAGGATAGAATATGAATGATTTTTTTATAGGGGCCTTCAGATACATATTTGACCATGTGTAAATTAGGCTACTTGTGTGTAATTTGAACCCTGAAAAAAACAGAGGGCGTGGAACTAGTCCCTAGTCAGTTATTAGTCCATGAATATATGTGTGGAGGTTTCTGTTAAGTTTTCTTTGTTTAGTAGTTTGAATATTGGACTAGGATTCTAAGAGTTCAGAATACAAATCTCCACTCAGCCATGGAGGCCCATTCTCTCAGTCTTCAAAGCAGTCAAAGGAAAAATCTCACCGAACAAATCTTGCCAGAAAAATAAAAACTATGATAGGGTCACCTTAGGGCCACCAAAAGCTGGAAACCACGTGAAGGCACACAACAACAAAAATCCAGTTATTTACAATACTATATGTCCATCTTACACCATTTCTGGATGTTCTGGAGATAAGATTGCTTTACCAACTTCCCCCAATGAATATTATACTTTCCACCCACCCTTTCAATTATGCAGACTCCACAAGGTAGCCATGTTGCTGGAGAGCAGAGATACTGTAGCTGGACATGCTGTAAAAATGTCACCTGCAGGGATCCCTCAAGGATCTCTATAGATCCCTTTAGACCAGTAGTTCTCAACCTGTGGGTCTCCAGATGTTTTGGCCTTCAACTCCCAGAAATCCTAACAGCTGGTAAACTGGCTGGGATTTCTGGGAGTTGAAGGCCAAAACACCTGGGACGCACAGGTTGAGAACCACTGTCCTAGATGTCTGGAATTAGTGGAAGTTTCTCTGAGCCTTTAGTCCCCATCCTAAAAGGAGCAAATTTAGAGGGAAAATCAGTAGCTCCCATCAGACTCGACTCTAAAATAAGGAAGAAAATGTCATTTAACTGCACTAAACATGGTAGTCCTAAAACATGAATTGTGGGGCAGATCAGAAAGAGATATTAGCAAAATTCATTTGGAAAAAGATGTAAAATGGCTGTGGCATGTAGTAAACCAAATGGTCTGCCTCCTTCTTTTGCTTTCTCACATGGTGTACGACAGGATGGCTAAGAGAGCACTGAGCTTATTATCAAACCCTGCCTGGTTCACAGTGGTTCTGTTGGCTTCTTCCAAACAAGGCTACTCCCAGTGGCAATGTCATTAGTCATTTGTACATGACTCAGAGAGTCCCTAAGTGGTGAGAAACAGATTATTATTTTTAAAACATTTAGAGGGCTCTTAGAGTGCTTTCCAGTCCTTATCTCAGCATTGCCCCAACAACAATTATTGCTCTGTTGTTCAGATAAGGAGTTAGAAACCTGAGTCAGTGGTTTCCTTAATGCTACTCTTGGAGACCTTGGCTGTGGGGTTGGCTTTGTGCGCCAGACATGATTGCTGAGGGCTCGCCAATGTTTCACTCGCGTTTCTGGTAGCAAACACATTCTGTACAGTACATCCGGGCACAGTTCAAAGTCCTGGTGCTTACCTTAAAACAACCAGAAACTGGGAAGCATTCTATGGAATCGAGAGAAGAAGCAAGAAATGTGTCACAAGATGTTTCAACAATAGTTACTTTGTTAGAGTGTGCACAGAACAGAAAGCATTGGCCTTTCCTATTGCTCTTTTGAACATCCTGAGACCTGTCTCTTGTTTCTTTTATGGTTTGTTTTCAAAGCCCCATTTGGTTATGCAAAGGAATGTCATCTCTCCGAATGGTCCATATGCTTCAACTCTTTTCCATGTCCGTGCAAACAGTCAAGATTAGTACAGACATCTGAAAGAGTCTTCTTTGTAGCTGCTCCAAAACCATGGTGCTAGATCACCTAGAACAGCGTTTTTCAACCTGGGGGTCGGGACCCCTGGGTGGGTCGTGAGGGGATGTCAGAGAGGTAATATTAATTCACAGTGCTCTCCGGAGGCAGGTGAACTACATCTCCCCTAAATCACTGTCAATTTCTCCCAAATCCCTCCAATATTTTCTGTTGGTCATGGAGGTTTTGTGTGGGAAGTCTGGCCCAATTCTATCGTTAGTGAGGTTCAAGGGGCTATTTGATTGCAGGTGAACTATAAATCCCAGCAACTACAACTCCCAAATGTCAAGGTCTATTTTCCCCAAACAGCAGTGTTCACATTTGGGTATATTGCGTATTCGCACCAATTTTGGTCCATATCCATCACTGTTTGAGTCCACAGTGCTGTCTGGATGTAGGTGAAATACAACTCCAAAACTCAAGGTTAATGCCCTACCAAACCGTTCCAGTATTTTCTGTTGGTCATGGGAGTTTCCGTGTGCCACATTTGATTCAGTTCCATCATTGAAGGAATTCAGAATGCTCTTTGATTGTAGGTGAACTGTAAATCCAAGCAACTACAACTCCCAAATGACAAAATCAATCCCCACAACCCCACCAGTATTCATATTTGGGCGTATTGGGTATTTGTGCCAAATTTGGTCCAGTGAATGAAAATGTATCCTGCATATCAGATATTTATATTACGATTCATAACAGTAGCAAAATTACAGTTATGAAGTAGCAACAAAAATAATTTTATGGTTGGGGGTCACCACAACATGAGGACATGTATTAAGGGGTCACGGCATTAGGAAGGTTGAGACCCACTGACCTAGAAAGTACTGAAGACATTGCATTGCATATTTGATTATATAATATTAAAAATATTATGTTTCTCTTTGTGATCATAAGGACAAAAGGCTGTGGATACTTGGCAATTAAGGCTTTTCTAGGAAAGGGTGACTGTTTTTTTATGGCAGAGGTAGGCACTGGTAGACAATGCTGGGACCTAATTTTGTCCTCATTTTTGTTTTGCCTACACTGTGCATTCAAAAATAAAAACCAGGAGTGATTTGCACTTGGGAAATGCTTTTGGGGTTTGGTGGGTTTCTATCTTCCTGCTGTTTCTAAAGACTTGAAGAAGTAGTAATCTGTCATTTTAAAGGGGATTTTCACCTTACCCAAATTTTGGGGGTAATTGGAAAGGGTGGATCCTGGAAAAGGTCTGGGTGCCACAATAAATACCCCTTCTGGAGGCATAATTAGCCTGCAAGTTTCATTTTTCCCACCCATGTATGTTTTAAGTCTTTGATTGGGCCATTGACCCTCAAGGACTGAAAAATGAAAATCTGGATGGAATCCCACCTTCTGATTTGTCAGAACCTTGTCAAGAATAGGCTCTATTCATTCTCAGGATAAATAATAATAATAATAGCAAGGAGCCAAGGATAGCCGTGTGAACTGGCTATAAATCAATGTTTAGTGTCCCGTCTTTTCCCTTTGTGGGACTTCTTTTAATTCAAGAAATTAAATTTTTAAGCATCAACCCTCTTTTGTTTTCTTTTGTTTAAATAATGTAGTGAGTTTACAAACCTCTTGGGGTTTTTTTTTCTCTTTCCTTAGCAAAGAGAAAGATCTCCCACAGTATGGTGCCTCTTGGATAAAGAGAGAGTAGAAAGAAAAGAAGACAAGAAACACTGAGAATATTTTCGATTGTGCCTCTCTCCAAGTGTGCAATGTATAATCTTTAAGATGATGGAGGAAATGTAAAATCCACAGGAGGGCAATTGTTAACCATTTTAAAGCTACAGTCATTATCTACATAGGCTATTTGTCAGAACATCTTCTAGAATTGTTTGCATTCACAGAAAGCGTTTGGGCAGATCTGGGTTTATCTTGTGTTTACATAAATTATGCTAGCAATTTACTTTGTGTTTCTACCATCTGTGTTATGAGTAACTGATACTAAACCATGCATTTCTATAATTATGTCCATTAATTATAATTAATGGATTTATTATTTATTATTCCATGGGCTGTTACATTGATTTTTGAAGTAGTTGCTTTTTATTTTTCGAATCTTTATGTACTGGCTTGTTACTCATTTAACATGTAGCATTTCTGTTTTGTTTTATTATTATTATTATTATTAATAATAATAATAATAATAATAATAATAATAATAATAATAACTTTGTTTTTATATCCCGCCCCCATCTTCTCGGAAGGACTCGGAGCGGCTTACATGGGGAAGGCCCGATCCAACTTAGATTAAAACCAAACATAGATTAAAACATATCCCAATAAAATTAAACAACATTAGAACAAGATAATAACATAAAATCAGCATCATCCAACCAATAGTCTGGACCAGGGGTCCCCAAACTAAGGCCCGGGGGCCGGATGCGGCCCTTCAAGGTCATTTACCTGGCCCCCAACCTCAGTTTTATAAATATGTTTTTATATCAGTTTTAATAAGATAATATATTGTATACAGTAGAGTCTCACTTATCCAACATAAACGGGCCGGCAGAACGTTGGATAAGCGAATATGTTGGATAATAAGGAGGCATTAAGAAAAAGCCTATTCAACATCAAATTAGTTTATGAATTTACAAATTAAGCACCAAAACATCATGTTATACAACAAATTTGACAGAAAAAGTAGTTCAATAAGCAGTAATACTATGTAGTAATTACTGTATTTACGAATTTAGCACCAAAATATCATGATATATTGAAAACATTGACTACAAAAATGTGTTGGATAATCCAGAACGTTGGATAAGCGAGTGTTGGATAAGTGAGACTCTACTGTATACATATAATATTGATAAAAATATTATAATGTTATATAATATAATACTAATACTAATACCATATAATAATATTAATTATAGGTTATATATTACATATAGTATTACAGTATAGTGGTATAGTTCAATATAGTAATGTATAATGCTAATATTGTGCTATGCTAATAATATAATGTACTAGCTGTGCCCGGCCACGCGTTGCTGTGGCGAAGTCTGGTGGTATGGGAAATAAAGTCTTGAGGAATTGGTGGTAGTTAAGGTAAAGGGTAAAGGTTTTCTCCTGACATTAAGTCCATTATAAATGGGTAATATAGCTGTGTGGAAGGGCCTTGAGTCTACACTGCCATATAATCCAGTTCAAATCTGATAATCTGTATTTTATAGGCAGTGTGGAAGAGGCCTAAGTGAGGCCTAACTCTGCCTGTCCCCTGGGCTGAGTGGGTTGCAAGGAGACCAAGTGGGTGGAGCTTAGCCTTCTAACTGGCAGCAATTGGATAAAAACAATTATTCCTTCTCCCTGTAATTAGGGCTTTATTTTTCTTTTCTTTTTGTTGTATGAATGTAGAGGCATGGGTGAGGGGTTGTGCTGCCAAGTTTAGTGTTTCTGGGATGTGTAGTTTTGTTGTTTTGTCCTAGGCCGAAATTTCATTACCCTTTTATATATATAGATTGTATGTACATACAACTGCTTTGAGTCCCCTTCGCGGTGAGAAGGGTGGGATATAAATGTAGTAAATAAGTGTAGTAAATAAATAAATGAATAATTTTAAATTTAGGCACACAACAACAATCCTAATTAACTTGACTATCTCATTGGCCAGTAGCAGGCCCACACTTTCCATTGAAATCCTGATAGGTTTATGTTGGATAATAATAATAATAATAATAATAATAATAATAATAATAATAATTTTATTTTTGTACCCCGCCACCATCTCCCCAGAGGGACTCGGGGCGGCTTACAGAAATAAAACCAACATACAATAATATCAAATACAAAAACACACAAATAAATTTAAAAGGCATTAAAAATCCAGCTGATTGTTTTCATTTTTAAATTTTGTATTGTTCTTTCATTGTTGTTTTTGTTTTGCACTACAAATAAGACATGTGCAGTGTGCATAGGAATTTGCATTTTTTTCCAAATGATAATTCGGCCCCTCCACAGTCTGAAGGATTGTGGACCGGCCCTCTGTTTTGAAAGTTTGGGGACCCCTGGTCTGGACAGTAATAAATACTGGAATCCGGAGGGTAGGAACTTGTGCAATAGAGCTACAGAACAGGGCTGTGAAAAAATGCAGGGGCCAATAAGGAGAAGAAGAAGTAAAAAAGCAATGTCAGTTTAAAATGCAGAACCTATAGGATGAGGGACAGGGATAAAGTGCTGGAGATGATAGCAAGTTATAGCTGGGTCCGAATATCTTGTGAACTGCTTAATTGAAAACATATACGTTCCATGTATTTTATATTATTGCACTGGATTACTATTTTTAAGTACATGTTTAAGATATTACATACTGTTGCAATTATTTTTCTAGATAATGTCACTAGATGTAGATGTATGAGTTGTTATGTCAGAGAACTTTCCATTTTGTTTTTGTTGGGGTTCCATAGTGAATCCACTTGAGGGTTTAATCCAAATTTTAACATGCTACCCAAGGTACTGATCTAATTCTCCAGGTTTTACTGTTAATATGATTCAAATTTCACAAAACTGTGAACAAACAGTTGGGTTCTTTAGAGTTCTATAGAAAGGAAAGTGGGGTGAGAACATCTTCAGCCCTAAGAACTGCCGGTGATGCTGGTTTTATAGCTGGAGATAATATGCTTTAATATTTACATATAAACAAAAAACTCCTTAGTTGGTCACAATGGCAGTCAGTTTGACTGGCTGAACCTTATTGTAGTAACTATCCAAGAACAGAACTCCATGATTTTGGTAGGAGATAAAAGTTTGGGAGCCTTAGCTACAGTAATCTAAACAGCCAAATTTATGTTGGCTTCCCACATTTCATTGACTCAGTCTCTGCAAAATCCTTTGATGATATTTACAAAAGGGACATAAAACATGAGAAACAGCAGGCCACTTTTTGGTTTAAGAGCATGAACTATTTGATATTTATTAATATAATACCCTATGATTTCTAGCAATGGTACCAGAGTGGTTACATCTTATCAAGCCAATTGCTACTGGAAATATAGGGTGGCTACATTGGAGATCTACTGGGTGGGCATTTTGCTATCACCATCTAAAATATAACATCAAATAAATGACAACTGCCTTTAAACACATAGCAATGCATGACATAGATGACCAGATTTTGGCAGTGGTCAGTTCTGTGCTTGCATAGCTATAATTAACAGACCATCTTTATTTGTTCCTGGTAACGTCAGACTTAGCTCCAGTAACATGTGCCTTGATTGCATCCCATTTGGATTACTGTAAGATACTCGACATGGGACTGCTTTTGGAAACTGCTTGGAAGTCTTAGCTAGTTCAAAATGTTGCAGGCCTGATTAAAGGGAATATATTTCCTCATTGTTCCAACAGCTTCATTGGTTACTGGGTTGTAACCAATGCACAATTAAAAAATGCTAGTTATTGCTTTATAAAGTCCTCTATTGTTTAAGGGTGGAATCTTTTCCATCACTGTCACAGTTTATGCCCCCTGACAACATCTGAGAAGGTCATTTCAGTGACTTTTCCCAGTGTTGACTCACTCTCTGCTCTGTTTCCATCACCAGGCAAATACCTTTTTACAGTATGATGTCGGTTTCACTTACCCATGTCTGAAAAAATGTTCTAACTATTTTCTAGATCCTCTAACATGCTTCTGTGGCATAATTCTATTGGAAGTTGACTAGAGTTAGAATAATAAAATCATAGACCCCATTTAAATGCATTGGATGGAAATGTAGACTCATATAATGCAGTTCAATGCAATTAAACTACATTATAAAACTGCATTATATTGCAGTGTAGATGGGGCTATAGAGTTGGAAGAGACCTCAAGGGCTATCCAGTCCAACCCCTTGCCATGTCTTAACATAGAATCAAAACATCTCTGACAGATGGCCCTGCAACCTCTGCTTAAAAACCTCCAAAGAAGGAGACTCTAGTTGCATGGGAGGATGTGGAAATGCTAGAAAGATGTTCTCTCTTTTTCTAAATCTTCTAGCATGACTACATAGTATGCTTCTGCTAGAAGTTGACCACAGGACCTTACTGGGGAAACTAGAAAGTGTTCTCACTAGGCATTTTCTACTTCATCTATAGCATGAGTCTGCCAAAAGTCATTCATTTCCATATGATTCACGATTATCTATAGTTTCCCATATCCATATTAAGCCCAGGAATGGTCCCCATAGATACTGTATTTAGTCAGGCTTTTGACAATTAATTGGTTGTAGCCAAAGGGGTTTGTATGCTGAATTTTTATTCAGCATACAAAATTGTTTTAAATTAGGGTTTTTTTTTTAACAGGACAGTTTATTTGGTTGTTTAGAAAGTTGTTATAATCACTTATTCTTGTTTGGTTTAATATGTATTTTTAGCAACCACGAATCCCATGTTGGGAGAAAGGTGATATATAAACTAAATTGTCAGCACCCAACCTTTCAACCATGGAACAGCTGTCATTCTGGTTCAGTAAAAATGCCTTTGCCTGTTGGCTAAAGGACAGCAAAAGGCGGGAGTTAACCTGGCCTTTCTTAGCAGGGAGTACCAGATATTCTGGAAGTGACCACCAAGAAGACAGGCTGAGCATATTATGGTCACTTTACATTTACTCTCATGTTTCTCGAAGCAGATTTTCATCTAACACAACTTTACAACTAGATACAAAATAAAAATCATTATTTGAACCATCTCTCTCCATGCATTTCTTTAAATTCTCAATGTTTTTCAAACCCATTAAATGTGACAGTAGTAAACTCTTTGCCTGGCTTTATCTGGAATATATAATTTATGCCTCCTCTTATAGCATGTTGTTTCATTTGGCCCATGTTAAAGTATACTGTCAAAAGAAAATAATGCCCTTCTTGAAAACAGTATCAAATATTTTATCCACAGTGCATTTTAAAGGGTCCCTATGGCAAAGGCCTGTATTAAATTTCATGTTCACAGTTTTACTAAAGCAAGATCTTACCGATTCTTTTATATTCCTTTTGTACATATCATCAAAGCATTTTGTGTAAGCCAAGTTACCGAAGGGTGGAAAGCCAAAGTAAACAGTATTGTTTATATTACTAGGGCAAAGGGACCAAAACTGTATCCAAAACTAAAATCCCGAAGCCTTGTTTTGGGAAGGTTACTATTACAAGAGTTCTGTTTTTTATGTATGTGGCTCCCAGATCCATTTTGATCATGTTGATTATTAGTGATGTCACTTTTTCCATTTGAAGAGTAATTTGTCATGTCAGACCGCATACAGAGGTTTTTTTTTATAGCAATTACAATTATTTGGAGATCCTATTTTATGCATCCTGCAACTATCACATAGAACAGAGGAAAACAATGTATGGACTTCTACTATCATCTGATTTCATCTACTATCATTCAAACATTAGGAAGAACTTCTTGGCTGTATGAGTTGTTCAACAGTGAAACTCACTGCTGCAGAGTGTGGTGGAAACTCCTTCTTTGAAGACTTTTAAGAGATACTGGATGACTATCTGTTGGGGGTGCTTTGATTATGTTTCTCCTGCATGGCAGATGGTTGGACTGGGTGGCCTGTGTGGTCCCTTCCAACTCTATGATTCTCTCTGGTTTACCTGTTGGAGTTCTGTAATACTTGGTGAGATACCAGTTTCCTAATCTTCTGTAAGAAATGAATACTGGATGTGGATTCTCAAATCTATTTTGAGATTTGAGAATCCACAGTACACTGTAGCAGTAGAGAACTCTGGAAACAGGCTTATACTAGATCAGACCATTGGTCCACCAACTGCAGTATTGTTGACACCAGAATGGGGAATTGTTGATCCATTCAACTGAATTGAATATCTCCTTGACACAAGGTGTAATGCTACTTAACTTCAAGGAGCCAATAGTAAGACCTTTATTAAAGAAATGGGCACTGGATTCCACTCAACTGAACAACTACCAACCAGAATCAAATCTCCCCTTTCTGGGTAAGGTTTTACAGAAGGTGATGGCCTCCTAGCTCCAAAGCTTCTTGGATGAAACTGATTATCTGGATCCATTTCAATTTGGTTATGAAACCGAGATGGCATTGGTTGCCTTGGTAGATGATCTACGAATAGAATTAGACAGAGGGAGTGTGTTCCTGATGGTTCTCCTGTCTGGATTTCTCAGCAGTGTTCAATACCATCGACCATTGTATCCTTCTGAGTTGTCTCTCAGGGATGGGGCTAGGAGGCACTGTTTTACAGTATCTCTGGTCCTTCCTGAAGAGTTGGACCCAAATGGTGGTGCTGGCGGGCACCTGTGCGACCCCCTGGCCTGTGGGTTGTGGGGTCCCTCAGGGTTCCATTTTGCCCCCATGCTGTTTAACATCTACATGAAACTGTTGAGTGAGATCATCTGGAGTTTTGGAGTTTGGTGTCAAATATATGCAGATGACACCCAACTCTATTACTTCTTTCCAACCAATATAAGAAGGGGAGGGAAGGATGTCATCCTGGTCCTGAACCAGTGTCTGTTATCAGTAATGGACTCACAAGTTGAGATTAAATTCACATAAAACAGAGGTACTCTGGTCAGTCAGAAGACAGATCAGGGTATAGGGATATTGCCTGTGTTGGATGGGGTTACACTTCTCCTGAAGACACAGATTCGCAGCTTGGGGGTGATCCTGGATTCACAGCTGACCCTGGAACCTCAGGTGTCGGCGGTGGCCAAGAGTGCCTTTGCACAATTATGGGAGCAGCTGGGCGCAGCTACCTTGAAAAGCCAGATTTGGCCATAGTAGTCCACGCTTTAGTTACATCCCATTTGGACTACTGCAAGTTTCTGTATATAGGGCTGCCTTTGAAGATCGGAAGCTTCAACTGGTCAAGAGATTGGCAGCTAGATTACTAACTGGAGTGTCGTACAGGGAGAGAACCACTCTCATGTTGCAGCATCTCCACTGGTTGCCGGTCTGCTTCCGGCCTAGATACAAAGTGCTGGTTCTTACCTTTAAATCCCTAAATGGTTCAGGCCCAGACTATTTGGCAAACCTCATCTACACATACAGACCTGCTTGGGCACTATGGTCAGCAGAGGAGGCCCTGCTCTCAGTCCCACCCCTGTCTCAAGTGCAGCTGGTGGGAATGAGAGAGGGGGACTTCTCCATGGTAAACCCCCTGCCTCTGGAACTCTCTCCGTAAAGAAGTAAAAAATGCCCCCCTTCCTACTCTCTTTTAAAAAAAACATCTAAAACACATTTATGTTCTCTTATATAGATAGAGGAGGAGGATTAGAATAATGTGTAGTTATCATTGATTGGAAATAGCATTGCACAATGGCTCTGTTGGCTGCTTAAATTTTTTTAAAATAAATTTTAATAATTTAAATGTATTTTAAATCTAGTTAGATTTGTGTTTCATTTTAATGTCAGATGTGTAATGGTAGGTTGGTTGTGTTATAATCACTTGGTTATAGATGTGGACTTATTTCTGGGTTTCAGTTGGGTTGTCTATTTGTTTTTGTTTCTTTAATTACGGCATTAAATGTTTGCCGTTTGTTGTTAAACCGCCGAGTCACTTAGGGGAGATAGGTCAGGATATAAATATTGTTGTTAGTATTATTATTATTATTGACACAAAGACATAGTATGACACAGCAAACAAGATAGATATGCTGGATTTCATATCACAAAATCACAAGTTGAACGCTTCCCAAGTGTCTAGGACTGTGTGATGTATTTTCGAATGATGAGTGTATTATTACTATTATTATTATCTCCTAGAATTATTCCCATCAAACCTAATGTTTGAGGAAATGGGAGCCCAGTAACATTTGGACCCAGGTTCCTCAGTCCTGTCTACACAGTGGTCAACATCTGGAAAGTTTGGACTGATTATTGGGCAACAGCTGTCCCTATGGTATATCACTAGTTTAGCATTATCACCATGCTGATACACAATGGAAAAAAAAGTGAGCCCCTGAATACATGCTCCAGATGTAAAACATCTGGAAAATACTTCACTGGCAGACAAATGGGAGTATTTTTCTTCCCCACCTGCAGATACTGGGAATGGAAGCTGGACTTTTGGATGCAAAGCGTGTGTTGTGTCATTTAATTATGACTCCTCTCTGAAGAAATTTGTCCACAGGAAGGTATGCTTTGTTGCTAGAGAATTCCCAAGATTCTATGATTTTCCTTTAAAGAAACACTGATTGCTGATTTCCCTTCAGCATTGTTTAGGGAACACTTCCAAGAAACAAACTTTAAATAATAATACTTTTGAGGAAAGCCAGTATTGTGTGATGGTATAAATATAGAACTACAACTCTAGATACTAGGGTTCGAATCCCCACTCAGCCATGGAAACCCTTGGCATGACCTTGGGTAAGTCACACTTTGTTAGTCTTAGAGCAAGGAAAAGGCACACTCTCTTTGAACAAATCTTTGCCAAGAAAACCCTGTCATAGGTTCACCTTAGCATCCCCATGGGTTCAGAAAAACCTTGAAGGTGCATAATGACAACAAACTGAGAAAAAGGAGGATGAGAAATGGCAAAAATTTGAAGGTTTATTTTGTTTGTTAACTGGTAGTTATTTTAAGCATGATAGGTAAAAGTTAAGGTTTTCCCCTCATTAAATCTAGACATGTCCATCTCTGGGGGTTGGTGCTTATCTCCATTTCTAAGCCAAAGAGCCGGCGTTGTCTGTTGACGCCTCCAAGGTCATGTGGCATCTTCCCACATGATAAACATTTAGTTTTTATGGTTTAGATGGGTAGTTGGGCTCCAGTATATGGGTAAGCAAGACAGGGTCTACATGCAGCCATATTTAATGGCTCTCAGAGCTTCTATTGCTGAATGAAGGCAGCAGAGCAAATGAATGTACTGTATTTTTACACTGAAACAGGTGTCTATGGACCATGTCCCTTGTTTTGAAAGATAATTATGTTCATGGAAACATCCAATGAGCAATTCCTCTCTAAAGCAAGGCATATAGTCCCCAGGTATTCCCTTTTTATCTTTAAAATGTAGTTTCCAGTATATCAGAAGTGAGTAGTAAACATTCTGCTGCCATTGTGCTGCCAAACTGTACAAATGTATGACACTGATATGATCTGGATTGAGCTGAAAAATGCCTTCCTGCTCTAGTAGGGAGAAGTGTGCATTCACATTGGTTGTCTGATTATGGACACCACATAAATTCTATAGGGTTTTCTTAGAGAAGGAACACTCAAAGATAGTTTTGCCCAGCCTCTTCTCTGAAACATAGCCTACAGCACCTGGTATTCACTGACAGCATCCCAAGAAAGTTTTAGCCAGGTCTGACCATGCTTAGCTTCCAAGATCAAATCTAATCTGGTGCCTTTAGGGTTTTAAGGTCTTGGTAGTTGAGAGAAAAAGCCTATAAAGAGGGGAGTTTTTCAAAGATATTTCAAAATGGTAGAAAGTAGGTTGCTGCACTGGAAACTGGGACAGCTCCTATACATTACATGGTTGTGTAGAAGACAGAATTTTTCCCATGATGACAGTGTGGTACCTAGGAGAGTGAGAAGCCACACTGACTAAAATTCCTTCTTCTACACACCATAAAAGATAAGGCAATCATCTTCAATTCTCATTCTAGCAATGTAGGATGATATGGGCCACTGATCATGACACAGGGCATTTCCATATGAAGAACTGGTCATGTTATTATGATTATAAGGTACTATGAGAAATATCCACAACAGAAATGCTAGTCACTTATGGGAATCACCTCCTCTCTTTCTCTCTGATCATTCAAACTCAAATGACATCCAACCATGGCAATGGAGACAGCTTGGACCGAAGCCACATAAGACTTTATGGGTCCTCACTATCACCTCAAAGTAAGTATACAGTAGAGTCTCGCTTATCCAACCTTTGCTTATCCAACATTCTGGATTATCCTACGCAATCTGCCTCCTGCCCGGATCCACAGCTGTTTCTCTAGGCTGAACTTTTTACGGATTTAACGTCCAACAATGTTGTTACTGTAAGTTCATTTTATGCAATCCTATCTTTATTTGTAGTCATTTTTAGTAGTCAATGTTTCTGTAGTCAATGTTTTCAATATATTGCGATGCCTTGGTGCTGAGTTCATAAATACAATAATTACCACATAACGTTACCGTGTATTGAACTGCTTTTTCTATCAATTTTTTGTAACACATGATGTTTTGGTGCTTAATTTGTAAAATCATAACGTAATTTGATGTTTAATAGGTTTTTCCTTAGTCCCTCCTTATTGTCCAACATTTTCGCTTATCCAATGTTCTGCTGGCTCGTTTATGTTCGATAATTGAGACTTTACTGTATATTGAATTTTGCCCAGAAATGGACTTGTACTCAGTATAGCTGCTGCAACAAGGGATTGTAGTGTAAGAAAGACATCATAGCTTTACAGAATATAATTCAGAGTGGAAGCCATTGGGTTATGCATTCAATTAGCATTGATAGGAACAAACGTCAACAGCAGCATAAAACAGTGAAGAAGGGACCTCACTGAAAAATGCCCTGGGAAACTTTTGAAAAGTGGGATAAAGAAGAATTTAGCTGATTAACAAACATGCATTTTTATATATGTTGTAAGGCCAATATATGTCTCTGGACACAAATCTACATCTGATCTGTGTTTCCTTTCAGTTCCAGGAAAAGAATCCAGAACTAGAAGTTTGCTTCTGTGTACACATCTCTCTCTTTGGGTTCTCTAATACTATACAAAATTTCTCCAAGCTTATGAATTCTCCATTTCCTTACCTAAAATGGAACAACACATTGTTTCATTTTGTGACCAAAGCCCAACAAAGCAGATGAAGGCAAAAGAATTAATATAATTTCTTTTAATCAGAACATTGGGACAGAGTGTCCACCCCAATACATAAGTCATCCTTTCATTTACATTGACAGAACAAGAGAACGAGAGAGTGGGAGAGACATAGAGAATGAAAATAAAGTACAATGTACAGGAGCCTAAACTGAAACATCATTTGTCATACAAGGAAGGCTTTGGCATAATCCGGCTTGTTTGTAATGTAGCGTCTCCAGTCAGCTTCAGCAAAAGTTGGCTGGAGTTTCTCAGAACCTGCCTTTTGAGACTCGATGGCTGCTTTTCTTCCCACAAATTTGATTATACTAATTGCACATTTTTTAAAATTATAGAAGTGTGGTTGTGAGGCTACATAAAATGTTAGAAATGGATAGCTTTTGCTCTTATCCTACTTTTTAGTGAGGTGTCTGTCCCTTGCCTCAACTGCATTTTAACTGGCCTATAAACATTGTAGACCTCCTTGACACAATATTTTATGGATGTTGAGCATTTATACTTACACACACACACACACACATGAAATCATTGAAAGAGATTTATTTTTTCAAACTCTCTTTTTATTTTCCTTTGCCTCCTTTATCCCTTCTTTAAAATAAAGACTGCATTCTTTGAAAGCAATTTGTTTTCCTATTTGAAAATAACGAGTAATATTTGTAGATCCACTTGTGAGTTTGCTTTGCAATAATCACATCACACAATAGACATCATAGGAATATATTTTGTTGGGGGGGGGGGGGGAGAGCTGGCAAACAATGTATTGGTTACAGCTGCACATAGGATTAATTGCATGGAGATGAGGAAGCAGCAAAACACCTTCATCTCCACTTCCATGGCGTGAGTAATCTCCCCTGAAACAACACTGAACATGTTCTGTCTAGCCCAGATTTGCCTACTTTGGGGCAAATGGTCCTCTGAAAGTGGATCAAAGAGTAAAGTCATGCTTACTTACTTACTTACTTACTTACTTAGGCGATCCCTCATAGTTCGAGGACGATTGTCTTGTCTTCCATCTTGGGGGTGTGTCCGTAGATGGCTGAAGAGACCTATTCTTGATCTGCATGTTCTCCTGCAGTGAGGATATCGGTTTCCAGGTGGAAGGCGGTCCCGGTCAGGGTTGGCTTGACACTCCTTCCTCTTGGCACGTTTCTCCCTTAAGCCCTCAATTCGTGCCTCTTTGAACTCCACAGCACTGCTGGTCACAGCTGACCTCCAATTAGAGCGCTCAAGGGCCAGGGCTTCCCAGTTCTCAGTGTCTATGCCACCTTTTTAAAGGTTGGCTTTAAGCCCATCTTTAAATCTCTTTTCCTGTCCACCAACATTATGTTTCCCGTTCTTGAGTTCGGAGTAGAGCAACTGCTTTGGGAGACGGTAGTTGGGCATTTGGACAACGTGGCCAGTCCAGCGGAGTTGATGGCGTAGGAGCATCACTTCAATGCTGGTGGTCTTTGCTTCTTCCAGCATGCTGACATTTGTCCGCCTGTCTTCCCAAGAGATTTGCAGGATTTTTCTGAGGCAACGCTGATGGAATTGCTCCAGGAGTTTGGTGTGATGTCTGTAGACTGTCCACGTTTTGCAGGCGTAGAGCAGGGTTGGGAGGACAATGGCTTTATAAACAAGCACCTTGGTATCTCTACGGATGTCCTAATCATCAAACACTCTCTGCTTCATTCTGAAAAATGCTGCGCTCGCAGAGCTCAGGCGGTGTTGTATTTCAGTGTCAATGTTGACTTTTGTGGAGAGGTGGCTGCCAAGGTAGCGGAAATGGTCAATGTTTTCTAATGTTACACCATTAAGCTGTATTCCTGGCATTGCAGAGGGATTAGCTGGTGCCTGTTGGAAGAGCACTTTGGTTTTCTCGATGTTCAATGAGAGGCCGAGCTTCTCGTATGCTTCTGCGAGGGTGTTCAGAGTGGCTTGTAGGTCTTCTTCTGAGTGCGCACAGACTACGTTGTCATCAGCATATTGGAGTTCTATAACATATGTTGTGGTGACCTTGGTTTTGGCTCTTAGTCTGCTGAGGTTAAATAGCTTGCCATCTGACCGATAGATTATTTCCACACCGGTGGGAAGCTTCCCATCAACAAGGTGAAGTATCATAGCGATGAAGATGGAAAATATGGTAGGGGCAATAACACATCCCTGCTTGACACCTGATTCCACCTTAAATGGGTCACTTTGGGAGCCATTGCTGTCCAAGACTGTTGCCGTCATGTCACAGGTTTTAATAATTGTCATGGTATATTGTTTTATAACTATGTTATTACATTGTGTAATATGGACTGTTTTTCTTATGTAAGCCACCTCAAGTCCTTTCAGGGAGATGGAGGTGGGGTACAAGAAGAAAATTATTATTAAAGTTATACTAATTATTATAATTATTAATATTAATATACAAAAGTTTAAAGACTAGTATACAAAAGCTGAACCTACCTATGAAAACTTATGTTGAAAGACAAATAGCAATTTTAGGAAGGAGCACGGTAAAAACCATTAAACCCCCATTCCTCCAGGGTTGCTCAATGGTATGCAGGATTTCAAAATAACAAAATAGATTGGCCAGTTTATTACTTCTCATTTCTGACATTTTACTAATAACTCCCTCTGGTTTTATATGGATATCTGCTTATCTTGTCTTTAGGCCACCCAATGTCTTTGCCCTCCAATGACCATAGTTAAAACTTGTCACTTGACCGCAATACCCACACATGTTACATTTCCATGGCCGTTCATACACACAGTCTGCCTATAAAGGCACTTTCCTCTATGCATCTGCAGAAGCAGACTTATTATATGAAGGCTCATGCTACTAATTTTCTTCTCTCAACCTCTAAGGTATTACAAGATCTCTTTTCATGTTAGATGCAAATTAATTGCATTTGCTTAAGTGTCATTTCTAATATGCCCCCCAATCAATGGTATTATGCAGGCATTCTGCTTGTTTGTAAAATCAACATGCAAGAAAGGAGGATGGATGAATGATCTGCCTCTCCCCTTCCATGACTACCCTTGTTGACCTCTGTAAATTAGAGGCAGATTTCTGTGACTTTTTCTACTTTTGGAATCACTCCATACAATTTAGAATCCTCAAAAATCTGAGTAATATCATTTTAATGCTTGGGATTGCAACCAGGAGACACGGTGTGGGCAGAGGCACACCTCCCAGAATCCCTACTGACCATGCTGCCAGTCAGATTCTGGAACCTGGTTCAAAAAAGTAACTTCCCAGATTACACAGATCCGGTCATAGATTTTATAGTTCCCACTGACCCTATCAGAAGCTTAGTCCAGCTTTTATCAAAGATGCATTGCCTGCTTAATTAAGTTGCTTCTATCTGTTTTTCAAAGGGGTTAAACATAAGGAGAGACCTCATTCTTTTTTTATAGTCCACATCTTTGATAAATAAGCATAAAAGAGAAGGAATGAATCAATGCATGTAGTGTGGGTGGAGGAAGACTGTGGCTTAGGTGGGGATTTCCATTAAACCGACAGTAGCTGACTACTCATGCAGAATTTATCCATACCAGACAGGACATGCAATCCCTAATGTTGACCTAAGGGTCCAACGAACAGTGTGACATTTTTAAACAGAAGGTGATGGATGTGTTTGTTTTTTTTTTTTTTTAATTCAACACATGTAACTGTAAAGAAGATAGCTGGAGAAAATGTATATTCCTATAAACGTCTGCTTTTAATATTTTGACCTGCTTTGCATGCAAAATGATTGTCTGTATGACGTAACAAAACTATATCTATGAAACGTGGAATGCTGTACAAAAACAATGGTACAACCACAGCATCAGAAGCAGTAAAAGTATAGCATCACATAGGGACATACTGACAACCAACAATAAGTTGTCTGTGTTGTCGAAGGCTTTCATGGCCGGAATCACTGGGTTGCGGTAAGTTTTCCAGGCTGTATGGCCATGTTTCAGAAGCATGTTTCACCCACATTTATGGCAGGCATCCTCAGAGGTTGTTGAGGTCTGTTGGAGACTAGGCAAGTGAAGTTTATATATCTGTGGAAAGTCCGCAAATACAGTAGAATCTCGCTTATCCAATGTAAACGGGCTGGCAGAATGTTGGATAAGCGAATATGTTGGATAATAAGGAGAGATTAAGGGAAAGCCTATTAAACATCAAATTAGGTTATGATTTTACAAATTAAGCACCAAAACATTATGTTATACAACAAATTTGACAGAAAAAGTAGTTCAATACACAGTAATGCTATGTAGTAATTACTGTATTTACCAATTTAGCACCAAAATATCATGATGTATTGAAAACATTGACTACAAAAATGCGTTGGATAAGCAAGTGTTGGATAAGTGAGACTCTATTGTATATAAACCTCCTACCTTGGATATATAAACCTCATTTGCCTAGTCTCCAACAGACCTCAACAACCTCTGAGGATGCCTGCCACAGATATGGGCGAAACATCAGGAGGGAATGCTTCTTAAAAATGGCCATACGGCCTGGAAAACTCATAGCAACCCAGTACGTTGTCTGCCACTCTGGGAAGGAGAAATGAAGGAAAATCCCAATGGGAAGACCTGAATCCTATTGGTTAGTCCTAAGTAACCATTCAATTGTTGAACACTGAGTCAGCACATAATAATTACATTAATTTGGGGATTAATAGGATACCGTTTTGAACATTTCTTCATGGATTGAGCGGTTCATGAAAGGGGAAATTAAAATTGGCCAATCAATAACCACAGGAGCTAGACCTGCAACAAGTGACTTTCTGAAGTCCCTCTTTACCACCGCTAAGGACTCATATAGAACAATGAATTGCATCTCCAAAATACAAATGACACAGCTCCTGGTCCATTCTATTTTCCATGAATTTCTGGGACAAGCTATGGCATTTTAAACCCTAGGCTGTATATGCCCCGCTCTCCATTCCTTGATACAGACAAGATTCATGTTCATGTCTGTGTCCAATGTCCCAGTTCCTCCTGTGCTCCTGGACAGTCCCACTGATGATTATGTGTGTTGGGCAGTTAACAGTCACCACTGAGAACTTTCCCCCCACATTGCAATTCCAGAGAAGGGAAGAAACTCACTTATATCTGTCTTTGTCTTTGTTCTATGTCAAGGCATTGAATGTTTGCCTTATATGTGTAATGTGATCCGCCCTGAATCCCCTTCGGGGGTGAGAAGGGCGGAATATAAATACTGTAATAAATAAAATATCTCATTTGTTCATGTGTGTGTTTGAGAGAGAGAGAGAGAGAAAGTGCACAAGTGAAGACCAAATTCCCAGGAATGAATGACCCCTGACTGGATTCGGGAGCAACAACAGAAATAGAATAGCCTGACAATTACTGAGACTATTGACTGTCTGAAGGAGCCCTGAGTCATTTTGAGAAGAATTAATCCAAAATGTATACAGCCTCATGTAGCCCAGCATGTCTGGGTGGGTTCTTTGTTCAGAGGTAATTCCAATAAAATAGTGTGGTGGAGTGGGTGGGGGGGATTGTTACAGTGTTTTATAAGAACAACACTTTTTGTTCACTGGGAGTCACTGATCACTGCAGAGGAAGAGTGATGGCATGATGTACACGTGGACAATGAGTCAGGCTAAATGGAACTTGATCCAGCTGTCCAAATGGCTGCAAATCCCAACTTTGCTTACTTTGGAGAAAAGCTGGTCTAAGTGCTAAAATGCTCAGATTCTTACCGAAGTCATTGTGCATCATGAAGACTGCCATCATTGGTTTCGGAGTTGAATATGTCTTTGTTTTCTTGTGTAGACATTGTCTAAGAAGGAATTGCAGAGTCTAGGAGTAGCCACTGTAATGCCTTTCTCCTGTGTTCCCACCACCTCTAATGATGAGGGTGATAGGAAAATGAAAAGAAATAGGAATTAAATTTTAGCAAGACAGCCAAAAATTATTAAATATCAGAACTGAACAGGTTCCCCTGTCTTTCCACATACCAATCCATTTCTGGTTATGTTAAGCCGGGAATGATATTTTGCATAGAGTTAACTTTTCTTGAAATGAAAACTTTTGAAATGAAAAACATTAGAAAAAGCATTGTAAAAAGTGAAACATTATTATTTGGTTATATAATTTCATTGACATAAAACCCAAAGTTATATTATTAAAGGGTTATTAAACCATTAAATCTGGGACATTAGGATAATTTGCTGTCCAAATTGATTTATAGGTTGAGCGCAAACATATGTTCCAAAAAGACCAGTTCAGATGGATGAGTAATTTGACAGGAATTCAGTCAGCTGCAGTAGCTATCCTGTATATATAAAAGGCATCTACAGAACCCAAGTACATCCACCCATCCATGCCTAGAAATGGACTTTATTACAGGCTCATTGATGGTTGGTTTGAGATTGTTTTTATTCTATCACAACTGCTATGTTGTTTATAATGCTTGCTGCTTTATTCTGTTTTATGATACTGTGTATGTATTTTAATGTGATTATATTCTATGATGTTGACCGGGCTCATCCCCATGTAAGCCGCTCTGACTCTACTTGGGGAGATGGAGGCGGGGTGCAAAAATAAAGTGATTATTATTTTTGTTGTGATGATGATGATAATGATGATGATGATGATGATTATTATTATTATTATTATTATTATTATTATTATTATTATGTACTGATCCTATCAACAAAAATGGATTGCCGGAACTCATGGAAAAATATTTGATCTTTAAAAGCACCATTAAACTTTAACAGTAATATCTGTAAACAGACACACACTAAATAACGATACATGTCAAAGCAATGTTATTTCATTTAGATAATAAGCTGGCTGTTATTGCCCTCAGCAGGGACCCCTGGTGGCACAATGGGTTAAACCCTTGTACCGGCAGAACTGCTGATCAAAAGGTCAGCGGTTCGAATCCAGGGAGCAGGGTGAGCTTCCATCTGTTAGCTCCAGCTTCCCATGCGGGACATGAGAAAAGCCTCAAAGTAAAACATCAAACATCCGGGCGTCTTCTGGATAATGTCTCTCACACCAGAAGCGACTTGCAGTTTCTCAAATCGCTCCTGATATGGAAAAAAAACATGCCCTCAGCAAAATTTGGACAGAAATTTCAGGAGTCACATTATTGTTTGCCCAAGCATGATCAAATTTGTGAAGAATATGGTGTTTGTTTTAGATACCTTATCAAAGAGAGGTGAAGATAGCACATTAAAACATACACGTGTAAAAATGCCTTCTAAGACTTTGGATTATCTTGTTCTGCAGACCACTTGAATCTGAACAGATGCCAAATGATAAAGGTGGAGAAGACTTTTTTCTGCTGCAGCCAAAGTCTGGAATTATATAGCTTTAATAGGCAGTATAATGCAGGACTGGTTTCATCTATACCATATAACCATTTCAGCATTATAACATCTGTGTGTGTGCATGTGTATATGGGGGCTATATCATTGTTGCTGTTGTTAAATAACTGGAACTAAAGCTGCAGCTAGACCAGCCAAATGACTCTGGAGTTCTGGAGCTGCCCTAATTACAATATAGGAGTGACCTGAAGCCCTTTTTGAGTCCAAGTGTCCAAGCTGGGCTGACAATGCATTAGGACCACTACCACTGCTGTTTCAACAGCTCAAAGCAATTCCTTGCTTCCAACATCTCTTCTTGTGAGGTCGTCACAAACCGCCCGTTCATGTGATTACCAGAAGCAATTGTGGAGAGCAGCATCTATTTATTTTTTATTATTATTATTATTTATTGCATTTCTATACTGCTTTTCTCACCCCTGGGGGGACTCAAAGCAGTTTACAATGTAATAAATGGCAAAATTCAATGCTTCACATATATGTAAAAAACCATAACATTTCTAGAATAACATATAACTGTGGATTAAAACCATTAAAACTATAAAACATCAGACACAGACATAAATATAAACATATTCGACATTACACCAATCCCGAGGATGTCATTTAACTACTTCATTATTGCTATCACTCACTGATTGCTTGCTTAAATAGCCAAGTGTTGAGTTGTTTTCTAAATGCCAGGAGGGAGTGGGCTGATCTAATTTCACTGGGGAGGGAATTCCACAGCCAAGGGGCTACCACTGAGAAGGCCCTGTCTCTCGTCCCTGCCAATCACACTTGCAGTGGGTATTTTTGAGGTATGGAGATTGGATCTCCCCCAAACAAGCCTGATCTAGCTTTCCACATTTCAAAAACACCAGGGTCATGCTGGAATTTGCAATTCCCCTTGTGCCTGAGTAATGGCTGAAAGCAGTGCTTCTCCTATGGAACTGGCCATATGTTATGTGGACTGTTCAAAACGGGTTCGAGATGAATCTGTTTTACTTGGCCTAAACATTTTTTTAATCTCTTGTAAATCTGTGTTCCTAGGGTTTTTGAATGTGTGGATCAGCAACTTCTTCCCCTTAGGGACTGGTATCATACTCACCATTGGTTATAATTGTTTCTATTTTCCTGGAAAGACATCACAGACCAGTGGCTGGTGATTCCTGAATCAGTACCAGCCCCATCACTTTGAATACCACTGTTGTAAATCACCCAGAGAGCTGCTTATTTTATAATATATTCATTTGAGTAATATCTTGGTTTTCTCTCAGATGGGACCAGTACTATGATTTGGTCTCCCCTACATGGAACCAGCACAGGGCTGAAGATTTTAGAAGGCTTTATGATTATGCTGCAGTTTTACAAACAGACTACTTCTTCTCTTCATTATCCTTATGCACACAGTAAAGCATATGCCAATGTTGGCCTCATGCAAAGGAACAATCAGAGGAAGTAGTTCAAAGAGATCATCCCTCCCCTTTTCCTGTGGCCTGTTTTTCTTAAACCAGCATCGGCAAAGATCAAGAAGTGTCAGAAGATTAAGATTTTCCACTCCAAAGCATTGTGTGAACATTAGCAGTGTTACACGACAGTGCCATGATTCGTTTATAATTTCAAGATAGAGATACACATGACAGGGAAAGGAAGAGCCACAGAATGGGGTATAGGAGAGAAAGCGTGGGAGAGGAAGGGTGGTGGTTTAAAAGCTCCAGGAGATGAAGGGAAATATTTGGAGCAGAAAGTGAAGCAACAATTCCCAGGGCTAGTCCAAGGCAGTTTGCTGCCAGCACTGGGTGGAGTCCCAAATGATGCCCTCTCTCTTAGTCCCCAAGCTATTTTGCACAGGGGCAGACACTCTCTCCAGCACTTCTTTCCTTCTATAGCAATTTGCTACCCTTCATATACAGTAGAGTCTCACTTATCCAACACTCACTTATCCAACGTTCTGGATTATCCAACGCATTTTTGTAGTCAGTGTTTTCAATATATCATGATATTTTGGTGCTAAATTCGTAAATACAGTAATTACTACATAGCATTACTGCATATTGAACTATTTTTCTGTCCGATTTGTTGTATAACATGATGTTTTGGTGCTTAATTTGTAAAATCATAACCTAATTTGATGTTTAATAGGCTTTTCCTTAATCCCTCCTTGTTATCCAACATATTCGCTTATCCAACATTCTGCTGGCTCGTTTATGTTGGATAAGTGAGACTCTACTGTACCTCTAAATCTCACTCTGCCTAACACAGAGTTGTGCAACTGCAGCAGGTTCAAGGACCAGATGAAGTTGCAGTTTCCAGGGGCTACACAGACTGCTAAAAATATGAGAGGAAGAGGTGGGCAAGATGGGAGGCAACAACAACAAGCAACACCACCACAAAATATTTATTTATTAATTTAATGTATATGCCTTTCTCTGGGACCCAAAT
Source organism: Anolis carolinensis (assembly GCF_035594765.1). NCBI lineage: Eukaryota > Metazoa > Chordata > Lepidosauria > Squamata > Anolidae > Anolis > Anolis carolinensis. The sequence continues at coordinate 57,025,628 of NC_085844.1, forward strand.
TGGCTTCTAGAAACAATAAGTAAAAAAATATTTGCCAAAATAAAACTGGAAGTGGTCAGAAGTACAATTCTCGCTTTGAAAAACTGCAATTGTATATAACGTTAAATAGCCCAGGAGGGTGCAGGAAAAGGTCAACCTGTGGACCACACCAGCTTGGTCTCTATGCAATTCACCTCCCTGGAAAAAAATGCTCAGAATTCTGGCAAGAAGTTGGGGATGTGTAACCATTATAGTTATGTAGCTTTGTAGTGACTCCCAGCCTAAGCCCTCTAAGCTACTTTAAATGGAAACAGCTACTGCGATCAATGGGGATCCATTCCCCTGTTGCTTGGGAACATCTTGTCCTCATCCTGTCCTAGGAATGAGCCCTGTTGCAACAGACAGAAACAAAGACCCTGCTGCATTTCCTCCTTGACTCAATAAGAACAGCAGATAATTACAGATCACCTTATTATTGGCAAGATTTGTGGACTTCATTCCATTGTCCTCAGTGGTTATGCTGATAAATGTCCTACTCAATTGGCTCTCTCTCCTGTTTTACTTCATCCAGCAAGCAAAATTATAGAGAACTGACTGGCTGCTGAGAAAGGGGCTTTTAATGGGGCTAGGTGACACATTTTGTCCCACCTCTGAGAATATGCTTCCCAATTGTTTTTAAAATTAATTTGATTAGGTGGTTATTTCAGCATGAATATATGTTTGTGTTTTGAGGTCACATCTTCTTGTGTACTTTTTGTGTGTGTGGCCATATTTGATTTTAAACATGTTGTCACCACTTTGGTTGTCAGTGTTGGAAAAAAAAGGCAGGATATAAATTAAATAAATGGGTTGGTTTTCAAACCCTGATTGGTCACAAAGAAACAGAATTTGTTCTCATCATGCAGAGACAGTTTAAGTTTTTAAGTCAATATTTGTATATCAGAAGTGGAGTAGAGATATAAGAGATGGAATTGCAAGAATGTTAAAAAGTTCCAAAATTTTCATGCACACATCTGCACGTATTTGCTGCTCATCCTCCTCCTGAGTCCAGTTTTCATTATTATTATTATTATTATTATTATTATTATTATTATTATTATTATTGACACGACGACACAGTATGACACAGCAAACAAGATAGACATGCTGGATTTCGTATCACAAAATCACAAGTCAAACACTTCCCAAGAAGAAGAAGAACATTTTATTGATTAGCCCTTAGGCCATATCGAACACTTCCCAAGTGTTTAGGACTATGTGATGTATTTTTGGATGATGCGCGCAGATCCCAGTAGGGTGGCTTTTTGCAGTTGGCAGATCGTAATTTTGTCAATGTTTATTGTTTCCAAATGCCGTCTGAGATCTTTTGGCACGGTACCCATGTTTGGTTCAACCACATCACTATAGTAATAATAATAATAATTATTATTATTATTATTATTATTATTAATTAATATTAATTATTATTATTATTATTATTATAGTGATGTGGTTGAACCAAACATGGAAATCAAAACATTTGAGATCTGAAGTCCTTTCTCCTTTTCCATGACAACCTCTATGTGCATTGTTCAGCCTTCCTGCAATGGTACTTTAAAAGAACTTTCTGTTTGGATTTGGATCAGCAGACCACAATTAATTTTAATAGCCCTTCTTGGTATAATGTCTCTCTTATCTGTTCTTTTTGCTTTCCTTTGACGCAGCCTTTGAACAGTAATCTGCTTTCTAATGATAGCTGCATCCACCCTCATGTCTGATCTTTGTGTTTGCATTGCTTGAGCCTAAACTGGATTGCAGATTTCTTCTGAGAGACAGTGGTTTTCATGCCCAGAACCACACAACAAAAACCTCTGTGATGTATAAGGAATGTTCAGATCTGATACAGGAGACTAAATCCCCAGAGATTTGATCTGGGTTTGAATTTCTCCACTTTCTGTGTACATGTCCAAAAACGCTACAACAGCACCATGATCCAGAGTTCTGTCTGTATACATCAATATTCCTACTGGGTTTTTGGTCTCAACATTGCACAGTTCATCTCAGTGGACAGAGAAAATTACAAAAAGGATATTCACCAAGATACTTTTAAAGGAACAAAGCTGCTGTATACTGATCACATGGACTTTGAGTAGTGTCGGGGACCATCTGTTTTTCAAAGGGAATCATTCCATTAGATCCCCTGTTTCATGTTCTGACTTCCCATCATACGTGTTTCTGTCTTCCCATCACACCTGTTTTTCTCTTTTCAGTTTCTCTCCTGTTGTTGCCTGTGTTTGGAACCATCACATGGAGAATTCTTTTCTCCGCTCTCTTCGTATTACTTTTTTTAAAATCAAGGAAAACTGCAGCATCGAAAGCCAAGATTACTATGGACCTCTTCCCATTTGGGGGCTGGGGTGGGAAAATTTTAAACCCCTTTGCCATGATAACTCTTTCCTTTTCTCCATTATACCAGTGTAGTTATAAACCACATTGCCTATACAATTAAGGAGAAAATGTAGTGGAAGCAAAGTGGTGAGGAATGCCAATTCCGCCACGTCACTAAAACTATTCAACATGGGTGAATCTATCAGGTCCCATCCCACATATTTTTGGCACTTTAGAAATGAAATATCACACATCCTAGGCTCCTGAGACAATATCTGGTCATCTTCTCCCTCGTCCCTTTTTTGAGACTTGTGAAGTCACCCTGAGCTGTGGGATGGACTTCATCGCTTTCCATTCCCTAAATCAGTGGTTATCAACGTTTGCTCTTCCAGTTGTTTCTGACTTCAACTCCCACAATTTCTAACATTTGGTAAGATACCTGGAATTTATGGGAATTGAAATCCACAACACCTGGAGGTCCAAAGGTTGAGAATCACTGCCCTAGATTTAAACGTTCAAAGGGGTGGGGGGTTGTCACATGGGGTCCTAAAACTATTGTAGGTTTCAAACAAGAGTTTTTTCCAGTTTTATCTGGAGATGTCTGGTATTGAACCCAATGCAAAACATTTTTTCTACCTTTAAGATAGGGCCCATCCCTTAAAGTGGTTTTCATTGAAAGTACTATATATGATTGTACACTTGATGGAAAGTTTCTGAGTATTGAACAGAGCAGTAGATCCAAAGTGATAGCAACTAAATCAGTGGTTCTCAACCTGTGGGTCCCCAGGTGTTTTGGCCTACAACTCCCAAAAATCCCAGCCAGTTTACCAGCTGTTAGGATTTCTGGGAGTTGAAAGCCAAAACATCTGGGGACCCACAGGTTGAGAACCACTGAATTAAATAAAATCAAAATTTTGCCATGAAAAGATTGGTTTGTACCCTTCCAAAGGCATCTAATTCACTCATAATCGCTGTGTTTGGCAAAGAGTTCATCTATACCTGAGATTTAATGCAGTTTGACACCAATTGAATTGCTATAGCTCAATGCTATGGAGCCACATATACAACCCTTAACTCACTGAATGAAAGAAAAACATGTTTCCTATGATACACGTGCATTTAAAGGGGTACAGGCAAACCAGCTTGGGTACACAGCTTAGGTGACTTGTCTGGCTCTTGACATCAGCATGCAAGGATTTTCTTACAACAGTAGCCCAAACCCTGCAGTGAAAATGTCAGGCACAGCCCTGGAGAGTGTAAATTATCTGCATACTCCTTTTGTGACAGGACAATGTGTGATTGCATTAATAATGTGAAACGTCATCCTTATCTATGCAGAAAAAAAGTTGCCTGGCTGATGGCACTGACAGCCTGTGGCTGGAAACCTAAAGATTAAACCCATCTGGAGGTTGGCGGCCAGTCAGTCTCTCCATGTCATTGGCTTGCATGAGAGTAGGGCCGGCAGCTGAGATTAGTGAACAGAAGTAAACAGGTCACTAGAAGGAGGCCTTTCTCTCCATGTTTGTAGTTAATGCCCAACACAGTAGTGATCTCTAAAATTTGAAAATGACACTAATTATGATGTCTTCCATCTAGAGCCATTTCATGCTGCTTTATTATAAAGCAAGTATCTGTCCACAAACTTTTCAAGCAGAGAGTTCAGGCAGGCCTGTAGCCGGGGGGGGGGGGGGGGGGTTAACCAGTTAAAATTTGGTTAACCAGTTAAAATTCATGAGTAAACCAGTTTTTTTTAATCTGAAAAATTTGGGTTGACCCTCTAACCCCCCCCCCCCCAAATTTTTCAGATTAAAAAAAACTGGTTTACTCATGAATTTTAACTGGTTAACCAAATCCCCATGCTAAGTCTATGAGATGCAAAAAATTAAAGAGTCCCTCCAGGCACTATCTCAAGCAGATATTGACAGGCCTGTAGCCGGGGGGCGGGGGGAGGGGGGCGGTGGCATTAGGGGTTCAACCCCCCCCTGAAATTGGTTTCTGGCTATGGCCCTGGGTTCAGGGTCCCTCAAGCTGCTGGGGGGCAGGGTGGGATTCTAGTTTGAAAAAAAACATAAGCAAATCCTTATGCACACTGCACATATCTTATTTGTAGTGCAAAAGTACATGAAAGAACAGTACAATATTTCAAGTACAATTTTACCCAACATAAACTTGCCAGTATTTCAATGGGAAGTGTGGATCTGCTTTTGGCTTGTTGTGTTTTGTGCCTGCTATCTCACAAACTACAAATGCCAGGACTCTATAGCTGTCAATGTTAAAGTGGAATTATAGAGTTACAATTGTGTAAGAAAAACATGAGATGTGTGTCCAAGCAACATCAGAATGTAGTCAAAATGGCAAAAAATATTACCAAGGAAGAAAAGGCAAGCTATCAAAGGCTGCAGAAGTTTGCTTTGGCTTGAGTTTACAGGGAGGGTAAAACTCCACCTCCTCTTTTCCCAGGTAATCGACTGCACACTACTGCAGTAACTGAAGTAAGCTGAGGACAAAGGAGGAAAGTAGGAGGAGAAGGGGAAAACTGACATTTTTAAAAGTAGCTGAAAGATAGCATGGCATATTATCTGGGATTGTCCTTGCCAAATCAAGACAATTAGAGTGTATGAGAGTTTGAAAAAGTTACATTTTTAGGTTTTATCTTCCAGAATAAACTATAAGAGAAGGAGTGGATTTTTTTTAGTGATTTTTTAAAACAGATTGCATGGTCATCTCTCAGGATTCAGATGCGGATTCCTCCACCAGAAGAGGGATAGACTAAGGACCTTATCCATCAAGGCCCATTAGGGCCCATCAGGGGGCGTGGGGAACTCATCGCCCCATGCCCCGCATTGCCTGGCTTCCCCCTTACCCCACTCCATGGGGGAAAACGTCTGCTATCCGGTTTGCCCCATTGTTGCCAATGCAACACGGAAAGCCTTCCATGTTGCGGCAGTCATCGTGTATGCCATTTCCTTTTCACTTTTGCTATAGAGCCCCACCAGAAGCAGATGTATGTTGTGGGATGAGAGCCAGTGGGCTCCATGGCAAAAGTGAAGAGGAACCGGCATACACTGGGCAATTTCGCCCATCTGCTGAGGTCATAAATGACCTTTTGGATCCCTTCACCTCTACGGTTCTTTGCTTCTACGAATCACACAGTAACATGATCACTGATATTTTCCCCAAAACTTTTGGAACATACAGCAAAAATCTAACTTGAAAGAAACGTAATGATTGAACTGAATTCCCCTGGCATGTGGGGAGGTTATGGCTCTTCCTAGCGGAGTCTATTATACTCCTTAGTATAGATGTGCCTCTGAAAAGTTTCCAAAATCTGTCCCATTTTCTCTTTTCATCACATCTGCCTTCCCAAATCCTTATTCACATTTAACTTTGCAAAAAGCCTCCCATTTATCTGCTTGCTGCTCTGTCTTGTCTTGCTAGAATAATACTACTAATAAAGAGTAATTTATTTTCGACTTCTGTGGCAGACTGGGGCAAATCTGAACAAGGAAATCACATCACTAGCAGCAGCTCCTTTGTCCTATTCTTCTAGTCCTGTTTTTGGAGCCAATAGTCTGTCAGTCATTGAATAAACAATCACCTTATCACATCATAAACATTTAGTTAACCCTCTTCACCTGGACTTTTATCAGCCAAGAAAATTTCTGGGGTGTTTGTGTGTGTGTGTGTGTGTGTGTGTGTGTTTAGGCCCTTAAATTGCGGTGTCACTGAAAGATAGTTAAATTTTTCTCTATTCTTATTTTCAATTTAAGAAGTTTGCAGTTAGGGTTTCTTTTGGCTCGGGCTCTACAGCAGTGATCATGCTGGCTGAGGGATTCTGGAAGTGTTCTTTTAGCCAAACTCTGCTTCAGATGGAGCCAGCACATTTCATATCTCCTAAGCACCGCATTTCCCTCCCTACCCTATAGCTCCCAAGACAGAGGCGCCTGCTTGCTTCTCTCAAGACATACATTGTGTTCCATCCAACTGGAGACAGTTCTAATTTCTAGGAGCCTGGAAATGGCAAGAGCAATTGTTTGCATTTCATCTTTTAACAACTGACCATGTTGGACACAGATTACAATTCCAAAGTAATATTTTTTATTAAAGATATTCTTTAACTCTGACATCATCATTTAAAAAATGGGATTGGTTAAGCATGGGCATTTCCTTTGCTCCCACTATATCCATTTTTCTCTCTCTCTGTGGACTCATTTTGTTTTTCTTTCATGGTGTTGCTCCCACACAATGGGGCCAATTTTTGTTCAAGACAAAGAAAACATAAACAGACATGGATTTGGAATTAGCACAAGGTCTGAGCTCAGAAGGACTTTTTCCCCCCCTCCACTCCAACGCCAACCTCCAGGAAGAAATCAGCAGTGATTGCGGCACTCTTAACTGTTAAACATTTCTTTTCAGATTAAGTGGAACCTCAGTGTCTCTTTCTGAAACTTTTTGATTCTGAAGATATTCCCTTATGAGGGCATTCCAGTTAAATGAGCGGAACTGATCCCTAAATAAAAATAACTTACTTCACAGGGGAAAAAAAATCCAAGCGAGACACATCACTATTTGCAGAGAGGACAAGGCAACGTTCTGACATCAGACTGTGAGTTATAATTTCAAAAGCAAGGAAAATAAACTATTTTCTTTAAAAAGAAAGTTAGAAGGGTGGTTCTTCCTCTTCATTATTCTTTTTGCCTTAACAGTAATGGCAGCAGCATCCACCCTGGGAGCCACACTTGATAGCACACATCTGCTATACTCCTGGATCTTTGCACTGTACAGTCAATTGGTCATCAACAAAATGCCATTCGGTAACTTACAGGCTAGCAAAGTTTATTGAGCATAAGTTTTCACTGCAACCCATTTCACTGTATCCACGGATTGTTGTCTCATTTGGGAGATCACAATGTGCATACTTCATATGCAACTCAGTGTGGTCAGATGAATGTAAACAATTTAAATATATTTATTATTTATTATTTATTTCACTTATTTGTATCCTGCTTTTCTCACCCAAAAGGGGATTCAGGGCAGCCTTACAGCAGGCAGCAATTTGATGCCAATACATATAAATATAAATATAAATATAAACAAATACAATTAAAAACCATACAATTAAACATTAATTATTGAAACATCAATTAAAATAATGCAGTCCAGGTCATAGTCCAAGGCCTGTCCAATTGTCCATCCCATTAATCCATTATCATTATTGCACTGTTTACTGCCACATCTTAAGTCTTTTCCTGAAAGACAGGAGGGAGGGGCTGACCTGATTTCACTGGGGAGGGAGTTCCACAGCCGAGGGGCCACCACTGAGAAGGACCTGTCCCTCATCCCCACCAATCACGCTTGCCAAGGTGGTGGGACCGAGAGCTGGTTCTCCCCTTATGATCTTAGCTTCCAAGGGGGGTCATAGAGGGAGATACGTTCGGACAGGTAAGTTGGGCTGGAACCGTTTAATATTGTTATTTAATTTTTTACGAAAAAATGTAAAGTAAGATTTTAATTTAATCTTGTTTTAAATGTCTGTAAATTGGCTTGGAGCCTACCCTGAGTAAGGTGGGGTATACATTCAATAAATGAACAAATAAGTGTTCATAATTTGGCCATTAACAAACAAAAGTAAATTCACATTCTGGCATTGATCCATTCTGGTATTGTCTTCCCTCCCTTCTTTCAAGCCACAAGAAATTGACCTGAACCTCTTGATTAATTCTTGTACAGTAAGTTCATGTTGGAATCTGCCTGTGGAATTCTTTTGTTCAAAAATGAAGTCCAGAGATAGGGCGAATGTTGACCACTCAAGGGAATATTTAAAAATTAGAAGAGGAAAATACTTCAATCTACAAGGATAGTTTGTTTTTGACTTCAGTGTAACAACGGTGATTATCTGCAGGATGAAAGCTAATAGTATAATATTACAGAAGGGTTGATTTTTGTTGAACAGTTGGTTGAAAATCTTCACGGCCAGATCAGTTGAGCCATGGGACAACCACTTGGAAGTCATGTTCTCTCTTTCATTGAAAGTCCTGAAACAAGAAGTGGACAGGGGATACTTTAGTTTTGGATTTCTTAAACTGAACTGAGAGTTAGACCAGCTAGTCTATTAGATCCCTTCCAGATATTACTATTTGTTTCTGTTTGTTCCATATATGTCAGAAACATAGATGTGCTATACATAAGTGTGATGCCTGATATATATCAGAAAGCAGGAGAATATACAAACGTGCTTAAGGAAGTGAAACTCCTTTACAGCAAAACTATGAACAGTGTTCTATGCACAAAAGATATAACAAGAAAATAGACCTAGCAGAATAGAAGATCTCCAATGTAATGGTTCAAGTTCAGAAATAGGTCCAAGGAATTCCTATGTCTAAATCATGGAAGAAATTTGGTTGAGAATATTGGCAGGATCTCTCATGACCGGGTGAACAATAATGAAAATCGATGCTATTCTGAGGTGCTTGTAGACACCCAACACAGTATGAAGGCCCCCCATTGGCATCCCGTGTCTAATTGAGTCCCAGCAAGGGAATCCTCACACTACAGCAGTCCCAGTGGGAGAAACAGCCTCGGGGCACAACGTCCTGCTTACAAGGGCTGCTGGCCAAACTTTTGCAAGAATGTGTGTCTCCCTATTTTTCCTCTACAAGAAAATAATAATTTGGCAGAGCTGGGGAAGAAGATAGTAAATCAATACCAGATTGCCGACCTCGCTGAGAAACTCAGCCTATTTGTCAAAGAGTGTCAGTTCGCTATGTGAACTGAACCTGAATAGAAGCTTCTGTACTTGCTATAAACTTAGCTTTAGGAAACAGGAAAAGCAAATTCATTGTCTGAAGAGCAACCATGTCATTACTTCTCCAAGGGGTGACATGATAATACTTTCACACACAAAAAGTAACCATGGTTGGGTGGAAACCTATGGCTATGAGAAGGGAGACTAGATATTAAATATGTTCACATGGACAAACAGCAGCTGTTATATCTGGTTTAAGTGAGAAGGTAGCACACTGAGAATTGTTAAAAATGGTGATGACACAGGGAATTGAGGAGGGATGAATAAAGTGGTCTTGATTATAGCTCAGGATGCATCCACACTGTAGAATGAATGCCATTTTGACACCATTTTAACTGCCATGGCTCAGTGCTATGGGATCTTGGGATTTATAATTTGGTGAGGCAACAGTATTCGTTGGTAGAGAAGGCTAAAGGTCTTGGAATACTACAACTCCCATGACTCCATGATATTGAGCCATGGCAGTTAAACTGGTGTTAAACTGTTTTAATTCTATAGCAGTGGTTCCCAACCTTTGCAAGAGCAAAAATCCAGTCCGCAAACCTCCTTCCTATTTATTTATTTATTTATTTATTTAATTAATTAATTTCTGCTCCTTTTTGTAGAGATGACTATTGCATTGGCGAGACCACATCAGCTCTAGATTATTAAATATGGTTTTCTGTGGGCAAGCAGATGGCGACTACTGGATGGCATATGTTCTGTATCAAAAACTGGAGCTGATGTGGTCTATCCAATGCAATTTTCTGAATCAGCACACCAAATAACCAAACCAAATTTAAAGTTGAACAAAAACTGATTCTTAACCCTTTTAGTGCTAATGTTGGAGAGTGGTCCCTGGTCAAAGTGGTCCCTGGTCAAAGTGATCCCTGGTCAAGGTGGTCCCTGGTCAAGTGGGCCCTGGTAAAAATGGTCCCTAGTCAAAAAAAAATGTTGGGAACCACTGTTCCCATTGTAGCTATGTATATCTGCCTACAACAGGCAAGATAAAATGTTGATATGTATTTGTGCACTACATTTGTATCATTGGTAAATAAAGATCTTAATCCTAGTAGTATTAGTTATTAAAAGTTATGTTTATTGCAATATTTTAAGAGCTATATGTGAACTTGAATTGTACAGACAAGATTTAAAATCCAACAATAGGAGATTCAGTTTTTTTTACCATGGTAATATAGTTTATTTATTGTATAGCTATGGCCTAAAGAACTTTATAATAATGAGTTGTCAACATACCGGTAGTATAAAATTTCAGAAGTTTAACATTGGGCTTTCACACTTTATAAATGGTACAAATTGTTTTCAGTTTTAGGAAATATAGCTATCATAATTTGCTGAAATTCAAAAATCTGCCTGCCTATGCCTAATGGTAGGGCCAAACATCTTATTAATTGGTAAAGTCCAATGTTTTTAGGTGAGAGGGAAAAACATATCTCAAGCCTAGAATCTATGTAAAAAATGTTGCACTATGACTTTTGAATAGATATGTGTGAGTTTGCAATAATAATCTGAATAGCAGGTACATTTATTTTTTGGAGGTTATTTTGACTCTAGACTGCAATTATGAAGAGATATAAAGAAGAAGTACTACAATATGAAATAACGTTCATTTATTAAGCTGTATTATCTCATATATGTCTGTATAGGAAATTTTGCCTTGGGGTTTTGTAATAGGAACAAATTCAAATATAGTTGATTAAGTAAAAGGTTGAATATTGTTCTCTAGCCCTATATTATTACCAATCAAATCCTCTCTTTGAGTGCTATTAAAGGTTTAAAATAATCCAAATCCCTCAAAAATCACCATCTATGAACATCCCACACAAAAATTGTGCAGAGGCAACCACAATTATACACCCTGATGATGACATACCTCTTTACTGCTCATTTTCCTCTTGTCCCCACCCCAATTATTTGAAGTTGAAAATGCAATGAATCATAAAAAAGGAAAATAACTTTTTGCTCTTTGTTTCAAAGTTGCTTCACTTGCAGAGGATGGAATTATAATTAGAATTCCTAATTCAGGGGAAAAGTGAGAAGCTTTAGGAACCATCATCACCAGGGAATGTTTTCTAACAAGGCCAAGTTTCTCCAAAACAATTAAGATGTGGACTGTACAAAGCAGCTGTAACTCTCCTGCCCCCACCCTCCAACTTTCTCCTTTTCTCCTTATCTAAATGTTTTATAGCAAACATTTGCGAATGGCAGGCTGAATGGCTTTGCTTCCATTTTGCTCTGATGCAACTTGGCTGATTTTAGTGGAGTTGTTCTGTCTGCATTTGCCTTAGGGCTTCCAGGATCAGAAGCAGGTCTATGGCTGTTATTTATTACCGGGCTTTCACTTTTGATAAGAACTATTCTTTTACGGGCAACTTTCCTTTTACCCGAGTTTGCTATCTGGTGCTCATGTTTAGCGTCCTGCAGTTGACTGTGCATCTAGTTGTTTCTGCCTTCTTGAAAAGTGAAGAATGGACAGACCATGAGCATTAGCACAGAATGAGCTTCAACTTAGAATAAACCTCCTGCCTTTCATCAGCTAATGTCCTAACTTGGGTCCTGGCGCACATAAAGGCACTTATCTCATGCTGAAATCTGGGTGAAAAATCAAATGAAACTCTACATACCTGTTCTGTGGATTGTCCTTATCAAAATGAGTTAATTAGCTCAATTAGCCCAACCCCGGGCTCTTTTCAGCTTTCAGCACCTCTGGATGAAGCAGGTCAGGTAGAAATATTTTAAAGAAAACGTTTTGCTACTTTGGATTTCCATGATGCCACTTGTTCTGCTGCTTTGGGTTCCTTTGGATCTCAAGGGAGATGCTCATTCCTGTTTTGGAACATGCATGGACTATCTCAAGATAACCTACATTTGACATGGAAAAACTAAAAGTTGCCATGGCTGAGAGTCTGCCATAAGAATTTCCATTCAGGGTGGATGTGCTATTGAGGCATCAAAATGCATCATTAATTTATTACTACATGAAAATGCATTTATGGAAGCACTATGGGTTATTTTATTAACCCTACAGTATACCATGCCCACCAGGCCCGTAGCCAGGATTTTGGTTCGGGGGGGGGGGGGGGGCTGAATCTTAGCAAGAGAGGATCTACCCTAGCAAACCTTTTGTATCGTTATCCCAATACCCCCATGCATATGGGATATATTGAGCATGGTGATCAGAGAATGATATGAATAAACATAACAGTTAAAATAATAAATGTAAGGCCTTCTCGCGGACTCCCTCAAGCCCCCCCCCCCCCCCCCCGGGCTACATGCCTGATTCCCACAAAACTCGCATGCTGAGGGTTCTCCATTTGGATCTTCATGGATCCAAATAATAATCTGCTATTATATCTTTTGGTAAATCAAACTGATGGAAACATGCTGGGCTCAGTCCAATCCATGATCATGGTAGCTGTGTATAGAAATATCTTCAAAGCATATGAGCAGGTCCAAAGACAGTGCAGAAAAAGCAAGGACAAAAGTCTGAGGTCCACTGGCCTGTCTATTTGTATATTGTTTTTGTCTTCTTCAATCATAAAATTATTTATCTATTGTTTTGACATCTATTGTAAAACTGGGGAAAATCCAAGATAATCATAATGGTATATAATATGCTGACAGTCGTCAACTGCAGTTCATATGGGGAGGGATTTTGAGATTCTTGAAATCTGGAAGAGAAAAGTTTGGGAATCTTGGGGTTATAACTTTCTAGGAGAGAAGTCTAAGGGCCCTTCCATATAACCCAGAATATCAAGGCAGATATTCCCACAATATCTGCTTTGAACTGAGTTATCTGAGTCCACATTGCCATATATTCCAGTTACAAGCAGATAATGTGGGATTTTATTCAGCCATGTGGAAGGGGCCTAAAACTGGATCTATACTGCCCTAAATCCCAGGATCTGATCCCAGGTTATCTGCTTATCCCAGATTATATGGCAGTGTAGACTCATATAATCCAGTTCAAATCCTAAACCCACATAGGATGGAGACATGGCAATTAAAATACTGTGAAATAGATATGATTTTGTAGTACAGATATATACTGAAAAATCTTTAGAAATGGGTGCAAAACACTGAAAAAGCAACAGAGTTTTAATGGAATTTTTATTTCCATCTATATCAATAGTGGAAAAGTTTCCTTGACTTCTAACTGGGATCTGGGTTTTGTCTTTTAAATCTCTAAATCAGTTTGGGATTCATATATCTCAAGTATTACCTCCTAATCTATGACCCTCTATGAACCAAATTTCTCCTGCATTTAGATGTTTTAAAACCTCCAATTTCCTCCATACTGAATGTGAAGATATTATGGATTTTTGTTAAATAGTTCAAATCTGAACAGTAATTGAATTCTTGGGCTTTCGTATAATGGTGAAATTCATTATGTAAAACCCTTTCCAGCAAGGAAAGGCTCATTAGAAATCTGTTTAAGATGGGTTGTGTCTCAAAAAAGGAGAAGGAAAGGTAAAAATACTATTTCAGTACTAACACAATTGAATAGATAGTGATTTAAATTCAGACTTTTTAAGAGTAAGTTCTCAAGATCCTGAAAGGTAAACTCCAGCAATACATGGAGCAAGAGTTGCCAGATGTACAAACTTGGTTTAGAAAAGGCAGAGGAACAAGAGACCAAATTGCCAATATCTGCTGGATAATGGAGGAAGGCAGAGAATTTCAGAAAAACATCTATTTCTGTTTTCTTGTCTATTCTAAAGCCTTTGACTGTGTGGATCATACTAAATTGTGGACAGTTCTTGGTGGTATGGGGATACCAAGTCATCTTGTCTTGTCTCCTGAGGAATATGTCTAACAACCAAGTAGCAATAGTAAGAACAGACCATGGAACAACAAACTGGTTCAAGATTGGGAGTACTCTCACCCTACCTATTCAACTTGTATGCAGAATACAATGTGATGTGTGGGGCTTGATGAATCCAATGCTGAAGTTAAAATTGCTGGAAGAAACATTAACAACCTTAGATATGCAGATGAAACCACTTTGATAGCTGAAAGTGGGGAGGAGCTGAGGAGCCTTATCATCAAGATGAAAGAAAATGCAAAAGCTGGGTTCCAGTTAAACATCAAGAAAACCAAGATGATGGCAACCAGACTGATTGATAACTGGCAAATAGAGGGCGAAAACATGGAGGCAGTGACAGACTTTATATTTCTAGGTGCAAAGATTACTGCAGACGCAGACTGCAGCCAGGAAATCAGAAGACATTTACTTCTTGTGAGGAGAGCAGGGAAGCAATGATCAACCTCAATAAAATAGTGAAGAGTAGAAACATCACACTGGCAACAGAGGTCCATATAGTTAAAGCAATGATATTTCCTGTAGTAACCTATGGATGTGAGAGCTGGAACATAAGGAAGGCTGAGCGAAGGAAGATAGACGCTTTTGAACTGTGGTTCTGGAGGAAAATCCTGAGAGTGCCTTGGACCGCAAGAAGATCCAACCAGTCCATCCTCCAGGAAATAATGCCTGACTGCTCACTGGAGGGAAGGATATTAGAGGCAAAGATGAGAAGACAGGATACCTTGGAGAAGAGAATGATGCTGGGGGAAATGGAAGGAAAAAGGAAGAGGGGCCGACCAAGGGCAAGATGGATGGATGTTATCCTTGAAGTGACTGGCTTGACCTTGAAGGAGCCGGGGGTGGCCACGGCTGACAGGGAGCTCTGGCGTAGGCTGGTCCATGAGGTCACAAGTAATTGGAAGGGACTGAATGAATAAACAACAAGCCCTAAAATCCTTGGACCTTCACAGAAAAATCTAACTGTTTTGGTTTCTCCTACATATAGTTTTTTAAACATTTGGAATATGAAAAAATGACAAATTTTGATAGAATTTAGTGCTGATAAATGCTTATCAAAGCTAAAATGCAATAACATTTTTACTCATCCTTACTGCTGAGGCATTTAGTATAATTTGTGTAGTGTCAGCACTAACAACTATCTTTAAATTCCATTGATTGCTGCCCATGTTAAACCTTACAGATATGAGTTGTGGGAAAGTCTCTCGCCTGAATAGGGAAAATAGATGCTTATTTAATTGTCATGCATCGTTCCATGGTAAAATGTAAAGTAAAAAAGCAAAACAAAAACAAGACATAATTCTCTCTTCCCTAAGGATTTGTGTTTGTGAAAGGTTGGCAGACTAAGTACAGTCTCAAAAGGCACTTAGCGCTGGAATCCATTTGGAGGAGCCAGATGGCAGGTTTCCTCTGAAGAGCATATTTTTAATCTGTCTGTTCACAGCTTTCCCGAATGTCTGTTGAAAATGTATTCAATCCGAAATCTTTTCCTCTCCACTTTCACTTGACTTTGGTGCCAATGAAATGAATGTTTAAGGGGTGCAAATCATAACAGCTAAAGAGATTTTTAAAAGAATGTTAGGAATCTGGTGCATGTGGACGTAAAATAAATGTGTAGAGTAATTATCACATGGATAATCTTTCAGATAGATCAATGTATAATAGAACAGCATACATACTTGGTCCATGTTGTCACATGTTCCATTTTATACTCATAGCATTATATTTCATGTATTGTATTGTGTATATACAAAGGCTGCTCAATGAAAGCACGTGTAGAAATGCATAAACAATCAGGCTACAATATGGAGTCATCATACGTCCTCTTTCACACAGAACTCTTTCTTATTTCATGTGTCCGGTATTATTAAGATGGTATGGTTTCTTACTTTCTCCTTTCGGAGAGAAGAGCTTAAAGAGGGAAGACTGAATTTCTTCACTCCTATTATGTTTCCAGGGCAGGACTAAACAGAAAGCGGATCTGAAGTTGCTGGCGTATCTTTGGATGTTTGGCAGGAGGTCAGCAAAGATTTCTGAGAGTGTCTTCAGACATGAAAAAGGTCTCTGAATGTCCCAAGTTTTGTTCTAGCAGCAACTGATTTTATTTTAGAGATCTACATTATGTTTTCCCCATCTTGAGATATTCCCAGGGAATTCCCAGCATTAGCAATGACTTTTTATTCTCATTCTCTAAATCAGTATAAATTAAAACTGTGTTTCTCATAATAAAATGTATTTTTCCACAGTTAGGATAGAAATATGTAGAAAGTAAAACAATCATGTAAACCTAGTGTATTCCTTATAAGAAAAAGGGAATTGTACCTTTCTTGCAGACAGAATAAGTAGAAACATAGAGTATGTGAAGGGGAATTTATAGTCCCCACCCAATGCAAATGAGCTTCCACTGAATTATACAACTTCACAAAATTGCCTAGCTTTGCAATAAAATCCATATTAGTTTATTGTATTTTTGAACCTTAAGCCAAGTATCAGGCCCCTAGCCAGGATTTTGATTTGGGGGGGGGGCTGGGATTTTGGTTCGGTGGGGGGGGGCTGAGTCTGGGTGAGGGGGGGACCTACCCTAGCATACCTTTTGTATCGTTATCCCAATACCCCCATGCGTATGGGATATATTAAGCATGGTGATCACATCATGATATGAATAAACATAACAGTTTAAATAATAAATGTAAGACCTTCTCGCGGACCACCCTGAGAATTTCGGGGGGGGGGGGGGGGCTGAAGCCCCTCAAGCCCCCCCCCCCCCCCCCCCGCTACATGCCTGCCAAGTATGGAACACATGCAAATACACAACCACACTAGAACATCCATGGGCGTGATGATACTTCATTTCTATTATCTCTTAATCTCCATGTATGGAAAAGTGCATTGGAACAGAACAAGCCTGTAGTCAATTATCCCATGTGTGAATCAAAATAGAGAGCTTTTTTTTTTAACTTTCAGCCTTATTTGTGACAGTGACAAACCCTCTGCATTGGTACCTCTCCTTCTTGTAGCCCAGCCTATCAAGAGACCAGTCTCCGTTTCTTTCCTGACCAGTCTCCATTTCTTTCCTGGCAGGATTGTGGAATGCTTACTGCTTGGCGCAATTTATATTCTTCTTTCACACTCACCAGTTGTTTCTTTTTAAAGGAGTGCCACGACATAAGCATCATGATTTCCAGCGACATTGTGTGCCAACGTCTCCAGTGGGACCCCAAGCATTCTTGGAGAACCAGTCCTCCTTTTATGTGCCAAGTGCTCAAACACAGTCCTGGGTGCTTGACCGAAGTCAGCCGGCTTCAACATTTTAGCCAAACACTTTCCCCTTTCCCAAGCATCTCAGCTATTTCCACCTTGAAGTGGGCCACTTTCTCTTAACACTTTGCATCCTTTGGCAAAAAGTGCCAGCCATGGTAGCAAAGCACACATCTTGTGTAATGTGTTCCAAAAGTAAGTGAGAATGTCCTGAAAAGGGTGGCTTCATCTCTTTCTTCTCTCCCCCACCACCCCCTAAGTATGCTGTGGCTGGGTGTTTTTCCAGGAGTGTGTGTGTGTGTGTTTTGGATGAGAGCGAGCGCATCAGCTGCCTGGTATCAGTGTTCTGGCTCCAGCTGGGCGGGATGGAGTCTGAGCAGAGCCAGGCTCGAGAGGGTCAAGTACAGGTTGCTGAGCAGGAAAGAGGCAGGGGGAAGGGAGGCCTGGGTCACTCCTTTCTGTCTTTCATTTCCCCCCCTTCCCGTCTTGCACCGTGAAGGGAATGTTGGGCCTATTCCATCAGTGTGGTATGTCTGTATAAACATCATTAGCCCGTATGAGCTGACATGCCGTAGATTTTCATTTCTCCTTACAAATTGCTCCTCTCCACAATAAAAATACCAGTCGCATTAGATGGAATATGTTGCAGGGTGTGGAGAAGGAGATGGAGATGTTTGTTCTTGCTCCCTTTGATCTTGGGTTGAGCGGGAAGCCGACTCCAGGCACGACAGGCCATGGGAGACAAAGGAGAGTACGTCACCCACAGGTTGGGCGTCTTTTTCACTTTGGTGCACCAAACAGTGGGCCCTGTTTTGAAGACAGGTAGGAGGCATGGCAGGGTGATTCATGGCAGCGCCTGAGGAATGATGTAATACATTTTTCAAGGGAAGGCTCCATTTGGCAGCTCAAAACAGAGCTGGCTCCCATTTGCCTTGTTTCATCGGTCCTCCCCCAAATAATCCTAATTCAAGCAAGACGTTTGAGTGATGGTTCTGGTTTCCGAGGAACCGCTTTGGCTCGGATGGACAGAGATTATGATATCGGACAGTTGCAGAGATTTTTGTAGGCTTCCCAACATCTCAGCATTGACAAATGCCAGGTGTGATAGGACTTGGTTGGAACAGATCAGTGATCATGGCATGGAAATTCTGGGAGTCACTTTCACAAACTCTGCTCTCAGTGGTTGCTTTCTATATTTATAATTGCTAATAGCTCTTACTCTCAGCCAAGAATATGGGATCAACATTACAAAGGTCAGATAATTATCTTTCACAACTTGCTTTTTTAAAAAAATGTTTCTGGTCAAAAGCACTAATCCCATATCTTCTCTTTATGATAGCAATTCCATAACGGCTTAAACAGAAAAGGGTAGAGAGCACCACACCCATCAGTTCTCTTCCAGGAAATCTGGGACAATGGTTGACCAACTCAGTACAGCATCATCCCTCCCACACATTATAACCATTAATCACGGGAGGCCCTCTGTATGGGATGTCTAAAACATCCATTCTTATACAGAAAGAAATAGGAAGGTGGCTCTTTATGATGTCTCCATGTGAAAGAAGTGTCATGTAGAAATGCTATGCTCTAAGTCTTCACTGGGACCTTTGGGGATCACTTTGTACCTTACATTTTTTCCAACTTGGAAAGCATTAATCACAGAAAAGCATACCCATTGTTTTGTCACATGAACTGAGTACACAAACTGGGCTGGATGTTCAGTGGTTCAATGAGCAATTTGTCTAACAATCCCCTCACTGGCTGTGGATCCAGCGCTGAAGAAAAAAAAAGTGTCATTCACAACCTCTTCTTCCTCACATGGCCAGCTAAAAGGCCCTTTCTGAAAAACCATTAAGTCCAGGGTCTAAAATTATCTAGCTACATTGACTATTGCATGGGTTTCACAATACATCTTTCATGCAATGGAGCATTTCCAAAATTAATGGTCAGATGTGATATCCCCACCAAAAGGAGTGCATAGAGGTGCAATCAGGCTCTCTTGTCACATCACAATAAAGTAAAATGTAGGAAAGCTCACTAATGCTTAAAAAAAATCCCATGACCTGATGAAATGTGTAATTTTATAAAACCAGCCATACTTTATCTGTACAATGCCACTGATACTGAGACAAAATTTCTGTTCTACAAAGGTTACCCTGAAAGTAAGGTTACAAGATTTTTTTAAAATACAAAGAATGAATATAATTTAATAAAACTTACACGGATTATAGCATAGGTATTACAGTACATTATTTTTTCCACATAATCATCATTCAGTTCAATACATTTTGTCATCTGTGGGACGAACCTTTTTGATGCCTGTGTCATAGAATCTCCTTCTGCCTTTTTCAGCCAGTTTGTCACTTTAATTTTCACTTCCTCGTCGTTGGAAAAGTGTTTTCCACCCAGGTGTTCCTTCAGTTTAGTGAACAGATGATAGTTACTGGGTGCGAGATTGGGGCTGTGAGGGGGGTGGCTTAAAACATCCCAACCAAATGAAGTCAAACCTGGGTGGAAAACACTTTTCTGATGAGGAGGACGTAAAAATCGAAGTGACGAAGTGGCTGAAAACGGCAGAGAGAGATTCTATGACGCAGGCATCAAAAAACTCATCCCACAGATGACAAACTGTATTGAACTGAATGGTGATTATGTGGAAAAATAATGCACTACCTATGCTATAATCCATGTAAGTTTTATTAAAATACAGTAGAGTCTCACTTATCCAAGCCTCACTTATCCAAGCTTCTGGATTATCCAAGCCATTTTTGTAGTCAATGTTTTCAATATATCATGATATTTTGGTGCTAAATTCATAAATACAGTAATTACAACATAACATTACTGCGTATTGAACTACTTTTTCTGTCAAACTTGTTGTATAACATGATGTTTTGGGGCTTAATTTGTAAAATCATAACCTAATTTGATGTTTAATAGGTTTTTTTCTTAATCCCTCCTTATTATCCAAGATATTCACTTATCCAAGCTTCTGCAGGCCCGTTTAGCTTGGATAAGTGAGACTCTAGTGTATAATCATTCTTTGTTTTTTAAAAAAACTTGTAATCTTACTTTCCGGATAACTCTTGTATATCACTAGTTGCATCCCATTCAACAACTTAATTTAACTTATGTTTAACACCCACAAGGCTTGGTAATTCTTCTATAACCATGGAGGTATTTTTGCGGATATCTCTAGAAACTGCTTTGATTTATAATTGGATCTTTCCACAATGTTTCCCCAGGATGTAGTCAAATGGAAAATTAGTCATACAAACTGAGCTCTCAATAAACATAACTGTGGCTTTTCAGGATTTAGGTTGTGATTCCATGAACTGAACAGCATTCTCGTACCTTGTGAAATCTGTGTTCTTGTTAGACATCATCTGAATTAATATAGAGCCATCCTTTCACATTTGTGCTTTTACTTTTGCGAATTTGATCACTTATGAATTTGTTCTCCTTAGGTCCCTCAGTGAGTCAACTTTACCTAGTCATGCATGCAGAATTAGAGATTTCTAGAGAAAATAGAAATCTGGTATCTTTGTTTTGTGGTCAACTTCCAGCAGAAATCAACCACAGTTATGCTGCAAGACCTAGGAATTCCTAGAGTGATGTTTACTCAGGTAAAAAAAAAAGCAATTTCTTTATTAATGGTTTTTCATTTCCACTGTCTCATGCCCCTATCCCTGGTGAATGTGGAGGGCTGACCATATTTCTCTGAAAATTTAGTGTTGTGTAACACAGTTAATGCACTTGATTGCTCCCTCTCTGCTCTTGAGAAGGAAAAAGTATCTGGTCTTGAAAGGAAGAAAATCAATTTGCTTTGTAATGTGGGGCATGAAAAGAATCCTATGGATACTTTCGACTGCCTCAAAAGCAAATCAGTGAGTCCTAGCTAAACTGAAGCTGTCTTACTTTGGACATGTTATAAGAAGACATAGTTCATTAGAAAAGGTAATAATAATAAGATAGAGGGCAGTAGGAAAAGAAGACGGCCACATTTCAGACTAATGGACTCAGTTAAAGAAGCCATGGCCCTGAATCTGCAAAACATAGCCAGGCTGGTTGAGGATAAGGCTTGGAAGTTTCACATTCATAGGGTTACCATAAGTAGTTTGATATGACAGCAGTTAAGAACAAATATACAATCTAATATACAACTTGATACATAAGTGCAGTTATATATCAAGTTGATTATGTGTGTATGAATACATTAATTAAAAAGATATATAGGCAGCTATATTTCAGGTGTTGATTCTGTAATTTCAGGTACTGTTACTTTACATGTTGTCAGAGCATATTTATCCATTCATACATGTTCTGCATTTATGCCATTAAGGGATCTTTTAAATTTGGTCATACGACATCTTGTCAGATCTGACCAGATAACCCACATACATACTGAGCTAACTAAAGAGGATTTTAATCAAAATGTTCATTTACTAATGTACCCCTTAGATCAGTGGTTCAGTTTACCAGCTGTTAGGATTTCTGGAGGTTGAAGGCCAAAACATCTGGGGACCCACAGGTTGAGAACCACTACCTTGGATGCACATGGATTGCACTGGAGAACAGCAACTATTGAACCAGCACTATCGGACAGAGAAGGCTCACGGCCTTATAAAACTACAACTCTCATGATTCCATAGCATAGAGCCATAACAGTTAAACTGGTATCATCCTGCATTAATTTTATAATATATTTGCATTTCTTGTTCCAAGGGTTGCTAAAAGGAAGAATGAGAGATTTGCCTAAGAAAAAGATGAGAAGGATAGTACTTTTACTTGAAGCCGTGGGGAGGAGGAGAGGAGGACAAACCAGGTCTTGATGTTGGGGAATCTGAGCTGTTAGGCTCAAAAATAACCCTCAGTTAGGATAATTCCACAAAAATATAGCAGAGTCCCAAAAGTAAACTCCATAACCAGCAGAAATTTACGTGTGGTGAGAAGGGATAGTCTTCTAATCTTTAGGATGGCTCAGGATTGCATAATCAGAACTTTGTGTTCAAAATTATTTATTAAAGTAAAAAAAAATACATTCTTGATAGAAATGCCTTGGAGCTAACCATCTTACTGAATCTCATCTTCTAAAGAAGCTAAAAGGTAAAAAGTCAATGCATCTACATTTTGTCTAGAGAGAGGCAAAATGCATCCTCACTGGGAGAAAGAAAAGCAAAACACCAAAACATGGTGGAGACCGCATGGTCTTCCCAGGGCAGTTTTAAACTTAAGAGGAAGTTCCCTCACAGAATTCCTTTACTACGCTATCAAAGGGGGAGGAGACGGTGGCTAACAGTAAAGACAGAACCCTTCAGGAAACATGCATAGGAATGTGCGGGAAGGAATCTCTGAGCTTAGCTCTGTCTCTAGACTAGCAACTCACTGAAGACTAGAAACGTGATGACAAAAAAACTTGTGCAGTCCAGGGATGAAACCCAACACTGAAAAAAGATGTTTGGTTGCTAGGACTTTAAGAAAGAGAATAAGCTAATAGGTAGTAAAGGTAAAGGTTTTCCCCTGACATTAAGTCCAGTCATGACCGAC
This sequence comes from Anolis carolinensis, assembly GCF_035594765.1. Taxonomy (NCBI): domain Eukaryota; kingdom Metazoa; phylum Chordata; class Lepidosauria; order Squamata; family Anolidae; genus Anolis; species Anolis carolinensis. Next base: position 57,048,406 of record NC_085844.1, read on the forward strand.
TCTGGAGGTTGGTGCTCATCTCCATTTCTAAGCTGAAGAGCCGGCGTTGGCCATAGACACCTCCAAGGTCATGTGGCCGGCATGACTGCATGGAGCGCCGTTACCTTCCTGTAGGAGTGGTACCTATTGATCTACTCACATTGGCATGTTTTTGAACTGTTAGGTTGGCAGGAGCTGGGGCTAACAGCGGGCACTCATTCCGCTCCTGGGATTTGAACCTGGCACCTTTTGGTCTGCAAGTTCAGCAGCTCAGCGCTTTAATACACTGTGCCACCAGGGGTATTAATTAATGGGTATCGCTGGCTCAATCTGGCTTCTGAAGACTCTAAGGGCCCTTCCAGACAGGCCCTATATCCCTGGATCTGATCCCAGGTTTTCTACTCTAAACTAGATTATATGAGTCCGTACTGCCAGATAAGCTGGGATAAGCAGAAACCCTGGGATCAGATCCTGGGATATAGGGACTGTCCGGAAGGGTCCTAAGAAAGAATCATTTCAGATAAGTTGAGAGTTACAGGCCTCAGTGACTGCATCTTCAAATCTGCAAAGCAAACCAGGGATTTCAGCAATGTTTCAGCTGCAGATTCCTAAGAGCAGGAGGGAATAAGCTTCTTCCAGGAACCAGAGCTTGAAGATGGAAGCAGCATGTAGATTCCCTCCCCCAAAAAGAAAGTAACTTTGTGTAGTGTGGCAGACTGACGTTTTGATGGGGTGGATGCTTCTGTTTTATTGTGTTTTACGTTTTTTTTAAAACCTGCTTTTAAGTAGTGTTTTTAAAATTATATACTCTTGATTTCATTGTGTTTTTAGTTTTGTACTGAAATCTTGTGCACTACTGTATATTTAAAAGGTTGTGCACTACCTTGGATCCCATGTTGGGAGAAATGTGGGGTATAAAGAAATAAATGTTAGAAAACCTGTGTGTTGAATGGCAATGCTATGCAAGTGAACCAAGATTCCAAATATGCAACTGAGGGCCCTTCCACACAGTCCCTATATCCCAGGATCTGATTCCAGGTTTTCTGCTTTAAACTGGATTATATGAGTCTGCACTGCCAGATAATCTGGGATAAACAGAAAACCTGAGATCAGATCCTGAGATATAGTTCCTGTCTGGAAGGGCCTTAAATGTGCATTAACACCAGTTTTGTTTGTTTGTTTATTTACAGTATTTATATTCCACCTATCTCACCTCGAAAGGGGCTCAGGGCAGATCACAATGCACATATATATGGCAAACATTCAATGCCATTAGACATAAGACATACAGACACAGACACAGAGGCAATTTAACATTTTCCAGCTTCCGGCTTCATGAGGGTATGCTCAATTCTGGCCACAGGGGGAGCTGCCACTTCATCATCCACTTGTGACACTGAGTCCTTGATAGAGTACTTCCTCATACTTCTGCACGCTGTTGAAAGTTTATGGTGTCATATATTAGTTAAATTAGCCTCCCCGCATAAAGCGGTACCTAAATTTTCTACTTGACAGATGCAACTGTCTTTCGAGTTTCTTAGGTCAACAACAAGCTAGGCTATTAATGGTTGGGAGCTCAATCCAACCCAGACTAGCCTTGAACTTATGACCTCTCGGTCGGTTGTGATTTATTGCAGCTGGCTACTAACCAGCTGCGCCACAGCCCGGCCCATTTACATCCATTCACAATGTACTTCTGCAAGCACAATGGCACTATTTATGTAACTCCATTTCCACAAACCGAATGTAATATTGCACATTGAACAAAAATGTCACATTCAATGCACTTCCGTAGGGGAACTTATGTAGGGTTCCAACCACTAGAGTCCCAAAAGCCATTGGTCATTCCAAATTAGGGAGAATCTCCGGTACCCCTATATATACTAGGCCTGCAGATATAAACCTCCTTGGTGGCTCTTCCACAGTTCCTCTGATCAGTCACATAGGATTGCAGTCTTATAGAAACAAGTAAGTGCTCTTCAATGACCATGTCTCATATCAAGTAAGGGAACAGAGCATCCTAAAGCTCTGGAAGCAGCCTTCTGAAGATAGTTGTCCACTCTTCTTTGCTGGTATGGCACCCCTTCCTTATGAGGGAACAAGCGGATCAATGTCTCTTATAGTATGCTGTCCAGGGTCCTGACCTTGCAGAGACCCTATCTCCCCAGCCTCTATTTAACCAGAAAGACCTTAATTTATTGGATTTGGTCCTTCACAATGTAACACAGAGACATCTGTGAATGCTTACACTGTTTCCCCTAGGCATGGGAGCTAAAGCATGACATTTAAAGCTCTGTAGAACATAGTGAGATTTAATAACAATGCATATGCTAGGGCTGTGCAATGAATTAGCCATTTAAAATCCAGCAAGTAGAATCACACCTATACACCTATTCAGATTTGATAGCACGGATCACTTGTGATTGGAGAACATCTTTTTCTTCCTAACATTCTGGTAGTATCAGCCTAATCTATACACATAATCAAAGTGACAATATGTATGTGTGCATTTGTGTGGTTGGGGTGCCCACTTCCTCAGACAAGCTCCTGCTTCTACAAACAGCTAGAGCTCCTACTACTCAGAAGACACCAATGGCCCTCCCTCCAGTGACATTGCAGGTTATAGCAAGTGCTGTAAACATGTCCAAGAGACCTGCCAATGTACTCCACAAACACTATACTGCCCACCACCTAGGTGAAGGCTTTCATTCGGGGACAATTTCATCCTAGATTTTATGTTTTTCCTCTACCACAGACATCCCAGTGTTTCTTACTCTCTCCATTGATGTGGAATTTGCATGATCCCGCCCACTGCCTCTCCCTTAACAATTTCCTATTCTTTTCTATGGCACATAGCAAACGGAGAAATTGATCAGCAACTGAACATACTGGAGAGGTTTGGGTAGAATTCACCATGATTTATAGGAGTTGTAGGTACTGGGATGTATTGTTCACCTGGAGTCTAAGAGCACTCTGAACTCCACCAACAATGAACCTGGAACCCCCCGTGACCTACAAAAAATACTGGAGGTCTTTGGAGGGATTTATTGGAGTTGTAATTCACCGCCATCCAGAGCACACCGTGAACTCAAACAATGATGGATCTGGACCAAACTTGGCATGCATATCCAATATGCCCAAATTTGAATACTGGTGGGTTTTGAGGGAAATTGACCTGGACGTTTTGGAGTTGTAGGTACTGGGATTTATAGTTCACCTGCAATCAATGAGCACTCTGAACTCCACGAAAGATGGAATTGGACCAAACTTGGCATACATACCTGATATGCCGAAAAATGATTACTGGAGGGGTTTGAGTAGAATTGACCTTCATTTCTGGGAGTTGTAGTTCACCCACAACCATGGAAACTGTGACCTCTACTGATGATGGACCTGGTCCAAACTTTGCACACAGAACCCCCATCAACCTACTGGAGGGGTTTGAGGGAACTGAGTCACCATGGTGGGAGCTGTAATTTACCCTACAGCCAGAGAGCACTCTGAACCCTACCGATGATGCATCCAGAGCAAACTTGCCCAACATAACAAACTTTAAGTACTAATGGAGTTTCTCGGGATTAACCTGTCATGATGTGAGTTGTAGTTCACCCACGACCTTATGCATTTTGTATAATTAAAAAATTTGACTTTTTCAAATAACCCAGGCAATGCCAGATACCCAAGCTAGTGTTTAAATAAAGTAATCATTATATCTATTGCTGCTGCAGTGCACTTGTTTTCTCACATTACTTATTGTTCTTCTTTATTTCATTGAGATATATGTATGATTGACTTAGATGATAAAACTAGGCAGTAAACATTAAGGAAGCTAAGGAGCTAAAGGTATGGTGTCTTTCTTTCCCAAATTCACCTTGCATGCTTTACTAGACCACCTTGTCATGGCACTAAGAATAGATGCTCCTTTGAGGCATGAGGCTGTGCTGATGGTAGCATTGTTACTGGTAGGATATCCTAATTCAGGCAGACATTTGCAAAGACAGGCTAAATGTGCCAAACAGCTACTGGGTGGAAACCATAGTAGGAGCCAACAGAAATGGAAGATTTCTCAGAGACACCTGTATTAGCACTGTGCAAAAGGAGGCACTGGTAAAGCACTTCAGAATTTTTTGTACTTTAAAAATTCTGTAATGAAATGATAAAAATGACACTGAGAAAATGAAGTTGTTAATTGTATTCTTTCTTTCTTTCTCAAATTCACTTTTGCACAGATAATGACATGTTCAGTGTGGGCATGTCTTTCTTCTGAGATTTTCTTCTTACTGTTTTTTCCAGGCTTTAAATATGAGGAAGTACATTATAAAGTATGTGTAATAGTTTGAGCTTGGACTATGGCTCTGGAGATTAGGTTTCTAATTCCCATTGGGCCATAACATCCACTGGGAGATCTTGAAGGTTACACTTTCTCAGCCTCAGAAGAAGGCAAAGACAATCTTCTGAATAATTTTAGCCAAGAAAACTCTGTTAATACATGTGCCATAGGTTTGAAGCTACACAACAACAACAACAACAATAAATACACACTTTTTTCCAATGCAAATAGCAAGTGGAAGGTCTAATCAGGACCGAAACATGGGGCAGGGATTTTAAAACAAGAACATATATTATATATTGGCATTCCAATAAAGATCAGACTTCCCATGTCTGGGCTCTATACTTATTTTTTTTTAAAAAAAATATGTTCAAAAATGATTAATTGCAGGGCTGATATGGCCATACCTTCATTTATTTATTTATTTAAAACATGTATATCCTGTATACATGTATAAATTGGACTCAGGGTAGAACACATTCTATATAAGGCAAATACTCATTGTCAGGAAATACAATAATTACAAATATACAAATATACACAATTTATTTATTTATTTATTTATTTATTTACAGCATTTATATTCCGTCCTTCTCACCCCAAAGGGGACTCAGGACGGATAACATTACACATATAGGCAAACATTCAATGCCTTTTAACATAGAACAAAGACAAACAAACATAGGCTCCGAGGGGCCTTGAACTCATGACCTCCTGGTCAGAGTGATTCATTGCAGTTAATTGCAGCTGGCTTGCTCTCCCGCCTGCGCCACAGCCCGGGCCCAACCATTCAAATCAGTTATATCTGCTTTAAAATCAGCCTATGGAACGCCCTCCTAATTGAAGTCAGGCAGGCTCCCTCCCTCCTATCCTTCTGTAGGAAGGTTAAAACTTGGTTGTGGGGCCAAGCCTTCGAATAAGAATCAGCAGCATTAATTACTATTATGTATGCTGGAACTCAATTGACAGACCCAGTCTTTTAAACTTGAACACGCCTATCTGTATTTTATAATGCGTTTTATGAATGTTTTATGTAAGTTAATTTTTAACTGATTTATAGTGTATTGTACAGGTTTTATATGTGTGTTTTATTGTAAGCCGCCCTGAGTCCCCTGTTGGGTGAGAAGGGCGGGATATAAATATTGTAATAAATAATAAATAAATAAATATTTAAACCAATTCAAGACACCATGGTGACTCTGGTCAGTGGAGTAGGTTTCCTATTATTGCCTCATTGCACTGCCCAAAGGCTCGGTCCCAAGCTTTTTTGGAGGGGACGAAAGCATAAAGAATGAGGAGAACATATACAAGTCCAATTCATACAAATCCTACCTGTTTCTACATCTCTCTGAGGGGAGTATGCATGATTTCCTCATTGTATGGTACCATGGAAGCACCAGAAGCAGGTGCATGAATGGCTTAAGCCTTCTCTGCCCATTTGCATGATATGCAAAGCTGGCATTAGCTTTGCCATTCTCTTCCTTTCTCTTTTGCTTCAATGATACCATGTTTTTTGACATGAGACATTTGCAAAATTTGAAGTGTTCATACAGCTTTGTTTGCTCCTTTTGTTCCTTTGATCTTTACTCTTATTCATGTGGCGATATGACATTGTTTGCTAAGGCAAGCACAGAAATGCTGAAAAAGTAATGGATTATGAAGTGCTTGGTTCAAAATAGACACAACTTTCATTGGATCTCACATGGCTGTGTATGCCATGCCAATGCATGTGGTGGCAGACAGAGGAAAAAGTTGTGAAGGAACTATGAAGAAGTAAAGCATGAGAGCTTCTTGGAGCTTGCAAATGTTGCTTGCGTTCTCTCACTAATGCTGCACAATAATAAAAAGTAGAGGTGCAAACAAAAGTGTAATGACAGCATTTCAGCTTGAGTGTATACATGAAGATGTTTTCTTAAAGTAGAGAATCTAAGTTCATGTTCTAGTAATGCAAAATGTACAGTGTAGCCCTGACATACATCTGAAGGCATGTCAAGTAGATAGCGGTATACCTTACAACTCTATGACTAAATTATTTAGGCAACAGAGGACAAAAACACTTCACTGTAAAATATTGTGATAGAAATACCTTCACCTCCTACAGCAATCAGCGCAACTGTCTCATACTCTGCAAGGCTTAATAAATCAAAGAGCTGTAAAAAATTTGGCCCAAACTGGTTCTGCTATAATCTACATGACAAAGCAAAAGCAACCAAGTCTTAAGACACCTTAAGAATGCTGTATTTTCTTGGGCTAAATTTTTCATAGGCTGCAAACAACTTCATCATCAAATGCAAATTATTGTTCAGGGCCCAATCCATACTGCCATATAATGAATACAGTTTAATTGTATTTAGTTGCAGTACATGTCTTCACTACCATGCAATGCATTTAATAACAACATTATGAAACTGAATTATATGGTGCCTCAGATGACTGCTTATTATATTATTCTGGGGTTTATTTATTGATTTATTGTGTCAGAAGCAAATTGAGAATACAGTTATAATGTATAGAAAAACCACAAACAAAGTTAAAAACTTGGCATTATACTAAATTTCCTTTGACCAGAAGCTGGCCACCTTGGGTACTTCTCGTGTCGCTGTGAGAAGGTCCTCCATAGTGCATGTGGTAGGGCTCAGACTGCATTGTAGTAAATGGTCTGTGGTTTGCTCTTCTCCACACTGGCATGTCGTGGACTCCACTTTGTAGCCCCATTTCTTAAGGTTAGCTCTGCAACTTGTGGTGCCAGAGTGCAGTCTGTTCAGTGCCTTCCAATTCTCCCAGTCTTTTCTGTGCCCAGGAGGGAGTTTCTCATCAGGTATCAGCCACTGAATGAGGTTCCGGGCTTTAGCCTACCACTTTTGGACTCTTGCTTGCTGGGGTATTCCTTTGAGTATCTCTGTAAATCTTAGGAAGCTATTTCTTGATTTATGGTGTTGGCTTGCTGGCTGATATCCAAACAGAGGATGGGCCAGAGTCCGGAGATGTCAATGCCTTAGTCTTTTCATTACAGGCTTCTGCTTCCCAATGAATGTCAGGTGGTGCAATACCCGCTAAACAGTATAATTTCTCCAGTGGTGTAGGGCATAGACATCCTGTTATAATGTGGTATGTCTCATTGAGAGCCACAACCACAGTTTTAATGTGGTGAGATGTGTTCCACACTAGGCATGCGTATTCAGCAGCAAAAAAGCAAAGTGCAAAGGCAGATGTCTTCACTGTGTCTGGTTGTGATCCTCAGGTTGTGCCAGTCAGCTTTCATATGATATTGTTTCTATCACCCACTTTTTGCTTGATATTCAGGCTTCTTATAAGTCAGAGCACGGTCCAGAGTAACTCCCAGGTAAAACTCCCAGTTGTAATTGGGAGGAAACACAGATACAGTTCTTGAATTCAGGAGGTGATTTACAGATATGTTTTTAAAAGCAAATATTTTGTTGTGATTCAAGTCATCCTATAAAAAGTGGTGTTTGCGGCACAAATTAACATCTGGGAAATTTTTTAAATTAATTTTATTTCCCATCTTAAATAGAATGCACCTTTGACACAGAGCCATAAACTCTTGAAGTGGACAATCATTAATTAAAGAAGAATGTGACTTTTAGGCTCCTTCAACACAGTAAAAACACAGTCCAAAACCACTTTAACTGCCATGGAGCAATGCGAAGGAATCCTGGGATGCGTAGCTTGGTGATGCATAAGCACTCTTTAGCAGAGAAGGCTAAAGACCTTGTAAAAATACAGCTTCCATGATTGCATGGCATTGAGCTATAGCAGTTAAAGTGGTGTCAAAATCCTAACAGCTGGTAAACTGGCTGGGATTTCTGGGAGTTGTAGGCCAAAACACCTGGGGACTCACAAGTTGAGAACCACTGTGACCACTGTGCTAAGCAAAGATTCATCCAAATCTGTTTGTTTGGCCAATATCTCAAGGTGGAAGAATCAGAGGTAGACTTTGTGTGTGTGAGTTTCAGACATTTAAAAGTAAGAAAAATATGTTTTTATTGTGAGAGAACTGCATTGTGGATATTAAAAACAAAAACCAGCTGTGGAGCTCTCAGCTTACTGATAACTAGCAAAATGTTGTAATTCAACCTAGAGGTAGGGCTTGCGACATTTCCTTGTGTTCAATCTCTGTCCCTTCTGAAACTGTAAAGATCTGAATTAATAAATTTTCTCAGACATCATATTACTCCAATGCTGTTTCCCCTGCTAATGTGAAATGAGCTGGAAAGATTGCCTTGAACTGCTTACCCTCAGAGAGGGGTCAAAACCAAGGCACAATATTCTTTCTACTAGCTGCATTAGCAGTTATCTACAAATACTGAGGTAGTATTTAATATATGCTAGCATAAATTATACATTGTGTGTGCTTTCACATTTAAACACAAAGGTATGCATGCACACAAATGTGTCACTCTATGCCTTTGCAGTACCGTGTTTCAGCCTTTACCAAAATTTATGATATTCTGAACTTTTGGAGATATCCCCTTTGCTTCAGGAGAATCTATCCGAGCTTTGCACTCCAGTATGAAGGGTCTGGGACAGAACGTCAGGGGAATTAATCATTGCCGTGTGAATACTCACAGTACACATTAATCAATAGTGCTCAACGTTTATATATGTATTGAATTTCAGAGGCTTGATTTAAACAGATCCGCAGCAACTCGGGACATAAATATATCTGACACACAGACAGAGGGAGCCGTGCAGCCAATTCCCTTTTCCATAAATTGGTTTCAACCTGAGGCAAATTGCTTAACTAATCCCAGTCTTTCTTCATTTTCAAACAAGGGTCTTAAACACATACTAAAAGGTTACTATTGAGTAAGCAAGGCCAGGCAGAGATGCTTACTGCCTGAGGTGGCAAAGGACAAGACGTCTTCCAGTGATTCTTAAATCAACAATTGCACCAAGACAGTTTCCTCATCTGCCACATTGGAAGTTTGATGGGGGAGCAGGCTGCGTGGTGTCCAGAGTCCTATTCTCCTATCCCTTGTCCCTACAAGGCCCCCTCAGTACCTTTTGCTACTAATATAAGTTGAATATCCCTTATCTGAAATGCTTGGGACTAGGAGTGTTTTGGATTTCAGATTTTTTCGTATTTTGAAATACAGTGTTCCCTCAATGCTTCGCAGTTCACTTTTCCCAGATTCGCTGTTTTGTGGTTTTTCAATAAACTTTAAAAGACTATTATAAATCATAAAAAATTACAATTTACAGCCTAAGGAAGGGAGGAAGGAGAAGCCAAAGGGAGAGAAAAGGAGCCCAAGCGGCAACGGGAGGAGAAGGAGGCGATTTATCAACAAACAATAGGTTGATAAAGACTTAAAATAGTGTATAACTACTAAAATAATGTATAAATATTAGATATAGTGTCCCTACTTTGCTGATTTTCACTTATTGCGGGTGGTCTTGGAACCTAACCCCAGCGATAAGTGAGGGAACACTGTATCTGTATTTGTATATATGCACATAAAGCAATATCTTAGAAGTGGGACCCAAGTTTCATACACACTTTATACTTATAGAGATAATGTCATAAAATATTGTATAGGAAACAAAATTTGTGTGCATTGAATCATCAGAAAACAAAGGTATCATAGGCAACTCAAGTGGACAATTTCAGATTTTGGAGTATTTTGGATTTTAGAATTCCAGATAAGGGATGCTCAACCTGTAGTAGTGTTGGTGCAGACGCTTTCCAAGGGGTTGGAAAAGAACATAGTTTTGATCTTGTTGTCAGGGATGAAAGTGTTACAGTTCAAAGCTTAGCAACTGTTCTATTTGGTTCATCTCAGGAACTTCCTGAATTGTTAGTTCCAATTCACAAACTAAAAACAGAAATAAAACTAAACAGAGATAATTATTAATAATAACAACAATAGCCAGGATGGATGGATTGGCAAATTACTCAAAGTTTTTTTTGGGGGGGGGGGGGGGCTTAGAAAAATTCACCAGCCAGTGAATTTAGGGCATGTTGGTGGGGTATTCTGGGAGTTACGATCCAATTTTGTTTTCTCAAGATGTGCCCAGCTTACCTGGAATCATACCATTCATCTAGGTGGTCCATTAATGTCCACTGCAGTCAGCAATAATTCTCTTGATGTCTCAGAGTTAAACTGCATGCTATGTTAAATTTGTATCATGCATCTGAGTTACATTTTGTTTTACTCTAGAGAAAGGCGCCCTGCCCAAATCCTGTCTGAGACTACTTTGTACAGGTAAAGAGGGTTTAAAATCTTTTTTAAAAAACTGTCTCCTACTTGAAGTTCTAACTCTGAGACAAAGACCATGTTCATCTCTGCTTTTTGGACTATGGGGGCTTTCAGACTTGCATAAAGCAGAGCTATGACTCTACTTTAACTGCCATGGCAACTTCCCATGAAATCTTGGTATTTGCAGTTTAGGGAGAGGTACTTACAATCATCAGTCAAAGAGTATTGCATAGCCTATTGGAAAATAACTGCACCCAATCTCTGGGCACATATCCCTTTGGCAAATGTGAATCTCCATGAACATGTGGAGAACACCTTTTGAAAACTACTACTCAAGAAAAGCATGACCTTGTTGTTAGAAGTCAACTCTTTGAACAAGTGATATTCACAACCATTAATGTAATGGCACACTGGTAACTCAGATGTTAAACTGAAGAACCATGTCTTTAAACTGCCAAAGATAAAGACATGACATATATTATAAAAATATATTTGGCTAGCAAAGGATGGTTGTTTCTTTGCAGTTGTAATTGCCCAAAAGATATACACTCCCTTTAAAAACCTTTTAGTTTAAAATATGCACTCAGAGATTTAAAAAAACAAAGTTATCTTTGAAAAATAACATATCTTGTTTATTCATAAACATCTTGTATTAATTCACTATACAGGCATATTTCTTATTAAAGTTCAGTTATGGATAGGATGTAGCTTCTCTCTGTTTTGAGAACACAGGGTATCATTCTTTATCAATAGTCCATAGTCTTTAAGTATAGTTGTACTCACTGAAGTCCAAAAGCATACATGCATCCACCTCCACTGAGGTCTAAAGCAGACATATACACCTGCTTTCACTGAAGACCAAACCCAAGCATACATGCATCCACCTCCACTGAGGTCTAAAGCAGACATATACACCTGCTTTCACTGAAGACCAAACACATACTCAGGACTCCAAAATGGAGTCCTGAGACTGAACATGTTCAGTACAATCACATGTCAATAACCTCTCCTACACCAAAGAGGTATAAACTGGCAAATCAACATACACATAGAATACAGGTTAGCAAATATATACATTAACAAATAAATAGTGAGTGGCTTGGGAGGTTGCTTTTTTACAACAGAGAGCTCTAGTGCCTGCTCAGACTGTAAATCATAGGATTCCATAGGATACGGCTATGGCAGTTGAAGTTGAGTCATAGAGCTATAACTGTGTGATGTGAAAGAACTCTAAGTAAAACCAATTGTCTTAGTTAAAGGGGGCTGAGCTCTGAAGATCATGCAGCATGGCCTAAATCACAGGTGGGAGCCATGCAGCCCTTCAGAGGTTGTTCAGCCTTAAACCCAGCAGTTCTAATGCATTTAGCCAATGGTAAAAAAAATGCTGATTCTCATTTCTGCATTGAATCCCATTTCAGGCATAGGAATTCTATCACCCTCCAGCTGTTGTTAAACTCCATTCCTCACAGTAATCTATGTGGGTTAGAGTTGCTGGAAGTTGGAGCTCATCAACATCTGGAGGGCTATACAATTCCCAGCCCTGTTCCACTGGTGGCTGTTGCTTGAGGGGATCCATTGAATCAATGGGAACTTTGTAAGGCAACACTGGTGTGAATTCCATTGAAAAGCTCTGATTAGTTGGAATATTGGATTTAAACCTCTATATTTAAGTGTAGGATCCCAGTCTGGAAAATATATATTTTAAATATATATTGTTGTCAGGCTCTTGGCAGCTTAAATGTTAATGCTTGAGCAAAATTTGTAAACTTTTAAACTCTGAACCCAACTGAACTTCCTTTGATTTATGAATTATTAAATGTAGCACCAGAATTGGCTGCCTTCTCTTTTCAACTGCAAGAAACTTTACTGTAAAGCCACAGGCTTAGGAAAACAGCTGCCTGAAAACAATTACAGATCTGGTTTACCAGAGGAGCATTCTTCACATCCCCATTAGGCAAAATCTCAGGAAAATGTTTAAAAATCTGCTGAGATTAAAGAGGTGGAAAATGTCAACTGCATTGCGTAGAAGCTTTGTGATAGAGCAAAGACATTGTATATACCAATCCAAAGTTCAAGCACTTAAATTGTATAGGGCAGGGATCTTTCCTCAATGTAATTTTGATTGATGCCCATCACACTACGTAACTCTGGTCAGAGCTTCAGAGATATTTTCTTTATAACCTCTCCTAGAAAGGAGCTTTAATGTCAGCTTTCATCTGATTTTTTAAAAACTCTTGGCTTCTCCAGGTCTTCTAATGGAATTCTATGTTATGGGCTAACTCTGGTTATAATCCCACCATGAGATACATTGAAATAAATAGGATATATATTTTTTAAAATCCATATGTAACCAAGGACAGAGTTGCAATAATGTATTGCAAACTTAATTAAGAGCTTTCATTAACTGATTATTTATTTGTTTGGGCTGCCTGTGTTTCATGATGGAGTTTTCAACCAGATTGCTAGCTTCATTGATAATAAATAATAAAACTAGGATATATATCCAGGGGTATTCATCTTGGGATCATGACTATACCAGCTCTCATGGTAAATTCTTGCACTTCAAAAGGGACACTGGCCAGCTTCTATGTGTGTAGGCCAATCATTTGTGCTCCATGGTTAATAATGTAATCCATAGTTCTTTTGTTTTGTTTGTTGAAAGGTCTGGCTTTGCTCTTAATCACTCTGCTATTGTAAAGGCCTAGCTTTTAGTGAAGTCCACAAGATATCAATGTGCTTAAGTGCACGTAGGGCTGCCAAGCTCATTGCATTCCTTTATATGGTGGCAAAGGTATTTGAGGTCTTAGAAAGTTGCTCTTCAATAGCACAATACAGTCCTTTTATCCACAGATTCAATATCCATGATGTCACTCACCCATGCTTTAAAAAATGCACTGAGGTGTATGTGGGCTTCTCTAGGTCTCCTAATGCAATTCTATGGTATGCTTTTAGCCTAAGTATAAGGTTTGCTATTGTTCACAGTTTCAGAAATCTACAAAGTGTCTTGGAGAGTGTGCCTTGTGAATACAGGAACTGCACTGCAATTAATTACTGTATATCTACAATTCAGCTTTCCCCAAACAATTGGTTATCACTGTAGGTTTTTTAATTTTCCAAATGTTATTATAGTATATATATTAATTTAGGGCTCACCTAGAAAGAAGAACAGTATTGAGACTTTCGTCTACCCAGACCTTTTTATTCTGAAATTCAAACCATTGTTGAATGGTGCTTCTTCAACTTCTCATGGTCCAATATTTCTGCATTAGAAAATGGCTTGCAATGTGTGTTATATAAGCTGTGCCAATGCAGCTCCATAAATCATGATGTTGCAGGGATGTTACACTCATGTTCAAAGTATGTGTCAGTCTCCTTAAGCATATCACCGCCAGAGGGAGTTCTGGATAGGTAAGCAAGATCCAGCCAAACCTAAGTAGTCATATCCCACTGATTTTAATGGGAGAGTCATACAAGTACTTTGACACTGACCTACTAAAATTAGTGAGGCCTATAGAAATTAGTGGGGATTATCCAAGTGTTTCACATTTTCATACTGAAATTACTGAGGCTTAAAATTACTTAACTTGGTCCAGACTATTCACTTGGAAACTATTCACTTGAACAGTGGTTCTCAACTTCCCTAAGGCTGTGACCCCTTAATACTGGACCCAATTTGGAACAAATACCCAATACACCCAATTTGATTACTGGTGGGGCTGGGAGGTTGATTTTGTTATTTGAGAGTTGTAGTTGCTGTAATCTATAATTAAATTTACAATCAAAGAGCATTCTGAACTTCACCAATGATGGAATTGAACCAATATTGGCACAGAACTCCCATGACCAACAGAAAATACTGGAAGGTTTTGGTGGGCATCGACCTAGAGTTTTGGAGTTGTAGTTCACCTACATCCAGAGAGCACTGTGGACTCAAACAATGATGGATCTGGACCAAACCTGGCACAAATACTCAATATGCCCAAATGTGAACACTGGTGGAGTTTGGGGAAAACAGACCTTGACATTTGGGAGTTTTAGTTGCTGGGATTTATAGTTTACCTACAATCAAAAAGTACTCTGAACCCAGCCCACAATGGATCTGCACCAAACTTGGCATACTACCTACATGGCCAATGTTGAATATTGGTGGGGTTCAGCCTTCTCTGCCAAAGAAGTTCCTAAGACCTGATGGTCTTTGGCAACCCCTATGACACCCCCCTCACGACCCTTCCCCAGGGGTCCCGACCACCAGGTTGAGAAATGCTGACCTGGAAGCAGTGAGTTTATGTAATGTATTCATTTTTCCCACAAGGAAGCTACTGTATAACTACATTGCATTACAATTGGAAAACATAACGGGAAATGGTTTCACTCCTTTTCTGTTGTACTGTAACTATAATTTTGAATTAGTTATATAGTTATAGGGGTGTGCCCTCAATAAATGATGAAAGGATAATATCATATGAGGTCCTTTTATGCATCACATTTCCATTCTAGGAATTTGCAATTTGGCGAAGCTCTAGACATTTCAGTCTAAGAATACTCTTCTTCCCTAGACTGCAAATTCCAGGATTTATGTTACCTGTTAAAATGGAATTATAATGCTATAATGCTATAACTGTATAGTGTAAAAAGAAGTATGGTTTCTACTAACTCATGCTGAGCTTCATGTCCTGGACAATAGAGAGCTTGTTTTGTGTTCACAAATAAAATAAATAAATAAATAAAAAGAGACCTGCTAGAAATGTCATGGAACAGTTTCTAGTGATGTTACCAAGTATAGCTCTGATAATATCACTGGGAAGTCCTACTTATATTATTAAACATAATTATTAAGTATCAGCCAGAGCTGCTCATAAGATGTATGTTACTGAAATATTTGTTAAATTGTCTATTTACACACACACTTACACACTTTTCAAGGAAATGGTTTTACCCCAAGACTCCTTCCCTTGTCCTCAGAACTAATAAAATCTAGATTTGAAACACAGAACCAGATACTGAAATAGACAATCCTAATCATGGTCAGTAGCCCTTCACAGATTTACTTTCAGCTAACGAGAGACAGAAAAGGTCTAGCAGAAGTAATCTATTTTAATCAACCAGAACAAGGGTCACCCTAATTTTCCTGGAGAAGGAGTTTCACACTTGAGGCTTTGCCCCTTATCTTGGCCCTTTATCTAGAGCCATTTGAACGCATAGTGGTGAAAGACAGACACGATATATGTGCATGTGCCTCTTCATAACACTTTTTATGTGGCACTTCTTTTTTTTCCTGATTCAGTCCTACCAACAAAATGAATTATATTCTCCAGACCACCAGCTGGCTGGCACAAGGAATATATTCCCTATATGACTGGCTGGCTCTGTATTCCTATTTGCAGGAAAACTGTTAAGTAGGTGAAGACAATGGTCTCTACTTATCCAGTCCTCTTTACATTATGCAAATAAATTGAAAGAGAGATAAAAATGGCATGGTTGTATGGGAATGCCTGTCTTGATTTCCAAAAGTTGTAGTTTTTTATCATGTCAGAAGCAAATTGAGGCAAGTCGCTTCTCATGTGAGATAATCGGCCATCTTCAAATACGTTGCCCAAGGGATGTCCAAATGTGTTACCGTCCTGCGGGGGACTTCTCTCATGTTCCTGTATGGGAAGCTAGGGCTGATAGACGGGAGCTCACCACCAACCTTCAGATCAGCAGTTCAGCCGGCACAAGGGTTTAACACATTGCACCACCGTGGCTCCTTTGCATGTTGTAGTGTGCACACTTCTACTAAATACACAGAAACTTAGCAAAAATAGAATCTCAGCAGCAATAAAAAGAAAGACGTTAGCCTGATCCCAAAGAGTTTCTTGTAGTTTCTTGTAGTTAGAATACAAGCACCTTTGCACTGTGGTCTTTGTTGGGCTGTATGGACTTTGGTCTGACACTGCGTAGCAGCATGTACGCTCTTGAGCAAGTGTACATATACTTCAGATGAATTCAGAACAGACTGATTATCCAGCAGTCATTAAAAGAGATCTTGCTTTGCAGCTATAAAATACTTACTTATGTTTTTTAATTTATTTAGGAATACAACTTCCAGAATTCCCCAACTAGTGTAGCCACTGGCCATTAATGTTTCTGGAAGTTTTAGTCCATTCTTTGAAGTTAATACACTGTGAAAGAATGAAGCCAGCTTATGCTTGAATTTGATTATCCTGGCATGGTCTCATCATCTGCAGGTAATTTCCTTTCATCTAGGCAGTATATTGAGCAATTTCATTATAACTGACTGAAAAATCTTGGGCGTTCCAGCTAGCATTTTGCTTTACTGATGACAGTCATTTTGGCTCAGCATCTCCCAGGACTGAGAAAACCCAGAGCAGGTGAGTTGCCAAGCATCAGAGCTGCTGGGCAGCTTTGCTTTTGTCTGTGCTATGGATTATATCTCAATGTGGCCCCAGGGTTTTGGTTTTTAATGCCCAGAAGCCCTAGCCAGCTTGTCAAAGAATGAGAAATTCTAGGAGCGAAAGTCCCAAACATCTGGAGGACCAAAGTTTGAGAACCACCGCAATACTTTTACACAAGATATATAGGCAAGGATCTGGCTTCCACATAACAAAACTCAGTAATGGATGTTTTAAAAATGATTACAATCAAATATTAATAATAATTTCACCTCTTCACAGGGAACAATAATAGACATTGCATAGTTAAAATACAAATGCCAATTAAAAATAAAGCATTAGTGAAAAGTCCATAACAACAGTTTTAAAAAGTATAGATACATATTAAATTCATAATCTAAACTATCAGGATAGACTTACTGGAAATATTAGTCTTTAATGCTGGTTTAAATGAAGACAGCACGTACACACAGTTTTCAGCTCTTTTTAAAATTACCTTTCATAAATACAACAATAATATTGACAATTCTTTCACCTGGAGACTCCTTCCCCTCCCCTGCGGAACTGGGGCAGAATTTCAGGCCATTAAACTCAGATATGCAGAGATATACCAAAATACTTTAGAAAATACACTAATTTTCCTGACTGTCTTCAACTTTCTTATTGTAAATTTATAGGCCCAAATCTCTTTGTTAGCCTCCCTGAATTGTAAAAACAATCTCAACAGATCTACTGCAGTTGAGACAAACAACTGTATCTGCTTTGCTTGTTATTTTTTAGGTCACAGTCCTATTGTTATCAAGCCAGCGTATCCCCTACCAAATCAATCTGGACCTTTGAAAGACTTCACATGAATTGATATGATTTTTTTCTTTTTGTTTTTAACCCTTTTCTGCTTCACCGAAGTTACGCTATGACGAAGCGGCTAAAAGCCTCAGAAGGACCCAGCAGCAGCTGTACCCTATGCTTTATTTATTTATTTTATTTATTTACAGTATTTATATTCCACCCTTCTCACCCCGAAGGGGACTCAGGGCGGATCACATTATACACACATAGGGCAAACATTCAATGCCCATAAACACATCAAACAGAGACTGAGACAGACAGATGCAGAGGCAATTTAACCTTCTCCTAAGGGGATGTTCGATTCTGGCCACAGGGGGGAGCAGCTGCTTCATCATCCACTCTGACGGCACTTCCTCATTCCAGGTCGTAAATTACTTAAACTTGCCTCCCCACTTTTTTTTTTATAAGTGGTACCTTATTTCCTACTTGATAGATGCAACTATCTTTCGGGTTGCTAGGTCAGCAACGAGCAGGGGCTATTTTTTATTTTTAAAATAAAGTTGAGTTCGGGCTGGCCTCGAACTCATGACCTCATGGTCAGAGTGATTTATTGCAGCTGCTCAACAGCCTGCACCACAGCCCAGCCCCCCCCCCCTTTATCAAACTAAATCTTTTAATAAATGCACTAAATGATATTTTGATGTATGTTGTATTAAATAATCCTGTATAAAGTTAAATCAAATGTATTATGAAGGCATCCAGTCCCGCTTGGGAACGGAGATCCATTAGGAAATATCCCTCCAGTGATTTCCCAAGTCTAGAAATGAAATCCATTTGTGTGTCAGTCAAAGACAGGCAATTCCTTTATCAAGCAGGGCTGTGTTTTACACTGTTGATCTAACCCAGTGTTTCTCAAACTCTGCTCCTCCAGGTGTTTTAGACTTCAACTCCCAGAAATCCCAGCCATCTTAACAGCTGTTAGGAATTGTGGGAGTTGAAGTCCAAAACATCTAGAGGAGCAGAGTTAGAGAAACACTGATGTAATCAAATGAGTTCAAAGGCTTATTGTTTCCATAGAAGACAAGACTAAGCAAAGATGAATAGATCAGCCTTTTGAATGGGTAACTGCACCTCTGGATATCTTGCATTATCACCTTTTGTCTTCTGTGCCCCTCACCTTTGTCTTCTTCAGAATTGGAGATCAAATCAATCAATCAAACAAACCATCTGCATATCCATGTCATAATCTTCCTCAGTTTCGCGCCCTTCACAGGGATGTCCTCACAATGGACTGGACTTTTAAACTCTCCAATCACCCACTGTTCTTCTTCCCACCATGGTGAACCCTTTCTCCCGCCTGTGGCACAAAGGGAATCCCCAGCCAATCCCTGCGTGGATCCTAGCCAGCCTGTTTCTCAGGGGAAAGCGCAGGAAGCCTGAATCACTGTCAAAGTATATATAATGTCATGTATTTCTCTGTGCAGTCATTTTCGAGTGGTGACTCAGTACTTGCATCCCATTTGGTGAAATTGTAATAAACCTCTGTTGTTTGCATTCAAACCTGGAGTGCTTTGTTCTCTGTATTAGTCAATCTGGTTTAGCGGAAGCTCACTAGGCACGGACTCGCTATCTGTGGTCTCTTTTGAAATCATTATACTATTATATCCAACAAGTTATGCAACAAATCATGTGCAGTTTGACATATTTGCCACTTGTGCTCTGATCTATCCAGGATCGCATTTGCAAGTGGAAGTTCCATTAAGCTAATGGCAATGGCTGCACTAACAGCCAGCAGTGACCCTGCATAAATATGCCAACAGGAGTTTTCATTCCACAATCATTTAATAAGATATTTATCCTAAAAAAACATAAAAGAGAAACACTGGATAAAACAGACTTGAAGTCGAGGATCTTTAAACCTTATTAATGAGAGATATGTAACACTAAAGCATTGGTTAAACAATATGTTCAGTGTAACAATAACATGATTAAAGGTATAGGTGGGAGTATTAACAGGAAAAAGAGGTACATACCAGAAAATGACAACACAGCAATATTTTTAAAATGTTTTAATCTCCTAATAAAGCACATTTCATCTATTTCCTTTCCATATGACCACAGTAGGGGGAAAACCCCCTTTCCTTTTTAAAGAACCACATCTGCCTTTTAAAAGATGTATTCTGTTTACAGATTGATGCTTCTGGCACCATATTAAATGGTGGAAATTCTAGAATATGGCTTCACTTAAAGAATTAGTTGTTGGATGTCATTGCATGATGAGTGCTGAGTGAGACTAATGAAAGAATTTGGATTCACCAGTAGAAAATGAAGATATGTGAAATGTTGATAATTTGCAACAAAGAACAAATATGGTGCCTGGCAGTTAAATGAGGTGAGAGTAGAAACACAGTATTTTTCCCAAACTGATTGTTTACATTAGTGATTACTTTGTAAAATTCAATAATGTCAGTTGAACTCTGAAGTTTTTTTACTGTGTCAGAAGCAGCTTAAGAGCATACTGCAAGTCGCTTCTGGTGTGAGAGAATTGGCCGTCTACAGAGACGTTGCTCAGGGGACGCCTGGATGTGTTAGCTGGGAGTTTTCTCTCATGTCCCCGCAACCTAGAGCTGACAGACGGGAGCTCATCTCATCTTGCGGATTCGAACCAGCAACCTTCAGGTCAGCAACCCAACCTACAGATCAGGAGTTCAGCTGGCACAAGAGTTTAACCTATCAGAACTGTGCTCACAAGTGAAACCACAAATGCCTTGAAATGCTTATTTATATACTGTTGTGTGTCTTCAAGTTGATTCTGACTTATCGCAATCCCATTGTAAGGTTTTCTTGGCAAGATTTAGTTAGAGGATTGCCATTACCTTCCTCTTAGGCTGAAGGGAATTTAACTTGCCCATTGTCACCTGGTGGGATTCAAAACCAAGGGCTTGTCTTCACAAGCCTCTAGCCCCAAAGTGAGCCAGAAGCCACTCCTTAATCTCAGTCCCAATGGACTTCCCTTAGTGCAGGGTAAAACAGGGTAAAACAGATTAGCCCCACATTAGAGTAAGTTAGGGGTGCTCTGAAGTTGGGGAAATGCGTTGGCACAGACTGGACAGCAGGATCAAATTGGATTTAGAACAGTCTGCGAGTCACATGGGCCACCATGGCCACTTCCTTTCCCTAGCATTCATCAACACAAGAAAAAGGAGATGGGATGGATCAGCCTTGTATCACAGCTATCTCAATTTGCAGATGACCGCAGAGCTCCTGGCCATCATGGGTGCCCCATGCTAACCATCAGCAGAGGTGCTCACACAACCAAGAAAAAAGAGAATGGATCTTCATTTTGGATTTTATATGCAAACTATTTAATATTTAAATTAAATATTTTAAAATGATGTATTGATTATTGTATTGAATGCCTACTTTAAATCGGCACATGATATCAGCCCTCCCTCTGTTTCTGGACTGCAGCATCCATCATCAATAGCCAGAATAGCCAAGGATTGCAGTTCATCAAAATCTGGAGGGGCCACATATTCCTTATCTTCCATTAACATGTAGATTAACAAATAACATTAATTGCAAATTACTGAATGTGTGCATTTAAACATGGAGGAAGGAATCCCACTGGAGCATTGAAACACACCAAAATTCTTGGGAGTAACCCTGGACTGTGCCCTGACTTACAAGAAGCACTGCTTGACTATCAAGTAAAATGTGGGTGCTAGAAATAACATCGTACAGAAGCTGACTTGCACAACCTGGGGATCACAACCGGACACAGTGAAGCCTTTGAGCTTTACTACTCTGCTGCTGAATATGCATGCCCAGTGTGGAATACATCTCACTACATTAATCCAGTGGCTGTGGCTCTTAATGAGTCATGCCACTTTATCACAGGATGTCTACGCCTTACACCACTGGAGAAATCATACTGTTTAGCCAGCATTGCAACACCTGACATCCGCCGGGAAGTAGCAGCCAGCAATGAAAGGACTAAGGCATTGACATCTCCGGCCCTTCCCCTGTTTGGGTATCAGCCAGAATGCCAATGCCTTAAATCAGGAAATAGTTTTCTAAGATCTACAAAGATACTTCCAGGAACACCTCAGTAAGCGAGAGCCCAAAAGTGGCAGGCTAAAACCCCGGAACCTCAATCAGTGGCTGACGCTGGATGAGAGACTCCCTCCTGGGCACACAGAAGACTGGGTGACTTGGAAGGCGCTGAACAGACTGCTCTCTGGCTCCATGAGATGCAGAGCCAACGTTAAGAAATGGGGCCACAAAGTGGAGTCCACGACATGCAAGTGTGGAGAAGAGCAAACCACAGACCACCTATTACAATGCAGTCTGAGCCCTCCACATGCATTATGGAGGACCTTCTTACAGCAACACCAGAGGCACTCCAAGTGGCCAGCTTCTGGTCAAAGGGCTTTTAGTATAATACCAAGTTGTTTTTTTAACTTTGTGTTTTCTAATACATTACAACTTGGACCCTCGGTTCGCTTCTGACATGGTAAATAAATTTAAACATGGAACATGTGCACATTCCCCACCTTTGTGCTGGATTGTAATGTATGCTCACATGTATATTGACAAAGCAGCTATGGCAAAACAAATTTTATCCCCAGCACAATCCGAAGAATAGAAGGGCCTTGATAATGTGTTTTACTTATGAATGTTATTGTATGCAGGACAAACAGTGAAAAGGGTGTATTTCTAGCACAACGTGCATTCTAGAACACATAGCTTTTACAGACAGCAAACTTATGCAGGAAGCTGAAAAAAGTTTAGACTTATGTGTGGTCTCATATTTATTTCCTGATTTACCTTTAGAACTGGATAGCTAAGCCTCTCAGCAATGAGAACACATGTTTCAACTAGTCCATGATGTTGTCACTTGCTTCCAGATGGGTATCAGGAGACCGAAACATTTTTGTCAATTCTGCAATAGCTGCATCGGTAGCCTGCTAGCTTCAAGGCCCACAACCAGGTACTGATGATGCTTATCAATATAGCTCTCAGAGGTTTGGGAGCGACATATTTCTCAGTCTGCCCTTCCCAGTAGGAGTCCTGCCTTGTTTACATTCTCCAGGTTGGGTCCTGTTCTGCATGCCTTTGCAGCATGATGTCTATAGGGCCTTTATTTTTCCCCAGAGGCTTTTCTTAGAGGCTGTGGGATGACTTCTGAGATAAGCTTTGGAACTATTGCTTTCTTTCCAAAGGCAATACAAAATTACAACAAAAAACGGAATCCAACATAAGTGGGGGAACACACATGAACGAAAACTTACTAGCTATACACAGCAAGTATCTTCCATTCTCAACAATGTGCAAATACTGGTCTTAATCTTAGCTGGTAATTCTGTAATTGTTTGAGCAGTTCCAGATATAGTGTAGTAAGAGTCTGAAGTATGTGGCGGAAAATGATTTGTAACTACCTTATTTATCTTCTCATTAAAAAATTGAAACGTGTTGTTCACCAACTAATGTTTCTATATAGCCAGTACTATTCACTTTTTTAAAGATATAAACACCCATCTGTTTCAGAAGGCTTTTTGTTATTAAATCCAGACATAACTCTGTTAGTCTGAAATATCAATATGCAAAGGGATCTTATAGCACCTTACAGACTGCGGAGCCTTCCACACAGTCAAATAACTCAGAATATCAAGGCAGAATAACCCACAATATTTGCTTTGACCTGGGTTATCTGAGTCCACACTACTATATATTCCAGTTCAAAGCAGAAAATGAGGGATTTTATTCAACTGTGTATAAAATCAGGAAGGGGGCTGAGAAAAAGACGTTAGTACCATAAGACTTCATAACACTTTGGGTGAAGTGCTTAGGAACAGACCTTTATAGGCAGTCTGTATGAGTGAATAGCTATAGAAAGGTAACATTGGTGTGTATAGTGATGAAGTGACAAGTTCAGTTTTAATTGTGGTTGTGGGCGGCCAAGGCAAGAGGAAAGATGTTGCCTAAAGCCAAGGTGAGTAGATAACTATACGGATAGTGGAGGGTGTTACTGGAATGTAGTGTGATACTGACCAGAAAGTAGAGGTGATAAACTGACCAAGAGGGCACTCATGATGCTGGGGTGTTAAGTAGTGTTGTAATCTTCCTTTGTAGTTTTTTGGTTCAAGGACAGCTGTTCTTATGGGATGCCCAGGAGGACTGAAGTGTTCTGCAGCTGGTTTTTTGTGTATTCCCATTCCCAATGTCTGATTTATATCCTCTGATGTAGAGTTTGGCCTGTTTGCCCAATATAAAATGCTAAAGAGAGGATGTTGAGAGAGGATGGCGAGAGAGAATGGCATATATCTGCCAGGGGTACTTTGATTATGATTTTCCTGCATGGCTGGGGGTTGGTCTAGATGGAAAGGTGGATTATAATAGTGAAATTCAATTACTACTCAACCCTTTAGTAGGGCCCTTGAATTCAGATTGATGAATGAATTGTAAATGCTTGTGCAAATCACATAGCTTCAATGGATGCTATGACGGGTAAGGCCTTTCGCTGCCACCAAATATATTATATATTTTCTTTGCTGCCACCAATTATAACATATATGCCACCGCTCACCAGAGCCAGCACACAGAGAGACCAAAAATGAAGGAAAACTCTGTCTTATGGATCAATGTTTAATAAGCAGTTAGGCCACCCCTTTATTATGAAGAACAGTAAGGCACACAAAAACTTGAGGTGAAATAAAACAAATGTTTATTGGCACTTGAATAAAAAGGTTGCGTATTGGTTACAGTGAATTAACAGGCTGGTTACTTAGAGAATGGTACTTTAACTTGAGTTCCTTAAAATATGTTCCCTCACAAGGAATAAAACCAGGCTTTTAAAACCTTTGAGTCCTCTCTTCCGGAGGCTCTTAACACAAGCACTCTAGCCTTTAGAGGCTCACTACAATTCCTAGCACTTCCCCCCCGAAGGCTAATTTAACTTTCTCCCTTCAAGAGGTTCTTTAACTAACATCTCCCAAAACTCTTCTTTCCTTTTCCTTCAAACTCTAAACCCTGACTCTTCAAACTCCAAGCCCTGACTAAACTAACTCTCTGGCTGAATAGCTCTTTCTCTCTCTCTAGTGCCACTTATCTCCTGTTGCTAGGCAACTCCCTCCAATTCCATCAGCCAATCAGACTCCGCTACCATATATGGAGCTGCCTGATCACTCCTCCCCTTGCCTGGCTTTGCCTTTCTTACCAAGGCCTTGAGCTGGCGTTAAATACCAACCCTGCAAGGTAGGCCTAATCCGTTACAGATGCATTGTAGCTGGGACTAATAATTGGGTATAGACCTAGGTTCTAAATAAATAAATAAACAAACAAAAGACATGTTGGTGACTCATAAATAAATATTTATAAACATGGGAAGGAAGGAAGGAAGGAAGGAAGGAAGGAAGGAAGGAAGGAAGGAAGGAAGGAAGGAAGGAAGGAAGGAAGGAAGGAAGAAAGAATTGATTATTTGAAGTGACATTTCCTGACAACTAAGTCATAACAACAGTTTTATGGGATGTTTTTTCACAGAAAATTGAATTAGAAGATGGCTTTATTTTACCTTCCAGGTTTAGGATACAATAGTAAAAGTACTGGTGGCAACAGTGTTTTCCTTTGCTTTAGAAGTCATAGCTAGATCACAAAACCAGGTTGCCATTGCAGGAATATGATTCAAACCAAAGGTTTGTCAATACATTTCAGAAATTATTAATACTTTATCCAGATGTAATAAAGACAAGAAAGTGTTTTTCTTTCTTTCTTGCAGTTTGGAAAGTGAGGGACGAGACCTAGTTTTACGATTGTGTTAGCCTAGAGAGTAGTTAGGGACTGAACTCTCTATTAGTAACTTCCTTCCTCTGGTGGATGGCAGTCACTACCGTACATGGAGGATTGTTGAAAGATTTTGTTAGGTGACTTCACAGTGGTGAAGGACAAAGGAAGGAAAAGATTGCAAAGTGTCATTTTGTATACAGCTTTGGCGAGAGAGAGGAAATGCTAATGGCTCTGAACTATTAACATTCTTGTTTATGAACAAGGAGCATAAGAGGGTTGCCTATTCGTGGCATGGGAACTCCAAGAAGAGTTAATTCTGTAGGAGTTTCTTGGTGCAAATTTCCCACTGCTGAAGTCTCTTGGATGATTGTTTACTTACACAGTGGACTGTGTGAGAAATGAGATATGTCTTTGGTGAGACAAAGACCTTCATGGTTATGGTTGCTGCCTCAAAGTGAAGCTGATGACTCATGCTAACAATTTTCCAAGTGGCCATGTACCCATATAGACAATTCTGGTGATGGAGTCTGTTTTATCCCCCGGGAATGGAGTATGATATTACATCCTGTTCCTGGATGCCCAACACCAAATAAGAATTGGCATCCCCCTTTCCCTCACCCTAGACCCCTAGAAGCCAAGATGACAAAGATAGGATTGTTGTATTTTGGACATATTATGAGAAGACATGACTCACTAAAAAGACAATAATGTTTGGTAAGTAAGGTGGCAACAGGAAAAGAGGAAGACCACATTACAAATGGATAGACTTCACCAAGAAAGCCACAGCTCTGAATCTGCAAAACCTGAGCGAGGCTGATGATGGCAGATTGACTTGGAGATTTTCCATAAATAGAGTTGTCATAAGCCAAGGTTGACTTGATAACAGTTAACTATAACAAAATAGCCATAGAGAAAGGTATAAATGTTTTAAATAAATACTTTGTAGAGCTTGCAGTGGTTTGTAGTGGCATAATGAACCATTTCAGTAACTGAGATATCTTAATACACTAATTACGGTACTTGTCACTTGAGTCTCTGAACAGAGAAAAGGGGAAATGCCAGGCAAAAAGGAAATTAGAAAATGTGGCTTTTGGACTTTTAAGCAACAAGGAGCAAAGGGCCCTCCTAATACACAAGGGTTTATAACAACAATTAATAACAGAGAAGAACCTTTGAGTCCATTTTGCTTATGCTGACATTGTTATTTGGACTAAAAGTAATGAGCATAAAGACATTCTGGTATGGAAAGTACATATTTGGTGTGTCAACATACTGATCTCTCTGGAAAAAAATCCTAGTGGGATGTGCTCTTCCTAAATGTACTTTCCACAACAGGGACCTGTGGATTCATATTGGATAAATGGAAGTACCGTTCTTAGAGGAGTTTGAAAATTTCAGATAGAGAGGACAAACTTTATTGGCTGTTTTATTGCCTTTGTTCTTGCTCAACTTACTGATACAGAGTCTGTATTTTCTGTACCTTCCAACACGTAGATGCAACTTATTACTTTCTTTCCCCTATATGCTAGTTTACCATATTTGCCTGTTGAGGAAGGCCGTAAAACTTTGAAAGCTAGTATGATATATGCATTTTGTACCTTTTGGTTATCTCAGTAAAGGTATCATCACATAATGGATTTTAGATTCCCCCCCCCCCCCCCCAATGCACTATCCTTATTGGAAGCTCAATCCATGTCTTCATCAGCTCATCTTCCAATTACCATGAGGTAGAAGTGTGACCAGAAGATAGATGGATTAGGGAAGGCTGTGGGAGTCTGGCATGGTGAGACTTTATGTCTGGCCTTGCTTGAGAAGAAGGAAGTCTGGCTTCCTCTCTTAATCACAAGAAAATGCATGTGTACAGCTAAAGAAAACATTTGTCATTCTCAAGTACCTATTTCAGTGCTTTTAAACCTATAAACAGTAAATAGGTTGGCACTTTAATTGTAGAATAATAGCTTTAATTTGGAAGAAAAGAGAGTAATATACTGTGTTCTTCAAATGCATCTTGTTCAATTTACCCTCAAATATATTTCTGGCTTCTCTGAAATCAGTTTTAGGCCTTACTGGAGTTCACATCTTTTCTTTTCCCCTGTTTCCAGCCTCTGCATCCTGAGCTGAAAACACTAATTAATCAGAGTTCGGAGTTGGTTGTTGGAAAATGTATTTCTCACTGAAAAATAACCCTTGTAACTTTCTGTAGAATGTCTGGACAGACATTATAAAAAAAGGAGGAGGAGGAAGGAGACTGAAGTTCTGTTGTCTCTATTCTCATTAGGAGTGGCTCCAACCTCCATCTTAATTTATAGAATCTATCTTATTTTCCTCCAGATGAACAGCAGAAACTGCCATTTCTACTATATATGTATATGTTTATATGTATATGTATATGTTATCGAACAATTTAGTTCCCAGATAGTGAGAACATGGAAATTGAGTCTCTGCCTGGTAGAGTTTAAAGCTAAAATCCAAAGTTCCCAATCAAAGAAGTCTCACCGGTTGAAGCAGAAGCCTGGGTGATTGTGAGTCCTTTGTCCATGTGGCTGGCACAAAAGAAGGTTGGCCCAATTCAGGATCCAGTAATCCATTGCTCAACCAGTTCCATTGATCCTGGAGATGCTGGTTGTTGAAGTGATGTTGAAGAGGACACAGGAGGAAATTTGGGTCATGGTGTGTCGGTGAAAGGTTACCAAGGTGGCTTGGTAACCTGGGAGATTGTGAATCCTTTGAAATGTTCAAGTATGACAGTATCACTTTGGATTCTAAAGAGAGATCAGACTTGATTCATTCTAGGACCTATTTATTTGTCTTTGGAGGTAGTCCATAGTATCTGTAGATTTCCCCTCCAACACCACATTTTAAATGAGTTCATTACTTTTTCTGTCCACCTTCTTCACTGTCCAGCTTTTTACAAACATACACAGAAATCAGAACTATTACGGCATGGGCAATCCTGACTTTGGTATTCAATTTTTAGTTTTGATGATATTGTTTAGTTATTTCATAGCTACCTCTCCAAGTGATGGTCTTCTTCTGATTTCCAGACTATTTATCTATTTTGATGGATGAGTAAGCCAAGGTACAGAGAATCTCTAAATATTTCAGTGGAACCCCCGATGGCACAGTGGGTTAAAGCCTTGTGACTTGAAGGTTGGGTTGCTGACCTGAAGGCTGCCAGGTTCGAATCCAACCCGGGGAGAGCGCGGATGAGCTCCCTCTATCAGTTCCAGCTCCAGCTCCATGCGGGGACATGAGAGAAGCCTCCCACAAAGATGGTAAAACATCAAAAAACATCCTGGCATCCCCTGGGCAACGTCCTTGCAGATGGCCAATTCTCTCACACCAGAAGCGACTTGGTGCAAGTTGCTCCTGACACGGGAAAAAAAAATATTTCAGTGTCTTCATCATCTACCTTAAACCTAAGTAAATCAGCTTTCATTAAACATGATACATTGCAGAGATTGGGAAAAGTTATTTTTGGACTACATCTCTCAGAACCCTCCAACCTTCAGGGCCAAAGTAGTTTTCCCAAGATCTTTTCTGTTTGCTTTCAGTTTTAACAGTTTTAAGCTAGCCATCATTCACTCAATAAAGTGGGCAACTTATACTCTGTGAGAGGGCTCATTCCAAATTTCCATCCCACAGAACAAATTATTTATTTCACTTTTATTGGAAACATAATGTTCATGGTCGAAACATAGGGCAACAAATTTTAACTGTAAAACTTTTCCTGCAGCTCTGTCGTTTTTAGTTTGGCGCAATCCTGTCTGTTCAGTGCTCGTGCCCTTTGTTTTTGTGCTATAGTACAGTGTCCCATCATAAAGCCTCAGCTCCACATCAAATCAAGCCTATAAATCATTTGTTCTAATAAAAGGTAGGTCTTTAAGTGTAGCGCGTGGGTCTTTCTTGCTGTTCGGTCAATCCTGGCCAAAGTACAGTTTTATTGGCCCAACGTTGTGCAATAAACACAGCCCCAGAGACCTTTGCCCTGCTGCTTCCCAACAGAATTTATGTTTTGTTTGCATTTGGGGGTGGAGAGTAAGTGGGAAAGGTAAGGGCTGTTGTTTTAGAGTCCTTGCATTATACTACTTTAACTAGGAAGGTAATCTCAGAGTAACATTAAGACAGAATGGCTTTATATTATGCTCAGAAAAACTGATAAGAGAAAAATCAAATGAATATAATGAGATTATTGAACTGAACTGAGTTATTGAATGTTAGTTACAATTCAATGGGCAAGTGGAATTACTAATGGACATGTGGCCCTTTTGTAATGCTATTTTCCTACTTGTAAGACTATGGATATTTTCACATTCTGTTGTCAAAGGCTTTCATGGCCAGAATCACTGGGTTGTTGTGAGTTTTCCGAGCTGTATGGCCATGTTCCAGAAGCATTCTCTCCTGACATTTTACCCACATCTATGACAGGCATCCTCAGAGGTTTGAGGCCTTCACATACTGTACTGCATCAGTTTTGCCTTGAAGTGTAGCAGCTCCATGATATAAATCATCACATCTCCCATATGATCCTCTGTTTTGCCAAATAACACGGATAGGAACTGGACACATTATTTTATTTTCTTCTAATTCCATGTGACTAAATAGAATTCTATCTGATACAATCAGATTTGGTTTTGGATGCATAATACAACATTTGATGCTCTTGAAATGCAGTTTGTTTCTACTACTTCAGTTTCTGACATCATCCAATTTATTGAGCATGGATTTGGGAGTGTAATTTATATGTAGTAAAATAATATAATAATATTACAGAACTGGCTGACTTTAAACAATCTGAAATTTCTAATCTCTAAAAAGGGTCACCTGGGCTTTAGTGATGTTACTACTTTCTTTTATATTGTCACATCAAAACTAGTCACATCTGTAAAAGATCTAAATTTATTTTTTCCTCTTGCCACAAACAATATAAACCAAAAACATCAAAAAGAACTTGATGCTTAATAATTTGTTACATATTTCAGCAAGGGATGATCTGCAAAAGTAAGCCAGTGTCTGTATTTGAATGATTCAATGTTCCAGCTTGCTCTTGTTTGTGTCACTACTTCCTTAATACTCCATAAAAACACTGCAGTATGCTGACTGCATCCCAAAGTTATGTGTGTAGTGTCCTTTGCTTTTGGAAAATGTGTTATTTTCCAAGCTTGCTCTCACAGATGGACATCTCACTATGCTGCTATAAAGAAAATGGGAAAACATTGATTTCTCTCCTGTTTAGATATTGTGATTAGTTACTAGCATGGTCAATATGGAAACAGTTTTGCAAGGACAGCTACTTCTGTGGCTCTTGGAACAACATATTTCCCTTTCCCTTCTTTTCTTTAGAGCAGTGGTTCACAACCTGTGGTCCATGGACCACCAGTGGTTCCCAAGAACTAAAATATGGCCCACAGCCACACTGTTACTACACCATTGCAACTGGTTTTGCGAAATCCTCTTTTAGTGCCGAGGCAACTGGGATGTTGGGAAGGGAGAGGCTGGGTACCCACAAAAGGCACGACAACAAGCCTCCTGACTGCTGCTTCTCCTCCTCCTCCCTCCCCCTG
Source organism: Anolis carolinensis (assembly GCF_035594765.1). Lineage (NCBI taxonomy): Eukaryota > Metazoa > Chordata > Lepidosauria > Squamata > Anolidae > Anolis > Anolis carolinensis. The sequence continues at coordinate 57,079,463 of NC_085844.1, forward strand.
AACAGAGCTGTTACATGTGGTGCCTGGAAGCGGGGGCACCTTTGTGTCTTTGTTTTTAGGCCTGTTCCTGGGGTTATTTGGGATGCTGATTCAGAAAATTGCATTGGATAGACCACATCAGCTCTAGATTATTAAATAAGGTTTTCTGTGGGTGAGCAGATGGCAACTAATGGATTGCATATGTTCTGTATCAGAAACTAGAGCTGATGTGATCTATACAATGCAATTTTCTGAATCAGCATTCCAAATAACCAAACCGAATCTATAATTGACCAAAAATTGATTTGTAACCCTTTTGGTACTAATGTTGGAGAGTAGTCCCTGGTCAAGTGGTCCCCAGTCAAAGTGTTCCCTGGTCAAGTGGTCCCTGGTCAAAGTGATCTCTGGTCAAGTGGTCCCTGGTCAAAAAAAGGTTGGAAACCACTACTTTAGAGCTTGGAAATTTTACTTTTTGCACCATGATTTCCACTGCCAGGCTGGCTGGGATGATTCTGGGAAGCATGGTCCAAAAAGTAACTTCTCCAAGCTCCATTCCTATATAATGCCCTTGGATAGTTATTAGCCATTTCTGATAACCTTGGAAAGAAATGTTGCTATTTCTTTGCTCAGAAACATTTGCAAGAGAGGAGAAAGGAGGCATGCTGAGAAATTGTATCTGCCTGTGTTCTTGTTTTAAAACGTTCGGATTGTCATAACCTTTGGACTGTTAAGACATTTTCCAGAAAGGACTCCATACTTAGAGATGACTATTTTTCTCAAAAAGAAAAGAAAGAACTTCAGGTTCTCAGAGCTGGAATTCTGCCGATGAGGAAAAGAGTCATGACAAATGCTCCCCACCTCCCTGTTTCAGCAAAAAAAACGCTTTGAAGAATTTTTGCTCTTGTTTTGCTCTGATGGAATCCAACTCCACTGTACATAACAAAACAAGTCATTACAAAGACACCATCAATCTCCGAAGGGGATTTGTAGAGGCTGCTTTGAATCTAGCACTGGAGCAGGAGGTTTTTTCCATCACAGTGGGGCACAAGCTAACATTGTTGTATATTTTCATTGAACCATATAAGTAAGCATGCAATAAAGCGCCACTCACAAATAAGTAAGCTTGTAAAAAAGCATTCAAACGAAATGTGGGGAGAAGACTCAATTTACCGGGATACATAGTTTGTATGCCTAGATCCCACATTCAGGCCCTGCCATTGTTAGTCAAAATAACTGGACTGGTGCAGCTAGACTGGGAAATACTTTTGCCTGATATTACACACCAGCTAAAATCCAACTGAGAGTTGTTTAACTACAACTCCCATCTATAGATGTTTTGCATTATAACTTCCACTACAATTCTTTAGATTGGGGTTGGCAGCTTTAAAGAGCTGGTGCCAGCACTGGATGGTCTTGAGTTTGCATAAAAACATCATATTTATACACTTCAAACATTTCATTTTGCACTATTGACCAGTAGACTGGACATCTCCCAAAGATCTTTCTTGAATGTGTCAGCTGACTCTGTTGAAATACATTGGGATTGATCCTGAGTCAATCACCCTTGGAACAGAAAAATCCTTGGAACAGGAGGGTGACATTAGTTGGGACTAGCCTAAGTCCCCTTTACCGTATGTTTCTGAGATGTCAGGACATTTCTTCCTGCATTTCCATGATTTTGTTTTCCATACAGTCAGCAGGGAAAAAGTGGCAAGGAGAAAATATTCCATGACATCAGCCTCTTTCTTTACCTTTTTCTAATATACATATTTGTCCTTTGGTACAGGTCAAAAAGTGCATCTGTTGAGGCACGTCATGAATTAATCAGCCACTGCAAACTCAAATGAAGGTGCTTGGTTCCCATACGTCAAGGTACTGATGAATACACATATTAAGATCCATATAGTTTGCCCTCCTCACATTTTTCCAACATATAGTTAGGGCTAACATAAGATAATAACCTGCTTGTCAGGACGTAGACTATTTGTGATTCCTTGCCAAATTTGTTCTTTGTTACCTTTATAGGATCTACTTGTTGGTTTTGAGTTGATCTTCCCAATCCCATTTGTCATGGATATATAGATAATGGCAAACCCACTAGACATGATGAATTCACCATGCACACATGTAGTTGCACATACGCACAAACAAACCCCACATACCCAAAATATGCAAACACCCTCCACACATTTCAGATATACAGTACATACTTGTGGTGTGTTTGGAAGCATATGTTTAAAAGCAGGATCATTTTCATTGATCAACTTTCAGTTTTGGGATTTATTAGCCAAAAAGAACTATGTGGAGGTGAAGAATTACAAGTTTGCCTACAGCTTCCAGAACCTACCAACCTACAAGGTCACTGGTTATGGTGGCTGGGCCTTTTAAGTGTTTGTTCTAAAAGGAAGGCCAAGATTTTCATATCAACTATTTAGTTAAGTACACTATCTCATCAGACGGCGCTTATGTCAGCGGCATACTCTGGTTCAGCCCTAGTTGACCCATGTTGACTGGCTCCCATCACATGATGCAGAGGAACTTTCAGCAAAGCTCTGTTGGTCAACTAGCACAGTGCCAGCATATCCCATTGCGGTGGCAACGTGGGAGACTTCCCATTTTGCACAGGAAGCAACAGGGGAGAGGGGCAGGCACACGATCAACACTTCCCCCGTGGGATCAGCTTCCTGTTAAGCTGGGCAATGGGCTAGGAGGCAATGGGTTCTCCACATTCCCCAATGGCAGTTGCTGCATTCACCACAATGCATGGTGATTCCAGTGGCCCATGTGAAGAAGTTGTAAGTGATGTCTCTTGGTCCAAACTCCTCAAATCTACTGTACTGAACACTTGCCGGCATGAATGATAATAATCTATTCTCCCTCCTGTTGACCAAGACACTGTACACTGATATTTGTGTCCCTTCCCATGAGCCATTTCCAATGTGACAGTTAGATGCAAGATCTCTCACATTCTTTCTATCACTAAATATTACTTGTAGGAGGAGGAGGTTAATCTGCTACATCAGGACTGAGGGACTTTCATGATACAGTAGAGTCTCACCTAAAATTTGCTTATCCAGCATTCTGGATTATCCAACGCAGTCTGCCTTTTAGTAGTCAATTTTTTTTAGTCAATGTTTTCAATACGTTGTGATGTTTTGGTACTAAATTTGTAAATACAGTAATTACTACGTAGCATTACTGCGTATTGGACTACTTTTTCTGTCAAATGTGTTGTTAAACATTATGTTTTGCTGCTTAATTTGCAAAATCATAACCTAATTTAATGTTTAATAGGGGTTTCCTTAATCCCTCCTTATTATCCAACATATTTGCTTATCCAACGCTCTGCCGGCCCATTTATGTTGGATAAGTGAGACTCTATTGTATATGCATATTCACTACACTTTTGTGGTCATGAATCTGTAACTTCGATTACACATTCGTAACTGAATTCCTGAATTGTAGTCCAAATTTTCTGAGCTTGACACTTGGGACCTCATCACATGGAAATTCTCCTCCATTTTCTCTCCATTTTAGCATGCGGGCATAACGGAGACTCACGGAGACCATCCCATGACATGCAGCCACTTCTGTTGGCTGTCCGTGGGAATCTTGTCTTGCTAAAATGCTAAAATGGAGAGAAGACTCCATTTTCAGGGAGCTGGGTGTTCAAAAATGTGGAGTCAAACTGGCAGAAGATGGGGAAAGAATGTGGGATGGCTGGCCATCCCCAAAGATAGAACTTGCCAGTAGAAAACAGTGTAAGACAGCTCCCCACACTTCCCAACACTTTCCCCCACTTCCCTCCTGCCTGGCTGATGAAGTCCATAGTGATAGCATAAATGCTTGTAAACATCTGAGAGCTACTTTGCCATGGCCAGTGGATGGGCCCTTCTAGAACACAAATGACAGACCAAATTAGATCAGATATTAGAGAAGGCTGGGATGTTTGTACAACCAGGTTTTGCTGAACCATTCTCCCACTGACTCTGGATAGTATATCAGTCATTATGGAAGCTTAAGTCGATTAGTTTCTGGAAGCACACAGATTTCCTCATCCCTTTTCTAACTGTAACCTGGATAATGTTCTACAGGAAAACAGATTTCTGTCTGAAAGAGTGAGTTCTCATAAACTAGCACTTTTTTTAAATGCAAGGGACACTGTCAGTACAAAAACAGTCTCAGTATCAAGCACAATACCAAAAAAATGGGCTGCAATGGTGTTAATTTGATTTATGCCATCATAACTTCCCAGCTGGGTGCTATAGAATATTATTGTGAAAACAGACATTTTCATTATGAGTTGTGATGCATGTAAGCTTTTCAACTAGACCCTGATTTCCGGAAGCAAAACATAATTCTATGTTATAATTTCATTTTACTTTTATTGGCAATGCTTCAAAGCCTGGCTGCTTCCAACAAAGGATTCCCTCAGGCAGGAAGCAGCCAGGCTTTGAAGCTGCAAGGCTATTCAATGCTAATTAATGTGGCCAATTGCAACATTCACACTTGCCTCAGGCAGACAAGAGTTCTTTCTCCCACCTTGGACCTTCCACAGATATATAAACCTCACTTGCCTAATTTCCAACAGACCTCACAACCTCTGAGGATGCCTGCCACAGATGTGGGTGAAACATCAGGAGAGAATGCTTCTAGAACATGGCCATACAGCCCGGAAAACTCACAGCAACTCAGTGATTCCTGCCATGAAAGCCTTCGACAACACGTTAAAATTATTTCTTTCCATGGATTAAAGAAATCTTAATATTCTTTTTTGTTTACCCAATTCCTTTGCAAACTAGCATTTAGATATGCTTGAGAAGTAACTCTCTATTTTTAATGTACTAAAGAGAAATCACATTGTACAGAAAGAACACAGAACCCTTTTATTTTGAAACCTCCCATGAAAACAACTGTCCAAATGACATGACATCCCATTGTTGCTATTGTTTCAATGTCAACCAACCTAGATATGGCTTGGTTACATTATACAGACATTTAAAGATGCCTTACAATTCTGTTGGAGTATTTACACATTTATCCACTAGGTAGTCAAGTTTCACTGCAATTGATACTTTTCTAGCACGTATTTTATTCAGTGGCAAAGAAAGTGGGGATGACTTCTATATATAAGCTTATGACCAGATAGACAGCTAGGGTCATTTTTTTCCTGAGAAAACATTTGTTCTTGGAAGTTTTGTTTTAAAAATCAGAAACACAGAAATAGAACATTTGGATGCAATAAAAAACCCTATCAGGATGCCTGGTTAACTTTTTTTTTCTATTAAATTATTTACGTACCATTAAGTTAAAAGGTTTACATTCATTCCATTCATTCATATAAAAACTGCTGTTAAATCTTCTGCTTATGATTTAACACTGATTGCTGCAACACAAATTGCACTTATATAAAAACAAAATTATGGTATAAATGGAAGGGGCAAAATTCTGAATGCTACCCTGTTTAGAAATTTTGACTGTCCAGTCACAACATAGAAATATTTATCCTCCTCCATCACAGTATAGTCAAAACCAAAAACACGTGTATTTTATAGTATGTTCTTGTTAGCATGTTCTAACTTGAGAAGGGTGTACCGAATGTGATTTCCTTCATTGGCCTTCATTGGAATTCCATTTCAGAAAAGCTACTGAGAAATGATAAGGCCGTGTGGTGAGCAGAAGGCGCTTGCTGGAACACTGAGCTGCAAGAGGAGATCACATCGAACCATGAAGTCCAAGATCCACACATTGGAACATGTTGCACAGTTGTTCTGTGTTGCGTTATCCTTTAGAATGCAAGCTAAGCCTAATTTGTCTACAAAACCATGTCAATATTAGTCCGATCCTGGATGTTGGGGAGAGTGGGAGTAAAACGAATACCCCATCCACAATTACACAAGGCAGTACTGGTAGTTGTGGTGAAGATCTATCCATAGTGCAGATAGGCACTCCTTTGTCGATTGAACGTAAGTGGTTCAGGCTCCTTCAAGTCTCTTGCATAGCTGAGGAGCTGGACAATCACACAGAGACCACTGGGAGTAAACATCTCAAGAATCAAGGCACAGATATGTTGGGGGCAATGAATGTTCCTGTCCTCATTTGTCATAACTTCTTGGACTGCTTGAAAGAACAAAAATGCACCACACAAGTGTAGATGGCTGCTGACCAGTGCAAGTCTCCAACACCATTTACTTGTCGCCGATTCATGCAAGAGCGATGGCACACCAGGAAGACTCCTGTCTCACCGAGGCCGTCACTTCTGCAGTGGAGCTCAGGCTGACACCCGGATAAAGCCCTTCTTGACCAGAATATTTGAGGGAATTTGTCTCCGGACTGGCGTTGTCTCCCCGAGTGGGCATTGCTGAAGATACCACCTATAACAAAATTGGAGGAAAGCAAACAGTTCAGAAACACAGACTTCTTTGTTGTTGAAAACTCATTTTCCAGGGGAAAGAAAAGTTATTGAAGAAATAAACGCTGCCACGGCTCATGTCATTGACCCCAGCATCCACCATTTAACTCATCAAAGCAAGCAAATGTCTATGAATTTTGGTGCAAGAGGAAGCATGAGTGAAACCTTTTCCAGATTTGCTGTTGCCAGTCCTACAACATTTATTTATTTATTTATTACAATATTTATATCCCGCCCTTCTCACCCAACAGGGGACTCAGGGCGGCTTACAATAAAACAGACATATGAAAACAGTACAATACACTATAAATCAGTTAAAAAATTAACTTACATAAACATTCATAAAATGTATTTATAAAATATAGATAGGCGTGTACAAGTTTAAAAGACTGGGTCTGTCAATTGAGTTCCAGCATACATAATAGTAATTAATGCTGCTGATTCTTATTCGAAAGCCTGGCCCCACAACCAAGTTTTTACCTTCCTACGGAAGGATAGGAGGGAGGGAGCCTGCCTGATTTCAATGGGGAGGGCGTTCCATAGGCGGGAAGCCACTACTGAAAAGGCCCTGTCTCTCGTCCCCGCCAGCCGCACCTGTGAGGCTGACAGGACCGCGAGCAGGGCCTCATCCGACGAACTTAAGCTTCGAGGTGGGTCATAGCGGGAGACACGTTCGGACAGATAAGCTGGGCCGGAACCGTTTAGAGCTTTATAGGCTAAAGCCAGCACCTTGAATTGTTCTCGGTAGCTAATCGGCAGCCAGTGGAGCTGACGTAACAGAGGAGTGGTATGCTCCCTGTACGCCGCTCCAGTTATTAACCTGGCAGCCTCCCGTTGGACTAACTGAAGCTTCCGAACAGTCTTCAAAGGCAGCCCCACGTAGAGTGCGTTGCAGTAGTCTAAACGGGATGTAACAAGGGCGTGGACCGCCGTGGCCAAGTCTGGCTTCCCAAGGTACGGTCGCAGCTGGCGCACAAGTTTTAATTGTGCGAAGGCTCCCCTAGCCACCGCTGAGACCTGGGGCTCCAGGCTCAACGATGAGTCCAGGATCACCCCCAGACTGCGCACCTGCGCCTTCAGGGGGAGTGTGACCCCATCCAGCACAGGCTGTAACCCTATACCCTGTTCGGCCTTCCGACTGACCAGGAGGACCTCTGTCTTGTCTGGATTCAATTTCAATTTGTTGGCCCTCATCCAGTCCGACACAGCGGCCAAGCACCGGTTCAGGACCTGAACAGCCTCCTTAGTGACAGGTGGGAAGGAGTGACAGAGCTGGACATCATCTGCGTACAGATGACACCGGACCCCGAAACTCCTGATGATCTCTCCCAGCGGCTTCATGTAGATGTTAAACAACATGGGAGATAATACAGAGCCCTGCGGGACCCCACAAGTCAACGGTTGTGGGGCCGAGCAGGCGTCCCCCAATGACACCATCTGGGACCGACCCTCCAGGAATGAGTGGAGCCACTGCAGGACAGTACCTCCAAGTCCCATTCCCGTGAGGCGTCCCAGAAGGATACCGTGATCGACGGTATCGAAGGCCGCTGAGAGGTCCAGCAGAACCAGCAGGGACACACTCCTCCTGTCCAGTTCCTGGCGAAGATCATCGACTAAGGCGACCAAGGCTGTCTTGGTACCATGTCCCGGCCTGAAGCCAGACTGTGCCGGATCCAGAAAATCAGTGTCAACCAAGAATCCCTGGAGCTGCGAAGCAACCACATGTTCCAAGACCTTGCCCAAATAGGGGAGATTGGAAATAGGCCGAAAGTTTCCGAATTGAGTGGGATCCAATGATGGCTTTTTCAACAGCGGCTTGATCACAGCCATTTTTAGGCTCGCTGGAAACTTGCCCTCCCAAAGGGAGGCATTCACCACCACCTTCACCCACTCGGCCAAACCCCCTCTGGCTTCTCTCACCAGCCAGGATGGGCAGGGGTCCAGGATGCATGTGGTCGGTCTCGCCTCTCCAAGGATTCTTGTCCACATCCTCGAGCTCAACCAATTGAAATGAATCCAACAAAACTGGACAAGCAGGTGCACTCGTTACATCCTCAGAGACTGCCGTTAATATGGTGTCAAAGTCGGAACGGATCAGAGCTACTTTGCCCGCAAAGAACCGAGCAAATGCTTCACAGCGGGCTGCAGAGTTATCAGGGCTCCCACCTTGATTGGTGGGAGTTAACAACCCTCTGATGACACGGAACAGCGCCGCTGGACAGTTCTGTACGGACGCAATGTTGGCCGCAAGGTGGACTCTCCTTGCAGCTTTGATTGCCACGGCATATGCCCTAAGATATGAGCCTAGCTGTGTTCGGTCTGACTCGTTATACCCTGATCGCCACATGCACTCTAGTTCCCTCTTCTTTCGCTTCATCGCTGCCAGCTCCTCAGTAAACCAAGTAAACATACCCAGATCCTCTGACAGGAGTAAATTAGGATATAAATTAAATGTTTTAAATGCTAAATCCTTAAAGTAGGCAACTTTTTAAACCAAAAAAAAAGTAAGACTTGACATTTTTAGAAGCATCAAACAAAACAAAAAACAGAAAAACTTCTAAAAACTCTTCTCATCTGGCCACTGAAATCACCCACTTATACTTTAGGTGAAAATTGTATCTTCTGGTTCATTTATTTTACACAAAATGAAAACACTTGTCAACTTTACTGTCTGGATCTCTGCCAAATAAGCCATTTCCCAGGATGAAAGCTGAAATGTTCTTGAATTTATCTTTAAAAAATTTAAAATTGACTGGATAGTCACTTCTAACAGTGTCTGATGGATCTTTCTGAAGAAGAGCAGTGTAAGATCATGCAATTATACTGTGGTTTCAAGTATTTTAGTATTTTCAAATAAGAAATCATTATTTCATTACTGGACCTTTATGGGCGAAACCCAAGGACCCCTCCCACACTAACAGGCCAGTTGTCTTCGAAATAACAACAGTTGATACCAGGTTTTAGGAACAAGTCTATTGATAAGATCAGTAAGGGAGATGCAATATGACTCTGACTCTCTGCATCCTTTATCCCAAACAAGGGAGCAGCAATCATGTGCCCACCAAGCAGGACTTATCAACCAAGAGATGGAGATGGCAGATTCAACCTGTGTGATTCCATGACTTTTGGGGATCTATTTTTGCCTTCTTTTCCTTTTCCATGCTCTCCTGGAACATCTGCAAGGGGCTTCTCTGCCTACCAGCTATGGTGTGTCCAGTTGGATCAGCAAGTCCTCCACCAAGCCTGAAGCAAATGGTCCTGGACTTCTCTTAGAAGGGTTTGACCATTTGCACTACCAATGAAGCCACCAGTTAGTTGACCTTGCCAGTGAGCTTCTTACTGGAAGTGTAATATGAGAGTGAAATGTGGCACTTTTTTCACAAAGGGCAGGATGCAGCTGTCCAAACTGTCTGGTCACAAGTGAAAAGGTCCAAGCTTTGGGGAACTGACTGTTCATAAAGATAAAACATAGACTGTTCTTTTCTTTTAAAAATGTTCTTAATTCAATATATAGTCTAATTAACTATAGCACATATAAAAGAAATTTTAAAAACTAAATCTTCCTTTAGTTCCAGTTCTGGGGAAAATGTAGTGTGTGTCTGTGCCTGTGTTATTCTTTCCCCTCCTCTCTTTAATTTCCCCCCATTGTACTTATGCATATGCCTGACAACTCATGAAAGCATGTGAAATTACTAGACAGAATTATTTCTCATCTTCTCTCCCTGGCATAACGGATCAACATGGAAACTACTCTGAAAACTTCCATGTCAAGAATATCCATGTTGTTAAAGACTCCCTTTACACTCCTCTTCTAAAAATACTTTTAAAAGCCAAAAAGTACGATCTTACATCAAACCCTATTTTGGGCCAAGCACAAACATGTAAATGGCTTTATCGCTGGCATGGTGCACTGCTCTGAGTGCCACTGCTTGCGACAGACACAAGGTCTGGGCTACATGAGAACTTCTGGTAGATATTCAAAACATAATATCAGTGCAAATTCCAGGAGCTGACCTTGTGACAAGAGATAAGAAAATGGAATGGAAAAACAGCCCGACTGCTGTAGTAAATGAGTACCTGCTGGATCACTCTTTATGAATGATCACAATTCATTCGAGTTCACGATAACTTTTAAAAAAAACCCTACAAGATCTCTTTTATAACTGCCAAGTGAGGATGAATTGGAGCTTAAATTGAATCAGAGAGATTAGCTTCAGACAACTACAGGAAATAGAATTGCTCATCAGAAGGACCTGTTTCAATGCAGCCTAAATGTTTAACATCTCCCCTACTGCTGAGGTAACATTTCTTCTACTTTCAAATCTGCACTCTTAATTTTCTAATATTAAAAAACCCCAGACTTTCACTGAAGGCACAATTTGCTTCTTCGAATTGTTTATCTTATAGGACATGCAAAGATTGGCTACAAACTCCCATCTTATTAGTAGCCCCATCTACTACAACACCCTTCTTTAATCAAAATTCGACCACAAGAAGGGATGGCGGATAGCTTCTCAGTGCATCATGACTCCCAAATTCCCTGTAGCACATATCTACACTTTCAGTATCGATCACTTCAAAAATAGCCAAACTCCACAGATCACAATCCATAAATTTCTGTCTATTGTAATGGCGATCTAGACATTTTGCAGCAGACTCAGGCAAAAGCAAACTGCTGCAGTCTTTTCTAGCTTATGTGTTCCTAATCATTAATAACTTTAGCCACCTTGACCACACTCTGATGTTGCTAGGTTACACATGTGCCAGTTTTTTTTTTTGCCGCAGTGGCACAATGGGTTAAATCCTTGTGCCAGCTGAACTGTTGACCTAAAGATCAGCAGTTCAAAACCAAGAGATGGGGTGAGCTCCCGTCTGACAGCTCTAGCTAATGCGAGGACATTAGAGAAGCCTCCTAGCAGGATGGTAACACATCCGGGCCTCCCCTGGGAAATGTCTTTGTAGACAGCCAATTCTCTCACACCAGAAACAACTTGCAGTATGTCCTCAATTCGCTTCTGACATGACCAAAAATATGTGAAATGGTAGATGGTATTTGTCATAGGTATTCATGCAGAATACTATGCCAGAACTCTGAACTTGGTGACTGCTTTACAAGCCAGAATGAGAAATCATGGTTTGTCCTTGATATATGCTCCCAAGTTTAAGCTAAACAACCATACTGGAATTGCTTTGCCAGTTTCTACTAGCTGGAAAAGGCAAATAAGAGCAAAAGGACAATGTAAACCAAAAGAGACTCAAATAAGAATTCCTCCGCCCCCCCCCCCCCAATATTTCTTCAGTATGTTAATTTCTATATTGCGGAAAACAACTCTAAATATTCCTTGCCTAAGAAAATCCTATGAGATTCATAGAGTCACCACAAATCGACAGGCAACTTGAAGATAAATATGCATCCAAATTTCTAGCTTTACAGTAACTTAAAACTTTTGCTGCATATTTAGAAAAACAGAATGTACCAAAATTAATGTCTCGTAGACAATTTAAATGATCTAAGGGAGTTTATCAAATTAGAATTTCCAAACCTCAGAGAAAATGTTATTTTACTCAGGAATGTTGAAAGGCCAGGTATCATTTGAATGTTTATAATAAACATGGGGCATGACTTCTGACACATCATTTTCATTTTAAGAATCTAAAGAAAAAGAGGAGGAATGCAAACACAGCAAGTATGTAAACGTTTTTGGTGTGAACAATTTAAAGTTTCAGGAAGGCTAAAAAGCTGAAAATGGAAGGAAATGCTATTTTTTGGGCGGGGGGGATTCTAATGGAATGCAATGCCTTCATGTTGTTCCCCCATAGTTACACTTATGCACACATAGGTGTAACTATGAGGAAAGGGTTAAAAGCCCCAAAGCATTGTAAAATATGTCTATAATGTCCCTTTTCTTTGAAACTCCAAACCCCATCAAAACAGATCAGAAACGAGTAAAAAAAAAAAAACTGAAGTCTTGGAGAACATCTATACTGTAAAATTAATTCAGTTTCACACCACTTTAAGTGCCATGACTCAACAATAGTGTCATGGGGGCTGTAGTTTCACAAAGTATTTATCCTTCTATGACAAAGATGGCCTGAGCCTCATTAAACTACAATTCCTAGGAATCTATAGCATTAAGTTATGGCAGTTAAAATGCTATCAAACTGTATTACTTCTACAGGGTAGGTATGCTCTTGAGTTCAGATTAGCATGACCATGCACTCCCTGGTGACGCAGGGAAGGGGAAACTGAAAATTTTCCTCTATCTTTCTGCCCTAGAGTCTACATGTCTTCAAGTTTGGTGGGAATAAGAGAGAAGACCATCTCAATCACTGCTCCTAGACTTTTTGGAAATCCCTCTGTAGAAAGGCTAGGATGGTCAAGTCCCATCTCATCTTTCATTGGCAAGTAAAAACAATTCTCTGCAATGTGGTTGGGATTTTAAGGTTGGCATAAAGCTATAATGCATCTCAATATTTTTAACCTGACAGTATAAACTGTTTATCTGTATTCTTAAATTTTATGTTTACATGTTAGTATCTTTGAGCTGTATTTAATTAGCATTGTTTAGCATTCATTGTTATTGATTGGTGGCGCAGCGAGTTAAACTGCTGAGCTGCCAAACTTGCTGACCAAAAGGTCGGCAGTTCAAATCTGGGGAGCTGAGTGAGTGCCTGCTGTTAGCCCCAGCTTCTGCAAACTAGCAGTTCGAAAACATGCAAATGTGAGTAGATCAATGGGTACTGCTCTGGCAGGAAGATAATGGCACTCCATGCAATCATGCCTGCCACATGAGCTTGGAAGTGTCTCCAGACAACACCGGCTCTTCGGCTTAGAAATGGAGTTGAGCACCAACTCTTAGAGTCGGATACGACTAGATTTAATGCCAGGGGAAAACCTTTACCTCTATAGTAGGAAAAAGGTAGGATAAAACATCATATATATAAATAAGCCCATTAACTTGAAATGTTAAAAGTACAATTCAAGACAAAATACGCAACTTACTCAACTATGCAATTTAAAGTCTCCTAGTACTGGGAATGATGACTGCTGAAAAGGAAAGCAAATAGGGAAAATTGGATGATTTAGGACTTATCACACTGATTTCCTGGATTGAGGATTCTGGCAGTGCTTCAAACACATTAAACTCAATGCCTTTGGAAAACAAAAAGCAGAGATAAATCACTCTGGAACACAGAGCCAAATCTCAGGCATTTCCCCCTTAATTTCCAGTGAAATCATAAGCGAAAGTATACAAAAATGAAGTGCTTTAGAACTTGTAATTGCACATTTTAATGTAAGTTAAGATTTTATTTTGACTTTAATTAAAAGCTAGACTTTTACTAAAAATATCTATAATTAAAACTTTTAATGAATGCATTTTATTTTTTTATAAAAAAGCAAATCCGCAGCTAAGCTTTGAATCCTGTGCTAATAGGATTTTGAATAGCCTGATGTAGACAATAACTATTTTGTTTATTATTGTTGTTGTATTTTATAGCCATGGAGAAGGAAACATGCTTGTGGAGTTTAATGTCTTCAGATTCCAAAATAATTTGTCTGGCCTTGGGTACCATGCACTTTCCTTGGGGGAGCATTTGCTGCTCCATGGCTGGTGCCAAAATATCTTTACTTGGCCTTCAGTTTGTTTTAAAAATATTTAAGGAGTTTCAGAAAGTGAGCTGTTGAAAGAATATTCCACTTTAGCTTCAGATCATCCTACAAAGGGAATGCAACACATACAGGCAATAAACTATCCCATAGTGAATGCAAAAGCAGGGGCTTAACAAATGGAGATGCAACAGATGAAAATACTAAAGAGTCTATGGCTTTATGCTGGTGTTATATGTTAATTAAAGAAATCTAGTAAGCATGGGGCAAAATTAGAAATAACATGGGAATCAGTGTCATGTGTATTTGCATAGGCCAGTATTCTTCCATTTGTATGTCAGACTACAACTCCTGGGGGATTGTGGGAGTTCATGTGGAGCAGGAACCAAGTGGGAGAGGATCTGTAGCCAAAGTTTAATATGGTAATTGTTAATAATATCAATTTTGCTTAATCTCCACAATGATGCTTATCGGGACACCATTGTCCAAACAAGGGTAATAAATAATTTTCTCTGCAGTTTACTCCTTCTGGGAACTGAAACCATCAGCATCTAAAAACACTCTCAGATTCAGTTCCCAACCTATTCTTTGTAATTTTTGTGTCAACTTGAAATTTTTCTGGTTGACCACAGACAGGCCAGATAAAAAATTTGGGAGGGGTTGACCCCCCGAGATGATTTTTCAGGCGAGTGTCTCCTGATCTGGCACAAGATCTCAACAAGGCCCTGAAATTAACATCATTGTGCTAAGGTTCTTCATAGGTAAAAGGTAAAGGTTTCCCCTGACGTTAAGTCCAGTCATGTCTGACTCTGGGGGTTGGTGCTCATCTCCATTTCTAAGCCAAAGAGCCAGCGTTGTCCGTAGACACCTCCAAAGTCATGTGGCCGGCATGACTGCATGGTGCGCCGTTACCTTCCCGCCGGAGCGGTACCTATTGATCTACTCGCATTGGCATGTTTTCGAACTGCTAGGTTGGCAGGAGCTGGAGCTAACAGTGGCCGCTCCCGCCACTCCCAGGGTTTGAACCTGGGACCTTTCGGTCTCCAGCTCAGTGCTTTAACGCATTTCGCCACCCGGGCTCCTTCTTCATAGGTAATAGGCCCTAAATCATTACTCCCTCTTAAAGCCAGTTCTTGACGGCCACAAAGCACAATAGCTTCCACAATTGGCAGAAGTTTCTTTCTGTTTTCTTCTGCTTTCGTATTTCCTTTATCATCAAGACGTTTTCCACTGTGAATTAGTAAGAAGTTTTCAGCCAAGTACAAGTTGTTCTGATAGTACTCTGTTTTTTGATGTCCATTGAAGACTTCTATTCCATTTCCCCATTGCACAAATGGTTTAGCAACCAATGTACCAAGCTTCTGATGACCATATTTACCCCAAAGTCTTCTCCAAACACCACACTGTACTCACAGAATGCACCTTGTACATGAAATTAGTAGGCTAACCAGGGAAATCTGCTGAACCATTTAGGTTCAAATCTTAGATGTCTCTTCTTATCCAAATGAAATACATATCCTGACAATGGAGTCTGTGGATTTTGCACTAATTGAGTTTTCACTTGGTCATCAGAAACAGTCTTGTTCATATAAAGTCCAATGATACAGCTTCTTCTCTTTGCTCCTGTTCCATTGTTTCTTTAGCAAGGCTTGGTTTAGATCAGTGGTTCACAACCTTTTGGCATCCAGGTGTTTTGGACTTCAGCTTCCACAATTCCTAACAGCTGGTAAGCTGGCTGGGATTTCTGGGAGTTGAAGTCCAAAACATCTGGAGGCCCAAAGGTTGGGAACAACTGACTTCCTAGACAAAGCCATCCCATGGTGGTCTACAAAGATAATTAAAGCTATTAAATATTACATTGCAACAAAAACAAATACCTCTTCACATAGTAGATAATCAAGCTACATAATTTATTTTTTCCATGTATAGGAGTGGGCACCAACTTGGGTAGTATTAAAAGCAGGAACAGACATATTCATGGCTATCTTTTGCCTCCAGTAACATCATGGTAGATTGTGGGTTGAGAGCTGAATTCAAACCATTATACCACATACTAAGGAGACCAGAGCATAAGTGAGTCACACTCTCTCAGAATTGAAAAAACCTTGCCAAGAAAATCCCATTGTAAGTCAGAAACAATAGCAACACATAATAACAGCTAGAGGCAGCATACCTCTATATTTCAGTCAACAGGGAACATGGAAGTGCTGTACTTCCCAGAGATGGGTCATTGCTCTACACAGATAGCTTGATATTTTTAACCAGTTATAAAAAACATAAACCAGTTGCTGTTTAAAACCTGAAAAAGTTTTGAAAAATAACTTCCAAGCCTCCAGCTTCCAGAATCCCTCAGGATAGCCAAAAGCTGTGAATCCCACACTAGACACAAAACTCATTTTTAAACAAACACAGTTTTCAGGCTGAGAACTTTAACAACAGTGAGCAACTAAGCAATCCACACAATCCGAAAACCAATATTTTCTGTGGAGCAACATCTGTCCTTCTTCAACAACCACAGCCAACAGCTGTTGTATGATTGCATCAGCTTGTTTTCACATGGTGTGTATTAACAAATAATGTGAATTGGATAATGGGGCTTGTTAATGATTGCTGTGGGAACCTCATAGCTACATTAGGGTTTTCTATAGAAAATGTGTAATATGGGGAAAGTAACAGTGTTGTGTGTCTTTTAATACTGTATTCTTGTGGTTGACAACTAGCATCGTTACTGCCAAAGCAGAATAAAGTTACTTTGCGATCTACCAGCTAACTTACTGACTGGGTGGGGAATTTAGGGAACTGTAATTCAAAAAGGTAACCTTTGAGCTCTCGGAAGAAATGATAACATTTTCTGCTACTTTTATTTCCTCGAGAAATGCACTGCAATTGTTCCTTACTCCTCTGACAAAACTTTCAAATCCCTTTCACCCTAGTCATTGTCCAGGTTTTCTTTTACTAATATTGTTTGTACGTTTTTAAAAGCATTATCTTTTAACTTTGTGTGTTGTGTATATATACTCTTTCAGCAACCTTGATGATGTTCCTTGTTGTCATTCTTTTTGTTCCAGAACCTTGAAAGCAATTCCTCCTCAGCTGTTTTGCAACTTCACCATAGAGCTTCAATGTTATCTCTGTTATTTGCATTTTGAGCATTTTGCCAAGGATAGAAGTTGGCTGAGGGCAGCCTTTGACTGCCTGGTACTGACTTCAGTTCTGAGGAGTGGAAACTCCCACAATGCTGTGCTTGCCGGGGATGCTGTGACTTGCAGCGCAACACATCTGGCTGTAAAAACTGCTTTAGAGACCCAAGATGGTGTGTTCATTTGCTATATGCTTGTGATTAACTTTCAAAATAGCACACCGGTCTTTACACTTCATTCATTGCTGAAAATACAACATCTGGCCAGCATTTTATAGGATAAATATGAGAAACCCTTAACCATATGCAGGAATATATGGTGGATGCATATTGAAAATCTGAGACTCCCCAGCACATATTTGGGGATGATGTTTTCCCCAATAACTTTTCAGTGGATACAGGACTGTCCTTACCATTAGGCAGAGTGAGGCAGTCGCCTTAAGAAGCAAGTTTTAGGCATTACAACATTTGCTGCATTAATTGACTATAAGAGGGAGAAAGATGCTATGGTGTTGAAAGAAGGGACCAGTGGACTCCAGTTAAGCTCAGTGAAAATCTTAGTGATATAATTATATTTGACTCTGAATTAAATTCTACTAAATTCCTTCTTTTTATGCATCTAAATTTACATTTGTGAATGGACTGGAAATTGCATCCTTTCCTTGCAGGGAGGCTGGGAGGTAAAATACTGTTGGTACCCATGCAAAATAGTGGTCTCTTTTCCTAACAAAAGGCAACTTCATTTTCTTAATCATTAGTTATTTTATAGGTTCTGTAATACCTCTGATTCTCTTATTTTGGTAACATTAAAATATAATTAAGTGGCTATTTGGTTAAAAGGGAGATCATTAATCAGCCAAGTCTAGTTCGCATGTTTTGCAACCCAGGCATATGCTTGGCTCAGAAAAGTAGGACATTAAAAATCCATCAGGTTTCTCATGGCTAGTGAACATGATCAACAATTAAGGTAGCTACGGTAATAATAATACAATAGAGCTATCCATTTTACTAGATGACAAAACAAAATATGTATTTGAAATTTTAAAAATTCTTTTGCACTCATTCCCCTCCCTTCCATATCAGCAAAGGGAGGTATTCCATGAGTACAGCAACAATATACTGCTATATTTGACTCCCTTTCACACCATTGTCTGTTAAGGAAGAGGACAAGGATTGTTCAGTAGCTGCTCCCAAGCTGTAGAATTTTTCTCCATGAATCATTCTCTAGTCTCTTTTTCACCAGTATTTTAACTATTTTATCATCGGAATTTTTATTCACCTTGTTTTAGACTTGTAAGCCTTCCTTGTGTTCCATGTTAGAAGAAAGGTGGGATTTTTTAAAAATGAATTTATTAATAAATATAATCATAATTCAATATTTTTGAAAGTCCCCATATGTATAGTTCCTGGATGATAATAATAATAATAATAATTATTATTATTATTATTATTATTATTATTATTATTTTATTTTTGTACCCCGCCACCATCTCCCCAGAGGGACTCGGGGCGGCTCACAGATACATAACCATAATTTAGAAGGTTTTGCCTCATATTACAATGTGTGCTGCCCAAGGAAGCTTGCTTAGCTTGTGGATCACTGCACCCTGGATCAAGGCCAATACTTACTGTCCTGCAGAGCACAACACAATAGTATGACACAATATAAATAAGGAAAAGTCCTCTGTATTTACATCCATATATCTATATATCTCCCCAAAGATGTTTGCGGAGTGCTTTCATTTTACATTGTGTTTGCATTTATAGGCAATTTCCTGTGAAATTCTGACTCCAGTATCAGCTAACAAACTGAAAAGTTTATTTTGATTACTGTTCTACTAGATAAGATAAACGAAATTGAGATAACAGACATTGCGGAAATCTATGTGTGTACAATTATGGATACAGTTTTATCACTTACCCCTGGGGCTGTGGGTTGTGCGCTTGGGGAAGCATTTTTTCTACAGTCGTCTGAGTTCGTAGAAGACGTGGAAGTTGGAGTCATAGGAACAGCATTATTGGTATTATTACCTGCAATTGAAGCACAACCAGTTAGAACTGTGTGTTCTCTAGGTGGCCAAATCTCTGTCCCTCCACCAACTCTCCTTATATTTACCCGAGCAAGACTTTATCTTAGACAGGTTCTTTGGTTTGCGTTTCCTGGTTTGAATCCCCTCCTTTTTCATAGCAAGGGGCCGAGGGACCTAAAAGGGAAAAATAAAAGCATTAGAAATCACAAACTGCTTCCCTTTAGGAAGTTTATTTGTCTCCATTAGAGCCATCTCATTATAACCAAAAATGTGTTGCATACCCTCTCACATTTCACAGATTATAACCAGTGCAGTCAAGCAACATCTGAGTGTGGTCAAGATGGCAAAAATAATTAATGAAGAGTAAGTTGTTAATGGGAAACACACAAATTTGGAGAAGCTGCAGTAATTTGCTTTTGGTTGAGTCTATCCGCAAGGGCAAAATTTGTCCACTTCTCTACTCTGCTGAGCTGATTTAGTGCAAACTGCTTTGATACTCAGAGACCCAGTTTGCAGCCACTGAAGTAAGGTGAGGACAAAGGAGGGAAATGACAGGAGGAGAGCAAACCTGGAACATTGTGACAACAGTTGAAAAACTGGGATGATAGAGGATTGATTTGGACTGTCCATATTTGAAAAGTTGAAAGTGTATGCTAAGCCAAGGGATCCAACCCCATCCTTTGACTTTTGGTATTCAGATGGAGCAGGGGGCAATTCTAATCCAGAGGTGTCAGTTGCATTAATGCCAATTGCTTTGGATGATAATCTATTGCCAGGCATATTCTTGCCATCAGTAAATCCCAGGCTGAGGCATTTCTGGATGCAAAACATCATCCATGGCACGCGTGTGTGCACACACACACATACGCAAATTATGCCTGAGGCTGGTTTAGCTAGTTCCCTGCCTCGATTACAGTAGCAGATTTTTAGCAAAAAGATCCACTGGACAGAAAAGATGAACAGCTAAACCCTCCTCATGTCTTACTTAATCAGTGTAAATTGGGAGGCTTCTCTCATGTTCCCGCATGGAGAGCTGGAGCTGACAGAGGGAGCTTAGTCTCTCCTGACACTGAAAAAAGGTGTAAATTGGCAAAACTCTAAAATGGACAGATGATCCATCCTTTTATTCTCCTGTCTGACACACACATAGGGTGCATTTACACAGTAGAAGTAATGTAGTTTGACACCACTTTAACGGTTATGGCTTAACACTATAGAATCACGGGAGATGGAGTTCTACAAAGTCTTTTTCCCTCTCCACCAAAGAGGGCTGTTTCCTCATCAAATTGCAAATATGAGCCATAAGCAGTAAAGTGAAGTCAAACTGCATTAATTCTACAGTGCAGATGAACTCACAGACACTCACACACTATTTCTTGTGTAGCTACCACCTTTCTCTTTTGTTATTCTAGTCCTCTGGCCTGCCAGTAGCAGTAATTGATTACTTCTTTATTTAACTGGCATATTAAATAAAGGATTGGTGATATTATGCAGTGTTGTTGATTTTGCAATTATCTTTCCCTATCATTTAGCAGATGGATTCCCTCCATGGTGTTTCTCTCAGTCTCTTTCTCTCTCGCTAGTAAAACAAGGTGTGGGTCTTCTCTCTGTCAAGCATAATGCACATTCCTGCCAGAGTATGCCCACAGCGAAGAGTGCTCCTTAAGCATGGGCCAAGCAAGCACCAAAATAACTCCTGATAGTACTGAAATAGCTGCTTACCCCATGAAGTTTCATGTACAATCCACAGGCGTTGCACACGGGCTCTCCTTCTGCATTCCTGCGCCAGAGGGTGGTGGTTGTAGTTTGACAGTTGGCACAGGACAGACCCAGTCGTCGCTGAGAAGGCTACAGGCAAGTGGGAGGAAAGGCAAAAACATAATATAAGGGAAGAACGTGTGAATAGTCTGCATATTCTCAGCCAAATTTAGGGCCCCTCCACACAGCCCTGTATCCCAGAATAAGGTAAAGGTAATGGTTTTCCCCTGACATTAAGTCTAGTCATGTCCGATGCTGGGGATTGGTGCTCATCTCCATTTCTAAACCAAAGAGCTGGCGTTGTCCATAGACACCTCCAGGGTCATGTGGCCGGCATGACTGCACGGAGTGCTGTTACCTTCCCACTGGAGTGGTACCTACTGATTTACTCACATTTGCATGTTTTCAAACTGCTAGTTTGGCAGAAGCTGGGGCTAACAGCGGGAGCTCCCCCTGCTCCCCAGATTCGAACCGACGACTTTTCAGTCAGCAGGTTCAACAGCTTAGTGGTTTAAGCTGCTGCGCCATTGGGGACTCCATAATATGAGGCAGAAAATCCCACATGTTCAGGTTTGAACTGGGTTATCTGAGTTCATATTGCCATATATTCCAGTTCAAAGCAGAACATGTGGGATTTAATTCAGCTGTGTGGAAAGTGCCTTAGAAGCTCTGGGAAATGCCTATGCCAGTATACAAGTAAGTAAGTAAGTAAGTAAGTGAAAGAAAGAAAGAAAGAAAGAAAGAAAGAAAGGAGGGAGGGAGGGAGGGAGGGAGGGAGGGAGGGAGGGAGGAGAGACATCTCAGAAGCATGTCAGAATAAAAGCTAAAGTATCTAGTAGATTTCTCCCATAGTGCATCCATTTTGCCTATGACATTGGAAACCCTAAATGTCATTCATAACAGACGATACTGATTCATTTGTTTATGTGACATAGCATGGTTCAAAACACTGGGTTGGATTGACATTTCCCACCACCTCACTGGAAATAAATGACAACATGGATTAACTTTCTCAATGGCATCTAAACACAACTTTGTGTGGGATTGAACCTGCCATGATAGATATCTGAGGACTTTGAGGAACATACTTTTGAATCTGGATTCCTATCAGACTCCTTTCCTTCAAGCATCTGATTTACTAGCATGGTAGATAATGATAACTCCTAATGCCAAGAACTAACAACATTGAAAGGGTAAAATTGCTCTATGGTGCCTTAAGACAAAGAATTCCTGCTTCAAAATCATTCTAGATCCTGGAGAGTCTGTCTGGTGCTCCCCACCAATTGCTTTGGACTCATCTGGATATATAAAAGCCACTCCATTCATTTCCTGTGAATTATGTGGACAAACAGTTCCAAGATACCACTGCAGAACTGAGCTTTCACAGGGGTGGGGGTGTTCTCAAAACCCCCAGAAAGGTCCATATTATAAACAAGTCATTTATGGCACTTCAGCAGAGTTTGGAGCCAAGATGAGGCAACATTACATCAGAAATAATTGTACAACAAAGAGCTTTACAATGGCAGCCCATAGATCATAAGTGAAGCCAGTCCCATAAAGATGTGAAGTGAAGGTGAAGGGGTTATAACATTTCCTGCAGCAACCAATCTCTTTTACATTAATCACAGGCAATGAAATACCAGCTACATCATAAATTTGCTGATTTGCACATGTATTACAGCTTTTTTAAAAACAAAATACAGCTATCAGTGATTAGCTATCACTTTATAAATGTTGACACATTTGCACAGAACAAAAAACCCAATTGGTTCCAGAGAGCTGTATTCCTCTCGCCCAAGACTGTAATATTTAGCAAATATACATTGGTTCAGGTTACACCCTGCAAAATCTTGTGTTGTATTCCTGGGAATCGTTCCTGACAATTGAGCTCCTTTGAGACAACTGACCCAAATTGTGCTTGCCAGTATTGTTTTAATATCTGACTATAGTGTTTGTTTTATTTTTTCTCACTTAATTAGGAGTGCACATTTTATAACAAAAATGTTATGTTCCCCGTTAAACATATATTAGCATAATCTTTGACTCGAGCAGCACTGGAAAAAACAATTTGGCTCTAATGCTCACACTCAGTAAGACTTAATAGGCATAGAAGTGTCCTAGCATTGGATGTCCTAACAGCATAATAGCATACCCTTCTGATTTTAAAAATAATGCTGTTACAATCCTCAGGGCCCTTTCCCTCTCTCTCATTGTACCTATATAAACTCTCTTATGGCTTCAGAAGAATTCACATCAACAGCAAAATCACTTAGGAGCATATTGTCTAATGTAGAAATGCAACACTTCTAGAAATGTTGAAGCTACAATGGAAAAGGTGCTTTTATCTGTTTTTTTCTCTAGATTTTTTTTAAATAAAGACATTCATTATCAACCTCCAATGAAAATTGGTTTGCTATTTTGTTGTTCTTAATTGCAATCCAGTCAACTTGATTTCCTCTAGAACACATTTATTTGTTTTTTTTAGCAGTCCATGGTATCTGTAGAGCTCTTTTCCAGCACATTTCAAATGAATTTATTTTATCCTATCCATTTTCATTGTCCAGCTATCACAACATAGGAAACAAACAGGGCCAGCAAAGGATTCCCCCCAGGCAGGAAGCAGCCAGGCCTTGAAGCTGCAAGGCTATTCAATGCTAATCAAGGTGGCCAATTGCAACATTCACACCTGCCTCAAACTGAGTTCTTTCTCCCACCCTGGACATTCCACAGATATATAAACCCCTCCACAGATATATAAACGCAACCTCTGAGGATGCCTACCATAGATGTGGGAGAAATGTCAGGAGAGAATGCTTCTGGAACATGGCCAGACAGCCCGGAAAGCTCACAGCAACCTCCTATCACATAGTCTAGCCCAGGGCTTCAGGACTCATTTAAAACATTTCAGCCTTCAATTTCCCATTCAACTTTAGGTTAAAAAATAATGAACATACCCTGTTGTGGATAATGTTTTCAAGTAGTTTCCAACATACAGCAACCCCTGTTTGTTTACCCCCTATTTTAATACAGTAACCTCTTTATCAGAAATGTGAAAGAAGCATCAATTGTCTCTGCAGTTTATTTGAATTTTACAAACATGAAAAGACTACAACATGATTAGATCCTGAGACTAGGCAGGCAGATGGGGAAGAGTTAAGAGGTAACAAAGCCCCCCCCCCCCCCAATTCCCTTTATTTCTCCTAATTAGATTTCATTCTATTTAGTGAAATTAGGTAAGTAGTGATAGGGAAGCCCACATTGTGACTAACTTTGAAAATACTTTAGGGGGAATCTCACTGATGAAATGGTGATTCAATGAGCAAAGTGTGACTTTTAAAAGCTCATTGTTTCTCTAGAGGTGTTTGTTTGTTTGCCCTTGATTAGACCTGTGAAGGTGACAAAACCCAGGGGGAAAAGGAAAGCTACTAAAATTCTTTCAAAAGCCTTTGCAAAGTGAAGGTAGTTAAACCAATACTAGCATCTGATCTTGTACAGGACTAGTACTAATAACAACTGCAATAGTGACATAATCAATTCTTATGGAGTTTCCTGTATGGCTTCTCTCATGTCACCACATGGGGAGTTGGAGCTGACAGAGGGAGCTCATCCGCGCTCTCCTCAGATTTGAACCAGCAACCTTCAGGTCAGCAACCCAATCTTCAAGTCAGCAGTCCTGCCGGCACAAGGGTTTAACCCATTGTGCCACCGGGGACTTCTTCAACTAATATAAAATACTAACATTATGTCAACACACAAAAAGCAGTTTTAAAAAGCAGATGACACAGCATAAAATTGATAATAATTCAAGGCTAAAGTTAGAAAGTTGACGTGACATAGTGTTTTAATTATCTAGGGTAATTTAAGACTAAAGATTAGAGAGACAGAATGGTTTGAGCATTGGACTATGATTCTGGAGATCAGTCATGGGAACCCACTGGGTGGCCTAGAGCAAGTCACATTCTCTCAGCCTTAGAAGGAGGTAAAGGCCAACTCTATCTGAATAAAACTTGCCAAGAAAAGGTAAATTGATCTTAAGGGTTGCCATAAGTCAGAAATGCCTTGAAGGCACAAAACAATGACAACAACAACAACATAGTACAAAAGCCTGAACTGGGGGAAAGGGAACATGTCTTTCTATAGACAAATGTCAGAAATAAGATCATGTAGATGCCAACTGAGTCTGTCGCTTTCAAAAATATCCAATATATGAGAAGAAGCAGACCTATCCTGCATCTTCTAATTGCCAGTTTTACTCCAGAAGCAATTCGTAAATAACTATCAACCAGTTTTAACAAATAGAGGCTATCAGATTGACCTTAAGTTGTCCAATTTCCATTCTGACCATTAAAAGTTTACATTTGAGAAGCTTTTCTACCAGTGAGTTGAGGTTCTACCAGTGAGTTGAGGTTGAGCATGCATGCAATGAGATTATGTTATTGGCACACAAACCTTGTACATGTTATAGATCTCTGGGCTTTGCCTTCAAATAATATATTTCAGAGTTTTTTTTATCATGTCAGAAGTGACTCAAGAAACTGCAAGTCGCTTCTGGTGTGAGAGAATTGCCGGATGTGTTACCATCCTGTGGGAGGCTTCTCTCATGTTCCCGCACAGAAAGCTGGAGCTGACAGATGGGAGCTCACCCTGTCTTGGAATCTGCCAACCTTCAGGTCAGCAGTTCAGCCAGCAAAAGGGTTTAACCCAGTGATTCTCCCCAGGTGTTTTGGCCTACAACTCCCAGAAATCCCAGCCAGTTTAACAGCTATTAGGATTTTTGGGAGTTAAAGGCCAAAACATCTGGGGACCTCCAGGTTGAGAACCACTAATTTAATGCATTGCACCACGGCAGCTCCATATTTGGGAGTTATAGTAGATACAATCAGGTTCTGTTTCTAGGTGATCCCTTCACACATCTCTCCATCATCAGAGAATATGCCCAGCAGCAGAGGGCAGCCTCCAGGCATTCACCCTGAAGAAGTCATGATTCAGAAGCAGTCACAAATCTCTCAGTGTCACAGCAGCCTCCAGTGAGAGATGCTGAAAGATAAAGGAGGCCTTTGGCCGGATGTCTCCGAACCCAAGTCCTGAAATCAAAATAATGGTAAGCTGCAAGAGATAGGGAAGCCAAGTTCCCTTTCCCCCTCTGCAACTATAGTGCATTGTCTCTGGTTTTCAGATGGACACTTTGGGGATAAAATGAGGATGGAAAGAAGAAAGAGGGAAGGGTTTTCTTGGCTGGGAGGAACTCAGAATCAACATCCAAGGGAGAAAAAGGCAGATCATTAAATTTTACTTTACGGCTCAGGTCCAGACTATTTGTCAAATCGCATTTTCCTGCAGGGCACTTCGGTCAGCAGGAGGCCCTGCTCTCAGTCCCACCCCAGTCACAAGCGCAGATGGGAATGAGAGAAGGGGCCTCTGGAACTCCCTCCCTAAAGAAATAAAAATGGCCCCACCCTCCTCTCCTTTAAGAAACAGTTAAAGACACATCTATGCAGTCTAGCGTTTGGAAAGGAGGAGGATTAACATAATTGCCACCTCATAGCAGCTATGGTCTAAGTGAAATTACAACAAATACTGAACATTTACTGCAACTTGGTCATTTAATTCAGTCCAGGTATATGCTCGCTCTGTGCAATAATGTTTTTACTGAGTGACATGTTTAAATTTATTTTTCTGATTTGGAATTTTTATTATAATGAGCATGCTATGATTTTATACTTTTGATATTAAGAGAAGCAGTTGTAGCATTGAATGTTTGCCGTTTATATGTATGTTAACCACCCTGAGTCCCTCTGGGGAGAGAGGGTGATCTAGAAATAAAGTTATTATTATTATTATTATTATTATTATTATTATTATTGTTATTATTAGAAACACAACAAGATGAGTCCACAGCAGACACTCTGCTGGCTGTTGTACTGAATCTCACGCTGGACACTTCCCAAGTGTCTAGGGCTGTGTGATGTATCGCAAATAATGCGTGCAGATCCCAGTAAGGTGGCCTTCTGCAGCTGGCAGATGGTAATTTTGTCAGTGCCGATTGTGTTCAAATGCAGGCCAAGGTCTTTAGGCACTGCACCCAGTGTGCCGATCACCACTGGGACCACTTTGCCTGGCTTGTACCACAGTCTTTGCAATTCGATCTTTAAATCCTCTTATTGTGCCAGCTTTTCTAATTGTTTCTCTTCAATCCTGTTGTTGTTGTTGTTGTTGTTGTTATTACTTTTGTAGACTACTTCTTTTTTGAACTATGAGTGGCCTTATGAGTGCTGGAAGGTTGTGGTTCAAATTCTACCTTGTATATTTTGGAAATAGGTTAAAAAACTTTTCATAAACTTCCTTTGCCTTTTTTCCCTTCCCCTACACAAGGAAAGGACAAAGATATAATGAATCCTTCATTTGTTGTTGATCTCAGCACCATGCTACACGTCCACACGGATTGATTACATTGTTCATCTCAATGATCACTCCCTACAGTAGACATGACTTCTTTTAAAATCCCCAAATTTATGCTTTAAATTCTTCCATCTAGAATGGCAATATTTAGGATTAACTTACTTCCTGGGTCAGCAAACTTAAATGGGGCCAAAATAGAAACCGTCAGGAATGTTCTGGCAATATTTTATGGATTGCTTCATTCAAGGGAATTGGTGGCTTCTAATCCTAATGCACACAGACATACTTTGAATTCCTGAAAATCCAGCCCTAAAAATCTCAAGGCTCATTTGATGGGAGGAAGAATCTCATTTTTTGAAAAAGGACTAGGCATGTTTATAACCCTTATGATCTGAAGAAGAATGCCTACTGACCGCAACTAAGTCCTTTTACTGGAATCAACCAGACAGAAACCACCGTATATCAAACTAGAACCAGGAGGCTTCCCCCACTCTCTAATTCCTGCCTCCAACAACAAAATATTGTAAATGAGAGTCAGTCGAAGGCCCTGATTTCCAAATTGCCATGCCTTAAGTTCATGGCTGCAGCAGAAAATCAGGACAATCACAACACAATCCTATGAATGTCTAATTGGAATTCAATCAAATTGAGCTCAGTTCTCTATAGTGTCTTTGAGATTCAGATTCTGGCTAATTAATGTGAGGTATGAAATGATCCACCCTAGTATGCCCTTCAGACCTAATTCACAGATTCAATATCCATGGCTCTATTCACAGAATTCAATATCCAGTTTGTGATTCCAAGTTATCTTTTTGAACTAGATTGTATGGTAGTGTAGACTTATATTATCCAGTTCAAAGCAGATAATCCGAACAGATACTGGATTATATATCAGCATAGATCCCGCCTAAGAGATCATTCACACTGCTGAATTATAGCACTTCAACGCCACTTTAACTACCATGCCCGTCGGAATACTGTAATTTGTAATTTGTTATGGTACCAGAGTTCAATGACAAAAAATTAAATAGCTCACAGAACTTCAAATCCCAGAATTCCATACCATTGAGCCATGCAAGTTAATGTGTGTCAAACTGCTATAATTCTGCAGTGTGGATACAACCATTGGTCATAGAAACTAAGCACAGGAAAAGTTATAGCTCTGACTGTATGAGTCTTTATAGGATATAGAACTGTGTGGTACAAGAATTGTGTGGTACAACAACATACTGTTTTGCAACGGAATGACAAAGGGATGTCTGAATTTCTAAGGCAGGAACCATATTTCCCTGTTCCTTTTGCATGTGACTCTGCCTGGCACTTACCACTCTCTTCTGAGGCTTGATGAGGGGTCTGCTGAGGCCATTCATCTTGGTATACAACCCACAAGCATTGCAGAGATAGTTGCCAGTACCATCCTTCCTCCACAGCGGGGTCTGGAAGGAGCCACAGTTGACGCATTCCCGGCTCTCCTGCAACTCATCCAAAAGATCTAGAATGGGAGAGGGAAGAAAAGTTACTTTACTGGAAGCCAAGCAGGGAAGCCGCTCCAGAATATCTTTTGGTTATGTTTACAAAAACAAACACACACACATTTGGGTTCCCTTCCAATACAAAACATTGCTGGTCTTGGCCACAGCTGCATAAGGAACGAACACCACTCCAATCACTCCCAAAACAATGGTCTGAAGGAATCAATTGCAGCCAAAACATCTGGGAGAAAGAAAGTCCCATAGATTTAGGTGCAACTAAATTCCCAGGTGGATCCTGCAAAGCCAATCTAGTTACTCAAAAGTCAGTGACACAAATTATACTTCACTGGGCACACACTAAAAGGTTATGCCTGGATAGTAGGTATCATAAAGATACCAAATCCTGTTTGGTCTTGGAAACTAAGCAAGTAAGCACTTGGATGGGAGATTGCCAATGAATACGTACTAGGTGTTGTAGGCAATATTTCAAAGAAAGGAACTGTCAAAGACATCTCTGTGTATTCTTTTGAATAGAAAACACTATGAAATTCACAAGGTTGCCATTCATTGACTAGCAACTTGAAGGAAAATACATACACTAAAGCTTTTTGTCCTATCTTTAGTTATCTTTAGTTATCTGGGAATAAACACAAAATAACTTGAAGGAACACAACTACAGTAGAGTCTCACTTATCCAACACTCACTTATCCAACGTTCTGGATTATCCAACACATTTTTGTACTCAATGTTTTCAATAATTGTGATATTTTGGTGCTAAATTCGTAAATACAGTAATTACTACATAGCATTAATGTCTAATGAACTACTTTTTCTGTCAAATTTGTTGTATAACGTGATGTTTTGGTGCTTAATTTGTAAAATCATAACCTATTTTGATGTTTATTAGGCTTTTTAAAAATCTCTCCTTATTATCCAACATATTTGCTTATCCAACGTTCTGCCGGCCCGTTTATGTTGGATAAGTGAGACTCTACTGTACCACCAAGAATATGGCTATAGGGAAGGACAAAAGGGCAGGGCAAATGGGAACATTGCCTTCCATTTTTTCCCTTTCCTCCACAGGAAACGTTATTTGTGTTCCCAAATGTATAAGACTGCATTCACTTAAATCTTCCCTTGTGCATGTAATAGCATGTAAGCATTCAACAAAAACTAGCAGACAAAGTTACCAAGAAATTGCACAGCTATTGCTCCATTTTATTGAGTATTTTATTGGGCTTGTTTGATTGGTTTATGTTAACTGATATTGTTATTGTTATAAATGTTAATGTAATTTACTTGTATTCTATGTGTTTTAAGACACTACTATGTGCTTCCTATAAGCCTCCCCAGTCCCTTTTGGGAGATGGTGGTGGATTATAAATAAAATTATTATTATTATTATTATTATTATTATTATTATTATTATTATTATTATTATTATTGACACAAAGACATAATATGACACAGCAAATGAGATATATATGCTGGATTTAGTATCACAGAATCACAAGTCAAACACTTCCCAAGTGTTTAGAACTGTGTGATGTATTTTCGGATTATTATTGTATGACACAGCAAACAAGATAGATATGCTGAATTTCGTATCACAAAATCACAAATCGAACACTTCCCAAGCGTTTAGGACTGTGTGATGTATTTTCGGATGATGCACGCAGATCCCAGTAGGGTGGCCTTTTGCAGTTGGCCGATCGTAATTTTGTCAATGTTTAACATTAATTTTGTTAATGTTTATTATTATTATTATTATTATTATTATTATTATTATTATTATTATTATTATTATTATTATGCTTCACCAAACTACAACTCCTAGGATTCCATAGTATTGAGCCCTGGTAGTAAAAGTGGTGTCAACCACCATTCAGTCTACAATGTAAATGCCTGTCTTGAAATATTCCATCTGATTTTCTTTATCTTGAAACTGTTCACTTCTCATTGCTCCCCCTTCTCCCTCTCCCTCCAGAAACTCATATCCTGCTGCATCTTTATTTCAAAGCTTCAGAAAATACAGGAATTCTGGATGCATCTACACCAGTGGTTCTCAACCTGTGGGTTCCCAGATGTTTAGGCCTTCAACTCCCAGATATCCTAACAACTGACGAACTGGCTGGGATTTCTGGGAGTTGTAGGCCAAAACACCTGGGGACCCACAGGTTGAGAACCACTGATCTATAGAATTAATGCAGCTGGACACCAATGCTATGGAATCTCTGGAGGGAGTTTGGTATCCTTTGGCAGAGAAGATTCAGGAGTTTGTAAGACTATAACTCCTAGGATTCCATAGCATTGCACCATGGTAGTTAAAGTGGTGTCAAACTACAATATAGATGCACCCTCAGGGTTCCTGAATCTTCAAAAGATCTTCAAACCCAAATACACATCTCCAAGTCAAGGAATGTCAGACGGGAAGGGCACAGCCAAAGGTTACCAGGCTCTTTTGCAATGCCCTCCCCTGCAAAACCCTTCCCTTGGATAGAGAAAAAAGGGAAAGAAAACTAGGCGCTAAAAACAGGATACAGATTACCATGTCCACCTCCTAAACCCATTGAGACAGGCCTGTAAGGGGGGTGGGAGGGTTAAGGGTTCAAAACCCTCAAATGTTTCAGGGTTTATTCATGAATTGGTTAGCCAGTTTAATAATAATAATAATAATAATAATAATAATAATAATAATAATAATAATAATAATAATAATAATAATAATGGGTTAGTTGCTGGGTCTTATAGTTCACCAATAATCCAAGAGCGTTCTGAACTCCACCAACTATGGAATTGAACCAAACTTGGCACACAGCAGCTGTATGGCCATGTTCCAGAAGCATTCTCTCCTATCGTTTCACCCACATCTATGGCAGGCATCCTCAGAGGTTGTGTGAGGTATGTTGGAAACTAGGCCAGTGGGGTTTATATATCTGTGGAATGCCCAGGTGAACTACAACTCCAAATCTCAAGGTAAATGCCCACCAAACCCTTCCAGTATTTTCTGTTGCTCATGGGAGTTCTGAGTGCCAAGTTTGGTTCAATTCCATCCTTGGTGGAGCTAAGAGTTCTCTTTGATAGATGAACTATAAATCCCAGCAACTACAACTCCCAAATGACAAAATCAGCATGCACCCCCAGCCCCACCAGTATTCAAATTTGGGCATATCAGGTATTTGTGCCAAATTTGGTCCAGTGAATGAAAATACATCCTGCATGTCAGATATTTACATTACAATTCATAACAGTAGCAAAATTACAATCATGAAGTAGCAATGAAAATAATGTTATGGTTGGGAGTCACCACAACATGAGGAACTGTATTAAGGGGTCACAGCATTAGGAAGGTTGAGAAGCAGTGCTTTAAGGGATCTGGGCAGAAAAACAACTTTCACCCCTCTTGTTATTGCCTCCTTTGGTGTGACCCAAAGCACCTTTGAAGTGCCACCGATTTAGCAAAAGAATACATTTTTAAGCAGGGGGAGGACCCTCATGTTCTTCCTCCTAGTTGTACTCACTATTGCCATTGGGAGCATCTACACTGTAGAATTAAAGCAAATTGACACCACTTTGTCTGCTATGGCTCATTGATGCCAGAAAAGTAGTATCGTCACCTCACCAAAATACAAATTTCAAGATTCCATCTGACTAAGGGATAGTAGATAAAGTGGTGTCAAACTGCATTAATTGTACAATGTAGATGCACCTTCTAAGTAAGTAAGCCAACCCTCTGAACACGTAGGAATTTACTCCAGAATAAATGTTACTAAAATGTGCTACTGTGCCTGCCAGCCCTGCTATCTATTTGGAATTTCCCTGGAATCAGGGGTTTACATATTTTTAGGATCAGATACCAAGTCTTTGTTGGTATTGTGAAAATAAACATTTTTTTTTTAAAAAAAGGTAGAATGATCAAAAGGGTTGCTGTGAGTTTTCCATGCTGTATGGCCATGTTCCAGTAGCATTCTGCCCTGACATTTTGCCTGCATCTATGGCAGAGCTTCAGAGGGGTTGGCTTTATAATTTATTTTCCTCATCTTTTATAACAAGAAAATGTCTATCTATATATGTGTGTGTGTATTTATATATAGATAGATATGTAGCTTTCTATATGTAGTAGTTAGGTAGGTTTTAATTTAATATACATAATTTACTATACTTGTGAGGTCTGTTGGAAACGAGGCAAGTGGGGTTTATATATCTGTGGAATGTTCAAGGTGGGAGAAAGAAAGAACTCTTGTCTGCCTGAGGCAGGTGTGAATGTTGCAATTGGCCACCTTGATTAGCCTTGCAGCTTCAAGGTCTGGCTGCTTCCTGCCTGGGGGTATCCTTTGTTGGGAGGTGTTGGCTGGCCCTGATTGATTCGTGTCTGGAATTCCCCTGTTTTCTGAGTGTTGTTCTTTATTTACTGTCCTGGAGTTTTAAAAATACGAGTAGCCAGTAAAATCAGGACAGTAAATAAAGAACACCACTCAGAAAACGGGAATTGCAGACATGAATCAATCAGGGCCAGCTAACATCTCCCAACATAGGATTCCCCAGACAAGAAGCAGCCAGGCTTTGACGCTTAAAGGCCATTCAATGCTAATCAAGATGGCCCAATTGCAACATTCACACTTGCCTCAAGCAGACAAGAGTTCTTTCTCCCACCCTGGACATTATTCACAGATATATAAACCTCGCTTTCCTTTTTCCTCTCAGCCGCTTAAGGAAGGGGCCTGAGGCTGTTAGGAATGGTGGGAGTTGAAGTTCAAAACAACTGGAGGGCCCAATTTGGCCCAGGCCTGCTCTAGAGTCTGCAGTGTCGATGAGCCCATAACTCCGACGCTCAAGCCTTTCTGCCACGCTGGCACCGGGAAAGGCAGAGCGATCTGTAAACACATGGCAGTCCCGGCGTTATTTCCTCCTCTCTTTCTTTTCCCCCCAAGGATTGCTGCCTCCCTGATCTCCAACTTTATATCTCTTTTGTTTTCCTCAACCACGGGTTCCGTCCACAATATTTTATCGGTTTGCATTTTCAGATCTGAGTGGCAAAAACAGCTGAACGGAAAGTCCTATCCACAGTCACAAAACAAAAGTCTTGCCACCTTTAGCCAGCTGACTCATAGATTCGCCTTTCTCAAACTCCTATTAAGTAACACCCGGAAGGTTGTGAGATTAAGAACCATAATTATGAGGACAGTTGTGTTATTTTTTGATGTGCTGATACGCGACTCAAAGTGATTTACATATTAAGACAGATACAATTTCAACCAACTGAAACTCTAACAACCACTATGTCAGGCCACACAGAGAAGCCACTGAAGTGCACAAGCAGGTGGACAGTTTCAACAGAAAGGAGGAAACCATGAAAATGAACAAAATCTTGCTGCCACTATCGAAAAACTCTTGAATCAGGCCAGTAAATAAAGAACAACATTATGAAAACAGGAGAATTCCAGACAAGAAGTAATCAAACACCTCCCAACAAAGGATTCCCCCAGGCAGGAATCAGCCAGGCTTTGAAACTGACAGGCTTTTCAATGCTAATCAAGGTAATTACAACATTCACACTTGCCTCCAACAGACAAGAGTTCTTTCTCCTACCCTGGACCTTCCACAGATATATAAACCTCAGTTGCTTAGTTTCCAACAAACCTCACAACCTCTGAGGATGACTGCCATAGATGTGTACGAGACGTCAGGAAAGAATGCTTCTGGGACATGGCCATACAGCCCGGAAAACTCACAGCGACCCAATGATACCGACAACAAATTGAAATTAAGCTACCATCCTCTGAAAGACTCCCTCTCCTCCAAGATTTGAAACATGATTTTAAAGGGAGACCTATGGTCTCTCCTCTTGTCTTGCCGACAATTAAAATAGGCTTCTTTTTGAAAAGAGAGATAAAGCCACAGGTCTTTATCTTGCTTGTTGTCACAGCAGGTCTGTAAACCAGGCCACGGCTGTTCCCATTTGAAGTAAGAGACTCCCCAAATTTCTCCTATGTTTGAGTAAGTATCTCAGACACAACAATTGGGGGATTTCTGTATGATGTCCATTTGCCAAAAATGTTTTAATATACAAGGTACAATTTGACCCACAATAGAATAGGCTTTCCTAATAAAATTATAATTTCCAACTGCTTTGAAACATTGGCAGTAAAGTAGTGTCTAAACCATGATAACCTTCTAAACCTATTCAGCAGTACTACTAATGCTATCCCACTTCTTATACTAACTTATTTCTTATACTATCTTACTATCTTATTTTTATCGTATCTTATATACTATCTTACTACTGTCTTATTTCTTATACTATCTTTCTTCTTATACTATCTTATTTCTTTCTAGGTTTTTTTTGTTTCCCCCATACTGAGTTCTGGAGAACCAAAATTTATGTATCTCTCTGTGTAAATTTGACTCCATTTTTGGTGCATTTTCTGTGCATTGTTTAAAACTAAAAAAGCTTCTTTATAATATACATATACACACAGTCTTATTATAATAAGATAAAATTCCAGGTTTCACAAGCTATTTGTTTGTTGGTTGTTATTTGGTGCCATAAATTAAACCACAGATCCATATTTTAATCAAAAACCATTTTGTGACTCCCATCTGGCATACATCTCTTAACTGCAGTTGAAGTGATTTACTATTAATTACGTAATTAGTGCTGGGAGGTATCTTTTTTCAATTCTTGCCACTTTGGAGTTTACATTAATCCATGTTATGTTGATAGACAGCTTAGAAATCAAATCAGTGAAATGACTGGTACACTAAACAGATCAAGACAGGCCTCAAAAGACATTAGCAAATGTGCTTAGGGTCACAATTAATTGCCAGCTAATGATAAGTATTTAAATTCCACCTTCCTGATAGGGTTAGAGCTTCCCAAGTGATTTAAAAAGGAAATTTCAATTCCTTTAAAAATGAATTGACTATTTTCTTGCATAAAGAATTTACATAATTTTAAACTATGTAAAATGGGAAAAAGAACTCTAAATGCTTAATTTAATTTAAAATAACATACATTCCACGCTTAACATTTTCTAAAACTTTCTATGTAATTAAATAGGAAGGTCTGTTAGAACAAAGAATATAAATCCCTGGAACTCAATGTCACTGCTGTACACTGATTTGCAACAACATTCTGGGAACTCCAGCAGGACTTTTCTAGCTTTATACCATTTTTATATTAAAAGTTTTATTCGAAAATTAAAAAGTTAATATTCAAATATTACTTTAAAATTCCAATCTATTTGAATTAGTCTAGCAGCTGGATATATAAACCAAACTCATGTTGATGGATGTGTGTGTTACAAAGCACTCCAATAGTTATACTACAGAGTTCAGTTTTAGTCCACAATAAACTGACTAGGCACCTCTTTTGAATTCAGATGGAAATACACATATTCGTCTGGCATGTTAGGAACATTATCAGTATGAAATTGACAAAACCTATTTTATTCCTCATGAAAACTAGGATACACATTCCTGTAAAAATCACAGGAACCCACTGAATGACCTCGGGCTAGTTGCACTCTCTCTGTCCAAGCTTGCCTTTCTCTTCTTACTCAGTCTTTCCAAGGAAACCTTAGGGCACAATAACCTTTATTCTCTTGAAGCCTCATATGAAAAAATAAAGATGTTTCAATATGTACAGTTTTAGTGGCCATTTCCAAAGAAACTGTTAAGGGGGGGAAGAGACATGGAACTCTCTGTCCTTAACATCAAAACACCAGAAATGGTTAGTATACAGCTCCCAACAAAGGATTCCCCCAAGTAGTAAGCAGCCAGACCTTGAAGCTAAAAGGCTATTCAATGCTAATCAAGGTGACCAATTGAAACATTCACACTTGCCTCAAACAGACAAGAGTCCTCTCTCCCACCCTGAACCCCACTTGACTAGTTTCCAACACACTTCACAACCTCTGAGGATGCCTGCCATAGATGTGGGCAAAATGTCAGGAGATAATGCTTCTGAAACATGGCCATACAGCCCAGAAAACTCACAGCAACACAATGGCTAGTATAGCTTATCAATTCTAAAATGAAACTCAAACGCACCTGAACCAGAAAACATAATATCATGGCAATAGAGACTCTACCCAGATCCAGAGCCTGTTCCTATGGGCCTAGGCAGTACCATGAAGTCTGTCACTTATCCTAAACATCAAGCATATATTTTGGTTTATTCCACATTCAGACTGCAGCTCTAGCCAAGTGAGGAATGTTGGGAAATGCAATCCAAAAATATCTTTAGGGTCACATGATTCTTAACCCCTCTGCAGTGACCTGGAAAGGTTACATTTGATTCAATTTACTTTAGACAATGCCTGCCCTATATCATCTGAAATAATAATATATATCAGAAGCTGCGAATCCTGGGGATTGGGACCAATGTCTAAAAGGACTGGCCTTCAGTATGGGCTGATTGATTGTCCCATTGATTCCTTGCATAAACAAACAAAGTCAGAAGGTCTGAGAATGAAGTTTTGCCAAACAATCAAAACACCCACACACCTTGAAACACCTAGCAATTGTATTCCTAAGTATATGGCCTACTGTTGTAAAATGAATGAGATACAAATAATAAATGTCATAATGACAACAACAAACATATCAGCTGCAGTGAAACTCCAACAGAGAATCTTAAAGAACAGCAGATTAAGAGGACAGCAAGGTACTTACTGATAGACACTATTTATTTTTCATTTCTATTTACTATCTATAGTGAAAGATATCATTTTTGTATTTGATCAAACAAGCTAGACATCCCAACTGGAAATACAATTCTCTCAACATGGCTTGGGAAATTTAATTTTTAACTATTTTTAACTACAACCCGCAAAGTCCATTGAGTAACACAGCCACTGACCATGATAGCTTGTGGATTCCGAGATATGTAACTTTTGGAATTCTTATTCTAATAAATGCTACTATATTAGGTTTGGAATGTAAGCAAACCAGGGCTGGGGTAGCTCTGTGCAATGCGACTTGAAGCTATGATGGCCCCATGGATTTCATAGGGTTTTCTTAAGCAAGGAATACTCAGAGGCAGAACACCTGGTATTCAGAGAGCCACTTTGATGTTGCGGTTTGGATGTTTGAATCCTCACTTCACCTAGGAAAGTCATTTGGGGACTAGGAACAAATCACACTTTTTCAGCCTCACACTCTCAGAGCCTTCACAACTAATCTTGCCAAGGTCAGAGATAGTTGGAAAAGACTTGAAGGCACACAGTAACAAAAATGGTATTTGAGGGATTCCCTTGGGCAAGAAATACTCAAAGTGATTGGTCACTATCTTGAAAAATTAACATCTCAACAAGGGCAATCTTAATTCAGAATTTTCTTCCTTTCCTCTATTTCTAATTTAACTATTTCAGGTAAGACATCATTAGGGCTTCAGTTCCAAGCACATTTACTA
The DNA here is from genome assembly GCF_035594765.1 of Anolis carolinensis. Classification (NCBI taxonomy): domain Eukaryota; kingdom Metazoa; phylum Chordata; class Lepidosauria; order Squamata; family Anolidae; genus Anolis; species Anolis carolinensis. Next base: position 57,117,677 of record NC_085844.1, read on the forward strand.
GGGAGTAAATCTCCTTAAAACAATAAGCTCCCAGTCTTTAAGAAACATGACAGGAGGATAGTGTTATAAAAGTATTAATTCAGTTATTTTGTTTAAAATTATTTTTGAATCAATTGGAATTTTTTAAAAAATTCATTCTCACTTCTTTATGTTACTTTTTAAAAAACTATCATCCTGAGGGCATTTTTAAAAGCAGAGTTCAGCAATGGTTTCAAAGTTTGCTTACCAGTCATTGAACTTTGTTCAGTTAAGAGCTTGCTTACAATTAAAAAAAATAATGAGTTGCAAAAGATATAGTTAAATTTCCAAGACTCTGTCTCATTTTTTTCAAAAATAAAAATTGTCAAGTCAATGGCCCAAACTTCCAGGATCCCCAAGGTCATTTTTCCAACTACTGGGACCCCTTCCACACAGTTGAATAAATTCCCACAATATCTGCTTTCAACTGGAATATATGGCAGTGTAGACTCAGAGCCCTTCCACACAGCCATATAACCCAGAATATCAAGTCAGAATAACCCACAATATCTGCTTTGAACTGGAATATCTGAGTCCATACTGCCATATATCCCAATTCAAAGCCGAAAATGTGGTATTTTATTCAGCTGTGTGGAAAGGGGCCTCAGATAACCCAGTTCAAAGCAGATATTGTGGGATTTTCTGCCTTGATATTCTGGGCTATATGGTTTTGTGGCAGGGCCCTCTTTGACATACTTTACATAGCATAAGATACTTTTAGGCGTCAGACTTTTGAGTTGGATTGAAAACTTATCCCACAAATTTGGAGGAGTGAAGATGTAATCATACCACAAATAACATTTAGTTGCCTGAGGTGGTTTGGAAAGAAAGAAAAAGTGAAGGCAAAGGGGAGGTGTGGAATAAAACTGAGATTTCTGGTTTTCTGGGATGAATTATGATTTGCAATCTCTGCTAAAGGTTTGGACAGGGGTATCAACCACATGCTTTGGAGTTCGGCACATATTTGAAGCAACCAATTTGTCACATTTTGTCTCCCTTACACACCACACCAAGGCGCTTTCTTCAAGACTGCACATTTTAAAAGCCAAGACTAATACTATTTTGAGGGCCCTTCCAGACAGGCCCTATATCCCAGGATCTGATGCCAGGTTTTCTGTTTATCCCAGATTATCTGGCAATGCTGACTCCGCCTGGTATAATCCAGTTTAAATTAGAAAACCTGAGATCAGATCCTGGGATATAGGGCCTGTCTGGAAGTACCCTGAGTAAACTTTTCTTGTTGATTATTCCATCTGGGTGGATGGAACAGACCATCTGCCTGTTTATCCATAGCTTCTGGGAAATTTACAGAAAATAACAAGTGTTTTACTCAGTGGTAAATACCAGTGTATTCAGTGAGATTTATGATACACACACACATATATATCACATACATATATCCATAAATATATTTGAGTATGTCAGATATTTTACAACACTGGCCATTTTCAGGTAAACATGAGGCCTAAGGGAGCACTACATACAAAATTGACATCTATTACACCAATCTACTAACTGAGAGAATTATCTTTTTTTTACAAAAGAAAAGGGTTAATTCGGTTGATAAAACCTGGCAAAATTTCATTAATGTGAGTTAATTTTTTTAAGGGAAAGTGACATCAACCCTGAATAAACTCATATAAAAAAGGGAAAGTAGAGCAGTCTTCGGGGAGCTTTAAGACAAATACATTTAATTTGTCATGACCTTTTTTGGACTATCCTCTATAAAACTTCGTATCAAAATAAATGTATTAATTTAATATATTAGGGGGAAAGGAAGGGTAAACAAGTTATCTGTTTACCCTTCCTCCTTTTTTATCCTGAGTTTTTTTTTTAAAAAAAAAATAGAAAACCTATAATTTTAACAAGTGCTCTCAAATATAGTTGGTCTTCGATGCTGATTTTGATTCATGAATTCAACCATCCATGGCTTGAAAATATTCAAAAACATTTCAAAAAGTTTTCTTTGATTTTACCATTTAATATAAGCTCACCATTTTACAATGCCATCGTATATAATGGGTTTTGAGCACCCCTGAATTTAATATCTATTGAGGTCCTTATGGATACCAAGGGACCAAGGTATATGTTGTTATTGGCAATTCAATTATAATGAATAATCCTTACATAGCTTGAATAGCAGTATGGACTCTGATAAGCCAATTCAAAGCAGATATTGTGGGTTATTTGCCTTGATATTCTAGGTTATATGGCTGTGTGGAAGGGCCCTTTGTCTTTATGCAAGACAGCACAAATATATTGCATTAAATTGAATATGTCATATTTTACAAGACTTGGTAAACATTTGGCTGTTTCACCAATATCTTCCTTTCTCGTCGCTGATTGTAGCATGAAATACATGAAATATTTCAACTGTGATTAGCCTCTCTTTTAGAAAGTAGCACAAGATGATATCTTTCCAGACAAAAAGTGGAAATATATCCTTTTAAAAAACTTATTTTTCTCTTTTAAAAATGCTTTGACTTATGTTTTATGGAAGAAGAGGAAAAATGAAACCTAACCATTAAGTTCAGTTACTTAAAGATCTTTTGATCACTTCCAAAGAGTTTTTAGCTCTTAAAAAAAACCTCAGTTTACCTAATTTTCATGAAAATGAAAGTGATTTGTTTGTAGGCAGAGGATTAGTTCAGCATTCCTAAATATACATTTAAAAAGACACTCTTGGTGTTTATCTGCAAACTGCATTTTTAGCTTGGAGGTTATCTCTCCCTTTCAATTAACCATTATCATCTCTGTCTGATTAAAGTTAATCTAAATCCCAGAAATGGCCTTTCTCCTTGATATAAACCCAAAGTAAATCTTGCTCTCAGATCTCCTTGAACACTTTCCTTTTTTAAAAAAAGTCTCCATTCACCTGACCAAGAGAAAGTGTGTGTCTATTATCTCTTTTTCTGTCACAAGGAAAAAGTCAAAGGATGAGAGGGTTTTGATTGAGTGAAATGAGATGAAGAGATGTGTTTTTAAGCAACACCTTCTTGTTATAGAGTAAATATTGACTGTATATGGCCAAACGATTTCTTGATTTGTGTCAACTACATTGACAGATTCTAGGCATGAGTGGCAAATTTTGCCTCATCTTCTTTAGATATTAAATTACAGAATTAGAAGTAATTCATTTCCCAAGAAGAAATTACTAGCCCTGGCTAAGAGGAACTGGGACCTTCCTTCTGCAAAATAATTACAACTGTGGTTCCAATTCCCTATCCTTTGTAAATAAAATAAAAGTACAATTGTGGAAGATTTAACTGAACTGACATTTCTTAAAAATTTTCTTGATTCAAATTTTTGGGAACAGCAGGAAAAGGTATTAATGTGCTTTGGGAACATTAATACTAACCAAATGAGTATTGCTTTCAATTACTTCTTGGTGGTGATTTAATAGTTTAACTTGTGTTTAGTGGTGAACCTTTTGAATACTATCTCTTTGAGTGGAAAGGCAGGATTTAAAAAGTAATGAAAGAAATACAGTAAAGCCAATAGCACAAAAGTTTTAAAAAATACATCCCTGTGCTTTGGAGAGTTTGCATTTCATATATGAAAACCAACCTTGGAAAGGTAAAATACTGTCATTCCTGTTTTAAAACCATTACTACTAGAGAACTGAATTCTTTATCTGGCTACTGCTCAGAATAAAGAAATGTTGCCTGGTCTGTTTAGTCTAATTGTTGCTAATTTAGTAAAGGAAAAGTGAGGTCCAATACACATTGGTAGCAAGGCTCGCTGAAATCAGACTGAACCAGATCTGTGTAGGACTCCCATATACAAAGTTAAGATTTCGATGAACACATCCACACAGGAGGAATTCCCATTGTGTTTAACAAGGCTACCGTTTCCAAGCATGTTTGTGCCCTTCCAGTTGCCTACAGTGCAAGGCTAGAATTTAATTTAAGGATTTTACCTTCGAAAGACTGTATGGTTCAATCCAGTGTGTCTGTTCTAAAACCTGGAAAACACACCAGATTGCACCAGAACTCCTTATTCAATGCTTCACAGCAATTTTGGGGAGAATCTGAGCTGTTAAGCTCAAAATAACTCTCAGTTGGGGTGATTCCACCATAAGGATAGCAGAGTACTAGAAGTAAACTTCATAACCAGCAGAAACTTAAGTGTGATGAGCTAGGATAAGCTAACTGCTCAGATTCCCCAACTACTTCTTCCTTCCATGGATCTCCATGGAGTTGTTGTTGTTTCCAATTGAGCAAAGGGACCACATATGCCCAACCTCTCCTTTCCTTCCCCCACATACCCAGAGCTCAGGAAATTGCTTTTTGGGCTACCAAAATAATAATAATAATAATAATAATAATAATAATAATAATAATAATAAGAAGAAGAAGAAGAAGAAGAAGAAGAAGAAGAAGAAGAAGAAGAAGGACTTTCTAGCTTTTATAGATTTCACAATTCCAGCTGACAGCCTTCTGAGAAGGCCTTACAATGGCCAAATCCGAAAATCTTAACCTTTTCCCTGCTTCTCCTCCTTGTAAACCAATAGTAGAAGTTAAACTGGGATGGTAGCAGCAGAAAGAGAAGAAGAAATGTGAAAAGATACTCTGAAATAACTATTTCTCCCTGAAATTATGATTTCCTTGGCAAAATTGTTCAGAAAAGGGCTTCTTTCCTCTGAGGCTGAGAAATTCTGATTTCACCCAGTGGATTTCTATGGCCAAGGGAGATCCAGGCTCTACACTCAGGTTGACACCACTTGAACTCGCAGGGCTCAATGCTAAGGGATCCTAGGAGTTGTACTTGCCAATTTTTTTAGCCTTCCTTGCTCAAGAGAGAGAGCTAGGGCTTCACCAAGCTGCAAATCACATAGCATTGGGTCATGGCTAAAGTGGTGTCACTGTCAACCTGCATGGATTCTGCAGTGTAGATGCACTCCTGGGGCCCAAAGCTCAAGCCAATGGAGTTTCTAACCCTGTTTAAAGCAGAAAACCTGGGATGGGATCCTGGGATAAAGGGCCTGCCTAGAAGGTCCCTGAGATATGGTCTTCATGGTGAAGACATACATGTGCTATTCAGAAGTATGCCTGTACTGTTAAATCAGTGAATTGAAATATCAAGTCTATTTTATGATCACATTCAGTTTACCATTTCTTATTAAACAGTACTCGCTGATAAATAAAGTCTAGTTTGTTTATTCCTAAATGATAGAAGAGGAGGAAGTAATATTTATAATGTCTCTTAATGCAATCATAACATTTAAAAATCATTTTTACACATTTAGACCATTGTGCTGCCCAAAATCTAGATAAATTACACTATGTAGCAAGAGTTTTGTTCCTGGGTGGTACATGTCATTTCCTAATTGATTCTATCATAAAAACATAGGGAAAGTTTATCAAACTGCAAAAACTTGGTTTGTTTGCAAGGGACATCCTGCAACACATTTTACTATCTTTTTTCAATGCATATCTCATAGAGTCTCAACCAATTTGACATACTGTAGTTTCTGTCAGCCACGTTTCCGGAGTATAACAACTACTTTCAAAGTGAGTACTACAGAATTAAAAAAGGAAATTTAAACCAGGAACAGAATTGGTTTCAAATGTTGTAACATAGGGTAATACAAGAAGAGAAGGAGGAAGATGAGGCAATACACATAATGTGTAATGTAATCATACAATTTGAAATTCATGGTTACAGCTTTGATACCAAAACCTGTAACATAAAAAAAACATTTTTCTCCTTGGTGTTATTTGGGTTCTCTGGGGCGCTGACTCAGGGCCCTTCCACATAGCCCCAAATCCCTGAATATCAAGGCAGAAAATCCCACAACATGCACTTTGAACTGGTTTATTTGAGTCCACATTGCCATTTATCCCAGTTCTAAGCAGATAATGTGGGATTTTATTCAGCTGTGTGGAAGGGGCCTCAGAACACTGCATTGGATGGACCCTCGCCAGCTTTAGTTTCTTAGATATGGTTATCATAATGAAATGTGGTAGATGGCATATATTCTGCCTATTGTCTGCTGTGCTTTGTCTTGATGTAAACTGTATTGTATGGTTTTTTTTGGGCAGTGAATGGTTGCCATATATTTGGAAACCGCCCTGAGTCCCTTGAGGAGATAGGGCTATCTGTAAATAAAGTATATTATTATTATTATTATTATTATTATTATTATTATTATTATTATTATTATTATTATTATTATTATTATTACTATTATTAAGCTTCCGAAACCCTGAGAGGCTTCCTTGGGAGTAAAATCCTTCAAGCAACATGCTCCTCCTACACTGAATACACAGGGAAGAATGTAGGAAGCCAAAATGAATCAAGAAAGACCTTAGGAAAAAATAGTAATTAGTTTTCTGACCTAGAATTGCATTTTGAGCTCTAATTCGACTTGGATCTTAGCTCCGAGTTCATAAAACTCTTCCTAGAGTACATTTATACCAGGTATGGGGCAACTTGGGCCTTCCAGGTGTTTTGGACGTCAACCCTTACCCTTCCTAACAGCCTCATGCTCTTTCCTTGGGGAGAAAAAACATGGTCCCAAACACATGGAGGGCCGAGGTTTGCCCATGCCTGGCATAGATCCTAGCGTGCAAGCACCATCCAGATCTCAAATGGGTTCCGGCAATTCCTATAATATCATCAGCACAGCCAAACCACTTTCTCAAATTGTACCTTGTATATTAAAACATTTTGGCAAATTGACATCATACAGAAATCTCCCAATGGTTGTGCCCGAGATACTTAAACACAGGAGAGATGTGTGGCCTCTCTTGTTTCAAATGCGAACATCAGTGACCTGGTTTACAGACCTGCTGTGACAACAAGCAAGATAAAGACCTGTGGCTTTATCTCTCTTTTCAAAAAGAAGCCTATTTTAATTGTCGGCAAGACAAGAGGAGAAACCGTTAAGTCTCCCTTTTAAATCATGTTTCAAATCTTGGAGGAGAGGAGTCTTTCCGAGGATGGTAGCTTAATTTCAATTTGTTGTCGAAGGCTTTCATGGCCGGAATCAATGGGTTTCTGTGATTTTGTCCGGCCATGTTCCAGAAGCATTATTTCCTGACGTTTCGCCTGCATCATGGCAGGCATCCTCAGAGTTTGTGAGGTTTGTTGGAAACTAAGCAAGTGAGATTTTTATCTGTATCTGTGGAAAATCCAAAGTGAGAGAAAGAACTCTTGTCTGATTGAGGCAAGTGTGAATATTGCAATTAATCACTTTGATTAGCATTGAAAAACCTTGCAGATTTAAGGTCTGGTTGCTTCCTGCCTGGGGGAATGCTTTGTTGGGAGGTGTTAACTGGCCTAGATTGCTTCTTGTCTGGAATTCCCCTGTTTTCAGAGAGTTGTTCTTTATTTACTGTCCTGATTTTAGGGGTTTTTTTAATAAAAAAAATACTGGTAGCCAGATTTTGTTCATATTCATGGTTTCCTCCTTTTTGTTGAAATTGTCCACATGGATTTCAATGGCTTCTCTGTGTAGCCTGACATGGTGGTAGTTAGAATTTCAATGGATTGAAACTGTATCGGTCTTAATATGTAAGTCACCTAGGACTATGTATCAGCATATAAGAAAATAACACAACTGTCATCATAATTATGACTCTTAATTTCACAACCTTCCGGGTATTACTAATGGGAGTCTGAGAAAGTTTGAGAAAGGCGAATCTAGGAGTCGGCTGGGTAAAGGTGGCAAGACTTTTTTTAAAATTTTGTGACTGTCGATAGGACTTTCCGTTCAGCTGTTTTTGCCACTCAAGGCTGAAAATGCAAACTGATAAAATATTGTAGACGGAACCCGTGGTTGAGAAAGAAAAAAAAGAGAAACAAAGAGATCAAGGAGACAGCAATCCTTGGGGAGAAGAGAGGGACAAGAAAGAGAGGAAATAACGCTGGGACTGCCATGTATTTACAGATCCCTTTGCCTTTCCCAGCGTGGCATAAAGTTTTGAGCGTTGGAGTTATGAGCGCATCTACACTGTAGGATTAACGCAATTTGGTGGCTCAATGCTATGGGGCCCTGGGAATTGTCGTTTGGTGAGGCACCAGCTCTTTATCTTCATGCTGCGGACAAGCTCCACTGAAATGAATGAGACTGACTAGAGCAGGCATGGGCCAACTTCCATCCTTCCTTCCTCCCAGGGATTTTGGACTTCAACTCCCACCATTCCTGACAGGCCCCTTCCTTTTCCCGCTCAGCCGCTTAAGCTGAGATACAACGTATAATTTGAGAAAATGGTTTGGCTGGCCGAAGATAACATAGGAAATGCCAGAACCCATTTGAGATCTGGATGGTGTTTCCACGAAACCATGGAGGGGTAGCTTTGAACGCTAGGATCTACGCCAAGCATGGGCAAACTTCGGCCCTCCATGTGTTTGGGACTTAAGCAGCTGAGGGGGAAAAGGAAAGGGCCTGAGACTGTGAGGAATGGTGGGAGTTGACGTCCAGAACCCCTGAACTGAAGGCCCAAGTTAACCCATGCCAGGTGTAGATCTACTCTAGGAAGAGTTTTATGAACTCGGAGCTAAGATCCAAGTTGATTTAGGGCTCAAAATGCAATGATAGGCATTTCGTAATTACTAATTTTTCCTAAGGTCTTTCTTGATCCATCTCGGCTTCCTACATTCTTCTATGTGTATCCAGTGTTGGAGGAGCGTGTTGCTCGACGGATTATACTCCCTAGGGAGACTCTCAGGGTTTGGAAAGCTTAATAATAATAAACTTTATTTATAGATCGCCCTGCCCCGGTGGTGCTAATAGGTACCGCTCCGGCGGAAAGGTAAGGACGCTCCATGCAGTCATGCCAGTGGCCACATGACCTTGGAGGTGTCTACGGACAACGCCGGCTCTTCAGCAGAGAAATGGAGATGAGCACCAACCTCCAGAGTGCTCAAGGGAAAACCTTTACCTGACTTTATAGATCGCCTTATCTCGCCAAAGGGACTCAGGGCGGTTTCCAAACATTTAGTGCCCAAAGAAAACCATACAAATACAGTTTACATCACGACAAAGCAAGCACAGTAGGCAATAGGCAGAACATATGCCATCTACCACTCTACATTATGGTAGTCATATCTAAGAAATTGTAGCCCCGGTGGCGAAGTGTGTTAAAACACTGAGCTGCTGAACTCCAGATTCAAATCCCGGGAGCGGAGTGAGCGCCCGCTATTAGCTCCAGCTTCTGCCAACCTAGCAGTTGGAAAACATGCCAATGTGAGTAGATCAATAGGTACCGCTCCGGTAGGAAAGTAAGAGCGCTCCATGCAGTCATGCCGGCCACATGACCTTGGAGGTGTCTACGGACAACGCCGGCTCTTCGGCTTAGAAATGGAGATGAGCACCAACCCCCAGAGTCAGACATGACTGGACTTAACGTCAGGGGAAACCTTTACCTTATCTAAGAAACTATCCATCCAAGGGTGTTCTGAGTTAACGCCGCAGAGAACTCAAAAACCTCGACACCAAGGGGGAAAAATGTTTTGTTGAATTTCAAGTTGCTTAAGCGGCTGAGGGGGGAAAGGAAGGGGCCTGGGGCTGTTAGGAGGTCCAAAACCCCTGGCGGGAAGGCCCAGGTTGGCCCATGCCTGCTGTGGACCCATATAATGTAGGTGGAAGTCTTTACGTACCTGCAGCGGTGGCGGGTCCTCGGACGGCAAGCGGGGAGGCTCTGGCGGGGAAGTGGAGCAGGTGGGAGCTGTCGAAGGGGCTCCCCCATCCCGGGCCTGCCGCGGCGGCGGCGGCGAATTGGGCGCCCACGTAGGGCCCGTAGTAGGCTCCGTTGAGGGGCCGGAGCTGCTCGCGGGCGGCCCCGTTGGCTGCGGGAGGGCTGCCGGTGGCGTAGGGGGCAAAGCGCCCAGAGCCTGGGTGTCCCCCCGCGGCTGCCGCTCCTCCTCCTCCCCCGCAAGATCCGTACGAAGGCGACGGGCTGTCGGAGGCGACGGCGGCTTGGGCGGGCCACCCCGAGGGCGCTTGCGGGCTCTGCATGTAGGGCAGCATGGCCCCCACGCGGGTGGTGGGCACGTAGACAGGCGACGGGGGCCCGAAGCCGCCCCCCACGGAAGGAGAAGCCCCTGTTCCTCCTCCGGGGGGAGAGGAATCGTAGGCTCCGCTTTGGAGGTGCGAAGGGTGGTGATGGTGATGGTGGTGGTGATACATGTCCTCGGCGGCGGCGGCGGCTCCGGGATTGGCGCGGCTGGACCAGAGCAGCTTGTTGGCCTGGTCGAGGTCGGCGAGGAGGATGACGTCTTCCCAGCTGGAGGAGGAGGAGGAGGGCGGAGGAAGGGGCACGAAGGGGCCCAGCAAGGCTCTCCCCCCCTCCGGCAGGCCCTCCCCGGGCTCCTGCTTGAAGGTCCTGGCGCCGCCCGGGGAGCAGCCCGAGGACGAGGAGGGCGACGGGGGAGAGGGCGGCAGCGAGGGGAAGGGCGCCTCGTCGGGGCTGCGGCGCTTCAGGAGGCACCAGCCGCCTTCAGCCACGGCCATCCAGGCGGACCCCGAGCCGAGCCGAACCGAGCCTCCTTCCCGGCGGGACCCTGGCAGAGGGAATGAGACACACAGAGAAAGGCTCAAGACCGGCAGGAAGGCAGGCAGAGGGGCTTTTGTCCTCCGCCCCCTCCCCTGTCCCCCACGAAGCCCCTCCTTGGACGGAGAGAGAACGGCTCTGAGCACGTGCAGAGCGTCCCTCTTCCCACCAAAGGAAGGAATAGCATAGAACAGCGGCCCTGTTCGCTTTTGGGATGAGAAAGGGAAACACCCAAAGAGCTATAGCTGTAGCCAAGAGCGGGGTGGGGGGGTGGGGGTTAGGGGTTCAAACTCCTCCCCTGAAAATTTTCAGGTTTAAAAAACAAACCTGGTTTACTCGTGAATTTTAACTGGTTAACCCAATCCCCATGATTGTCCACTGAAGTATATTGATGGAGCCTGATTTCTAAATTATTTTGTGTTATGAAACTACTTTTCATGATTCGCTTAAAAAAAAGTTTCAAGCCCCCCCCCTCCCCATTTTTTTTCTGGCTATGGCCCTGCAAGGAGCCAGCTGCTACTAGTTTTGCTTCTGAGGAGGAGGTAGAATAGGAGGCTGAAGAGGTAGCACTTGGGGATTTGGAGCCAAGTGTTGAGGAGGAAGGAAAAAGCAAGGAAGATATACTACAAGTCGCAAGGAAAATATACTACAAGTCCCATGGAAGATATACTACAAGGCCCTGCCTTCCAAGGGAGGAGGGCAAAAGCATTTGTGTTTTAGTCTCCATGCTCCAGCTCCAGCGTTGGCTTTGCAAAGAAGTTCTTGCCAAAACCCTTGATCCTGTACACCAATACTTGCCAAAATCCTTGTTACTGTACACCAGTGGTTCCCAACCCGGAGGCCAGAAGGAAAATCTCCGCTCCTTTCTGCTGAGCTGACCAGAAAATTACATTAGACCACACCGACTCTAGATTATTAAATATGGTTTCTGTGGGCGAGCAGATGAGACTACTGGGTGGCATATGTTTTATATCAGAAACTAGAGGTGATGTGGTCAATAATAATAATAATAATAATAATAATAATAATAATAATAATAATAATAACAATAATAATAATAATAATAACTTTATTTTTGTATCCCCCCCCCAATCTCCCCAAAGGGACTCTGGAGGCTTACATATGGCACAAGGTGCCTAAAACAACGCATAAAATAAACACACAGTACAATACAAAATAAAACTACTAGTATATAAAACAATAATTTGAATTCAGAACAGCGCCAATAACCTAAAGTGTCTATACAATGCAGTTTTTTGAATCAGCAGCCCAAATAGCCACACCGAATCTGAAGTTGACCAAAACCTGATTCGTATCCCTTTTGGTACTAATGTTGGAAAGTGGGCCCTGGTCAAAAAAAGATTGGGAACCACTGGTGTACACTGTAAGCCCCTTCGCCAAAGACTCTTGTTCCTGTCTGCTGTGAAGACTTGTCGCCAAAGACTTTAGTTCCAGGTCTGCTGTAAGACCATATATTTGCTTTTGGACTTTACCTTTAGTTTTCTTTACTGCTGTTTGCATTATTATTATTATTATTATTATTATTATTATTATTATTATTATTATTATGCGGAAGTAAAGCTTTTTTAGTTACTTCTATTCGTTTTGTAAAGCTGTTTCGGGAGCAAAACAGGACACTACTCTTTGGTTTTCCTTTTGGGGTGGAAAAGAAGCCCGGGCGGTTTAATGCCGTTGGAAACATTAACTCCGATCCGCAACAGCTAGAAAACCAACTCCCGCAAAAAGGAAAACACCTCTACTTGCTGGTTTTCCTTCTGGGGAGAAAAGCGAGGCCCACTGAACAGCTATTTAATGCAGTTCGAAGCTAACTCCGATCCGCAACAAACACTTGCAAAACCGGCGTCTCTCTGGTTTGTGTGATTCGGGCCTCAAACTGGTTCCCTGACTTCCTATGTCAGGATCTGCACAGCAAAATAACACTCTTTGATACTGGTTAGAAGCTGTACTAAATAATCAGTGTAGATGGAGGCTTCGGAAGCCGAACCATGAAGATCTTTTTGGACACAACATGGGCAGCGAAAGGTAAGGGGACGGCCTGGGAGGGAAGGACAAGGTCTCTTCCCTCCGAGGCCACTTCTGGGTCTCCGCCTGGAAGGGGAAAAGGGAGTCCTTGCTCTGTTTTGGAGAGAGAAAAAGGCATCTTTTCGGAAAACACCCTCTCTCCTTCCACTTAAGCCTAGTTGCCTTATACCAGGCATGGGCAAACCTCGGCCTTCCAGGTGTTTCCTAACAGCCTCAGGCCCTTTCCTTTCCCCCCTTATTCCCATGCCTTGTTAGACCCATATAATGAAGTTAAACGGCATTATATCAGTGAAGTCCTAAACTTTGGGTGCTTTCCAGAACAAGCAGGGAAACGAGGCGTCCGCGCTTGATACGGAACGAAAAAGAAAGAAAAACAAGGGGGAAAGAAGGTCTCTTCCCTCCTGGAGATTTTCAATAGGGAGCTTTGGAAGGAGACCGGACCCTTTAGGGTCGATTTCATCCCATGGTCGACAATTGTAACAGGGAGGGGAGAAAAGAGAGCCTTAAGAAAGGAATGAGGGTGACTGAGGATCCAAACTGCGGGGAGCACGCCTGCCAAATGCGCCACAGTCCCTCGAAGAAGCCGAGAGCGAGGCGAGAAGGAAGGCAGCCAAAGAGGAGAGAGGCGGGATGTTGTTCCCTTCTCCATCCCCACCCAAAGGCTCACTCACCTCTTTCCGCGAGGCGTCGGCGTGGGCTCCTCGTGGGTCGGGGTCCGAGGCGGGGAAGGGAGTCGTTTGACCCCAAGGCTGTGGCGACGGCGGTTCTAGAGGTCTCCGAAGCAGAAGTGGAAAGAGACAGAGAGAGAAAGAGAGAGAGAGAGAGAGAGAGGAGGCGCCTCTAGCCGGAAAAGTCCAGCCAAGGCGTCCTGATTGGATTCAGGGAGCGAGGGACAAACACGCAGGAAAGGGGAGGGAGGGACTATGTAGTGCCGTTTCAAAACGGCATTGAAGGAAGCCTCCACTCAGGGTCCTACTTGAGGCCCGGATGGCCACGGCACGACACGGTCAGTGCAATTGGGGCCCGACTTTCCCCAATCTACTTTCCCTAATCTATAGAACACCCCAATAGACCGAGAGTGTCGCCTTCGTCTTTTGGTGTATTTTTGCGCCCCAACTGGTGCATCTCGGTGGTTATATATATACCGTAGATAGGCATATAGATAGATATATAGATATCTAGTCATATAGATAGATAGACACACACACATATACAGTATATAGATAGATAGATAGATGATAGATAGATAGATAGATAGATAGATAGATAGATAGATAGATAGATAGATATAGATAGATAGATAGATATAGATAGATAGATAGATAGATAGATAGATAGATAGATAGATAGATAGATATAGACTCCTTCCCTTCAAGTGCATGTTTGTATGAGTGTGTGTCGATGTAAATAATAGACAGATAGTTCTGTGATAAAAAGATTAGACAGACTGCAGATTAGATAGAAATAGAGACATATTAGATAATAAGGGAGAGATAGTTGAGGTGGTAGAACACATAGAGATAGAGCAGTGCAGATTAAATATATTAATGGTAGATAGATATAGACTGATCGTTCAGATAGAAATATCGGTGGTACGTTAGAGACAGATTAGATATATAGATGATAGATTAGATAGGTAGACAGGTAGAGAGAAAGAGAGAGGGTGGATCCACAGATAGATAGAGACAACACTCTGGAAACAGGGGAATTCCAGACTTGACTCAATCAGGGCCAGCTAAAACCTCCCAATAAAGAATTTCCCCCAGGCCGGAAGAAACCATGCCTTGAAGCTGAAAGGCTATTGAATGCTAATCAAGCTGGTCAGTTCCCTCATTCACACTTGCCTCGGGAAGACAAGAGTTTTTTTTCTCCCACCCTGGACCTTCATATAACCTCACTTGACTAGTTTCTAACAGACCTTACAACCTCTGAGGATGCCTGCCATAGATGTGGGCGAAACCTGGTGAAAGAATGCTTCTGGAACATGACCATACAGCCCTGAAAACTCACAGCAACCCAGTTGAGATAGACATATAGGTAGCATAACACATAGAGATACAGCAGTGCATATTAGATATATTAATGATAGTTATAGACTGATCATTCAGGTAAGTGATACATTAGATTATAGAGACAGGTAGATATATTGGTGATAGATTAGATAGATAGACAGCTAGAGAAAACGAGAGACAGGTAGATCCACAGACAGATTATCCAGATAGTACATTAGATATACAGACAGATTAGACATATTGGTGATAGATAGACTGAATAGATAGGTGATAGCTAGATAGAAAGACAGAGAGATTACATATAGCTGATAATTTTCATATAGTTTACATAGCTGTGAGTTTTCCAGGCTGTATAGCCATGTTCCAAAGCATTATCTTCTGACGTTCAGCCCACATCTATGGCAGGCATCCTCAGTGGTTGTGAGGTGTGTTGAAAACTAAGCAAGACAGGTTTATATATCTGTGGAAGGTCCAGGGTGGGAGAAAGAACTCTTGTCTGTTGGAGGCAAGTGTGAATGTTGTAATTGATCACCTTGATTAGCATTGAATAGCCTTGCAGCTTCATAGCCTGGCTGCTTCCTGACTGGGGGGAAATCCTTTGTTGGGAGTTGTTAGCTGGCCCTGATTGTTTTATGTCTGGAATTCCCCTGTTTTCTGAGAGTTGTTCTTTAGATTTTTTTTAATACTGGTAGCCAGATTTTGTTCATTTTCATGGTTTCCTTCTTTCTGTTGAAATTGTCCACATGCTTGTGGATTTCTCTGTGTAGCCTGACATGGTGGTTGTGAGAATGGTTCAGCATTTCTGTGCTCTCAAATAATATGCTGTGTCCAGGTTGGTTCATCAAGGGCTCTGCTATGGCTGACTTCTCTGGTTGAGTTAGCTGACAGATTGGATACACAGGTTATCTCCTGTCATTTGAGCTCCGACTCTACTGACACCCCTCAAGTGTGCCAAAACCTATCTATGTATCTATCAATAGATAGAGGATAGATGGATTAGATTTATAGGCGATAGATAGGTTTTGTCACACTTGGGGGGGGGGTGTCAGTGAAGTCGGGGCTCAAATGACATGAGACGCCTTTTCCTCCCCTTGAAGCCCCCTTTCC
Source organism: Anolis carolinensis (assembly GCF_035594765.1). Lineage (NCBI taxonomy): Eukaryota > Metazoa > Chordata > Lepidosauria > Squamata > Anolidae > Anolis > Anolis carolinensis. The sequence goes on from NC_085844.1 coordinate 57,133,356, forward strand.
TCTTCCTTGGGGCGCCTCTCTTCCTCCCACCCCCCTTCTCCCTCTCTTATCTCCTCTGCAAGCCAACTGATAACCGTGCTGAGCAGGAAAGTGACTGGAAATTGAAAGAACTCCTTTCTGCGGAGGCGACCAGAAACCCAGGCAGCTTTTCTCTCTGTCTCTGTCTGTATTGGGCGAGCTGGCTTTCTCCTGCCTTGGAGGCACACTGGAGCCATGGATTCAAATGGCAGGAAAAGAGAGTCCGTCTAAAAACATTAGGGAGAACTTCCTGACGGTAAGAGCAGTTCGGCAGTGGGATCTTCTGCCTTCTCTGGGGGGTTTTCAGCAGAGGCTGGACGGCCATCTGTCGGGAGTGCCTGGACTGTGTTTTCCTGCATGGCAGAAGAGGGATAACCAACCCTCTTCTTGGGTTGTCTTCCAACTCTATAGTTCTACATCCATGTGGTTTAGTGGTTTTGATTTGTTACCCTAAGATGTTAATTCGAATCCCAGCTGACTCGTGGAGACCAAATGGACGACGTTTTGGACAAGTTAGCTTTTGAGGAAGGCAAAAACCTGGGGTGTATGTGCCTTCTGTTTCCCTATACTAAATGCAGTTTAGTCTCACTTTAAACTGCCATGACTCACTGCTACAGAATCCCGGGAGCCGTTGTTTCGCAACGCCTGTCTGTCCAATGCTACAAACTACAAATCCCAGCATTCCATAACATTGAGCCATAGCATTTCAAAAGTGGCGCCAGACTGCATTCAATCTCAGTGTAAAAGCACCGTAAATTCGGCTCAGCACAAAGGCGCGCAAAAACGACAAACGCAGAGAGAGGATTTTCCTATAATATTAATATTATTATCTCATTTTAATTAATTAAATATTTTAATATTAATAATATTAATTATAATACTATTATAGATATAATATTGATATTAATATTCGATTAATTCATTTTATTATAATATTAATACTTCGTTTTAATTAATTAATATAATAATATATTATTATATTATATCAATATATTAATTATTGATTATTAATATTAATACTATTAATATTGCTAATTAATAGCGCAATGAGTTAAACCGTTACGATGGCAGGATTGTTCACTAGAAAGGTCAGCGATTCGAATCCGTGGAGAGCTCCCGTCTGTCAGCTCCAGCTTCGCATGCGGGGACATGAGAGAAGCCTCTCACAGGATGGTAAAACATCAAAACATCCGGGCGTCCCCTGGGCAATGTCCTTGCAGACGGCTAATTCTTTTACATCAGAAGCGACTTGCAGTTTCTCAAGTCACTCCTGACACGAAAAAAAAAATATTTTGTGTATTATGTATCCCTGTATCCCATATTATGTCGCCCGGTATCCATAATTTTCGATTTCCTTTAATATGTGTGTGTGAGAGAAAGAGCAAATGATTGTCCAACCTCATGTCTCCTCGGAAACCAATCCCGTTGTGCTTAGTTACCCTTACTCCCGGGTAACTATATCTACCACTGTGCCACTTGAACGTAAGCCCAACCTACCCATTATAGATGAGAAAGGTGTCCGTCTTGAAAGGATGAGATCCCTGCTGCTGAAAAAATCCTAAGAAAATGATAGCCGGTTTCAAAAAATTGAAATGAACCCAAAACAAATCCAAAGGCTCGGAATTAATTTAAAAGAGTTCGGCTAGCAGAATTTGTATAGTTTTGTGTACCTCTCAGCATATAGAGTACCACCAAATTAACCATTAAACAGATGATAGCAGACACGGGAATTACACTAGGCAACACGATTTTTGTTCCAAGGTTATAAATGTCATTTCCTAATTGGTTCTACCATAAAAACATGTAAAAGGTTTATTATTATTCATAGTTTTTCAATGAATATCTCATAGAGTCTCAACTAATTCAACATAGGGTTGCTGTGATTTTTCCGGGCTGTATGGCCATGTTCCAGAAGCATTCTCTCCTGACGTTTCGTCTGCATTTATGGCAGGCACCCGCAGAGGTTGCGGAGTCTGTTGGAAACTATGCAAGTGAGGTTTATATATGTATGTGGAAAGTCCATAGTGGGAGAAAGAACTCTTGTCTGTTTGCGGCAAGTGTGAATGTTGTAATTAATCACCTTAATTAGCATTTAATAGCCTGGCAGCTTAAAAGTCTGCTTGCTTCCTGCCTGGAGGAATCCTTTGTTGGGAGGTGTTAGCTGGCCCTGATGGTTTCCTGTCTGGAATTCCCGTTTTCAGAGTGTGGTTCTTTATTTACTGTCCTGATTTTAGAGGTTTTTTAAATAGTGGTGGCCAGATTTTTTCATTTTCATGGTTTCCTCCTCCCTTCTGTTGAAATTGTCCACATGCTTGTGGATTTCAATGGCTTCTCTGTGTAGTCTGACATGGTGGTTGTTAAGAGTGGGCCAGCATTTCTGTGCTCTCAATTAATATGCTGTGTCAAACAATTCAACATAGTTTGTGGCAGCCACAAAAAAGAAGTTTCTGGAGTAGAATAACTACTTTCAAAGTAAGTACCGCACAATTAAACAGGAAATAACACTTTCAAACCAGGAACAGACCCCCCCCCCCCCCATGTTGTTACATAGTATTAGTTGAAGGCGACCTAAATGCGTTTATAGGTAAAGGTAAAGGTTTTCCCCTGACACTAAGTCCAGTCGTATCCGACTCTGGGGGTTGGTGCTCATCTCCATTTCTAAGCCGAAGAGCCGGCATTGTCCGTAGACACCTCCAAGGTCATATGACCGGCATTTATACTGAAGAATAAATGTTACAATAAACACCATGATGCAAATTCCATATTAAATTAACATTTAATATTGCCAAAATATTGAACTAAAACCCTCAAAATCATAGGATGTCAAGAAAGCACCCGTTTTGGGGGACGCATTGTATGTCTCGTTGTATTTCGTTGTTTCCATCTCGAGGCTTCCCGGAGAAATGGGAGTTGTAGTTTTACAAAGTTTGTAGCCTTCTCTGCCAAAGAACGCTGGTTCCTCATCAAACCACAACTCCCGGGGTTGTAGTTCATTGGAGAGGCCTGGAACTGCATTCATTCTACAGTGTAGATGCAACCCCCAGTGTAGATGCAACCCCCCCCCCCTCTTTTTTTTCTTTTTCTTTTCTTCTTCCCAGCATCCCTTGTGCAGCGCCAGGACAGGAGCGATGCCTTGGCTCTGATTCCTCCCTAATGGCTCCAGCTTGACCTGCCTTTTTAACCTCCAGCCTCCCAGGCTTTTTCATCAGGGGCGAGCTGTCTGTTTACTTTATAGCCCGGCCACACATTTATTTTTATTTTCTCCCGTCAGGTCTGATAAGGAAGTCCTTTGCCCGGGTGGAATTAGAGGGCTAACATTTGAGGCACTTTGGCAAATGCTCTTCAATAATAATAATAATAATAATAATAATAATAATAATAATAATAATAATAATAATAATAATAATAAATAAAAACACATTTTGGTGCCTCAAATGTTAGCCCTGTTCCAGGATATATTTGACCTACTGATTCTAAAAATTGCACCAGTTTCCCCCCTATCAGCTTTATTTTTTGAAATATAAAACATATCTACCAGTTGTCTGTAGAAAACCATAATCACCACATCGAAGATGTTGTCAAATCAAGGAACATGAAAGGAACTGCAGACTAACTCAACCAGAGAAGTCATCCATAGCAGAGTACTTGATGAACCAACCTGGACACAGAATATTATTGCAGAACACATAAATGCTGGACCACGCTAACAACCACCATGTCAGACTACACAGAGAAGCCATTAAAATCCACAAGCATGTGGATCATTTCAACAAAAAATTAAAGAGAAAGATTCCAATCAGAATTCCATGAAAATGAACAAAATATGGCTACCAGTATTTTAAAAAACCTCTAAAATCAAGACTGTAAATAAAGAACAGCACTCAAAAATGGGTGAACAGACATGAAACAATCAGGGCCAGCTAACACCTCCCAATAAAGGATTCCCTCAGGCAGGAAGTAGCCAGGCCTTGAAGCTGCAAGGCCATTCCATGCTCATGGAGCTGGCTAATTGCAACATTCACACTTGCCTCAGGCAGACAAGAGTTCTTTCTCCCACCCTGGACATTTCACAGATATATTTAAAAAAAACCACTTGCCTAGTTTCCAACAGACCTCACAACCTCTGAGGATGTCTGCCATAGATGTGGGTGAAACGCAAGGAGAGAATGCTTCTGGAACATGGCCATACAGCCTGGAAAATTCACAAGAATTTTTGGGGGGGTTGGGCTGTATTCTTAGTATTAGTATTGTGTTACTAGTATTATTATTGCTGCCTTACTTGCCCCAGACCGTGTAGCCAAATAATTACCCACCTAATAAAGGTTTGAAAAGCTCCCTACAAGCAACGAGTTTTGGGGTAATTCAAGTCAAAGATTCCAATCAGAATTTGAGAGAGACTGATAAGCCCCAAGGCCTAGTCACACTACACAGTTATAACACCAAGGATGTTTCTGAATCAGTCCACCACGCCTGCTTCACAAAACTCTTCCTGGAGTAGATTTACACCAGGCATGGGCAAACCTTGGCCCTCCAGGTGTTTTAGACTTCAGAATTCCTATGGGTGCTAGGAATTGTGGGAGTTGAAGTCCAAAACACCTGGAGGGCTGAAGTTTGCCCATGCCTGATCTACATGGTGGAGGGAATGTGTTTGACCTTTCATTTAACTACCATGGCTCAATGCTATGGAATCATGGGGATTGGATTCTATGCTATGGAATCAATGCTATGGAATCATGGGGATTGGATTCTATGCTATGGAATCAATGCTATGGAATCATGGGGCACCAGCACTCTTTGGTAGAAAAGACGAAAGCCCTTGTAAAACTGCAGCACCATGCCATTTAAAGTGTGGCCAAACTGCATTAATTGCACAGTGTAGATGCACCCTGCCTCAGATAATCATGACCTGAGTTTCAAAAGCCTTTGGAAAGAGCCCCTGGTACAAATCCAATAAATTGCTACAAGCAGCTTCCCTAAAGAATGGGAAAAGTAAAATGTGTGGCAAAACAAAAAAAGAAAAAAAAAGAGTTGTATCATGAAAAGTAATATTTCTTTAAAACCATTTCCCCACAGGGCAGTTCTTGGTGCGGGTTTATTTTGGCTGGACTCCTTCTCCTTGTGTTAGAAACAGCCATTCAAGCCAAGGACAGAGGGAAAAGGTGGAGGGGCTGCTGGCAGCATCAGAAGGCCTCTTTGTTGCTCAGTCTGTTTTCCTTTAGCTTCAGAGTTGGCTTCATTATGCCAGCAGGTAAAGTGTTTTTTTAAACCCTCTATAAGGAGAATTAACCACTTTTCAGTGTAGATGCCACCTTGGAGCTCCAATCTTTTCTGATAAACTACTTGCACGATCTGCATTGGAAGGTGAATCCTAAACAACTATTAATACAGAGACCTGAGTGGCACTGAGTAAATTTCAATTGGGAAAAGATATGAGAAGACTGAGGCCCGTCTACACAGCCCTATATCCCAGAATATCAAGGCAGAAAACCCCACATTATCTCAGTGTAGACTCAGATAACCAAGTTCAAAGCAGATATTGTGGGATTTTCTGCCTTGATATTCTGGGATATAGGGCTGTGTGAAAGGACCCTGAGGCCACTTTCACACAGCTGAATAAAATCCCACATTATCTGCTTTGAACTGGAATACATGGCAGTGTGGACTCAGATAATGCAGTTTAAAGCAGATAATGTGGGATTTTCTGCCTTGATATTCTGGTGGCCTTTCAACACAGTCCTATATCCCAGAATATCAAGGCAGAAAATCCCACAATATCTGCTTTGAACTGGACTATTTGAGTCCACACTCAGATAATGTGGGATTTTCTGCCTTGATATTCTGGGATATAGGGCTGTGTGGAAGGGTCCCCGTTCAAAGCAGAAAATGTGGGATTTTATTCAGTAGTTAAGAAGAGTTGAGTTTTACCTTCTAGTTGAAAACACAAAATAATCCTGAAAGAGGAAAGTAACCTTTCTCTACAGATGACTACTACTGCATCCAGTGGCGGTATAAAATTCCCCTGGGAAGAGCAAAAAAAGCCAATCTATAATTCCATTTTATTTTATTTTCAGTCTGGAGAGTAATTCCACTGAGTGAGTGGAGTTTAAGGAGCAAATAGAGGGTGGAACGCCATCCTTTTAAACCTAGGAGTGGGAATCTTCTCAGATGCTGTCGGGCTCTAAATCCCATCAGCCCCAACCACAATGACAACAATTTTGGGAGTGTTTTGTCGAAGACTTCCATGGCTGGAATCACTGCTTTGCCCTCATCTAAGGCAGGCATCCTCAGAGGTTGTGAGGTCTGTTGGAAACTAAGCAAGACAGGTTTATATATCTGTGGAAGGTCCAAGGTGGGAGAAAGAAAGAACTCTTGTCTGTTTGAGGCAGGTGTGAATGTTGCAATTGATCACCTTGATTCCCATTGAATGGCCTTGCAGCTTCAAAGTCTGGCTGCTTCTTGCCTGAGGGAATCCTTTGTTGGGAGGTGATTGTTTCTTGTCTGGAATTCCTCTGTTTTCACAGTGTTCTTTATTTACTGTCCTGATTTTAAAGGATTCCCTGAACAACTGACCGACTGATAGGAATTGTGGGAGTTGAAGTCCAAAACACCTGGAGAGCCGAAGTTTACCCATGCCTGGTTTATAGGTAAAGGTAAAAGTTTCCCCCTGACGTTAAGACCAGTCGTGACCGACTCCCAGTCGTGACCGACTCCCAGTCGTGACCGACTCCCAGTCGTGACCGACTCCCAGTCGTGACCGACTCCCAGTCGTGACCGACTCTGGGGGTTGGTGCTCATCTCCATTTCTAAGCCGAAGAGCCAGCGTTGTCCGTAGACACCTCCAAGGTCATGTGGCCGGCATGACTGCATGGAGCGCCATTACCTTCCCGCCGGAGCGGTACCTATTGATCTACTCACACATTGGCATGTTTTCGAACTGCTAGGTTGGCAGGAGCTGGGGCTAACAGCGGGCGCTCATTCCGCTCCCGGGATTTGAACCTGGGACCTTTTGATCTATGTTAATTTTATCAATATTTGTATGTATGTGTTTATCCTTTACAATTTTATCTTGTAAATCGCCTAGAGCATCTTGGATGGAGGGCGATTAATAAGTAATTAAATGATGATGATGAAGAAGTTGTTCAGCAGCTCAGCGCTTTAACGCACTGTGCCACCAGGGGCCCTGTCTTGCTTTTAAAGGATTCCCTGAACAGCTGACCGGCTGATAGGAACTGTGGGAGTTGAAGTCCAAAACACCTGGAGAGCCGAAGTTTGCCCATGCCTGGTCTAAGCTTTCTTGTAAATTCCAGACTTCATACGCTCAGAATGAGCGTCAACGCACCGGCAGAGCCCATTGGGAAGGCGCCCAGGACCTTTTCTCCGCCCACAGAGAGCCCTATTGGCTGCTTCCGGATGACGTATGAGGAAGTGGTCAGGAGGAGCACATCCGCCGGAGCAAAGGAACAATAACATAACAATAGCATGGATTCGGCTTCGGCTCCGGCGGAGCTGCCGCTGGCCTTGTCGGCGATGCGCCACGCCACCCTCGCGGCCAGCCAGGTGATGTTCCCGGCCAAGCGCAGGGCCGGCCCAGGCCCCCGCCGGACTCCCCTGGAGACCCCGGACCCGGTGCGGACCCTCTACCGGAGACGCCGCGGGAGCCGGGCGGCGGTGAAGCTGATCGCGGCGGCGCAGCTGGAGACGCTGGCCACGCTGGCCAACCTCATGACGATCCCGCGGACGCCCCGGCGCTGGTGGGTCTACCCCAACGAGAGCGACTGGTGGGAGCGGTTCTCCCTCCACGAGGAGGACGACCGGCAGTGGGTGCACTACTTCCGGCTCCCCCGCGACACCTTCCAGAAGGTGGTGGCCGCGCTGGCCCCCGAGGTGGCCAAAGGCGACACCCAGATGAGGAGGGCCATCCCGGTGCAGAAGAGGGTGGCCATCGGCCTCTGGATGCTGGCCAACCAGTGCTCCTACCGCAAGACCGCCCAGCACTTCGGCGTGGGCAGGGCCACCGTGGGGAACATCTTCCTCACCGTCGTCCTGGCCATGGAGATGATCCTCTTGCCGCGGATCGTCCGCCTCGGGGACGCCCTGGAGGTCGGTATGGGCCCCCGCCACGCCCACGCACGGGTGGGCATCCTGGGATGGATCTAGACTGCCCCATCTCCCAGGTTATCTGGCAGTGTAGACACGTACAATCCAGTTCAAAGCACATAATCATATCCTGGGAGATAGCGCAGTGTAGATCCAGCCTTAGACCCTTTCTTCACCACCAGATTATCCAGATTATCAATGCAGATGATCCACATTATATGAGTCTACACTGTTGTATAATCCAGTTCAAAGCAAATAATCAGATCCTGGGAGAACAGTGTAGATCCAGCCTTAGACCCTTTCTTCACCACCAGATTATCCAGATTATCAATGCAGATGATCCACATTATATGAGTCTACACTGTTGTATAATCCAGTTCAAAGCAAATAATCAGATCCTGGGAGAACAGTGTAGATCCGGCCTTAGACCCGTTCTTCACCACCATATAATCCAGATTATCAAATCAAATAATCCACATTATATGAATCTACACTGTTGTATAATCCAGTTCAAAGCAAATAATCAGATTCTGGGAGAACAGTGTAGATCCGGCCTTAGACCCTTTCTTCACCGCCATATAATCCACATTATCAAAGCAGATAATCCACATTATATGAGTCTACACTGCTATATAATCCAGTTCAAAGCAGATAATCAGGTCCTGGGAGATAGGGCAGTGTAGATCCAGCCTTAGACCTGTTCTACACTGCCATATAATCCAGATTATCAAAGCAGATAATCCACATTATATGAGTCTACACTGTTGTATAATCCGGTTCAAAGCAAATAATCAGATCCTGTGAGAAAGAACAGTGTAGATCCGTGTAGTGTAGACTTCAACTTATCAGAAATCCCAGCCATTTTACCGGCTGTGGCTGTTAGGAATGTGGGAGTTGAAGTCCAAAACACCTGGAGTGGTAAAGTTTTCCCACGCCTGAACTATAACATGTCCAGAGAAGAGTGACCACAGTAGTCAAAGGTTTGGAAGCTAAGCTCTATGGGGGCTTAGCTAAACCACCGCACACGTACACCCCAATTTGATCTTTAAATCCTTCTTTAAAAGCCTGAAGGGGACATGAGAGCCTTGAGGAGGGAGCAGGATTGTTTTCTGCTGCCTTGGAGACTAAGACATGGAGCAATGGATAAAAAATACAAGAAAAGAGATTCCACCTAAACATTAGAAAGAATGTGTTGTCGCAGGCTTTCATGGCTGGAATCATCGGGTTGCTGTGAGTTTTCCAAGCTATGTGGCCATGTTCTAGAAGCGGAGAAGTCAGACATAGCAGAGCACATAATGAACCAACCTGGACACAACATAATATCTGAGAACACAGAAATACTGGACCACTCTAACAACCACTATGTAAGACACAGAGATGCCATTGTAATCTGCAAGCATGTGGACAATTTCAACAGAAAGGAGGAAACCACGAAAATGAACAAAATCTGGCTACCGATATTTAAAATCTCTTAAAATCAGGACAGTAAATAAAGAACAACATTAAAAAACAGGGGGATTCCAGTCAAGAAACAATCAGGTCCAGCTAATCATCTCCCAACAAAGGATTCCCTCAGGCAGGAAGCAGCCAAGCTTTGAAGCTGCAAGGCCATTCAGTGCTAATCACGGTGGTCAATTGCAACATTCACACTTTCCTCAAACAGACAAGAGTTCATTCTCCCACTCTGGACATTCCACATACATATATAAACCCCACTTGCCTAGTTTCAAACAGACCTCACAACTTCTAAGCATGCCTGCCATAGGAGAAACGTCAGGAGAAAATCCTTCTGGGACATGGCCATAGAGTCTGGAAAACTCACAGCAACCCATTAGAAAGAACTTCTTGTCAGTAAGAGGTGTTTGGCAGTGGACTATACTGTCCTGGATTTTGGGGGAATGTCCTGCTCTGGTGGTATTTAAGCAGAGGCTGGGTGGCCATCTGTCAGGAGTGCTTTCATTGTGTGTTCAGGCATTGGCAGGGGGTAGACTGGATGGCCCTTGTGGTCTCTTTGAACACTGATTCTATGTTAATTGTTAAATCCTTCTCTGCTCCTCTCCCCGTGTTCCTGACTGCAGATCATGGATGGATTTGCTGAGCTGGGATTCCCTCAGGTGGTGGGTGCTGTGGATGGATGCCACTGTGCGATTGTGTCACCTGTGAGGCAAGGGGGACACTTCAGCAATAGGAAGAAGACATACTCTGTCCTGCTGCAGGGTGTTACAGACCACACAGGACGCTTCATCAACATAGAGATCGGCCAGAGTGGGAGCAACTTGGATGTCAAAGTGATCCAGAACTCTGCCGTCTTTGAGAAGATGGAGGCAGGTGTCTTTGTGCCAGGCAACCCTACCATCACTGTGGGGGGGACACGGATTGGGCCACTGCTGGTGTCAGACGGCGGCTACCCCATCAGGAGGTGGATGATGACGCCATATTCAGGAGAACTGACAAAAAAACAGGTGCTCTTCAACAGGCGCCTCAGTCATGCCAAGGCTGTGGTCGAGATGGCATTTGTGCAACTTAAAGGGAGATGGCAATGTCTCACAGCACCTCTTGAGGTGTCTGAAGAAAACGTGCCCTCAGTCATTGCTGCTTGTGTGATCCTGCACAATATCTGCGAGACCAATGGGAGGGCGTTGGATGACTTCACCGAGGTGCCGCAACCTGTGTTACCCAGCCAGAGAGAACCCATGGAGGCCAATGCGGAGCAGAAGAAAACAGAGGGGGAAGCAGTTCGAGGTGCCCTGGCAGACTGTTTCTGGGCAGAGGGAATGTGACCCCTCACATCTGACCAGAAAGTATATGGAAGAAATTTATTGAAGAAACATTAAGGAGAGAAGATGGAAATAAACCCCCACCAGAAGAAATGAGGTTCTGGTTGGACTATAAAGAAATGGACTCCGGTGATGGGGAGCACAACGGGTAGAACACTGGGGGAAGGAAAAGACTTAATTAAATGAATTGTGAAGATTTTTCTTTTCTTTGTAACAAAATTAATAGTAATGTAATAAATTTTTTTAAAAAAAACCCCCAAAACATCTGACCAGAGCATGCTCCAAATACGGACCCTGTAATGGCCATCCATGCCAGTAAAACGCAATATAGGGTCACTATAAGTCAGAAATGTCTTAAAGACACACAACAACAATAAACAGAAAAATCGGAGTCTCTCTTTCTTTCTTTCTTTCTTTCTTTCTTTCTTTCTTTCTTTCTTTCTTTCTTTCTTTCTTTCTTTCTCCATGCTGACTGCTGAGAACTGCAGTCCAAATCAGCAACTTTTCATGGGGATAGGACTGGGAACTAGGAAATCAATGGGAATCTGTACCTTGAACTGAAATGGGTAAGATCTGAAGGAACAAAACAGCAAAGATTTAAACAGGCCTCACTTCATTCGCTTGCCCTACTCAATTACATCTCTATGACTCCAATTTAACTATTGCGGATGCATCCAATGGAATCCATGGACATGCAGTGTTGTTGTGTAACTTCAAGCCATTTCTGACTTACGTCCACTATATGGCATATTGGAAATGAAGAAGCATCAATGCTTGTATATAGAGCAATTAGGGACAGAAGGAACCCTGTCGTGCACACCTGCTATCATGTTTCCCCCTTCTTTTCCAGTATCTTTGTAATTCAGGGTGTTTTGCTTTTTGCCTTCCATTTTCTTCCCAGAGGTTTTGTGTGCTTTTCACTCTTTGTTTAAGACGGACGCATTGTGATGCTTCTCTGCCTCAAGATCGCTGACATATAGACATGAAACTCATCATTAGGATGCTTGTTCTAAAGTTAGGTAGCTTTTCTTTTTCATATCTAATACTTTTATATGATATTTATTATCTGCAACAATAAAAGTAAGTTTACAAGAGCATTTAGCATATTTTCTCGCCCATTTCCTACAATGAGCTTATGCATACTGCACTCTGCTATAAATACCAAATATTCCTACAAGACAACCTATCATGGGTTTTTCTTGGCAAGATTTGTTCAGAGGGGTTTCTGCCCATGCTTTCCTCTGTGGATGAGAGAAAGTGATTTCGAAGTCTTAGCCTAATACTCAAACTAACCTGGCTCTATGTCTAGGAAGAGCTCCTCAGATGAATAGTTCTGCTAGTGCCTCACCAAACTACAGACCTCACACAGGATTCTGCCATGGCAATTAGAGTTGAATCACTCTTGTTTTCCTAGCCATCCTACTCAGACATTACCCTTGGGTTTCAGATTGGGATGGGCTAAAAACACTTGGGGATCCCTGATGTGCTGAGTGCATGAGTGACATGTCTGTAGACTTTGCCAATGCCTTCAGTAGAGAAGGAAAGGTCACCTTGGTAGCCAGTGAAGGAGACGCTCGCATTCTTTTGGGGCTGTGTTTATATAACACGCTGTGCTTTATAAATGGCTGCTCAACTCAGAGAAGCCTGATAAGAGGAGTCTTCACTGGAAACTCCACAGGCCCAGAGTTGTGCTCCTTTTCCATGCACAAATCCAGGGTTATCAAGGCCATCCAATGATACAAGTATTTCCACTCTCAGCAGACCTTACCCAGGGCTGGATTGAAAGCTAATGGGACAGGGGGTGAGTGTGTGGGAGGGTTTCTTAACCTGCTTTACTGTTCCTGTTCTTTTGACTGCCTGCCTCTAAAAAAAAGCTAGATTTTTCACAAGGGAAAGTAAATTTAAGCAAGCAAATACAGCTATAGGAACTGCAACAACAATTGGACACCGAGAAAGGTCCTTTTTCCCTCCCTTCTGCTGTGACTTAACACTTGAGTGTATTCCCAAGTGGACTATTTTATCGTTATTTGATTTCCAATTTAATGGGCTATTCCTGGAAACTGAGCAGAAACTTCCAAGATGGCACTTAGGGATGAGCTCAACCAAGGGCACAAATATTGTGGATTTACTTTTGCATTTGTCCCTTTGATTCTGGCTTTCTTTCCCAGGCCAGCTGTGACTACATGGTCACCCCTCTCCATGTTTCCATGAAGCCCTCCTTTTCCACCAGGCACATTGGCTGGGGATGATGGAACTTTGCCAAATCCCGGTTAGAATTTTGTAGAGTCTGCCTCTCCAAACCACTGGAAAATGTCTATATGTCATTTAGCATTTCTGCTTTCCCCAGGTCTTCTGCAGAAAATATTAGGCTTCAATCCTATGTGTTGTTTCCTGGGCAGAAGTTTCATTAAATTCAATGGAGCTGGTTACAGTCCTAAATTTCAATGCTTTTTCTGAGTTTTTCAAAACAATCCAAATTTGCAGAGCTGTTTCTCTCAGAGATTGGGAATAGCTCCTAGAATGACAGCCACCATGGCTATGGAGATAATGAGAACAGTAGTCATCTGAAGTCTCTTTCTCAAGTTCTGTCTCTTTGACTTTAATAGGTAACAAATACAGCTCACTTTTATCATAAATTATTGGCTTTTGCTGAAGCATATAAGAGTTCTAGTTTATAACATTAACCTCTTTCATTGTAACAGCCATATTTCTTTGGAGAAAGTTAGTTCTGGTCAACTAAGGTTCCTTGTATATGTTTCCAAGACAACTGACTCAACATACCCAGCAAAATATTTTGGGATAACATGGTAATCCATGCCTTTGATATGGATTTGACGTTGTAATCCATGCTGATGAGAGAAATCCTTCATCTTCAGCACTTACTAAAGTCAAATTATCCCATGTACATTTACAAATCACTCCATTGGCTTCATTCTGGTGGTAAATATATTGTTGGATGTGAGCAAACTATGAGATTTTAAATTAAACTTCTTTTTGGAACACATTAAAATGTCAAATCTGCATTTTTGGTCTCATTTTTTCTGATTTCCATACCAGTTAGTCACCATGCTCTTTCTTGCTGGTTAAAAACAAACACTGAACAATGGAAACAGCTCAACTGTGTTATCACCCAAGTGAATTACCCAATCGTTGCTATAAAAAGGAGTGGGGAACAAGTATTGACTACTGACTTCATCTCCTTGTATATTGGGAATATGCATTGTTTTGTGCTTTCAAGTCATCCCCAGTTTATGCTGATACTCTCTTGGCAAGTGGGTTGCTGTGAGCTTTTCAGACTGCATGGCCGTGTTCCAGTAGCATTCTCTCCTAACATTTTACCTGCATCTGTGGCTAGCATCTTCAGAGGTTCTGCAGGCAAAATGTTAGGAGAGAATGCTGCTAGAACATGGTCATATAGCCCAAAACCTCACAGCAACCCGGTGATTCCAGCCATGAAAGCCTTCGACAATATCTTGGCAAGCTTTGTTCAGAAAAAAGTATGCTGCTGCCTTCCTCTGGGGCTGAGAGTGTGTGACTTTCCCAAGGTAACCCAATGTTTCCATGTCTGAGCAGGCATCCAAACCCTGATCCCACAAAGTCCTAGTCCAATACTCAAACCATTACACCTCACAGGCTCTCTAGGTGGGATACATATATTGCCCGTTGACTTATGGCAATCTAATGAATTTCATCAGGTTTTCTTAGGCAAGGAATACTCATATGCAAATAATTCAGAGGCAGTACAGGTTTGCTTCATGCAACCACTGAGATCCTAAACAAGGCATCACAGCAATACCACCAACATTACCACAGCACCATTATTTATTTATTGCTGCAACAGAGGGCTGGTTGTTAGACCAGTCACCATCAGGCATTAATGATTTCTGTCATTCTCTCCCCTCCTGGCTATACAAACACAGCACAAGACAAAATGGTCATCGCATAGGACCCAGTCTTTATGTGACAAGTTCCTCGACTGGTTCCTTATGCAAGTTGCTCCTCTGCTTATCTATACAAAGGGGAGAATCCCCTCCCCATTATCTCAGTGTATTTAAAAATGGAGAGGAAGCTACTAGAGTTGTTTGAAACTGGAGGTGAGTCACATTTCAGGAATGATATCAGCTCTATCCTTATCTCTGAATTTGGAAACCTTGTGAATATGACTACCATTGTGGGAGGAATCATGGACCACTAAATGAGTGGGGGCTTGGCTATTGCTCATATGGATTGAGTTTTTCTAATCCAGTTATTTTTTCTAATGCAGCTATTTCAGAGAGCTACCATGGTGTAGTGGTCTGGATTATGACTCGACACATGGTTAAAATCTCTGCTGGGTGACCTTGGGCAAGTCACATTCTCTCAGCCTCAGAGAAAGACAAAGGCAAAATCTCTCTGAACAAATCTTGCAAAAAAAAAACCTTGTTATAGGTTTGCCTTAGGGTCACTATAGGTTGGAAACCATTTGAAGGCGCACAACAAAAACAACAACAAAGCTATTTCAGGCTTGGAAATGTTACCTTTCCCCTAAAACTCCCAGAATCTTCTAATCAGCTAACTCTTTTTATTTTATACTGGGCCATATAGTTCTATCATATATGCTTATACTGTTCTTGGAACTGAATAGTACTAAAGTTCCTTGAAGAATGTCCATCCATCATAGTTGCTATTAGTAAGGTGAACAGCTATTGCAACATGTAGTCTATCATTTCAATATTACATTGCTGTAGAAGGTAAGAAATAATCATGGAATCTTTACACAATCAAGAATTGTCCTGGAAGAGTTTCGACTCCTATATATTCAAATAACTTCTATTTTTAATGCTAATTTTTGGACTCAACATACCACTTTCTCGAAGCCCTTCCAGTTGAGTTCATCTGACTAGGTTGCAAGCAGGGGTAGCCAAGCTATAGTATTTTGGTCCCTGAAGCACAACAGTATGTGCCAGTTCAATGTCTAAGATTCTCAGGAGAGGGTTTTCTTTTTGTTCCACCAAACTGGTAAGGGCACGGGCACGGCAAGGAGCCTTTTCAGTGGCTGCTCCCAGGTTGTGGAATTCCCTTTCATGGGAGATTTAATTAATCATCTTCTTGCTCTCTTTCTGCAGCCAGGTTAAGACTGTATTTTGGCAGGCACTTGTTTGATTTTTAAAAATTATATGGTGGAATAATGGTGATGGGGATATGATGTGATTTTAACCTGTTTATCTTCAATTATAAGCTCAGTATAAATTGCATGTATGCATACATGCATGAATGAATAAATAAAGCAGGAAATGGCTCTTGCTTAAGTTAATATTCAAGACACTCAAAGCTCACCAAGTTTATTTTGAGAATCAAGGCTGCAATTCTCACAAATGCCTCTGTTTACTTCTGGGCATGAAAACACAACCTTAGTAAATTTAACAACTAACCATTTAATCAGATACCTGGAATTGCTTGCCTGAAGGAGCCATGCCTATCACTTTGATCAAAGATACTGCCAATCCTGAAACCTTTCATTGATTTTGAGTGACAGCTGCAATATACCTATGGCATTGGTCAGCTCAAATTAAGCAGCTTTGGTAGAAGACATTTTATTGCTGAAGGGAAAGTACAAAATGACAACCACACAACCACATTCCATGTACAGAAAGCAACCAGAGTGATCACTGAATTTTCTTTGGATACTATTGTGTTTTTCATGGTAGTGGACAGCAAAAGACTCTCTTAAATGTAAACATGCCACAAACAGCTCAGCCCTACAACATCTCAATGCCACTGCCTGCCCCTTCCCATTTGTTTCCTGAAGCAATTGCCTCATTCGACTTAAGGCCATCTCTTACTATTGAACATCATTGTTCTTTTTGTTTGTTTGGTAAATGCATAAGCTGTCCTTCAGCACAAGAGGGGCAGGAAAGCACGTGCTGTACAATAAGGGAAACATGGAGTCTGACAAAGGTATTGCTACACAATATTGCTACACAATACATTTTGAATAAAAGAATCAGACAGACAGCATGGTGTAGTGGTTTAAGCTTTGGACTACCTTCATCATGGAAACTCACAGAATGACCTTGAGCAAGTCATAGTCTCTTAGCACCAGAAAAAGGCAAAGGGAAACCTCCTCTGATCAAATTTGGCCAAGTAAATCCCATGGTAGAACTGGCTAAGGGTCACTATAACTCAGGAATAACCTGAAGGCACATACAACACAACAAACAAAAGACAACCAGGGCAGCTACTTTTGTCTTACAATCTATGGACTCTTCGAATTGAAGAAATATAGTATCTGTTTTGCAGGCTCCCTGAAAGCACTGAAAGACAAGAAAAAGTTAGAAATGATATCAGATATTGTCTTGTTTGCTTCCAGTATAGCTCCATTCTTGCTGTTCATTTGAAGAGCAGATTGGTCATAGGTTTCATGTGAAAATCCCAACCTGCTAGAAGAGACCCCTCCTCTCTTGGTTTTGGGCTTTTGGGTGATTTCCATGTATACTTTGATTTGTTCTGCTAGTGAAGATGGATGTATAGGAGCTACGTCATCTGAAACAATCCCTCTGATTAATTCCAGAAACTGGAAGCTATCTATCCATAGAGTCACCATGTTGTCAAGAGTCATCCACTTTATGGGACTTCATCCATTACATCATTGCCTTAGGGCTTCAATTTGGCATTTGCATAGCCTTTCTTAATTCAGTTCGAATGGCAACATTGAGCTGGGTGTCATCTGGGTATTGATGAAACCACATTCCATATTCCTGGATACAATACACATATATCATGCCGTAGTGTCATCAAGATGTTAAATAGCATGGTAGACAAGGTAGAATCTTGAGTAATCCAAAAGTGCAACCGCCATGAGGCTAAGCTGGGGTCTCCCAAAGTTATACTTTAATCAAAATTCAGAGGACAGGAGTAGAACAAATGTAATACAGTGCCTCCTAAACCCAACCCTCTGAGACGTTCCAGAAGGAGTCTGTGGTCAATATTATGAAAGGCCACTGAGAGGTCAAGGAGAATCAACAAGACAGCACTCCTCCCCTGAAAAAACATCATCAACCAGAGAAAACAAAGCTGTTTTGGGGCTGGGTCCAGGCCAGAAGGCAGAATAAAATGAGCCTAGATAATCCACTTTATCCACAAACTCTGGTCAAGCATCATCTTCTCAATCATCTTGCCCAGGAATGGGTTATTTCGTAACTAGACAGTAATAGTCTGACACCTCTCTATAGGGCAGTTGTCAGCCAACTCAATCTTCTGTTTATGCCACAGAATACTTAATTGCTATCACAGCAATTTGAAGAAGTAACCTACTAAATTTGTCCCACACAGATAAGCACCATTTTGTCTATAACAGTGTTTCTCAACCTGTGGGTTTCCAGGTGTTTTGGCCTACAACTCCCAGAAATCCCAGCCAGTTTACCAGCTGTTAGGATCTCTGGGAGTTGAAGGCCAAAACATCTGGGGACCCACTGGTCTATAGATTATTCTTGCTTTCCATTTTTTCCACAAGACGCATATGTATGCATACAAACACACACACATACACACAACCTTAATGCTATTCAGTGTGGATGCACTCAGTTTGCATAGGTATGTGTACTAAGCAGTCATCAGTCTTCTACTTACCCTCCAGCAATCCCATGCTTACACTATTTCTGACACTCACGGGAGTTCACTACAATGGCACTTCTTAAATTAACATCCTCCAACCTGGACAAACTCCATATAAACATGCCGGCTGGGGATGATGGAAATGTATTATTATACATATGGAGGATAACATCCAGAGGAAAACTGCCCTGGGTGAGTGGGTATAGTTTTTAAGTCCCAAGCATATGATTTTTATCAGAACGCATTCTTATCAGAACCCTGCCCTTGACAGCACTGATCTTCCTTTGGCTTGATTTACTTCCTAGTGCCATTCTCTCTGCTCTTTACTTTCACAATCACACATTCAAACCTGATAAAGTTCAAGACCTCAAATGCTTCATGCACTCCTGGATTTACGGAGTCTTAGTGCGGATGACTCCTGAGTTGCATCAAGGTTGATTGAATCCTCATGAATTTACCAGAAAGCACAGGCAGAGAGCAACTCAAAGCTTTGACAGGAGAAACTGAAAAGGCAGTTTTCATCCGCTCAGTAATCATCAACATCAATCAGGACCTCCCTTCAAAGGTGAAAGAGTCCTCTTCATCTTTCGGGAAGCTTGCAAAATTCCCCTTAGAGTTGGAGATAGATTTATTTCTGTTTAGGAAGAAACAAGAGGGGAAAATAAACTGACTACGGCAGTCTACTTCAACCAACCACATTATACTCTGGGAATATAAAAGTTGTGTTGTCAAAGACTTTCATGGCTGGCATCACTGGGTTGCTGTGAGTTTAATAAAGATTGTTTACATACATATTTGGGGGTGCCAATTGGAGGTGACTAGAGTAGACTAATTTAAGATCCATTCTCAAATTAACTTCAGCATCATTATTTTTCAAAAATCTAATCCAATATGATTCTATCAGTATCATTACTTGAGGGAAAACCCCTTTATTGTTACCACAGCAAGGCACTATACGTAATCCAGGGATGCTGGATGAGAGAGAGAGCAATTAGCCTGGATTTTGTGAATTTGCCTTACAGCAATGATTCACAGTTTTTCTAAACACATATAATTTTCATCAGTATATCAGCAAATGATGTATGATAAATTATGTAGCACTGATGCTTAACACATATTTATTACCAATTTAAAACTTGTGTATTCCAACATGAATCCAGATTTAATGCACACAATAAAGTAGAAATGGAAACTCTGTGTATTGGAAGAGATACGTATCTTGTGCATGTAGTTCTCCTTTCTTTGAAATTCACAGCCAAAGGTTGAAGATCAAGAAGTTCAAGAAGTATTTGATCAAGAAGATCAAGAAGTATTTATCAAGAGCAGATATGAAGTAGTTATGGCCCTTCAGATGTCTTTGATCTGAAAAAACCCCCACCTTTAACCCTAACCTGGAAAACCTGCAATCAGGGATTAGGGGAGTCTCAATCTAAAAATGTTTGGAGGGCCACAACTTCCCACCTCCACCTTACAACCACAGCCAACTGATTATTACAACAAGTATCCAGAAGTAAATTTCATTGAAAAGAATTGGTCTAGAGTTTACATGAGTAAGTTCAATTAATATATGAAGAAATTAGCACAATTCATACATTATACAGAGTGACATTATGATAGAGGAGAGTTGATCAAGAAAACATTTGAGTCAAGGCTGTTCTTAGAAAGCATTTGCTTTTTTAGCACAAGGCCACAAGGAACAAGAAAATTCAAGATTATGTACAGGCAAATTATGAACAAGATAGGTTCTGTAGGTTTGTTCTTAAGGTGAATCTGTATATAAGTTGGAACAGGTACATTTTTAAGTATAACTCCAGCCAGAAATATTTATTTTTTTAGCCTTGAATATCATTGGGAAGGGTTAATACCCATGTGGTATTTGCTTTGCTTTCTGTGTCCCAGTTTAGAAGATTTCACCTCACTTTCTGTCTGTGATCATTGGATTTTGAAAAATTTGGCTTGTTGTGGAAACAAGGATTGGTGAAAAAGCTTCAGTTGGGGCACCTTTTCTCTATGATAACCCTTCCAGGAATGGATTTCCATTTTGAGGGGTAGAGTTCTCTGTTGTCTTACTTCCGTTTGTAATTATGAGTAATTTGTAAGTTGGATGTTCATAACCCCAGAACAGCCTGTACTTATTTATTTATTTATTTCGTGTCAAAAGCATTGCACGACAACAGCCTGTACTGATTGTGCTGATTGATAGTGGTTTTTAGATTTCTATGGCTAAGAAGGGATTTGAAACCTGATCTCCAGGGTCCTAGTCCAATGCTCAGATGGCTACACTGTGTTGGCTTTGGCACAAAATTTGTTGTTGTTGTTTATTTGTTCAGTCACTTCTGACTCTTCATGACCTCATGGACCAGTCCATGTCACAGCTCACTGTCGGCCGTTGCCACCCCAGCTCCTTCAGTTGCTACAAGTTGAAGTTGTCAAGACTAGGCTAGATGGATCAATGGTCTGATTCCATGCAAGTCTTCTGGGTTCCTAGCCATCTTGATGTTCTTACTGTTATTGCTTCATGTCAGGACCATCCCTAAAAAAGGCAAAACATTGTTAGTATTGGTTTATTATGCTTTTATTTGAAAGAAAGAGGAGATGTATATGTGAGACTTTCTTCTGCAGTGCAAAAACAGCTTGGCTGCCCTGGGGTGTTATACATGCTGACATTAGAAGAGAGGGGCATAGTCTGCTGATTTGCCTCAAGCAGCAAACTGTACTCAGTTCATCCTGAGTCTTGTCCAAGAGATCCTCAAATGTTTAGAAAATAATGAACTGGATTTTTTTTATTGTGTCAGAGGCAAATTGAGAATATACTGCAAGTTGCTTCTGGTGTGAGAGAATTGGCAGTCCAGAGGACGCCTGGATGTGTTACCATCCTGTGGGAGGCATCTCTCATGTCCCTGCATGGAAAGCTGGGGCTGACACATGGGAACTTACCCCGTCTCGCGGATTCAAACCTCCAACCTTCAGATCTTCAGGTCAGCAGTTTAGCTGGAACAAGGGTTTAACTGTGCCACCTGCTCTCAATGAACTGGTGAAAAATCGGCTAATCTGGGAATTTATTTTCAGAGGGCATCTGAAAGCATAAGCATGGGACAGGAATGATTTCGTCCACTTTAAGAAGATACTAATATTTGGAGAACTGAACGTCTTTTCTCTGAAAAAAGGACAAACTCATCAAAGTAATTTCCTCTGTGCTTCAAACCTATTACAGTGTCCCAACTTAAGAAATAAATATTATAGGAGATATGTATGTGGCTGTTTTCTCATGTAATATCTTTAACATCTTACGTTTTGAAATAAAACAGTACCAAAATATGTTTTTTCCCTTTTTATTATTTTAGTACCTATGGTAGGTACTTCCATAGAAATGATCCAAAGAGTTTTATTTCTACTGCACAATGGGAAATGGTTTTCAAGGAATGGAAAAACATGTTCAGCTTGCTCTAGTTTATAATAATGAATGGTTTTCTCTTGGGCTTAAATGAGAGGAACAAACCAATGCGTACAAAAATTTCCTGTTTTTTTAAGTGGAATGGATTATGGTCACTTGCAATTCCTGCCCTTAAAGAAAGCAGGTTAATACTATAATTGTATTTTCAAGATGTTTTCATGTAGTGGTAGAGAAGGGGAGAGAAAAGTATACGTTTATTTATGAAGAAATATCCTAGACAGAAACTGCATTCGTTAAATAAGGAATAATAATCATGTATATCAGAAAACCAGTCGAAGACTCTAGAGACCAGGGTTCAATTTCCTGCTTGGCCATAGAAACCTGCTGGATAACCTTGGACAAGTCACACTTTCTCAGCTTCAGAGGAAGGCAAAGCCTATCTGTACAAAGAGTAGTCCACGATGGGGAAACTGTAATTTGGAAATGACTTGAAGGTGTACAATAACAAGCTGTGTTTGGCATTGCACAATTATCATTTATTTTCAGTACTTTTATTTCACTTTTACTGTAATGAGCTCAGGGCTTATATTATTGCCTCTCTGTCATCCTCAGAATGACGCTGTGAAGTAAGTGAACCTAGCAGATGGAGGCCTGTCTAACATTATTCAATAAGTTTATTGTCTGGTGAATATTTGAACCTGGGTCTCCTTAGTTTGTTTCCAATTATTACATCATATGAGCAAGAACACAGTCTAGTATGCAACATCAATAGAATTGTGTTTTCTAGACAAAAAACCCACCACAGTAGGAATGAGAAGTTGTCGTACCCATATAATGTAAAACGCATGAGGTAAGGCAGTGCTAAAGATGGAGTACATCTCCCAAAATCCACAGGCCATGGGATTGAGGGTTCTCAGAGCTCTAATCCCCCCATTTTTAAAAAAAAAAATCTTAATTTTAGAATTTTCAGACCAAAAAAAGACCTCACATTATAGTAAAGTAAAGCCAGATCCTTAAAGACACATTATAAACATAAGGTCGCAGAGATAGATGACTGAGGTGTGTGTGTATATGTGTTTAATGCTGGAAGGAAATGCATTCATCATTTCAAGAAACTCCACATCTGAATTCAAAGTGCTGACTGTTGTAAATCACTTAATTGCTTCAGTCACTGCCAGTTATTCATTTGGGTTGTAAGACATCGAAAGAGTTTAGCATATTCACCGAAATATACACTGGATCTTTTCCCACTGTATTCAGCAAAAATTGTGTGCTGGGAAAACAATACAGAGAAGAGGTCAATTGCACAAAGTTCCTCAGAATCTAATTTGATTCATGAGTTAAATGGAATTTAGTTATGTGCAAGATTTGCCAATATTGCCAGAACTAGAGCAGTCCATTCTGTTACAGCATCTTGGGGCCCTTTTACACTATAGAAATACAGCTTTATGATAACACTTCAACTGCAATGACTGCATACTATGGTATTCTAAAATTTGTGGTTTGGAGTCATTGAAGTCCGATGGCTGAGCATTTTAAATGTCCACTCAGTGCACTACAAATCCCAAGATGCCATGGCTATAAAAGAGGAATCCCAGTGTTATAACTCTACAATGTGAAAGGCCTCAAGGTTACCCATTTCTGTTCTTGGAAGGCACGTGTATGTATCTAGCTTCACATCACCTATTGACTTAAGATGACACCATGAATTTCATGGAGTTTTTACAGGCAAGGAATACTCAGAAATGATTTTGCCAGTTCCTTCCTCTGAAACATAGCTTACAGAAACTGGTATTCTTTGGTGACCTCCCCTGCAAATATTAAACAGGGCTGACCCTGCTTAGCTTCCAAGATCAGGCTTTAAAGTATTTAAGCCCTTAGGACAACTTTAACCTGAAAGGCTTCAGCATCTTCCTACTTTCATTTAAAGATTTCCTTGAGACTCAATAGTTTGCCAGATTAAAAGTGCAATGAACACCAGGTACTGTAGCTTATATTTCATAAGGAACTGGCAAATCCACCTGTGAATATTCCTTGCCTAAGAACACCCTATTCAGTAATGAGGTGACTTTAAGAAACCAACACACGCAGAACTCAAAAGGTTGCATAGAATATTATGGCCTTTGGGAAAGCCATCTGAAATGGGGACTGTTTTGGATTGTGGATTTTTAAAAAGATTTTGGAATATACGTATTTGAATATATGTACATAATGAGATATCTTGGCGATAGGAGCCAAGTCTAAACATGAAATTCATTTCTGTTTCATAGGCTGAAAATGTGTGACTGGCCAAGGTCACCCTATGGGTGTCCAGGCTGAGTTGGGGCTGACATGGTTCTACACAGTACTGGCTCTCTTGAATTTTATTCATGTCTGAGTCATTTTAATTATTTAATCCTATTAAGAAAAGCTTTAAACTGAAAGCTGAGTGAATCACACTTTACAAGACTGACAAACACAGGCAAGCTTTTGAAAAGCTGCTCTGCTAATCCTTTCATGCAATGCAAGTCTGGTGTGAGAAAAGGGGAAAGAATAATGAATTTCAGCTGAAAGCAAGTCCCACCCTTTTACTAGTTAGAATTTAAGTGTCTGCACCAGGTAGACAATTCTGAGGGTCACAAAAGGGCAGCAGGTTGTTTCAGGGTGGGTAGAAGAGAGACAACAGTTTTGAGATTCTTTGCTTCTTCATTGGGAGTATGTTTGTGGGGTTGCAGATGGAAGTCTTTTTTGCTGCTGTACATCAAACAGCAAAACTTCTAAAGTATCCCTGGCCATTAGATGTATAGTACAGTGCACTCTCAGTATCTATGGGTTTGGTTCCAGGATACTCTCATCCCTGTGGATATCAAAATCTGTGGATGCCTAAGTTCCTTTATATACAATGCTGTAGTAAAATGGCATTCCTTATATAAAATGGCAAACTCATTCTAATGCCATATGGAGCCCAAGAATCTATGTAATGGCAAGTAGCTATAGTTGGGTATGATGACAATCCAGAATAGTATGCAGCAAAATCAAGAAGTGGAATTGTATTGTTGAAGGCTTTCATGGCCAGAATCATTGGGTTGCTGTGAGTTTTCCAGGCTGTATGGCCATGTTCCAGAAGCATTCTCTTCTGATGTTTCACCCACATCTATGGCAATCATCCTCAGATCTCACAACCTCTGAGGATGCCTGCCATAAATGTGGGTGAACATCAGAAGAGAATGCTTCTGGAACATGACTATACAGCCCGGAAAACCCAATGGAATTATATTCACATCTGTACTACAGAAACCTTTTGAACTTTTAAAAAATTGTTATTTGAACTTTAGTTGTTTGGCTAAAGGAATGCAAAAAATATTTTCTTTGTGAGACATCTAACAACATATTTTGTAATAAAGTTCCACACCAAAAAGCTTACAATTTCCAACTCTGAAAATGGCAATCAGTAAATCCATTTTGTATGTGAATAGCATTCTGCTGCAGGTATTTAATTTGGCAAGTTAGGCACCTATAACTGTCAAATCAATGCTCTGTGTCCAATAGGAGCAATTATATATAACATCCATTTACGATCTGGCACAAAGAAATGTCACTCTCTCCTTATGCAGAGAATACTCATACACAAAGGTCTTTTTAAAAAGAGATAAAAGGGCAAGTAAATGAAGATGGAGGAATGTAATTGATACAGCACATGACTCTAACAGAGATGAGCAACACAACAAATTAGTTTTATAAACACGTGTGCTAATTTTGCAAACAGACATTGGACAAAATGTCATTGGGGAGTGGAGAAGGGAATAAGAATCCCAGCCAGATTGAAAGGTCTTCCCTTGAAAACTTTCAAATAATTCACTATAAATTGTAACAATTATTTTGGGCGACACATGACAAAGCCTTACCCTTTCTTAAAATAATTTGTGGCAGGGTAAAGAAGCTGTCAATTTCCAATTGATGTGTGACTTGAGTTTCCACCATCCCCATCCTGCTTAATCATGAGAGTCCCTGGAGGCATTAGTTCCTTCACATCCAAATGATTTTATGTCCCCCAGCCCTGTCTTCGGGTTGAATTTAAAGGCATATGTAACAAAGCAATGGTTACTAAGTAGCATATGGACATCAAATGTTCAGTGCTCCTAAGGAATTGTGGTGTCAAATACAATGATGCTCACTATACTAAAAATCTCTGTAAAATTCCCCAAAGAGAACTTTTTATTGAAAATTTATCAAATTAAACATATTAGATTAAATTACAGGCTTTATTGTCATCCAAAAATGGGAGGAGGTTTCAGGGCCATGAGCCTTCAGGTTGCCTGTCAACTTATGGCAACCCCATTAATTTTTCAAAGGGTTTTCTTAGGCAAGGAAAATGCAGAGATGGCTTTGGCGACTACACCCATTGAGACATATAGCCTACAGCATCTCATATCCCTTGATGGTCTCCCATGCAAGTACTAATCAGGGCAGACCTTTCTTAGCGTCCATGATCAAACAGGAGTGGTGCTTTTAGGGTATTTTGGCAGACCAGGACAGACCAGAAAAATAAAAATAATAAAAGCAGCATAAAATTAACACATCAATATAGTAAAACTGAGAGCTACTGCCGAACATGATTTTGATACAGATTCAAATGAGATATATCCAGGCAAATTAAAAACCAGAAAGAATACAATGGCAAGAACTTTACCTCCAGGGTTTTCTTCTGTTATAAACTGTTTTATAACTAGATGTTGTCACTTGGTTAAAACTGGGTTCCTATGCATGTTGAGTTGATTATTTCATGATCCAGCAGTAAATACTATATATGAATAGGCTTTCACATCAGCAAAAAACACAAGGATTCACAAATAAATGCAGACTTCATTTTGACTTGATGCATTCATTGCTTGTAATAGGAACAATTTCTAGTAGACATTTTCCTTATCTTTAAGGAAGGAAAATGTCCTTTAAATATAGTGTTTGCCATCTGCAAATGGAGGTGTTGGTAAGGAGAAGCTGTTAATATATTATTATTATTATTATTATTTTATTATTATGACACAGCAAACAAGATAGATATGCTGGATTTCATATCACAAAAGCACAAGTCGAACACTTCCCAAGTGTCTAGGACTGTGTGATGTATTTTCGGATGATGCGCACAGATCCCAGCAGGGTGGCCTTTTGCAGTTGGCAGATCGTAATTTTGTCAATGTCTATTGTTTCCAAATGCCGGCTGAGATCTTTTGGCATGGCACCCAATGTGCCCATCACCACCGGGACCACCTGGGTTTTTAAAAAATATTATTATTATTATTATTATTATTATTATTATTATTATTATTATTATTATTATTATTATTGCTCTATCAGGCACTAATATTCATAGTCATGTTAAATTAGATCAAAACTATTTTGTGCTCTGCATGAACTATTTTAATGAATTTTAAATGAGTTTAATATTTATACTTTGATGGGTGGCTGTGAGTTTTCTGGGTTGTATGGCCATGTTCCAGAAACGTTCTCTCTTGACATTTCGCCCACGTCAGGACAGACTGCTTCAAGAACATAGCCATACAGCCCAGAAAACTCACAGCAACCCAGTCCAACCCCCTGCCAAGAAGCAGGAAATCACATTCAAAGCACCCCCAACAGATGGCCACCCAGCCTCCAAAGAAGAAGGAGCCTCCACCACACTCTGGGGCAGAGAGTTCCACTTTCTTTCAACAACACATTATACTTTGATAGCCTCCGATGGCCTAGGGGATAAAAGCCTTGTGACTTGAAGGTTGGGTTGCTGACCTGAAAGCTGCCAGGTTCGAATCCCACCTGGGGAGAGTGTGGATGAGCTCCCTCTATCAGCTCCAGCTCCATGCGGGGACATGAGAGAAGCCTCCCACAAGGATGGTAAAACATCAAAACATCCAGGCGTCCCCTGGGCATTGCAGACGGCCAATTCTCTCACTCCAGAAGCAACTCCAGTTGCTCCTGACACGAAAAAGAAAACAAACTTTGATAGTTTTGAACAGTTCCAACATTTACTGTTTAAATTTGTTGTTAATCATTTTGAATCTCATTGCTGACAAAAGGTAGGATATAAATGAAAGCATCATAATCTAAACATTGATAGAATATATATAATATTTCTTGATATCTAATTGGTGAGAGCTTCGCCAGTTCACTTCGTACTTATTATTAACGTAGTCCTTTGTTACTTTTCTAGTTTATTTATTTCGTGTCAAAAGCATTGTACATTTCAAATAATGGAAATAAAAATAAAATTAAAAAAAAAGAAAAAAAAAAGAAATCACAAGCAACTAAATAGTTTTGGACCAAAAGCGGGCGACAGCAACCGCATTGTCTGTAGCTTTAAACAACTCCTCCTCCGTACAAACCCAAAAGCATTGGATGAATAGATGAATACTTTTCTAGTTGTTCTCTGTAGTTATTTGAGTGTTTTAACTTGCTTGTATATGATATCCAAGGGCATAAAAATATATCAGGAACAGAGTAATCAAAGTCAATGGACGCACATAAAAGCAAAGCAGAAATGCTTTTCGTTGCTTATAATTCTAAGCATGCCAAAGGATCAAGCTTTATCTGATCTGATTCAGGTTTACACCCAGTCTTTTAACAGCATTTGACGGTTTTAGTGCAAAGTCCAATTAATAGCATAGGTAAACCTTATTCAGGTAAAGTAAAACACTTATACACTTGAGGATTCTTTCAAAACATGGAGGTTAAAAATAAAATGTAGATGCAAGATTATATCCTAAATCGATGAAAAACATGCAACCTGTTAGATAGGTTGCACCTGAACAGGATTTGTTATCTTCTTTTAACTCTTTTTTTCCACAGACTTGTACACATTTTGGGAATGGCTTTATAAGAACAACATTTTAACCCTCGTGAATTTTCCTGGTGGAGCAATGTCTCTTTGGCCACGCTCAGCTGTCCCAGAATACCTCTCTTATCTTTGCCTTCCTGCTTTTCTGAAGGACTGCAGTGGTTTTCAACTCCCCCTTCTCTCTGCTTTCTGATGAAACATAGAAGATCTGACAAAATCCTTATCAATTTACTGAGCGGTGAATCAGTTTTGTTCTTTCTACATTCTCCTTTTCATAGAAGTCCAACTCTATGATTGCATTAATGATAAGGGGAAGTCCTTCCCCACCTCACTGACATTGAGAGAGGGATATTTAGATTAAAATAGTGAGGGCTTTTCTCCAAACATGTCAGTTTCACCAAAGATCATAGAAAGAGAATGTGAAAGTGGTTGTGCTGCTTGTAAAGTAATTCCAAAAGATCTATAAAGAGATGTACTGTGGGCCACCATCTAGGACAGTGGTTCTCAGCCTCTGGGTCCCCAGATGTTTTGGCCTTCAACTCTCAGAAATCCTAACAGCTGGTAAATTGGCTGGGATTTCTGGGAGTTGTAGGCCAACCACTGATCTAGTGGTTCTCACTGAAGTTGCACCAAAAATAATTACAAAATACTCTTTAATTAAATCATAATGGAAACAACAATCCTGCAGTATGGTTTTGTATATTCTAGACCTGTTATTCCCAATCTTTGGGACTATCACTTCCAAAGCCCCAAACCAGCTAAGCCAACTATTATATCCAGACAATGTTTTTTAAAAGGCTGAAGTGATTTTCATTGGCCAACCAGTCTGATCTTCCTAGACATTGATCAGATGTATACTTTGTTGTCTCCATAAATACAGGGTTCAAATTACTATAGGATTTAGAACGGCTCTCAGACTAATCCAGTGGTTCTCAACCTGGGGTCCCCAGATGTTTTTGGTCTACAACTCCCAGAAATTCCAGCCAGTTACCAGCTGTTAGGATTTCTGAGAGTTGAACGCCAAAAACATCTGGGGACCCAGGTTGAGAACCACTGGACTAATCTCAAAATTTTACTTATGACTTGGGATAGGTCACATTTATTTCTGTAGGTGTGAAACTTTAGGATCTGGGGCATAATGCAGCCTTAACAAAGTATAGTAGATATATTCCTGGTCATTATTCATTAATAGAAAATTTGGTTCCAGAGACAGAAATAAGACCAGGTTCCTACACAAAAAAGAATAGCAATTCAACATGTTGAATATACAGTAGAGTCTCACTTATCCAACATTCGCTTATCCAACGTTCTGGATTATCTAACGCATTTTTGTAGTCAATGTTTTCAATACATCGTGATATTTTAGTGCTAAATTCATAAATACAGTAATTACTACGTAGCATTACTGCATATTGAACTACTTTTTCTGTCAAATTTGTTGTATAACATGATGTTTTGGTGCTTAATTTGTAAAATCACAACATAATTTGGTGTTTAATAGGCTTCTCCTTAATCTCTCCTTATTATCCAACATATTCGCTTATCCAACGTTCTGCCAGCCCGTTTATGTTGGATAAGTGAGACTCTACTGTACATATGTGAAATGAAGCAACAAGGTTACATAAGCATTAGATTAGTAAACAGAAACCTTTTGAATCTTCTAGACACCATTTGAAAATTCCTCCCAAAATGCATCCAAAAATGACTTTTTCTTTTTTTCATCAGCTTCCACTTTTCTTATGGATTCCATTTGGGGGGGGGGGGGGGGCAAATCTATGCTTGTTTTTTTTTTTAACAGTTTGGGACAGTTTGTGAGGCAGGCTTATCTAATTCCCCCCTTTCTCTGTTTTACTATCTCCACATGTTTGTGAAGGTATTCTGGAGACAGCTACTGTTTACCTTGCATGTTGTAGGCAGGCACACACAGGGACCATAGAATCCAATTATTTATTGTGCTATTTACTGAAGACATGCTGGTGAGACCAGACACTGAAAGTCTGTGTTTCTCCAGCTCTCCTTCATTATATTCTCAAAAACAGTTAGGTAAAGGATAGAGGGAGATAGAGATAGAGGCGTGGGGACATATAAAAAGACTGTGTTGTCAACAGCTTTCATGGCTGGAATCACAGGGTTGTTGTATGTTTTCCAGGCTGTATGGCCATGTTCCACAAGTATTATCTCCTGACGTTTTGCCTACATCTATGGCAGGCATCCTCAGAGGTTGTGAGGTACCTCACAACCTCTGAGGATGCCTGCCATAGATATGGGCAAAACGTCAGGAGCGAATACTTCTGGAACATGGCTATACAGTCTGGAAAACACACAACAACCCTATAAAAAGACTGTCTAGAAATTCACTTTTTTATTAGAGGTTTTCTTAATGGTTGAAAGTCTACATAAAAAGGTCCAAAATAGCTCTCACAAGGATTGCTAATTACAGTAGAGTCTCACTTATCCAAGCTAAACTGGCCGGCAGAAGCTTGGATAAGCGAATATCTTGGATAATAAGGAGGGATTAAGGAAAAGCCTACTGAACATCAAATTAGGTTATGATTTTACACATTAAGCATCCAGACATCATGTTATACAACAAATTTGACAGAAAAATTAGTTCAATACGCAGTAATGTTATGTTGTAATTACTGTATTTATGAATTTAGCGCCAAAATATTACGATATATTGAAAACATTGACTACAAAAATGGTTTGGTTTATCCAGAAGCTTGGATAAGCGAGGCTTGGATTAGTGAGACTCTACTGTAATAACAAGTACTTCAAGTTAACATATGTTGGCATTTTGTGGTCCCACCCTTTGCCCTTTAGACTTCTCCACCTCTGGAATGTATCCCCTGAGAAGGACTTGGCCCATGGGCTGAAAGAAGTTCCCCATTCTTTGTATTTAAATGCACTTTGTATTTAAAGAGCCAGCCATTGAACAAAAGCATGGGGAAGAGAGCAATAATTTATTCTCTGAGCCAGGTCAAAATCTATGCTGAGTTTTAGTGTTGATCCATAGCCTCTGTGACTAAGCCCTGCACATGTACATCAGCATCAATTATTTGCAAATCAGTACTTGGCCATAGAAATCGACTGGATGGCCCTGACGCAGACGCAGAAGAAAAAAATAGCTAGTCTTATCTGAACCAATCTTGACAAGGAAAAAACACAATGAGTTTGGCTTAGGCTCACCATGAGTCAGAAATGACATTAAGCCACATAACAGTGAATGCATAGGCAACCAAGTAATATTTAAAACAGCCCTTCAAAGAAAGCGGCACAGCCCCGCATAGAATAGACATCACCTATGGCCCACTGGCATCCTAATTGTAGAAGTAACAGAAATAAAAAAGGACCTTGGATAACTTTTGAGACTGAGTCTGTGAAAATGTATGCAGTAAGTAGCCAGACCTTGAAGCTGCAAGGCTTTTCAATGCTAATCAAGGTGATCAATTGCAACATTCACACTTGTCTCAAACACACAAGAGTTCTTTCTCCCACCCTGGACCTTCCACAGATATATAAACCCCACTTGCCTTGTTTCCAACAGACCTCACAAGCTCTGAGGATGCCTGCCATAGATGCAGGCAAAACGCCAGGAAAGAATGCTTCTGGAACATGGCCATACAATCTGGAAAACTCACAGCAACCCAAAACTTAGACTACAAATGTCCTTTCTTTTCTGCCACAAGATCCCTTTTTATACTGATACTAATTAACAGAGCTATGTCTTTCAAGAATGTAAGTCACTTCTGTCATTTCAAGTTTAAATATACAGATAGATTTTACTGGAAATGAGTAAAAGCTATGGATTTATTGTCACTTTTAAAAAAAAAGTCATCCGTGTAAATCTTCTGCACATCACCAAAAAAGGATAGACCCCGACACTGAATTTCATAAAAGCTGTTAATATGTTTGGATATTGGGAGAAAAAGAGAGAGGAAGAGAATAACTCAATTACAGTATACCTTCTGGTATCTGGCAAGAGGTGCAGACTCTTAAATGAGTGGGCAGTTGTAGCCCATTCTGGTGATATCACAGGGTGAAGCCACAGGGTTGCTTTGTTCACTGAAGCAACTCCCATAGGTGAGGAGGGCAACAATAACTCTTCCTGGTCTTTGCCAATAAACCTTTCCTTAAATAAATCATTTTAAAGCTGAAAGCTGTGTTTAAGCTTGGCTGCTTTACCGAAATAGATGTTCTATCAAACATGCTAGCACAAAACCACTGACATAAAATAGGAGAACGCATTCCAAAGGAGTGGTGAGCAGGGAGGCAATGGAGGGGCTTTCCATCCAGGACTGAATGAACTGAAAGCAACTGCAATAAAATTAAAGTGGGAATTGCAGGAAATGGGGGTAAAATTTCTGAGTCTTCTGGTCACATCTCTTGGATCTTCATGTGACTAGTATTTTAAAAAACCCAAATAAATAAAGTCTATACTTCAAATGGAGCCCCCAGTGACACAGCGGGTTAAGCCACTGAGCTGTTCCCGCTGTTAGCCCCAGCTTCTGTCAACCTAGCAGTTCGAAAACATACAAATGTGAGTAGATCAATAGGTACTGCTCCAGCGGGAAGGTAACGGTGCTCCTTACAGTCATGCCAGCCACATGATCTTGGAGGCATCTACGGACAACACTGGCTCTTCGGCTTAGAAATGGAGATGAACACCACTCCCTAAAGTCGGACATGACTAGACTTAATGTCAAGGGAAAACCTTTACCTTTTTATATTTCTAATACAAAAACTTCTGTGCCCTATTAATACAGAACTCAATGAATGAACACATGAGAATTGAGTTCTATTTTTATTGGACCACTAAAACATTTCAAACATTTTGAATCCTTCAGAATTTTATCATTTGGGGTGATGATGGGTATGTGTAGAAAGAAATTGTTGTTGCGTGCCTTCAAATCATTACTGTTTTGTGGTGATGCTAAGGCAAGCTTAGAACTCTGAGGTTGAGAGTGTGTGGTTTGCCCAAGAATACCCTGTGGGTTTCCATGACTGAGTGGGGATTTCCAGTGTTATAGTTCAACACTTATGCTGATCATTCCATGCTGGCTCAGGAGAATCAAATACCAAAGTTCAGAAATCATCCCAGCTAGACATGACAACTTTAGGATGTGATATCAGGTTAAAGTCCCAACAGGAAGGTGGCAACTATAAACAATGCAGCCTATTAAGTCAGATTTTAAATACTGGATAAAAAAAGAAAATTTCACAGTTTTAGGAATAGAATAGACACCATCACCTTCAGTTCAAGAACAGCTCACTGTGTGTGCATGGATATGTTGGGAACACATGTAATGCAAGCTGTCACTCAGTAGCATTTGATGAATCTGGTGTCCTCAGACCACTTGCATGGTGTACATAGTTCAAAGATATGCACAAAGTGAAAATGAAGCTGATATGCAAAATATTGTAGTTTTACTGTCAAACCTGGTGGGATTTTGTTTGTGACTGCACACATGTGTGTATATGCACACTCACCCATACATGGTAGGAGCTGCAGTGGTGCAATGGGTTAATACTTTGTGCTGGCTGAACTGCTGACCTAAAGGTAGTTCAAATCCGTGAGATGGGGTGAGCTCCTGTCTGTCAGCCCCAGCTTCCCATGCAGAGACATGAGAGAAGCCCCCCGTAGGATGGTAACACATCTGGGCATCCCCTGGGCAACATCTTTGAAGATGGCCAATTCTCTAACACTAGAAGCAACTTGTAGTATGTTCTCAATTCGCTTCTGGCATGATAAAAAAAAACCCCATACATGGTCTGGCTGTTCATTTTCCCTCTAATTACTTGATAACTATGGAAGAGTTCTCATTTAAGATTCAGATCTTTGTATTTATATAAATAACTGTATCAATATCACCATAACTATACATCCGTACATTAAAAACACATTTATGATGGTTCAAATAGAGTTTAAAATATCAAAAAATAATCAAATTTTGTCAAATCAGGACACTGAAATGTCAAATATAGAATAGTATCAAAGCTCACTTGGCAGTCTAAATTTTACTCAAAATGAAAGTTCGTGGTGAAGTGCTGAAAAATCATTAATGAAGAAGGCTAGTCTTAACAGCCTTTCCTAGGTTTGTCAAGGTGGTGATGGTACTGTGCCTTCAAATATTTTTCAACTTATAGGAAGTCTAATGTTTACATATAACAGAGTTTTCTTAGCAAGATTTGTTTAAAGTGGTTTTACTTTGCCTTCCTCTGAGATTATGAGAGTATGAATTAGCCAAGGTTACCCAATCGGTTTCCATGGTCAAAAAGGGATTCAGATCCTGGTCCCTCAGTGTTCCAGACCAATGCACAGATCACTGTACCACGCTGACTCTCTTATACATGTGTCTGTTTACACATCCATCTATCTTTAACCTTTCATCTCAGAACTGTTCAGTTTAGATCAGAATAAAGTAGTGCACTACTTTCATCCGAATGGGTGAGCTGGGGTGAAGGGAGGAACATGCTTTTAGCTGTGACATTGCAATTTGCAAGTGTCTATCTTGATCCCTGAGCTGAAAAGGGTGAACTGACAAATGCTTGGTGTCCCTGCTGACGTCTATTGGATTCACTCTGAAATGCCTAAAAGGTCATATAGTAGGTTTTCATAGCTGACAGGGATTTACACTTAGTCTCACAAATTCCTTGTCCAGAAATCCCCAACATATATGGCCAGTGAATTCTGCTCCTCAGTCCTAACTGATTTCCTGCTAGATGTTGATGAAACATACTGGAAAAAACATTTCTGTTGATCTTAAGTTGTGGGTAGATTTGCAGAAGGGAATGTTATCCAAGTACAGTTGGCTGTTCATATGCATTAATCTACATCCACAAATTCCATCATCCATGATTTGAATATATATATATATATATATATATATATATATATATATATATATATATATATGTGTGTGTGTCATTTTATACAAGGAACAGCATTTTATACAAGAGACATTATTTTAAGATAAGGGACAATGAGACACATTCATGGATTCTGGTATCCTCAGGGACCTAGGTCCCACTGTATTTCTCATATGTTCAGTCTTCCAATCCCCTTTCAAGTATGCCTTTGATGGTTTTTAGAGGGAAATATGCTGTTCTAATTCTACCCCTTTAGAATTTAATGATATTTCATGCTGAAGTAGACATGTTGGCTGTTAAAGGTAAAGGTAAAGGTTTTCCCCTGACATTAAGTCTTGTCGTGTCCGACTCTGGGGGTTGGTGCTCATCTCCATTTCTAAGCCAAAGAGCCAGCACTGTCCATAGACACCTCCAAGATCATGGGCCAGCATGACTGCATGGAGCGCCGTTACCTTCCCGCCGGAGTGGTACCTATTGATCTACTTACATTTGCATGTTTTTGAACTGCTAGGTTGGCAGAAGCTGTGGTTAACAGCGGAAGCTCACCCCGCTCCCCAGATTCAAACCGCCAACCTTTTGGTCAGCAAGTTCAGCAGCTCAGCAGTTTAACCCGCTGCACCATGGGGGCTGTTATTAATCCATAAATGCTGAACTGATTTTGTGTTCATATTAGGAAGATACTGACTTTAAAAACTACATTCCTATTCTGTGTGAGCTACGTTACACCTAGAGGCTATATTAAGCCCAGAAGCTATATTAACAAGAGCTTGAATAATAAGAACAACCATTTTGATTAACTTTCTCAAACTTTCTGCACTTGAACGTCATGCAATTCATGCATTTTTATCTCAAAAAGAGATTCAAGTCCTCAGACATGCAGCGTCTGGAGCGAACCTCCACTATTCATACTCCAGCTAATGAACAGCCAAAATAGGAAATGTCTGGGCCAAGAGCTACCTACTGTGGAATCTATGAATAGGCTGACCTTTTTGCCATTGTTTTTCCACTTTCCATGTGGAAAACAAGACAGGTTGTAATAATATTATTTAAAGACAGAAGCCGGTAGCTAATTACTGCTCCTGAAAGTTAAGTGTTGAAAACTTTTAATACCCTGGCAATGCAAGTCACATTTCTTGGGAACCAAAGGAGGCACACAAAAAGAAGCAGGACTGGTCAAAAAGTCATGGATTAAAAAGTAGTTATAAAAGGAACATTTTTTTTACTTCCAGTTAAGGCTTCCAGGTTAAGATACCGCAGGCTCTGAGATTTGGGGGCCCAAAACCTGAGGCATATAGACAACTCCTTGTGGCATCACAGGGAGGAAAGTCCAGGTGACAATTCCAGGATATATTCTTGCATGCTTTCAACTCATTACTGACTTACGGCACCCCTAAGGTGAATCTACCAGAAGGTTTTCTATGGTTGAAAGTATGTTTCTTGCCCTGGGGTCAACTAATGTGTTTCCATGGCCAAGCCAATATCAAGCCCTTGTCTCCAGATTCATAGCCCAATTCTCAAACTATTATGCCATGCTAGCTTTAAGGGTTCAACAGAGTAAGCAACATGGGGCAAGGAGTAAGGCTTGCAAATGAGAAATACACATATTGGAATCTTTCGTACTGCACTCATGTCCTAAAATTCATCCCACCTCATCTGAGGGCTGGAGAAGACAACACAAGCCCTGAAATGCGGGAACCCTAGGTCTTTGCAATGAGGTTCCAGAGTCTTGAAGAGCTGTGCAGAAGCAACATCCTAACATAGGCAGATCTCATTAAAATATGAGTAGTTATGAGGCAGATCCTCATTGAGATATGAGGGGATATTTTTCATTGTATATACCAGAGCCTTTGATATATCTTGGCTTTTAATACATAGTTATGATTACTGTGCAAGCAGGCTTAGGACAGAACCATCACTGAAATGATGCCCAGGGTCCTTGATGCCAGAGAAAGTCCTCTTCACTTGCTTATGGATTAGAAAGTTTAATGAAACTTCCTCTTTCATAGAGGGTTACTGATATTGGCCATTTTATTAGATATAACAGGGATATGTTTTGTGAGAGTTGTGAAGGGTGAGAGAAGACCCTGGAGAAGTTTGGTATTACTAATTCTAGTGAGAATTTGAAATTTACAAATAAACAAACAAAAATCTAGCCCATACAAAGAAGGAAAAAAACATTCAAGTCAGAGGCTGGAAGATGATTGTTTAGACTACAACGTCCTCAATCCCCCAACCAACATTACTAGGATACAGGTTTAAATACATCACAACATCCATGGGGGATTTGTTCCTGGCCAGATTGTTGTTTAAAGCCACAGTTATGACTGAAGACCATTGAATTATTTCTAGTTACAGTGTGCTGTACAAATGGATTTTTCTAGGTGGACCTAGAAAAGTCCTTTAATGGAATCTTTAGTTCCTCAAGCGGAACTCTGCGGCAAATTCTTGGGAAAGCATGTCATAGAATTTCTGGAGAATTTAATGTATTCCTGAGCTGAGCTGCTGAACTTGTTGACCAAAAGATCATCAGATCAAATCCAGGGAGTAGGGTGAGCTCCCATCGTTAGCCCCAGCTTCTGCCAACCTAGCAGTTCAAAATATGGAAATGTGAGTAGATCAATGGGTACTGCTCTGGCGGGAAGGGAACGATGCTCCATGCAGCCATGCCAACCACATGACCTTGGAGGTGTCCACGGACAACACCGGCTCTTCAGCTTAGAAATGGAGATGAGCACCAACCTCCAGAGTCGGACACAACTAGACTTAATGTCAGGGAAAAACCTTCACCTTTTTACCTAACATATTCCTAGACTGGGTTAGATAAGTGAAATATGGGTATGGGTTCTGCAGTTACAGGGGCATTACTGTATATCAGTTTTTGTCAACTGATCACTCTTTTAATCTTATACTAATATACTTTAGTTTCAGTGTCATAATAATAATTAAAATTAGGTCAAAAATTTGCTTAGTAGTAATCACATCAATTAAACAAGAGAATGTATATTTAAAATAAATTTCTCCAGATTAATTAACACCTGTGAGTTTACCATAACCTTTTGGAGCTATGATGGCGATGTGAATTCTTTTAAAAACCAGCAATATATTCAAGTTTCTTTTGGAACACTTAACAGTAATTCAGATAATTTCAAGTTAGAGGAAATAGTCACTAGGTATTTGATACTCTAAATAACTACTGCAGTAATTACTTTACAAGGGAAAGAATACTTTTGAGTCTCTTTCCTATATTTAATATCTCATATATCTTAAGAGGAGGCATCATGGAAAGAACAGGTAGTGGAATAACTATTAAACTCCTCTATCGTGCTTTTCCTTGCAGAATGCTTTAATAATGCTAATCTCACCTCTGTGCTTTGACAGAAGTTGTCAGTTTCCTTCCTTTTCTGCTTCCTAAAGCTGATTTCTTTTATAGGGCTTGTTTTATAGGGAGCATTATGATTTTGCTAATTACCTCATCTTTCTGAGAACAAATATGCCCTTGAACTAAGAGAATGAATGGTTTTTGCTAATGTAAGAAATAAAGAGTCTATCTAAACTCTGGAAACCTTTAGTGTTCTTGGATTCATTTCCATTGTACAGACCCAAAGCTGGCCAGGTTATTTTGACACCCAAGTTACATTCAAGTAAAGTGTTCTAAAAGAAACTGAAATATGTTGCTGATTCTAAAAAAGATATGTAGCCATCATAACACAGTAATGGATCACATGTATATTGGCAATACTGTACATGATTAAACAATTAACAATTTGCCAAGAACACAGCACTAGATTCAAATTGCAAGCACAGAGAATCTAGGCAAACATATAAAATAAGAGCTATCTAACAATGCAATAGACTGCCTAAAACTATGGAGTGGTCTCCAATCTCACAGGAGTATGTTAGCTGCGTGTTCCTATGGATCGCTTCGTGTTTCTAGGGATCTTATTGCAACTATACTTTGGATACAAGAGCACAGCAAGGAATTACAAAGGTAAATCAGCTTATGCATTATAGATTAGCAATATTTTGAGATCATTCAAAAGTATAGATAGTTCTTAAACAAATGGGTGTGCCACAACATTTGATTCTCCTCATGTGTAAATAGCGAAATGGGGGCTCCCCTATGTGATAAGTCATGCATCAAGGAAGACAGTGCAAAGGCAGTTTACAGCTGAGCATTAAGAAAACAAAAATAATACATAACTTTAAAGCAGAAAAATGAAGAGACTGAAATAATTCAAGATTTTCCATACTTTTGGTTTAGTCATTAATCAGAATGGAGACTGCAATCAATAACTCAGAAGACAATTACGACTTGGAAGGGCAGCTGTGAAGAAGGTAGACAAAATTCTGAAGTGTCAAGATATATAATTAAAAACTAAAGTTAGGATTGTCCATGCAATTATATTTCCCATTTCTATGTATAGCCATGAAAGCTGGATAGTGAAGAAAGGAAGAAAATCCGTTCATTTCAAATGTGATGTTGGAGAACAGTTCTACTGCTAAAACGACAAATGGATATTAGAGCAAGCAATCCTGAACTCTACCTAGAAGCCAAGATGACTAAACTGAGGGTGTTGTACTTTGGCTATGTCATGAAAAGACTAGAAAACATAGCAATGCTGGTAAGAAGGCGGTGGGAAAAGAGAAAAATCACATTCCTGATGGATTTACTCAATCAATGAAGTCACAGCCCTAACTCTGCAAGACCTAGGCAGGGATTTTGATGACAGGGTAATTTGGAGGTCTTTCCTTCATGGGTCAACATAATGCCAGTTAACAAAAATTCTTGCATGGCAAGTGGATTGCACAACAGTACTTGGGGATTTCTTCCAGCTCTATCATTCTCTGCGATCCTTTCATTTTTTCCAAATTGAAATGAAATTCTGATTGAATCAGAATTCTGTTTTGCAGAGCTCAGGATTTCATTATCCAAAATCAATTATTTGAGACAATGAAACCCAATTGTGTAGTTTTATCCCCCAATCCCATTTTTCCCAAATGTCTTGAGCTATAATCCCCACCATTCTCAAGCAACATGACCATAATTAGTTCTTCTGTGTAAAGGTGATGGATGATTTAGTCAGCATATCTGAAAAGCATCAGGTTCTAACATAGAACGTTTCCAAAAGAAAATATTTTGATATAAATGTTTTAACAAAAATAGAGCAAAACAGAGAACGGATGAATTCTTGTGATTTTCAGCATTGCAGCCTCAGTGTCATTCACCTTCTATGTGTGGCAATGGTGATAGAAATAGCATTTAAAAAAAATCTTTATATAGGCCATCAGCTTTGTTTATAGTATTAGTTGCATTCTCAAGGAAGCTGAAATCAGCAACTGTAGGTTATAAATGTCGGCTAGAACGTCCTATATTTAATTTCTTTGAAGTGGAATAAAGGTTAATCAATGGAACATGGTCATAACTTCAATATCTATTTTCCCTAGATTTAAAAATGCATTTGACCCACAGATTTCAGTATCTATGAGTGGTCCTGGAACAAAACCCCAGCCAATAGTGAGGAAGGCTCACTGTATCTTTGACCTTTGATATTTGTAGGTGCTTATTTGCTTTTCAATATATCCCTATGTCTTGGAATTTAACTCATGGACATTTGGTTAGCTTCTGCATGTCCTTATTTTTGATTGGTAGGTAAGACAAATACCCTCAATTGTCCAGTAAACATTGGATCTGATTGCTGTACGTAAGCTGAAGATATACTTTAAAACACAACTTCAAGGACTTTTGGGGGGGATGAGGGAGCAGTTGGAAAACATAAGGTCAGTTTATATGAAGCCCATGCATTTTTCTATGTTATCAACTTCCCTCTTTTTCTTCACTTCCTCTCCTCTTCCTCCTGATGCCAAAATTTTGAGATTTTCCAAGGATCCACTGATTTTGTGTGTGTGTCAGGAGCGACTTGAGAAACTGCACGTTGCTTCTGGTGTGAGAAAATTGGCCATCTGCAAGGAGGTTGCCCAGGGGCCGCCCAGATGTTTTTACCATCCTGTGGGATCCTTCTCTCATGTTCCCACACAGGAAGCTGGACCTGACAGATGGGAGCTCACCCCACTCCCCTGTTTCGAACTGCCGACCTTTCAGTCAGCAGTTCTGCTGGCACAAGGGCTTAACCCACTGTGGCGTCAGGGTCTCCAGGACCCGCTGATACCGAGGGGAGTCTGGCGAGTTCCACTAACAGTAAATGTTCAGAGACAGAAATCAGGAATCTCACCAGTGTGAAGGCAAATGACAGAAGCTTTATTCAATCTGCTAATTGGACATTTGTACGACAACGGATGACCAAAATGTACAAGCATAAAGTACAAGGAAAAAGCAGGTATTGTTACACATAAGCATTTCCATGCACTAACATTGCTACGGTTTGAATTTCCCTTTCGTTCCCAGTTGGCCAGTGCTAGAAAGTCGGCCAGCATTTTACAGGCCTCTGATTGGTCAAGAGGCTGAACTTAGCTGGTGTATGCGCTGATTGGAGGAGATGGTGATGACGCCACTGGGGATCCTCTCCCAGCTAAGCAGGGAAGCCCTGAGGCCTCCAATTGGCCAATGGAGATGGTTCTTGGAGTGGGGAGGTCTCCAGGGGGCTGTGTCAATCTCTGAGTGTGTGGCAATGGAATGCAGGAAACAATAAGCATCCGGATAGGTGAATGAATTGATTGGATTATGCAGATATCAGGTCCAGGGTGGGGTGACAATGAATGCTGGGTCCCCAGACATTTTCCCATGCCGGGACAACAAAGGAGAGGTCTACAAAATGCCTATTGAAGATGAGTGTGTCATCAAAGGCTCTTCCTGGGTATTTGTCCAGAAGGCTGTTTGGGTGCCCCAAAGGGGAAATTTCGGGTGGCCAGCGCGTGGCCTCCTGCTGAGTGTCAGGAAAGATTATTATCCTGGCCATGCCTTCTGCCCAGGTTGGAGGAGAATTCCTGGAATAACTTGGGATTGCTCAAGAGAGTTCATCTTGGTTTGCCTTTTATTTAATGTATTTCATGATATCAAAAATAAAGCAATAAGATAAAGTAATAAAATAAATAAATTGCATGAGAACCAAGGAAGGTTCCACCATAAGTTCATAGTTGGGAATAGGAGAGAACTGGGGGTCTGCCTTGGCTGCATAAAGTATAGGAGAGGCTATTCCCTTTTATTTGTTCTTATTATCATCTCTGCACTGGTGCGGAAGTTCAAAGGAGGAAAGAAAAGAAAAGATATAGAGCTGGAGGAGAAAGTGTTGGTGAAGTCTCAAAAATGGAAATACAGTGCAACATTATAGAAATTATGTTTTGGTGTTGTTATAATGGAGGTTGTATGTTCCTAGAGCAGTGGTTCTCAGCTTGTGGGTCCCCAGATGTTCTGGCCTACAACTCCCAGAGATCCCAGCCAGTTTACCAGCTGTTGAGATTTCTGAGAGTTGAAGGCCAAAACATCTGGGGACCCACAGGTTGAGAACCACTGCCTTAGAGAGA
Source organism: Anolis carolinensis (assembly GCF_035594765.1). Lineage (NCBI taxonomy): Eukaryota > Metazoa > Chordata > Lepidosauria > Squamata > Anolidae > Anolis > Anolis carolinensis. Next base: position 57,176,392 of record NC_085844.1, read on the forward strand.
TCTCCGCTGGGGCCAGGCTTCCTTTGGATGATCACTGGTGTGCATCTGTTAGCATCTGGGAAACGGGGTTTCCTTTGGCCACTGCAGCATTGGGACCACGGCAATAATCTGGGGAGCTTGGGGGTCACTGGTGGGAACCTTTGAGTGGACTCAGCTCCATGCAACACTACTCAGCCACACCATATCTGGAAGAAGGGTGGTCCCCTCCACATATGTGCTGATCCAGACCAGCTTAGATTAAAGAGCTGAGCCAAAATGTGTACATGAAAAGTGAAATAGGCTTCATGAGGTTGGGGGTTTCTCCTGGTCCCAGGAGGGCAGAGGAAGGCTTCCTCTGTCCTTGGGAAACTATAACTCTTTTGTAGGGTCAAACTACGTCTCTCTTTTATTGGGGGTGGGGGCAGTCATGTTCGACAACATTCATCTCTCTGATTTTATTTTCTCTCTTTTCTGATTTTTATATTTGTAAGTGAAATTTTAAAATGTAGCTTTGTATTATCTCTGTTCGCTCTCAGATTCAGGTAAGTATGGCCTTTGTTTCTTGGAGCTCTGTCTCTTTGTGCATAAAATCACTTGTGAGAGAGATAAATTTGAACTACAACCCCATAGTCCCCGCACAGCATGGCTCCTGGCTGCCCAGGAGCTATAATCACCAGGAACATGGAATAATCCAAATCACTGGTGATCTGGCCTTGCAGCTGGGAGTTTTTGTTTTCTGTAGTCCAAAAAAGGAACTTTCCTAATGATTGGGTTACATGTGTATGTGTATGTAGAAACACTCTAAAAACAAAACCTTTAGAGTTTGTCTACTTATCCAAATAACACACAGAGGGAGCTGGATTTGCTGGCTAACCAAACAGAGCACCTCTACTAGTCAGTTCTAAACAAAAGCCTCTTCTCCAAGGAGCTTCTTTCATCTCAAAATTCGAGGACACACAAAGGATACTTGAGATTGATATGAGGAAATGTAAATAGTCTGTTAAAGCACAGCAGCTACCTTCCATGTGTTCTGCGGTTTGCCAAACACAGAGGATATGTGTAGACTCCCAAGGCACTTTTGCCATGATGACAATGCCTGCTTGCATCTATCAGTTCCTTTCTTTGTATTGTTTTAGTATTCTATTAGCTTCCTTTCTATTTATTTACAAGGACTTGAGTCAAATGATAGTATCGGGGAGGATGACTGGGACTAGATTGTGGCAAAGAACAAGACGTTTTAGGCATGCTTCAAAGTTTAGGAATGTGCGAGTTATTACCGCAACGTTTATTATTCTGAAGTAGTTTGAATTGCTAACTATTTCAGGCACAGCAATAATACTTAAACACCACTTGGAATGTAATTACCTTGCTAACCTTATAACAGCCTTCTAAAGTTGCTCAGTGTTATTCTTCCTATGTTTCAAAGTTTGGACGGAGGCTAAATAAATAAAATTCCTGACTTGTAGCACATGCTTAAACTACAAGCTTCATTAAATATGTAGCTTGCATTGAAGTAAAATCCAGATCAGGACTATCACACATAGATGGGCAGGTTCAAATCATTCTAAGCTATCTTTTATTTCAAAATCCTCAACCCACCAACAGACCCAAGAGAAAGACAGAAAATCTCTATTGGACACGTCTTTCTGCGGTCCGTTTGGTGAGATGTGGATCCACTTGGGGAAAAATTAAAAGTCCTTCAGCTGCTTGTTAATCATGATCTGGATTGGATCTGTGCATATTGGGGTGTAGCAATGGAGGTCAGGATAAGAATTTGCTCAATTTCTTGCTCTGATGTAGCTTAAAACATCAGTTGGGTATCTAAAAACTCATTTTAAGTATCCAAATAAAAAGAGCAGGCAACACATATATGAAACTTTTTCAGTGTCTCTCTGTCTGCATGACCAGAAATTTGAGGATCAAAGGGGGGGAAATCTGAAACCTTATTTATAGGGATAATGCCTTCATTTTGACACTACCTTTCCAGTTATATTTTTGCTCATGCTAAGTTGAACATAGCAAAGAAAGAGATTCTAAACCATATGTTACAAATCTAAAGTAACATGTGATTGAGTTCTCATATTCATTATCTTGAGACTTCAACTGTTTCATCCAAAATGCAGTCAAGGGTGACTTGTGTCTCTTAAGGCAACGGGATTTTAAAATATTTCATTGTTTGCTGGTTGACATATGTTTCAGTTTTGTGCTGCTCTGGGAAATGACTAAAATATGAATTAATAAACTAAATCTAGGTTTTACTTAGGCCTTTCCATTCATTTGAGAAATAATTACATATAACTTGAAAACCATTAAAGTAAAGGTAAAGGTTTTCCCCTGACATTAAGTCTAGTCGTGTCTGAATCTGGGGATTGGTGCTCATCTCCATTTTTAAGCCGAAGAGCTAGCGTTGTCCATAAACACCTCCGAGGTCATGTGGCCGGCATGACTGCATGGAGCACCATTTACCTTCCCGCCGGAGCGGTGCCTATTTGTCTACTCACATCTGCATGTTTTTGAACTGCTAGGTTGGCAGAAGCTGGGGCTAACAGCAGGAGCTCACCCACTCCCCAGTTTCGAACCACCAACCTTCCAGTCAGCAAGTTCAGCAGCTCAGTGGTTTAACCTGCTGTGCCATTGGGGGCTCCAGTGTAACTATTACCTCACAGAAAATGAAACTGATTGTGTCTTGAAAGTTGCTATTTTCCCAAAAGATGGGTCCTAAGGGCAGTTTAGTGGAAATAGCCAAACTGGGAATAACAATGCAGTTTTCTTCTATTTGTTTAAGTCTAAATATAAACAATGGCTTCTCACTTCACAGCTGGTGTTAATTTAATCAACCATTCAAAGATGTTATCTCAATTTACTTCTTTTACTCCTTTCAAACATCTAAATTGTGATTGAATTATCACTAGCCATAGTTCTTTTTATTTCTTTGCTACAAAATATCCATATAGTTTATTTTCCTCTAAGACGAGGTTGGGCACAAGTCAGGCTCGCAAAATCTCATTTGTTTTTGCGATACCCAATAAGCCCATCAACCCAAGCCTGGTAGGAAAAGACAGTCATTGTGCATCTTCAAGTCTCCAGTGACACTAAGAGTGCATCTAAATTGCAAAATGGACGCAGTTTGACACCATTTAACTGACATTGCTTAATGCTGTGGAATCATGAGAGTTGTACTTTTGCAAGATATTTGGCCTTATCTCCCAAAGAGTGCTGTTGCTTCCCCAAATTACAATTCCAGCATTCCATAGCTTTGAGCCATGGCAGTTAAAGTACTGTCAAACTGCATTAATTCTATAGAATAGATGCACCATAATTTGGGAAGCCTGTCATGGTAACCGGGCTGTGGCGCAGCTGGTTAGTAGTCAGCTGCAATAAATCACTACTGACCGAGAGGTCATGAGTTCAAAGCGAGCCCGAGTCTAATTGAGCGCCCGACCATTAAAAATAACCCAGCTCATTGTTGACCTAAGCAACCTGAAAGACAGTTGCATCTGTCAAGTAGGAAATTTAGGTACCACTTATGTGGGGAGGCTAATTTAACTAATTTACAAAACCATAAAATATCATCCAGCAGCATATTGAGAGGAATGAGGAAGTAATCCATCAAGGACTCAGTGTTACAGTGGATGATGAAGCAGCAGCTCCCCCTGTGGCCGGAATCAAGCATACCCTCATGAAGCCTGGAAGCATGGAACATGTTAAATTGCCTGTGTGTCTTTGCCTCTGTCTCTGTCTGTATGTCATATGGCATTGAATGTTTACCATGTATATATACATTGTGATCATCCCTGAGTTCCCTTTGGGGTGAGAAGGGCGGAATATAAATACTGTAAATAAATAAATAAATAAATAAATAAATAAATAAATACATTTTCTTGACAAGGTTTATGTAGAGAAGGTTTGCCATTTCCTTCCTTGGGCTGACTTGCCCAAGGACATCCAATGGGCAGGGATTCAAATTCTAGTCTCTAAGAGCAATGGTTCAGCATAATAACTATATTCCACATTAGCTCAAGTGAGAAAGAGAAAACTTACATAGCCTAAGATCCTCTTTTGTGCTCCGCAAATGGGAAGAGCAATTTGTCCCTCAGAAGCAATGCCATTTTCAGATGTAGGACACATTTTATAAGCAGTGAAGAAATAGTAACATCATAGGTATGCGCTATGACCTTGTTTTCAGAGGCTAATGGCCCAGATCTGACTGACCAGTTCTATGAAAGGAAACAGGAGGCAAATGTAATGCTGAGAGAGTGATGTGAGAGACTGAATGTCAAAAACGAGATCCTGAAAATCCTGGTACAATATATATTTCAAAACAAGTCAGAACAGAAGTACTGTTTTCAAACATTACGTATATTGATACCAGGAATCACCATTCCATTAGAGCACCATATCAATTGAATTTTACTGTGCTTGAGTTTACAAGGCAGGAGGTTGGTGATATGTTGGAACTGCGTGTCATTGGGTAGCTCTTTCAACGGAGAGTAATGATCATCTCCAAAGAGAATAATATCCTCATACATAGAGTGCCAAGGATCTGTCCCAGATAATTATCCACATGTTTTCCTACATTGAAAGCTAATATCAAGGAGCCAAACTTATTCTTCAGAGAAGGTCTGATTGGCAATTGCTTGTGTGTTAAAGAGATTATGTTCTCCTGTGTGGAGATGTGAAGTGCCCATGTTGATAGAGGACCAAGCAATTATTTGGATGGGGTCATTGAGCAATACAATTACTGTAAGCATACATGATCATAGGTGCTATAGGAATTGCAGAATGATTTCAAAGAAGAAAAGGGATGTCATTACTTGACTAAATTTGAAGGAAAGCTTGAAAATGGAATGCCAGGACTAAGGCTGTACGGACCCTTCTCAGTGAGAGAAAACTAAATATGTTTTCTGCATGTTTTGTATTCTTTCTGGGAACAAGATACTGTGCTTCAGAACTAGACGTGCAAAGTGTTCTACACTTTACAGATGTTACGGTGTTTATATATTACAATATGACTATTGCAAAATAAAAAGCAAGTAGTAGACAATACAATAAAACAAACCAAACCAACATCAAAAACCAGGGATAGCTAAAACAAGATAGCATTTTAGAGTGGTCACCACAGATCATCAGTGCCAGCTGCTTGTCTATAAACAAACACACATATCTTGTCAGCTTTCTGAAAAGTGAAAAGAACTTGAAAAGAATTACCGGAGTGAGAATTCTACTGTGACGGGGCAATCACTGAGAAGGATCACCAACATTATTTCACAGACTAGATCAGGGGTCCTCAAACTTTTAAAGCAGAGGGCCGGTCCACAATCCTTCAGACTGTTGAGGGGCCAAATTATCATTTGAAAAAAATACGAACAAATTCCTATGCACACTGCACATGTCTTATTTGTAGTGCAAAACAACAACAACAATGAAAGAAAAATACAATATTTAAAAATGAAAACAATTTTAACCAACATAAATCTATCAGGATTTCAATGGAAAGTCTGGACCTGCTTCTGGCAATGAGATAGTCAAATTAATTAGGATTGTTGTTGTTGTTGTTGTTGTTGTTGTTGTTGTTGTTGTTGTGTGCCTTCAAGTCATGTCAGACTTTGGCTAAGCCTGAGTCTAAAATTATTCATTTATTTATTTACTACATTTATTTACTACATTTATATCCCACCCTTCTCACCCCGAAGGGGACTCAGAGTAGCTGTATGTACATACAATATATTATATTATTAGCATAGCACAATATTAGTATTATATATTACTATACATTGAACCATACCACTATACTGTAATATTATATGTAGTATATAACATATAATTTAATATGCTGCCCTATATGAGAGCCATGCGTGAGTTGGGGCCTTTTACCCTAGCACTCAAGACCTGGCTCTTTACTAGAGCTTTTAATCTATGTTAATTTTATCAATATTTGTATGTATGTATTTTTATCCTTTACAATTTTATCTTGTAAATCGCCTAGAGCATCGTGGATGGAGGGCGATTAATAAGTAATTAAATGATGATGATGATGATGATATTATTATAAGGTATTATTATTAGTATTATATTTTATAACATTATAATATTTCAATCAATATTATATGTATATATAATATTATATTATTAAAACTGATATAAAAATATTATATTATAAAATGGAGGGCAGGGGCCAGGTAAATGACCTTGGAGGGCCGCATCCGGCCCCCGGGCCTTAGTTTGGGGATCCCTGGACTAGATCCACTATGAGCAGACATCCCTGGGAAGATCTTAATTCACTGTTTTCAAGCAGAGCGAATTACCAATAACAGAGCCTCAGAGCCTCCTCAGCACCAGGCACAACATACCCAGTACCTTTTTCTTCCCCTGTACCAGAAAACCTGCTGTGAGCCCATGTTTAGAGTCTTGCCAGGAAGCTAGATAACTTTATTTAATAACCTTGTTTAATAAACAGATTAAGTTACAAAGATATGAACATTGTATCCCCCTTCCCATTTTTCTTTTCAATGGTTTATGACCTGAACTGGTTGTAATTTTTGGTAGTTTAATTACTTCTTAACTTTTGTAACCTGTGAGTTTTTAAACTGTGTTTGTTTTAAATGTTGTAAACTTTAAGTCCTGAGCTGGAAGAAAGGTGGAATGTTAACAGTGATGCTAATAAAGATGATATACGGAAGCAGAATGTATATTCATGGTTGAGCCAACCACTATTGCACCTCTTTCCGTAAGCAACCAGGTACACTATCTATTTCAGTTGAAGATGAACGATATAATCATGTTCGTTTGGAATATCAGTATGCAGAACACCTTAGGAAGCAGATTTAGCATATATATTGTAGAATAGGAATATAATTGACATCACTTTAATAGCCATGGCTCAATGCTATGGAATGATGGGAATTGTAATTTTGCAAGGTCTTTAACTTTTCTTGCCAAAGTATGTTAGTTCCTCTCCAAATTACAGATGTCAGGATTCCAGAACATATCACCATTGCAATTAAAGTGGTATCAAACAGCATTAACTCTACAGTGTAGATGCACCCTTAGTCTATCAAGGTTTATGCTACTATTTTCTCTGTGTGCCAAGATCCCTTTGCATTCAAGTGAACAGTATCCTTTAAGTGCTAAAAGCCACAGGTCTAGGAACACAGTAGCCATTCTCAGTCCATAATAGGAATGTAAGCCCTTGGTTTCTACCAAGTCTGTTCAGGGATCCATCTAATGATTCTCCAGGGTTTCAGTCAGGAGTTTTTCCCTGGACCCGTCCCCATGAGAATTTAGCCCGGGGCCCTTTGCATACAAAGCCTGCATTTTCAACCACATAGCTATTCTCCCATGCATTTTGAAAAGCGGGTCCAAGTAAAGAATAATTCATGGGAACCCTGCTCTTGAGGAGCAGGGGAAGGAGTCTGACTCATGCAAACAAACTCCCACATGATTGAAAAACTGGCTGGCCAGGCACATAAATACTGCAAGGAGGAAACCACGCACCTTCGGAGATTGAGACTGCTTACAATGACTTTTGTTGCTGATGGCGCATGTTTGGTTCCACTTGTTAAATGTTGTGAAGCAGGAAACAGGTTTTGAGGCAACAGGGTCCTTGGGAGTTCAAGCTCCTGCCTCCAAATGTTCTTACAAGATGCACAGTTGGCATGGACTTACAGGAAATATTTAATTTGATTCGGAAGGCGCTGGCTCCACTGACCTTGTATTTATATTCCTTGTGTACTCTTTGCTACAATGACTTTTGCCGATAGTTTACAGTGGCGATTTATTTATATCAACCAATGGAAAGTTATAAGAATCAAGAAAGATGCGAATGGATTGTAGGGGTGCAACAGAGGGGTCAAGGAGCAGGTTGTAATAAGTATTCTTATAAACTGGGGTGGGGAAGACCATGAATAAAAGAGGGAGAGTGACATATTTATGAGTTCAGTATCAGTTGCTTGCACTGATAAGCCCTGGTCATTAAAGGAAGGAAAAGTCACCTTTGTGTATATAAAATATGCAAGATACATAGCTTGAAAAGAGCAGACAGGAAACCTTTGGGTAAATAAAGGATATCCCATAAAGCATAATCTGAAAATGAGATTACCTCACTAGACAGGAAAGATGTCCATCTATACAAGAGGAATTTAGAGAAAAAGAAAACAACATCTTGGTGTTTGTTTCATTTTTCTTCTGTCCCTCCTCCAAGGAACTCAGCGTGGTTGGTATACATGGTTTTCCTGACCTCATACAACAATCAAATAAGGTAGATCAAGCTAAGAATGCTTTAGGTCACCCAGCAAGTAACATGATTAATTTGTACCCTTGCTTTAGAAATTTTAGCTGAGTTTCCTCTGTCATTCTGGGATATGCAATTCAAAACAGTACTTTTTCCTTCAAGCTCCGGCTATCATTAATGGTGACCTCCACACAAGGCATCTCTACCTCAGTGCATCGATCCAGGCTTCCCACTTGCAAGAGGCCCAGCTCTGCTCCGCTGCCTCTGACAAAACACAACTGTGGTTTTTGTGACTCAACGAATGGGTCAAGGGGTCCACTGGCAAATGTGTATGTTCTTACAAAAATCCCATGAAAATCTATAAGTAAGGAATTAAGGTCAGACAGTTTGTTGATAGCTGAACTGAGTTTTTGGACCTAAACTTCAAGAAATTGAACATCCCACTCATTTCTTGGAAGACTTTATTCAGATGAGGTTTGCCATTGCCATCCCAAGGCTCAGAGACTGTGACTTGCCCAAGATCAACCACTCGGTTTCCATCCCAAGTGTGAATTTTAACTCTGTTGTCCAGAATCGGTTCAATGCTCTACTCCACACTGGTTTCGCACTTCAAAATGAGCAATTATCTACAGAATCCATAATACAAACTATACTCAAGAACTCACAACAGAAACAAAGTAATCACTAGGAAGAGCTCTGATCATTGTAAGAGTCAAGCCAAAGAAAATGCCTAAAAAAGAGTGAGGAAGAGCCAGGATATAGTAAAAGCACTGTAAACAAAAAGAAGAGCAATTAAAGCCTGATCTTGTTATAATCTTTCCACCTGTTTCATAAGAAACCAGGTGAACAGTATCAAGGGGACAGTCCTTCCAGATTAGATCAGCACTATCTGTTATATGGCATGACCGAGCAGTCCAGGGCTTACTGAGATGTTGGCAGAAGAAACGTTGGCATTGTCTTTGAGGTGTGATTCCACCACAATGGAGTGAACCAGAATTGACATTTCTGCCAGGGTGAGAGTCCATCCAAACCAGCACTTTCTATGTGCCACTCAACTTTGTTGCGATGGTGCACAAAGAGTACTTAATGCAGTTGGCAATACCTGCAGCAACATAGTGCGATTCAGGAAACAGCTGTGTTGATATGCTTCCCGTTCCTGATGACTTTCCTCCCTTCAAAATGCTTTGAAAGCAGCTTCAGCTTCACTTTCTAATACTAATACTGAATGTTTTTCATCCAAATTATTCTTCTTTGAATAAATTTGTCATTCTTTCATCTCTTTTGTATAGTCCTTTATTGTAGTGCTACCACTTTTTCAATTTTTCCTTATCATATAATGTGTTCTCTGGATAATCATTCAGCATCACTACAACTGAGTATTTTTTTATTTTAATTTTTCAAATTTGGTGGAAAGATTTCTTGTTCTATCTTCTTGTCTTCTTTTGTGTCATTGTACTTCTTTAGAGATTACTCTATGGCAATGATGGGTGTTTGAAGATTCACCACTTTCTGACATCATTGCATTTGCCCCTTTTTTGAACAGATAAGGGAATGAAAATATGTCCCCCTATAGTGTTTGACATTTACATACACTTGCTGCCATTGAGCTAGGGTGTGACCAAGAGTTTGGAGATGGGTGCCATTCATATGGAGATCGTGGTCTGCTCTTTTTCACCATTTTTTTACTTTTGCAATACTAATTAAGATATGGGCAGTCTTGGTTCAGTGATGGATTGCATGTATCTTATTCAATGAACGATTCATCCAGACAGTAGACTTTCTCTTCAATATGTGAGAACACATCTGGTCTTAGAGCCATTTCCAACTGCAGAAAATTTAAGAGATGTACCTCCTGGTCTTGATGTGTGTTATCAAAAGAAGAAATCTTCCTCGATCATGTTACTTACCTGTAAATGAGAAAAATCAGATATGGCTACACATTATACATTTTGTGCAACATGTATTTGGGAAAAGACAAGTCCTACGGTAAAAGAAAACAGACCCTAGAAAACACTTGGCTGTGCTGAAAAGACCTAATGCTAATGCTTTGACTCTCTCCTACAGCCTCAGCCCTCTGTCATGGTCAATCTTAATTTACTGTCTTCTGAGTTCAAGGTGAAGAACTGCTTATTTTCTCGGTCTTCCTACATGTAATATTAATCCTACTGACTCTGTAATGCTGCTCTTATTTGGTGTCATTCAGCTTATTTTATTGATGACATCTCCATTTTTAAAGCCAGTAGAGGTTTGAGTGTTTGAGCTAGGACACTGGGGGTACATGGTTCAAATCAACACTCAATCGGGCAAACTCACTGGGTGACCTTGGGCAAGTCACACTCTCCCAGCCTCAGAAGAAGCAAGGATAAACCCACTCTGAACAAATTTTGCTGAGAAAACCATGCCATGGGTTCACCTAAGGGTTGCTCTAGTCAGAAACAGCTTGACGGCACACAACAACTATTTCCTGGGTTAAACCCTTGTGCTGGCAGGACTACTGACCAGCAGATCGGCAGTTCAAATCCAGGGAGAGTGAGTGAGCTCCCTCTGTCAGCTCCAGCTCCCCTTGCGAGGATGTGAGAGAAGTCTCCCACAAGGATGGTAAAACATCAAACATCCAGGTAACCACCAATTCTTTCACACCAGAAGCGACTTGCAGTTTCTCAAGTCGCTCCTGAAGCGACAAAAACATTCTAAACTGCCCTGGTAACATGATTGAAGAGATGCTTAGTAAAGCTTATGATAAATCGATCATTGAATGAATGGCTGGAAAAAATGGGTTGTGAACAAATAATTCAAAAACTGAGCTCTGAAAAGTTTTGGGGTGTGCTCCTACTCTCATAAAATCCTAGTCAACCTTGGGAGTTGTATGGAAAAAACAATACAGTTCTTATAAAAACTCCTAAGAATCCCCCCACCAGTGTCGCCACTGATTCAATAATGTCATGTTTGTCCAAACACTGCTATTGTCCCCAAAGTCCCCTTCCCAAGTTCTGTTGAAAATGCCGCCAGCTTGGAACACGTCTCCTTAAATCCTTCCCAGATACAAACTCTCCATAGAGACAAGAGTCACGTATTCCTGTAGCTGTTGTATTGATGCTGTGTCCGTGGTAGGGAAGGAAGAGAGTCACGGGAAAGCGGTAGCAATATAAACGATGAATGAAGCAATACTTGTTGGCAGATTCATCTCTAAACCTTTTGAAGTGTAGCCAGCTTGACTGTCACTACTGAGCAAACCACCTTTTCATCTGGGCTCACACAAACAATAACATAAAAGGCAACCATGCAGATGACTCAAGTGGCCACTCCAGTAATCTTAGAAGGAGAACAATACAACCTGGACCTCTTATCCTTTTCAAAAAAGAAGATAAATCTGAAAGTCGAGGGAGGACAAGGAAAAGAGAATCCCCCCCCTTTCTTTTTCTCTCTATGTGCCGCTACAAAACTACTCAGGAGGATAAGTTGATGATTAATGTTGATGTAAGACAGGTTTGTTAAGTATTATCATGGATTACAATGGAGAATTGGTTGAAGCTGCCACACCAAAAACACACACAAAAGCCCAATATTGCTAATTCACTATCCAAACCATTCCAGATTAAAAGCCTTTAATCAGAACCCCCCTCCCACTTCCCAGTGGTCTTTAGATGTATTAAATGAACTGCGCATCATTCCAGTGAATGTGGCCATTAGCCATGTTGCCTATGGAGGCTTAAGAGTTTTGCAGTATTTTTAGCTGGTAAATGCACAACTACAGTCAATGGTACCATAAAGAATGGTCAGCCTGCTTCTGTAACCAGAGAAGAAAATCTCCCGAGTCCTTCCTCCTGGAAGTGAAAAATGCAATGATAAGTATTTAGATAGCAAATTTCATTTTTCACAACACCACAAATCAGAGCTTTCCAAACTGTGTATTGTAACACGTTCTATGTCAGCTGCAATACGTAAGTGTGTTTTGTGAATATACTGTAATGAGAAACTTCTGAGTCTATGTAAAATAAGCAATAAATCATATATTTCTAAAAATATAAATTCATGAACTATGTTGTACTTCCATACTTTTATTATTACAATTTATGTATGCATCTGTATCTCTTATAAGGGATTGGTTTAGCCTCTGGTTGGCTAGTAAAACTGAATGACTGTGTCATGAAATGATGCATGTCTAAAAAGTGTTCCAGGAACATGTTTAGAAATGTTTGGAAAGCTCTGCCTCAGACTATAGACAGTCGCCTAAGGCTTCCTAATGGTAGGAGCAGTCAACATTTGTAAAACTACAATAGAAGAAATGCATTTATTGTATCAGAAGTGAATTGAGGATACAGCTATAATGTATTTAAAACACAAACAAAGTTAAAAACTTGGCATTATATTAACTGTCATTTGCCCAGTAACTGGCCACTTGGAGTACCTCTGGTGTTGTTATTAGAAGGTTCTCCATTGTGTATGTGGCTCAGACTGTGTTGTAATAGGTGGTTTGTGGTTTGCTCTTCTCCATGTCATGGAATAAATGAATGACTATGTGCTGAAGTTTTAATGTGTTGTTCAGGTGGAGTCTGCATTGTGTAGTGGTTTGTGTGTTGTTCTGGGACTTCAATTGACTAAGGTTCAAATCTCTGCTTGGCCACAACTGGGGCAATGATCATCTTTGTACCCTGGTTACCAGTACCTTGGAAATGCTTCAGTAAGGGCAACGCCAAGCTGAAGAATTCAGTTTTCAGAGCCACACTCTTGTTCCTAATCCTAAATCCACATACCCAGCAGTCAGATATCATAAGTGCTGAACAAGATGCCAGGCCTGCTTTTAATTAATGTGTGATTTTATATTTACTATGTTTGTTTATTGCATTGTATCTCAACTTTATAGGGAAAGTTACAAACCAAATACATGTATGAAGGGTTTTTAAATACAGTAGAGTCTCATTTATCCAAGCTAAACGGGCCGGCAGAAGCTTGGATAAGCGAGTATCTTGGATAATAAGGAGGGATTAAGGAAAAGCCTATTAAACATCAAATTAGGTTATGATTTTACAAATTAAGCCCCAAAACATCATGTTATACAACAAATTTGACAGAAAAAGTAGTTCAATACGCAGGAATGTTATATTTTAATTACTGTATTTATGAATTTAGCACCAAAATATCATGAAATATTGAAAACATTGACTACAAAAATGGCTTGGATAATCCAGAAGCTTGGATAAGCGAGGCTTGGATCAGTGAAACTCTACTGTATAGGTACTCTTCTAAACAGGAATGATATGCCTGACCTTAGTCAAAAGACTAAAAAAGCAGCCTCCAAATAAGGCCAGAATCTATTTGTAAGAGAAACAAGGATATTCAGGTTTCCCCAAAATCATTTCTGAAAATCTCAACCTAGAGTCATTTTTCATTGAGCATCAGCTGGGTATTTTATTGCCTCTTGATTCAGCAGAAGCCCTTATCTTCTCAATAGGGAGGCTAACCAACTCCCCGCATGGCAGCTAGAAATTCTTTTCTGCTTGTTGCATTTTCAGGAGCAAGGAGGCTGACTTGTTGGCTGCCACTACCAAGGCAATTATGTCAGTGCAGGCTACTTCTTATCAGTTCTCTAAATCCAATATAGAACTTGAAAAAACTTTTATTTAGACTCCTTGAATCTCCGGCCAACATAACTGTTGGCTCTGCTTGTTTCAGCATTCGGAAAGTTGTTTTCCTGAAAAGTAGTTTTTTGATGCATCTGATATATATATATATATTTCCTAATCTGTACAGAACATGTGAGAGTTAGTGCAGTGTTGGGACTTCAGTATTGAACTATGATTATGAAGACCAGGCTCAAATCCCTGCTTGACCATGGAAATTCACTGGACGAATTTGGGCACGTCTAAAGAAGGCAAAAGCAGTCACCAAACAGATCTTACTAAGAAAACCACATGATAGGCTTGCATTTCGGTCTTAATAAGTTTGAAAGGATTTGAAAGCACGCAATGAACAATACATAAACAGAACTGTACCTGCAGGATACTGACATAAAGGTGTTCCTATAATTCCCAGTACTTGTGATGTACAAGGATAAATAAGTGATGTATTATAATAAAAGGGGTCCTTCAAAGAATAAGAGAAGGAAGTACAAAGAGCAAATGAAGTAGCTGGTTCCTTTCACCTCCTTCCTTCATTTCCTTGGCGCTCTCTTGCTCTACTGTCTCCTGCTTTTCCTTCCTGTTTCCCTCTTTTATTATCTCTTCTTCTCATTCCACTATTTTCCCTTTCTCTCCCATTCCTCTTTTTAGATCTGTCATCTCCTACTCGAGTAGTGTTTCATTAACCTCCATCAATTTCCTTTTCTACATACCTCGCCCAGTGTGTCATGGAGGGAAAAGTGGAAGAAAAGCCTATCTAATAGAAATGCTGGTGACCAATCCATGCTACAAGAAACCTGGTGAAAATCTGAAAGAAATGCAAGGAAGCAAATATAGTGTCTGGAAGCACACAATGAAAACAGATGTGAAGGAGCAACAGAGTCTGGGTGTTCATGCATGGCAGGCAGTTGGACTATATGGCCTTGTGGTCTCTTCTGTGATTCAAGGAACAACAAAAGGGATAAGCTTTTATCAAAATGTTTGTCTGAGTTTCTCAAAACTAAAAGTGGCATTGTGGTGGTGGTGGTGGTACAATCTACTCTCACTCATGACAATCTTACAATGGGGTTTTATTGCCAAGATTAAGTCAAAGGAGGTTTGGTACTGCTTTCCTCTTCAGTTGAAAGTGTGTGGTCTGCCCAAGATTCCCTGTTGGGTTTTCATGGCTGAGCAAGGATTCAAATTTTGAATCGTTACAATTATAGAATCCGTAGTTGTTCAAATCTCACAATGTACAATGCCTTAGTAAAATAGTATCCTTTATATGAAATGATGAGTAATTCAAATGAGTACTGGGAAGAGTACAAGGATCTCTGAAATGGCAGGAGGCTACAGCAAGATGATAATAATAATAATAATAATAATAATAATAATAATAATAATAACAATCATCATCATCATCATCTCATTTGCTGTGTCATATTATGTCTTTGTATAATAATAATAATAATAATAATAATAATAATAATAATAATAATAATAATAATATGCAGCCCAGGAGCAAGCCATCAGAACAAATGCAACTAAGGCCAAGATCAAAAAATCAGCTGATGACCCAAAATGCAGACTGTGCAAGGAAACCAATGAAACCATTAATCATCTCCTTACCTGCTGTAAGAAAATCGCACAGACAGACTACAAACAGAGGCACAACTATGTGGCCCAAATGATTCATTGGAACTTATGCCTCAAGTACCACCTGCCAGCAGCAAAGAACTGGTGGGATCACAAACCTGCAAAAGTATTGGAAAATGAACACGCAAAGATACTGTGGGACTTCCGAATCCAGAATGACAAAGTTCTGGAACACAACACACCAGACATCACAGTTGTGGAAAAGAAAAAGGTTTGGATTATTGATGTCACCCTCCCAGGTGACAGACGCATTGCCGAAAAACAACAGGAAAAACTCAGCTGCTATCAGGACCTCAAGATTGAACTTCAAAGACTCTGGCAGAAACCAGTACAGGTGGTCCCGGTGGTGATCGGCACATTCTGTGCCGTGCCAAAAGATCTCAGCCGGCATTTGGAAACAATAGGCATTGACAAAATTACGATCTGCCAACTGCAAAAGGCCTACTGGGCACATCATTCGAAAATACATCACACTTGGAAAGTGTTTGACTTGTGATTTTGTGATACGAAATCCAGCATATCTATCTTGTTTGCTGTGTCATAAAATAATAATAATAATAATAATAATAATAATAATAATAATAATAATAATAAGCAATAAACTTTATTTATACCCCTCCCCCTCCCCGAAGGGACTGGGGCAGCTTACAACAATTCATAGATACAGAAAATTTTGTAAACAATAAACAAACAACAGCAAACAATTATCAATACATAACATTAAATTAATACTAATAAAACATTAATAAGCAACAATTTAAAAGCTATTTGCCCTCTAAAAACAATTTAAAATATAAACATTATTTAAACCAGTCTGATCTTGTTGTCAGACTATCCAGCCATGTTCTAATTGTCATTCCAGTCCTGTCTGATATTTAAGTACTCTAGCCATTATCAAAAGCTTGCTTAAATAGCCAGATTTATTCCTTCCTGAATATAAACGAGTGGGTGCTTGTCTTGGGGAGAGCATTCCAGAGCCGGGGGGCTACTACCAAGAAGGCCCTCTCTCTTGACCCCACCAACCTGAGAGGTGTGGGATCGAGTGGAGGGCTTCCCCAGCTGATCCTAAGGTCCGCACAGGTTCATAGGGAGAGATGAGGTCACATAAATAGGCAGGACCCAAGCCATATAGGGCTTTGTAGGTAATAACCTGCACTTTGAATTGGACCCAGAAGCAAATCGGCAGCCAATGGAGTTGCTTTAAGAGGATATCAGCATAGCGTTTGGCATATGGGAAAATCAAGGTTTCCTTTTTGGATCCCCCACACCGAATATTTTTGAGCTATGCTTGGTTCAATCCAGAAGGCTGACAGAATGTGCAACCCATATCCTCTCAGCGTCATGGTAGTGGTGAATTTTTAGGTACAGCAGCAATAATATTGATCTACCTCTTGTCTTCCTATAAATTTGATCTTCTTATCTGCATGATAAGGAGAGAGATAATGCTGATCATCTACAAAACCTCAGCACTTAACTATATCAAAGCAGGGAAATAATGCACTGTGCATGAGACAAGGAAAACAGTTAAGTCAGTACTTTATTGTAGGGTCTTTCAGGAAATGCCTGTGAAAACAAATTTAGAGAGCAGCATCTCTGTGGACACTTTTCAAGAAAACGAATGGCTAAATTCCTAGGCTCAGATCCAGCTGATGTCACTTGTAACTAATTCCCATTAAAACAGATGATTTCTTGCTACTAACCAAAGTCCTGTTATTTTCTATGAGATTTGAAATAACCACCTTTAGTTGGATTGGAGTTCTGATGTTTCTTTTGGGTTGGTTCCCATTTTTGTTATATTAGAAATCCATTGAAGTCAATGAGATCATTATCTCTAGTAGAATTTTCATTTATTTCAATGGGTTTACTATATGTATGACTAAGTCTGGGATACACCAGTTTCAGAAATATAAGGTAGTTTTATTTCACTTGTTGTATGTAGCTTATACAATGTTTTTTTTTAATTTCTAACAATATTATTTGTTCTTTTGAAAAAAATATTGATCAATCTTTTACTTTATGGGATTTTTGAATTGAAATAAAAGCAGATGGGGTATTCTGAGATTTTATCTTTATTAAGATTTAAGCTAATTTTAAAGTGTTTTTAATTATAATTATTCAAGGCTACTCAATGCTAATCAAGCTGGCCAATTGCAACATTCACACTTGCCTCAGGCAGACAAGAGTTCTTTCTCCCACCCTGAACCTTCCACAGATATATAAACCCCACTTGCCCAGTTTCCAGCGGACCTCATAACCTCTGAGGATGCCTGCCATAGATGTGGGTGAAATGTCAGGAGAGAATGCTTCTGAAACATGGCCATACAGCTCGGGAAAATGGAGATGAGCACCAACCCCCAGAGTCAGACATGACTAGACTTAATGTCAGGGGAAAACCTTTACTTTTACTTTAAAGATAGCCAAGTCCTTACCACAAGGGAAGAAATTACTACAACTTCAGGGGAAAAGAGGATACCATAGTAATGCTGCCCCCCCCCCCAAAAAAAGAAGTTTTTCATAAAGATGAGAAATTCAGTATCTTTCTTTTGGACCCTCTGTCAAAATAAGCCATAGACCAACAAGGCCCTTATTTGATGTATTTTTTAATTTTGCTTTAACTTTTGTAAGCCACCATGTGTTCAGGACTGGAAAATAGATGGGATATTGATGATATCCATATCCAATCTTCCTGCTGTATACTAAAAGCAAAGGTAGATACATTGGCCGGAAGAGTATCGCCAAAATCCCCATTGCAGGCATAACTTCATTAGTTTAACTGAAATAACATACAGTATTGTAGTCTGTTTAGACTCAAGGTTGCCATCCCCCTCTCGTTCCTCTTTGTAAGATTGTGGCTGCTGGACACAGTTTGTTCTGTTTCTGAGCTGAAATATTTCAAAGAGAAATCTTCAAAACTAGGTTTATTTTCAGCATTTGAGCTGTCTTTGTCAACTACGCATTTCTTCTCCAGGCAGACTAAATAAGAGACAGAAAGCCAGATAATTTCTAGGTCCAGGGATGTGCCGAAGTCTCAACCGGCCGGGCGCCAGTTCTGTTTTCCTCACCCCCTCAATCAGGTGGTTTTCAAGTCTCTGCTGACATCCAGAACAGCTGAAATCCAATTAGAAGCCCCTTCCCTGCCGCTTGTTTTATGAGCGACTTGATCCACTCTGAGAGATTTACTAGTCTAGGTCCCGGGCATTTCTCCGCATAATGAAAGAGGCATAAGAGCAACAATAGCTCGGCCTTAATTTAGGGAATCTAGTCATTGTCAAGTGTGGTAAATCATCTTTAAAACAAACACTCTTAAAGTTTTCAAGATAAAAGTTCATTCCCTTGTGATGATGAGGTAGCATGGAATGCCATGAGCATCTGGGCAGAGATTCAAAGCAGTAAAATCACATTAGGTACAATATCGCTGCTTCGCTGCTGGGATTTCAGAGAATGTTGGCACCAGGTTGACAAGCTGGATAATCCTTCGCAGGGCAAATGTGCCTGATACACATTCTTTATGCGTGCAATGAATGCAAATAAATGTTACTTATTTGATAAAGCTGAATCCATAGCTTTTTTTTTCCTCCAGAGAAAATTCTGCCAAAGAGTTTCATAATGATAAAATGAAGTTAGACTGTTACTGTGATATCCCCCAGCTGTTAAAAGCTGCTCTTCAGATTTCAAGAATTCGGTAAGTACTTTATATGAGTGACAGAAGCACTGGTTGCTGTGAGTTTTCTGGGCTTTATGGCCATGTTCTAGAAGCATTCTCTCCTGATGTTATTCCCACATCTGTGGCAGGCATCCTCAGAGATTGTGGGGCCTTTTGGAAACTAGGTAAGTGGGGTTTATATATCTGTGTAATGTTCATGGTGAGAAAAAGAACTCTTGTCTGCTTGAGGCAAGTGTGAATGTTGCAATTGGGCACCTTGATTAGCATCGAATGGCCTTGCAGCTTCAAAGGCTGGCTGCTTCCGGCCTGGGAGAATCCTTTGTTGGGAGGTGTTAGCTGGCCCTGATTGATTCATATCTGGAATTCCCCTCTTTTCTGAGTTTTGTTCTTTAACAGTTCAAAAGAAGCACTGTTGCACTGTGTCTATGCCATAGTTCAGTAGTAAATTTATTGATTAGCCCTTAGGCCATATCACAGTAACAAACCAAACAAAAAGGCTTGATAAAACATGATCAAACTCTATATAGTAAGTTAAATAAAACACTTATAACAATAATGTAAATAAATATGATAAAATTGAATATATACATCATGTTTCCGTATCACCCCTACAATTTACCTCGATCAGCCCCACATATGTGGTTCTCAGACGTATTGCTTTGCTTAAAAACAGAGCTGTTTTATATGTTGTTTTTGAGTATTGGCCACATATAAATTATGTTGTTCTGATGTGGGATTCCCAATAAATTATCAGTTTAATATATGAACCAAGGTACAAGTCTCTCATCTTCTCGTACAATTTACAAGCAAATAATATGTGTGCCATATCCTCAATTTCAGGTGCTCTGCAGATACAAATCTGTTCATTATAAGGGATGCTGTTAAATCTCCGGTATCTGACCATTGTATCAAGCTGATCAAATCTAGTTCCAGTGAATAACCAGATCTCCACTAATCTTGAGAGCTAAGAAGAGTCAGCCCCAGTGAGTGTTTGGATGAGAGACTATCAATGAATACCAGGTGCTGTGGGCTATATTTCAGAGGAAGGAAATGGCGAACCATCTCTGAGTATTCTTTGTCTAAGAAAACTCTATAAAATTCATGTGGTTGCCAATAGTTGACAAGTGACTTGATGACACACACACAATAAACACTTTGAATTCTGCTTGGAAACAGAGTGGTTGCCAGTGTAGTTGTTTCAACAGGGAGTTTCATGTATTCATCTTATAATGAGAGCCGGATAGCAGCATTTTGAACATGCTGAAGTTTCCAGACAGTTTTTAAAGGCAGCCCGTTTAAAGTGTGTTATAGTGATCCAAATGTGATAAATACATGGCTTGCTGTAACCAGATCTGACACCTTCAGAAATGGGCACAGCTGGAGTAATAGTTTTACTTGTGAAAAACATTCCTGGCCACCACTGAAACCTGGGCATTCAAGCTCAGATATGAGTCTAGAAATATGTTCAAGTTGCAAACTTGAGATTTCAAGTGGAGTGTAACACCTTTCAACATTAATTTCTATAGGACAGTTAAGTATAATTTTTTTCTGCTCCATGTTCTTTACTACATAACAAGCATAATGAAAAGTTTGTGCAAGGTGGTCCAAATTCTGTCAGCATTATTGGTTTTAAAAAATAAGAATTCTATGCTCTAGCCACAATATGCCATTTTATACACAGATTGTGCTTATTTTAAAGTCTTGGTAACATATTCTTGGACTATTATGGTTTTCCTTTGCATCTTCTTTAGATAGAACAATATACATTCCTGGATTTTGAATCAATATACAGAATCTGGTTGGTTATATTAAATTATTTATATATACATATACACATAGAGATTACTACATTTAATAGTCTGGAAAATGCGAGAACACATTATAAATGTTCTGTACTTTCTTTTAAAAGGACTTGCTTCATCCTGACAGGGTAGAAGTACCCTTTTCCTTTTAGATAAATGGTTCCCAACTTTTTGACCAGGGACCACTCTCCAACCTTAGTATCAAAAGGTTTACAAATCAGTTTTTGGTCAACTTTAGATTCGGTTTGGTTATCTGGGGTGCTGATTCAGAAAATTGCATTGGATAGATCACATCAGCTCTAATTTCTGATACAGAACAAATGCCATCCAGTAGTCACCATCTGTTCGGCCACAGAAAACCATATTTAATAATCTAGAGCTAATGTGGTCTATCCAATGCAATTTTCTGAACCAACATCCCAAATAGCCCCAGGAATAAGCCTAAAAACGAAAACACCAAGAAAAAATGGTTTTGGTTGGGCTGTGTTATTATCCATAGTAGTAACAGTGAGGCGGTGGACCATATTTTAGTTTTTGCGGAC
Source organism: Anolis carolinensis (assembly GCF_035594765.1). Lineage (NCBI taxonomy): Eukaryota > Metazoa > Chordata > Lepidosauria > Squamata > Anolidae > Anolis > Anolis carolinensis. The sequence goes on from NC_085844.1 coordinate 57,197,862, forward strand.
CACTGGTGGTCCATGGACCACAGGTTGGGAACCACTGTTTTGGACGATCCCCTGGATGTAGGAAATACGTACATTCCATTTCCCCTCCACTCCATTTTCCAGGTTCTTCACATTTGAGGCCGAACTCCATTACTGCTAGGATCTCTTCAAGTATCATAGGTCTATGACTTAAAATATACAAAACATGTTCATCTCTTAAAGATTTCACGTTTTGTGCGTCATCGTTGTTGTCAAGGACAGAACGCCACAAGATTCAAAGTAACAGAGTTTATTAGATTACAGAACTCAAAAATGCCCGTAAAACACAAGGGCCAGGCAGTTTTTGCCTTTAGGAGCAAAAAGGGGCAAAAGTAAATGTTCAAAAGATAAACCGGATTAAACCGGAGTTTAATCCGGGTAAAAACAAACTGCTTGCTTCAGCCTGGGTATAAACGAAACGAAAGCCAAGGAACAAAAGATACAAAGAATGCAACTAATTGGCAGCAGATTCCTCTCTGCTGCCAACACTGTGCTTAGAGTAACTTGCGTCGCTCCCCCACACACACAGCAGACAGGATCTCCAACACGAGTAAATCAGCCAAGGATTGTAGCAGTTGAGTAGACCAGTTCCGTTCCGTAGATCAAAGCCAGAAGCAGACGTTTGTAGTTTTTCCAAGTCCAAGAAGGGGGGAAGACAAGCCGTGGTCAGTTCAGTCCGAGTTCTCAAAGCAGGAGATGGCGTCCGTCAAGAAGACGACGGAAGGTCAAGCTAATAAGAGTAAGCACAGGTTTGCACAAACAAATGCCCACACAATCCCTCCCGCCGTCTGACCCTGGATTCCAATCAACTTACGTCACAGCACAGGAAAGCACACAAGTCTTCAGGGAAGCGTCCCACACACACACGGATCCCAAGCGTTTGCCCAGATTACCTTGCCCAACGCAATTTGCAATTGCTCCCAAGCCCCATTTTATGCCAGTTACAAATCTTCATCACTGTCAGCTGTCCTCCTTAACCCGGGCGTTTCCTCATCACTTTCCTCGTCAGAGCTGGAACACCTCTGACTACGCCCAACAGCATCTCCAGCTGTGGATCCCGTCCCATCCCTCCAGCTAAACCATGGGTCTAATCCTGAAGGTCCCCATTCATCTTCTGTCCCATCATGGCCAGTGGCACCCACTTCCTCCCTTACCCGAGTCCAATCCATCTCATCCTCCTCTGAGCTAACCAGCCCCTCCTCCATTCTCTCCGTAAACCCTTCGAAAGACTCCTCGTCAGATGGTGCTGCAAATATGTCTCGCAGTCTTTTTCTCTCTCGCTCCTCGAGAGTATCTGACTCTCGAGGAGTCTTACGCCCACGTCTGTCAGTAACAGAGCCATGAGGCTCAATCATAACAGTTGTCTCACTCGTTCAGTTGTTTTCGACTCTTCGTGACCTCATGGACCAGTCCATGCCAGAGCTCCCTGTCGGCCATCACCGCCCCCAGTTCCTTCAAGATCAAGCCAGTCACTTCAAGGATATCATCCATCCATCTTGCTCTTGGTCGGCCTCTCTTCCTTTTTCCTTCCTTTTTCCCCAGCATCGTGATCTTTTCAAAGCTTTTCCTCATGATGTGGCCAAAATACTTCAGCTTTGCCTCCAATATCCTTCCCTCCAGTGAGCAGCCAGGCATTATTTCCTGGAGGATGGACTGGTTGGACATGTTTTGTGCAGATTCTTTTAATTGATTCTGGATGCAATCCCGTGCAAACTTACTTCCAACTAAACACACCAGTGATTTTGAACCAATTATTTATCTGTATTATTTTTCCTAAATAAACAGGCTAAATGAAAGCAGCATAGGTGTTAAGAACATACTGGTAGCTAAAACTGGTCATGCAGGTTTTATCTATCTGCCCTTGGACAATGTCGCCCTTGTAAACTATAACATGTGAACTTGCACTGCCCTCTCTACATCAGATTCATTTCCTCGGCTTTACCTCAAAGTGCTTTCTTAGAGACTGTAAAAACTGAAGGTCCAGGAAGACGTGACTCAAAATTGTTCTCTTCTGAAGGTGGGGAACACAATCATAAAAGCACTTCAGTGCAAATATACTGGAGGAAGTTTCTGAAAACGTGTTCACACCTAAGCATATATAGTAAGCTGACTACTGAACATAAAAGGTATTTGCAATAAAACGGATTTATAAAAGGAGTTGTGAATGGGCTAAAATGATTGTCCTCAGATATAGCTAAACCCTAGGTTTTACATATAAGGGAGACAAAGATTGCATTACTATTTAGCAGAGTGTAAAAACCCAGATATAGGAAAACAGCCATTTTGCAAGTAAAATAAATGCGAAAAGAGATGTGTTAGCAACACTACAAACAACTTATAAATGACACTCCTCCAACGCTAATATCTTACTATCTTGACAAAGCAGAATTCATTCAGAACAGAATGGACTAGAATAGCATTTTAATTATTTTTTAAAAAGTTAATCTCCTATCTTTACAGTAGAGTCTCACTTATCCAACATAAACGGGCCGGCAGAACATTGGATAAGCGAAAATGTTGGTTAATAAGGAGGGATTAAGAAAAAAGCCTATTAAACATAAAATTACATTATGAGTTTACAAATTAAGCACCAAAACATCATGTTTTACAACAAATTGACAGAAAAAGAAGTTCAATACACAGTAATGTTATGTAGTAATTACTGTATTTACGAATTTAGCACCAAAACATTGCAACATTTACTACAAAAACATTGACTACTAAAAGGCAGATTGAGTTGGATAATGCAGAACATTGGATAAGTGAAGCTTGGATAAGTGAGACTCCGCTGTATTTGTGAATAAGGTTTCAATTTTGAATAATCTGATTTGTTGTTTTGGATTACTTATCATGCTGTTCTTTGTCTTCCTAGACAGAATCCAGTAAAGAGAGAACAGAATTTGGGATTCTAAGACATCCAAAGCCATCATCAGAGGCTGGATCTACATTACTATATATGGCACAATGGGTTTGGACTGGATGACCTTTCCAGTGTTATGAACCAGGATTTACACTGAATATATAAAAGAATGTGAATATAGGCTTGGAGAGGGAGTTACCGTGGCTAACCATTTTATTTCACTCAGCAGTTAAATGACCCAAAGGCCAAATTAGGTGAATGACAGAGATATTGAAAAGCATTTGCCATGTTTTAGTCTTTGGGGCATATTTGTTCACTAAACTATTTTGTCTATTTCACACTGTATGTCAGTTTTGATTTGTGGATTGCTAGGTGTCACCTCCAAAGTTTAATATCGCTGATGAAAATATTGGAATAGCTAAAGACTTTGCTAGGCCATTTTAATCAAAATGGAAATTGGAGTCAAGGCTTGACAAGACAGCTATGAAGGAGCTAGATAGGATCCTCATATATACAGTAAAGTTAAATATCACAGTCAGTATCACCATGTTATAATATTTCTATTACTATTCATAGTTGTATAAAAGCTGGACAAGGAAGAAAGCTGAGGAGAGAGGGTGAAGTTATTTGAAATGAGCTAGAGAAGAGTGCTGTAGATGCCACGAACTGCAAACAAATGACTGAGTCTTAGAGCAAATCACCGTACTCTTCCTAGAAGTGAAGATGACTAAACTGAGTCTGTCTTACTTGACCAATCATCAGAAGACATGACTTATTGGAAAAGAAGATAATGCTTCAAAGTTGAAAGCTGTAGGAAGAAGGAGACGGCACAACGAGGTGATTAGCTCAATCAAAAAAGACACAGTTTTGAGTTTACAAGGCTTGAGCAGGGCAGTTGATGACCAGGAGCTTGGAGGTCTCTTATTATAACCCCATCAGACAGGGCTCAGGAAGCGTCTTAGGATGCTTCCCTGCCAGTTCAACGACAGATGGGCACGCTGCCCATCCCATGACATTACTAGTTGGAGGCCAGGCCCACAACTGGAGCCTGCTCATGTTCTGCTGGCTCTATTGAAGCCAGCACGGATCCTCACCACTCGGGTGACACTTTCCAGGCATGATGAGAGAAATGTCACCACAAGGAAGCGGCATGCAGGGCGACAGATTCACCCCACTGCCTCTCTGTTTCTTCAGTTAAGCAGGATGCTTCAACTGGCTCATGTGATAAGGTCATTGTTCATAGAGTTGCCAAAAAAGGAACCTGACCTGATGGCAAACAACAAGAAGTTTTTTGATGCTTAGAACAGATTTACATTTTGAATTCTTTGGAGTCTTGCTTTTTTTTCCCTCGTGTCAGGAGCAACTTGAGTTGCTTCTGGAGTGAGAGAATTGGCCGTCTGCAAGGATGTTGCCCAGGGGATGCCCGGATGTTTTTGATGTTTTTACTATCCTTGTGGGAGGCTTCTCTCATGTCCCTGCACGGAGCTGGAGCTGATAGAGGGAGCTCATCCGCGCTCTCCCCGTGTGGGATTCGAACCAGGCAGCCTTCAGGTCAGCAACCCAACCTTCAAGTCATGAGGCTTTAATCCACCACTCCACTGGAGGCTCCTCTGGAGTCTTGCTCACTTAACTGCTTTATTCTCATTTAATCTCCTGTTACTCATCTATTCATTGTAGGTGATGCATTGGAACCAAGAGCCTACTAATCTAGAACAAAGGCGTCTGTATAGGTTTTATGGCTGTTTTCATAGGCAGAGTTTACAGCTGCACCACATAGAAACTTTCCTCCTTCGGTGTCTCACCATTGATTCCATAGTAGGCTCAGCATTGCATTTTGTGAATCAGTGGTTTGGACTGGTGGGAGTATAGTTTGAAGTGGAGATGATAATCATGAGATTCCCTGTGGCTGCATTCCAAAGGAGATCTGGAGACCTTTGTATCAGCCAACCTATTCTAGTCATTTTCATCTCTACCAAGTGCAGATGTTTTGTAAAGCTAATGAGTCTCAATTGTCCATTCACAGCAAAGCCCCACCCTCACGATACTTTGCATTCCTACAGAGGTAGCTCACAACAATATACAGTATTACTCAAGGGAAAATCCATTTTCCCTCCAGCAGTGGCAGCGTCTCTCTCCTTAGTGGGACAGTGACTCCATTCTGGCACCTGAAACTTGGTTATACATTGATAATGGGATAGCATTTTCCTGTCTTGACCTATTGCTTAAGCCAGCTGCCATAGCTTTAAAGATTTAAAGATGAGTTTAAAGCTAACCTAATAAAATGTGGAATAAACACAGAGAACTGGGAAGCCCTGGCCCATGAGCGTTCTAACTGGAGATCAGCTGTTATCAACAGTCCTGTGGATTTTGAGGCATGAATAGAAGGCAAAAGGGAGAAACATGCCAAGAGGAAGGCACATGAAGCAAACCCTTTTTGGGACCACTTTTCATTTGGAAATGCATGTTCCTACTGCAAAAGACTGTGCGGGATCCAGAACAGGTCTCTACAATCACTTACATATCCACAGCCAAGATTCTACCCTTGGAAGACAATCCACTTGGCCATGAGTGATAGCCTATGATGAGCTTCCATTTGCTCATTGTCGTAAAGCTCACTTAGACCAGGTCATGGAAACACTGCAGTTTATCCATACCTCACAACCTCTGAGGATGCCTGCCATAGATGTGGGCGAAACGTCAGGAGAGAATACTTCTGGAACATGGCCACACAGCCCGAAAGACATACAACAACCCTGTGATCCCGGCCATGAAAGCCTTCGACAACACACTGCTTTTTTTTTTTTACAGTGTGAAATATGTATCGACAAGCATACATTCCTGAATTTTAATGTAAACAGGAAACAGCAGGTAATAGTAAACCCTATTGAAATATTTACTCCCACTGGAAGACATCCCAGTGCTCCAAGGCCCTGCCATTTAGATATTTGCCTCAGATCTCATGTGCTTTGTATTGGCTATGTCATTTTGCCCCTGGAAGTGCTGGTGGGAGAGGAGCGCAGACTATTGTATGCACCACACAAGCTGGGGATAGATGAATAGCTTTCAAATGGTTATTATATTAGCATTTCACCTATGGCATTCCAGCCTTATTTGCATTTTTGTGAGGTTCAGATTTAAAAAACCTTTTCCCCACAAGCTTCATCACTGGCTGAAAGCAGATCTGGCAGAACAACAGATCTCTCTCTTTTTTTGGTATAAAATTTTATTGTGATATATGAGGGGGGAAATGACAACATACAATCTTTGAAATTCAACAATCAAAATACAAGTATTATTTCTCCTGTCTTGCCACCTCCCCATTCGCACCCATGAGCCATCAACCATGACTTCCGACACCACAACAGATCTCTCTGATGCCCACTTTGAAACATAACACCAGTGCAAATGATACTGGATATCAGGAGAATGAAACAGATCTGTTGGTTTGCTTCTACTTCAGAATTTCCCTTAGCAAGCTATTGAAGAGAAGATAAGGAAAGGAAATCCTGTGATAGGGATGCCATAAGTCAGACACAACAACAAAGAGACCAATTCCAACCTGAAGGCCAAATTCAATTTCAGAAAACTTCTTGGGGAGTCACATTTTAATGCTGGAAAGTCAAAGGGCAAAATAACAGCATATTGCAACATAAAGCTCTTCCCAACAGTAAGATTTGGAGGTAGTGTGTTAGCATTTATGGAAGGGGAGAATGAAAGTGATGGTATCATAAAGAAGGGAAGCGCATGGGACTGATCTCAACACTGACATCTGAAGTTTCCCATCCCTGAAAAATACAGAAGAAAACAATTCTATGCATTTGTAAGCAGACATATTTGTCCTTAGACTTCTTCAGCCATTAGGACTTTATGAGTATTGAATGTATAATGGGACTTTCACCATGTATCTGAGCCCCCAGATGGCTTAGTGGACTAAGTGACTTGAAGGTTGGGTTGCTGACCTGAAAGCTGCCAGGTTCAAATCTCACCGGGGAGAGTGCGGATGAGCTCCCTCTATCAGCTCCAGCTCCATGTGGGGACATGAGAGAAGCCTCCCACAGGGATGGTAAAAACATCAAAACATCCGGGCGGCCCCTGGGCAACGTCCTTGCAGATGGCAAATTCTCTCACTCCAGAAGCGACTCAAGTTGCTCCTGACACAAAAAAACAAACAAAACCATGTATCTATCTACTCCCTAGACAGCAACACATACAATAGATACAGCTCCTGATCAATGAGATCAGCATTAAGTTGAAGATGGGAAATGCATGCACAGGAGCCCTGTCATCAGGATTTACATCCCCATGGAGCATGTTATACAGGGATACAGGCAGATGTAGTTGCATGTACCACTGTGAGGCGGGGCTCATAATAATTATTTTTGCAATCATATAGATTATAAATAGTGTGTTACTCTTCAGTATCTAAAGCATCTGGCCATGGTGTGTCCAAGACAAGCTACGAAGGAAGAAGAAAGGAGGCTTGTGCCCTTGGGTTCATGGAGTTAATTTCATGCAGGAACTACTTTGTGGTTCTTCTGTACTTTGTAAAATAACCCATTGATTGGTTCCTTCAGAAGAGCCATAAATCAGGATCATTTCTTCAGCTGCATCCGCTACAGTTCCACTGGGGGTCTTCCTAAATCTGCTCAATGAAATTGGCAGGGTTCCACTGAAATTATTTGTTTCAAAAATCACATCTGATTTACAGAGCAGAGGCCACCATTGGTGCTTGTAGATTTAAGACAGAATGTTTCAAAATTGATCTATTTCTTGCTGATGCAAGAAGTATTCTGACTGTAATTATACATGCTTATACAAAGCTGTTGATAGCTGTAGGTATTATCGTTATTCTTATTTGATACACAGCAAAATTAGTACACAGCAAACAAGATCACTTTGCTGGCTGTTGTATTGACACGTTGAACACTTCCCAATTGTCTAAGACTATGTGATGTATCGGCGAATAATGTGTGCAGATCCAAGTAGGGTGGTCTTTTGCAGCTGACAGGTGGTAATTTTGTCAGCGCCGATTGTTTTCAAGTGCTGACCAAGGACCATACGCACTGCACCCAGTGAGCAGATCACCATTGGGACCACCCTTACTGGCTTCTGGCAGAGTCTTTGCAGTTCGATCTTTAAATCCTCGTATTGCATAAGCTTTTCCAGTTGCTTCTTGTCAATTCTGCTATCACTTGGGATTGCAACATCAACAATCCATACTTATTTTTTAACACAATCGTGAGGTCAGGAATATTGTGCTCCAAAACTCTGTCAGTCTGAATTCGGAAGTCCCAGAGTAGTTTGACGTGTTCATTTTCTGTCACTTTTTAAGCTTGTGATCCCACCAGTTCTTTGCCACAGGCAGATGGTGTAAGACTCTGGCATTTGTGGCACAAGTTCAAATGGATAATCTGAGCAATGGTATAATCCCTCTGATGATGATGATGATAATCATCATCATTGTAATCCTCATCAAACTTTAAGTTCCTCCCAATCCTCATTCCCATTCCCTTTCTTTCCCTCTCTGTTCTTTTCCTTCTTCTTCCTCTTTTTCTTACAGAGCATTTTTTCTCTTACTCAGGCCCCATCTACAGTGCCATATAAAATTCAGATTATCTGCTTTGAGCTGCCATATAACCCAGTTCAAAACAGATAATCTGGATTTTATATGGCAGTGCAGATGGGTCTCAGGCTTCACATAAATATAACTTTCTCCCTCCATATCCTTGAATTGTTGGAACTCTATTAATTCTTCATGAGACAAGCACAAAATGGAACTGCATAGAGGCCCGCTGGAGAAATGAAGATCCCATTGTTGTTCATCCTTATTAGTGAATATTAGGGAACATCTGCCTAATGATTGAACATTGTGGACCTAAGTCATATTCCGATTAATATGATTTGAAAAAAAGCAAACAACATAAATTACATAACAAGAATCCTCATAATTTTCATATTAAGATTTCAAGTATCTAGATTCCACAGCTGGGAAGAGATGGAGACAGAAACAAAGACATACATTTTCTGCCTTAGAAAGAAGTAGTAGTATTCAGATTACTGTTAGTATTAATATTCTATCTTAGGCAGACATCTTATTGAATGGCAACCACCACCACCACCATCATCTACTGGGCCTTCCAAAAATTGGCATTCTATAGAAGACTGTCAGTTCTATATTTCTCTTCTGGATTTTGCAGTCAAACCTTATTTGTCCCTCAGATGTGTTGCATTACAGCATCCATACCATGCCATCTCAAAATGATGAGCAAGAGCTATAATCCAATACATCATAAAAGTATAAGGTGGAGGCTGGCTGTTCTAGCTGCTATCAAGAAAAAATGAGGGAAATATGTCCCGTTTGTTTCCACTGGTTTCTCATCTATGGACCTTAGGATCACTTCATTTTGGTATGTTAATTTTAATTTTTCCCAATAAAAATGGGAACATCATCCAAAGACTCTTAGACTCTACATGACTGACTTTCTCTCTAAGCCATGAGGAATATAGCACTCACTTTGTTCCAATGGTCATACTAGCTTCACGATTTGTGATTCAAAATTAATCAGTCCAAACTCTGTACTAAGGTTATGATCCTCCTTAAGTCAAACTGTTATCCTGTGGACCAGTCTTGGGTCCTACTCCATCCATAGCTTGAAGACCAATGGATAAACGATAGTAATCAGATAGGACCATCAATAATATGGCAGCTTCATTTGATTGATTTGTTTGTTTGTTTATTTATTCTCTATCATCACAGCAGTGGATTCTCACAAGAAGTAGAAAAAATTATAAACAATTAGAACAAACAGCTCCCTCTTTTTCAACAAGTCATATGTTCAGATTTTGAAAAGATGGATCACAGTAGAATCTGTTAGATATGGGCAGATGGGTGGTTTGAAAGATCAGCGCTAGAACTTAAAGAGTAGATCACAAAGAAAAAGAAAATAACTTTTTTCAAAGCAGTTGGTGCCAGATTTGAAGTTAAGCAATGGATGACCTTACTGTTGACAGCTTCCTTTTTTAATCATTCATTCAAGAAGAGGTACAACAGGATAGGAAGAAAGGTAAAAGCCGACCAATTGCTATTCTTATATCCATTTCATGAAGGTCTTTAGCAAATACTGTACATGCATTTAACATTTGTGAATATGATAACATGACCCCTAGAGTGCTTTTGCCTGTAGAGTAACAATACTGCCAAATCAGGGTATTCATTCCAAGAGTTTCATATCTCGGCAAGAGATGTGGAGCAAAGTTTTGTGTAATTTTCCAGTGACCTTGATTATGCAATCTGACAAGGCCACAGCTCCAAACAACATAAAATACTCTGTAAAGCCGATATTAGGGAACAACTCTAAAGGTTTTTCAAATAAAGCTTTTGTAGCATGAACCGCCATATCTACCTTATTCTCCTGCCTTCTTTAGCAAACAGTAAAGTCTTGAGAATCTAGTACTTAGCAAGCAGACAGACTAAACATAAAGTCAGGCACTTAAAAGATTTAAGAGTAAAATATAAAGAATCATAGCTACCTTGAAAAAGAAATGGCTGGTAGGTAACAGGCTGTGAAATTTTACAGTCAGGTGGGGGTGGTTTGAAATGGGAGATGATGGTGGGACTGCAGGCTGTTTTTCTATCGCTCTCCCACTCTGCCACATCCACATTTATTCTTTCCCCTTGCTAACTTAGAGGGTTCACAATGAGATTGTCTCTTATGAAGCACATATTCTGGCTACTTTGTGAAGTAACAAAAATAACCTCTCTGACACAGTTCACAAGTAGCTCACCCTCCCTGGAAATAATAATGTTGTTTTCATAAGGTAGGTAAAGTCTAGTGTGTCCCTGTTGGTTTTGCAACCTCTCAGCGGCCTTCGATACCATTGAACACAGTTTCCTTCTGGGACGCCTTGCGGGAATGGGCCTTGGAGGTACTGTTTTGCAGTGGCTCTGGTCCTTCCTTTGTTCTGTGGGGTCCCGCAGGGTTCAAGACTGTCCCCCATGTTGTTTGACATCTACATGAAGCCGCTGGGAGAAATCATCCAGAGTTTTGGGGTACAGTGTCACCTGTATGTAGATGATGTCCAACTCTGTGACTCTAAGGAGGCTGTGATGGTCCTGAACCGGTGTTTGGCCACTGTAATGGTCTGGATGAGGGCGAACAAATTGAAATTGAATCCAGACAAGACAGAGTTACTCCTGGTCAGTCACAAGGCCAAACAGGGTATAGAGTTACAGGCTGTGTTGGATGGGGTCACACTCCCCCGAAGATGACAGTTCGCAGCTTGGGGGTTCTCCTGGATTCATTGCTGAGCCTGGAGCCCCAGGTCTTTGCGGTGGCCAGGAAAGCTTTTGCACAGTTAAAACTTGTGCACCAGTTGCGCCCGTATCTTGGGAAGTCTGACTTGGCCACAGTAGTCCATGCTCTGGTTACATCCTGAATAGATAACTGCAACGTGCTCTACGTGGGATTGCCTTTGAAGACTGTTTGAAAGGGGCAACTGGTCCAACAGGCCACAGCCAGATTGCTCACCAGAATGGCATACAGGGAGCACACAACCCCTCTGTTGCGCCAGCTCCACTACCCTGTTTCCCCGAAAATATGACAGTGTCTTACATTAATTTTTGCTCCCAAAGATGCACTAGGTCTTATTTTCAGGTGATGTCTTATTTTTCCATGAAGAAGAATTCACATTTATTGTTGAACAAAAAAATGAACATTTATTATATAATGTACAGTAGTTGTCATCACAACCAAACATAACCAGATAAACTGAATCCTATCAAGAATTTCTTGTTAGTACCATTATTTCCATGTACAAAAATCTATGGCACGACTACGTACATTTACCAAACCTGCAGGCTCTGGTGTTCTGTTTGGCGGGCATGCTTCCAAACAAAAACTTTGCTAGGTCTTACTTTTGGGGGAGGCCTTATATTTAGCAATTCAGCAAAACCTTTACTAGGTCTTATTTTCAGGGAATGTCTTATTTTCGGGAAACAGGGTAGCTGTCAGTTTCCTACCGAGCATAATTCAAAGTGCTGGCTTTAGACTATAAAGCTTTAAACGGTTCTGGCCCAGTTTACCTGTCTGAATGTATCTCCCTCTATCAACCATCTCGGAGTCTAAGATTGTCTGGGGAGGCCCTGCTCTCGGTCCTGCCCTCTTCGCAGACGCGATTGGCAGGGACGAGAGACAGGGCTTTCTCGGTGGTGGCTGTGGAACTCCCTCCCCAGGGAGATTATATCAGCCCCCTCCATTTTGATCTTCTGCAAGAAAGTTAAAACATGGCTCTTTGACCAAGCCTTTGGAAATTTAGTGCAGTAATAGATATGAAGATAAGGAAATGACCAATGGAACGACCCGGTTCATGCTCTTGGATCACGTGATTTACTCTGCTGTCAGAGTTAAATGTTTATGGTTTTAATTATATTTTAATTGTATTCTAATGTTTATTATTATTATTTAAATGACTATTTTTGTACTTGTTTTTAAAAGGCATTGAATTCTTGCCACACTGGGAAGCTGCCTTGAGTCCCCTTCGGGGTGAGAAAGTCCGGGTAAAAGTATCGCAAATAAATAAATAATAGTTGTGTCTGACTCTGGGGGTTGATGCTCATCTCCATTTCTAAGCCGAAGAGCTGGCGTTGTCTGTAGACACCTCCTAGGTCATGTGGCCGACATGACTGCATGGAGCGCTGTTTCCTTCCCGCTGGAGCAGTACCTATTATCTACTCACATTTGCATGTTTTCGAACTGCTAGGTTGGCAGAAGCTAGGGCTAGCAGCGGGAACTCACCCCGCTGCCCGGATTTGAACTGTCAACCTTTTGGTCAGCAAGTTCAGCAGCTCAGCCTCAGTGGTTTAGCCCACTGTGCCACTGTTGTTCTCATTGGAATGAATATAAGAATTCATGCAAGTTGGGTGTTCACCCTTGGTCCTAATATATGGGGGGAAATAGTTTTGCTCTTTCCTATCTCTGTTCCCAGTTATACTTTGCTCCATCAAAATGAATGGTAGCCACAAGGCCTGATGGTCGCACCAAACTTCTGGGCTGCTAGTGAACTAAAAAGCAGGCTAGTGTAATGCAAAGAATGGCCACCAGCCTCAGCATGAATAGCTGGGTGTCACTGATGCCTTCCAACAACTACCATTTGACACAGTTGACTTAATAGCAGGGCAGGCCCTAGAGTCAGAAAGCCCCTTCTCAGCATACCACTACCTGTCCACATAGCGGTGTATGACCCTCTTGTGCTAAAGTGTGGCTCTCTTGACACTAGAGAGTGGCGGAATGCCTGGAGAATGTGATGGAATGTTGGAAGAGTGTGATGGAATGCTGAACGTTGACTTTGAATGCATAAAAATAGAAATCACTGCAAAGAAAAATGTGATATTTCATAATCTCCATACAATGCAGGGTTCCTCAAACTTTTTAAACAGAGGTCCAATTCACGATCCCTGACTTTGAAAAAAAAATGAATGAATTCCTATGCACACTGCACATATCTTATTTGTAGTACAAAAATAACATTAAAAACAATAGAATATTTAAAATGAAGAACAATTTTAACCAATATAAACTAACCAGTATTTCAATGGGGAAAATGGGCCTGCTTTTGGCTGATGAGATAGTCAAGTTAGTTAGAATTGTTGTTGTGTGCCTTCAAGTCGTTTCAGACTTAGGATGACCCCAAGTCTAAAGTTTGGGGCAGGGGCTGGATAAATATCTTTGGAAGGCCATATCCGGCTAATGCATGACTTGGTAAGATAGATCATTACTCTTTTTACAAATGCAGGCTGCCAGTGATATGCCCATGGCCATGGAAGAATGACTTATAAACTCATCAAACACAGTCTTCTCTGCACCTTCTCCCCATTTCTCCGCACTGCCGAAACGGAGTTCTACTGAGTCCATTACATGATACAGGGCCACTTCCATAAGTTCTTTGGAATACCAATATGTCTTTCTCTTTGTTTCTCAGTAATAAAATAAAGCATTATATATACTTAAGGGAGGTGATGATGACCATCACCATAATCATTGTTGTCATTGTCATTATCAGTGTTGTCCTCCAAGATGTGCTTCTGAAAGATTACAATATTACTTGAATGGTAGATGTCAAGACTAGGTTACTTATCGCCCATAAGATTCATTGAGCCATATTTCAAACATCACTCCAAATCATAGTATCTCAAGTAATTGGGAGAATAATAACAATTTCCCAGCATCAATTATTGCATTTTGAGTTAGTTAAAATGTAATATCCCCTGAAAAGAAGAACTTTCATGTGGAAGATATGAGGATTCTATAATAGAAATATTATAGTTATATTGCATGCATGTATGTTCCTTCAGCTGCCTTTCAACTTATGGTGACCCCATGAATACTCGGAGGTGGTAGATTGATTACATTGAAAGAGGAGATGTATTTTAATAGGTAAAGGTTTTTCCCGACATTAAGTCTAGTTGTGTCCGAATATGGGGGTTGGTGCTCATTTCTATTTCTAAGCCAAAGAGCTGGTGTTGTCCGTAGACACTTCAAAGGTCATGTGGCTGGCATGATTGCATGGAGCACAATTATCTTCCTGCTGGAGCGGTCCCTATTGATCTCCTCCCATTTATAGGTTTTCAAAGTGCTAGGCTGGCAGAAGCAGGGGCTAACAGCGGGAGCTCACCCCGCTGCCCTGATTCGAACCACCAAGATTTTTGCCAGCAAGCTCAGCAGCTCAGTGGTTTAATTTGCTGGACCACTGGGGGCTCCTATTTTAATAACTGATTCTAAACTGGCATTTAAATTAATATTTCAACCCTGTTCTAAAAACTTATTGGAGTGAAATGAAAAACCAGCCCTTGAATTCATTCCACTTCAGCATCCATCCCTGGTGTGCCTTTCTAAATAAGAAAACAGCTGCATTATTTTTTTTTTAGTTCTTCATCTCTACTGCATCTTCCATAGTTGCTATCATCCTCTGATGCCTTGTGCCCTCTTCCTCTTATTTCTCCAACCCCAAGGTTCTGACACCCTCATTTTTTGATGTGCATTTCTATCTGACCAGTTTGTATTTTATCCCATCCACTCACCACTCCTCCATGTGTCTGTAGCTTTATGTGATCCCTTCTGCTCTTTCCTTATACATTGTTCTTTCACTCTTTCTCTTAGGATCATAGAATCACAGAGTTGGAAGAGATCTCATGAGCCACCCAGTCCAACCCCCTGCCAAAAAGCAGGAAAATCACATTCAAAGCACCCCTGACAGATGGCCATCCAGCCTCTGCTTGAAAACCTCCAAAGAAGGAGCCTCCACCACAGTCCAGAGCAGAGAGTTCCACTGCTGAACCACTCTCACAGTGAGGAAGTTCTTCCTAATGTTCAGGTGGAATCTCCTTTCCTGTAGTTTAAAGCCATTGTTCTGCGTCTTAGTCTCCAGGGCAGCAGAAAACAAGCTTGCTCCCTCCTCCCTATGACTTTCCCTCACATATTTATACATCACGTCTCCTCTCAGCCTTCTCTTCTGCAGGCTAAACATGCCCAGCTCTTTAATCCGCTCCTCATAGGGCTTGTTCTCCAGACCCTTGATCATTTTAGTCGCCCTCCTCTGGACACATTCCAGCTTGTCAACATCTCCCTTCAATTGTGATGCCCAGAATTGGACACAGTATTCCAGGTGTGGTCTGACCAAAGCAGAATAGAGGGGGAGCATGACTTCCCTGGATCTAGAGACTAGACTCCTATACTCTTGTCTTGTCCATTGCCCATACACCTTTTTTTTCATCTCTTTCACTTTCCAACACGGAGGCCTTCTTTCTCCACGTCGGCCTCTGTCCATGAGACAATCCATTCTTCTTGCTCCTCCCTTCCTCCTGTCCTTTGATGCTCATTTTATTTGCCATGTGCTGCAACAGCTCCAGGGTCTTTTCTCCATGACACACACACAAAAGGGATAGTAAAGATGGAAGGGATAGCAAAGATAGCAAGAGATAGCAAAGATGGAAGTTCAGGAAAACAACACGCACACACACACACAGTATCATTTCTTAGAAGACACAATTAAAATGTATTGCCAGAAAAAATATTTTTTACATTCTGGCTTAATTTTCCCCTCCATAAATCTAATTTTGCAACATTAGTGTTAACCTGTAGATTCATTGTTGTACTATGACTGATGGCTAAAAAGGGCCAGGAATCTCAGCAAATACTGTATAGCGCTGTAAAAGCAAATAACATCCAACAGATTTTTTTAAAATCTTGTCCAAATCTATCTAGTTACTTTAGGCATGTAATCCAGCCTGAAAGCATTGGAACACCTTCTTATCTTTAATATATTTACACTCCCATTTTACAGATAGGGAACTGCTGGAGAAAACACACGTTTTATTGGGTGGAAACAATCACTGCTTGTAAGTGATCTTCAGTGAATATAAAGTGGGGTGGGGGGAGAGGATACATCTTGATGTCACTTTGAGAATCTAATAAACTACGTAAAATCAGAATCATTTACAACTATTAGGAATGACATGTCCAGCACAAGAGCCACTTCTTTGGGGCAGTAGTTTTGATCCACATTTTGTTCACATAACATATTTTGATCTCATCTGTATCTAAAATTTCTGTATTGGGATCTTTGTCCTTTCAATGATATAATTTCTGCCCCTACAACCTCAAAAAATGGTACATCACGGGGAATTATTCTGTACATATTTTTGTGTTTGCTTCAATACCACCACCATAAAAACAAACCTTTCTGGAGGTAGCATTTGCAAGAATTTCTCAACTAGCTTGCTTCTCGAAAAAAAAATAAGCTGCGGTCAACTGAGTCCCAATTCTTCTGTCTCCACTTTGTGATATATTTTATGATCTCAGACACAGCAGATTGTTAGCCTACAATGTTTGGAAATAGTAGATGATTAAACCTCCTGGCCAGGTGTAAATGCAACCTTTGTCTTCCTTGGCCTGTGCGAGAACTACCGTCCTTCTCAAAACTCCCACCTGGCACTGGTACATTGGGCCCTTACAAAACAACCTAATCACACAGCCAAAACTCAACCTTACCAATATATTCCTCATTTATGAACATATCTGGGGAACATCTTCCTTGCCTTATCTTGAGTTTCAGAAAAAGTGTTGAGCAAGCCATGGAAAAGAATATAAAAAGAACATGCGCTCAGAAGGACGTACATCCCCTCCTCCACTAGAGAATTTTGTACCAGGTAAATAATAAAAAAGTGTAATGATTTACTAGGCTTTTAAAGTGAACTGAAGGTAAGTTTGCATTGCTGCTCCATCTAAATATTCACTCTGCCCCCCTCTCTCCCCCTCCTGTTAACTCCATCATTCTCACATGACAAACTATGTGTAATCCTAATATTTTGGGTTCCTTAAGAATTTGGCAACACTTTAAATATCACCTTGAAAGACAAAGATAATGCTTCATACACAACATTTTAAACAAACTTTACAGAACAGAGACAACTCTTTGGATAAGACTGCTAGATTTCTCCCATCAGGCAGCTTTTCTAGATCTTCAACATCTGCACGGCAGGCAGAAAATCAAAGGGTGAAAGCTTTTTCTGATATGGATATACAATGATGGGTAAAGTAAACATTGAATTTGGGAATCTGCATTGCGCTCAGATATCTTCAACTTGAAAAGTGATTTATTATAATCTTTATTATGTGTTGCAGTACAGGACAACATATATAACAATTTCACTGAACAAATTTTACTTGGTTTCTCCCACATGAATGAATGTCTCTCATTTAATCATAACTGAAATAACTCTGCACTTTAGTACAAAATATGCTCTAGAACCTCCTCACCAGAGAAAATGTGTTGCAGCGTATAATAGAAATAACAGCATGATTAAATTTTATAGTAAGAAGGCCTTTCACGCCAGTGTTCCTCAGCCACTGATACTTGTTTGCCACTGCCACTATTTTGAATAGAGGACAGGATCCAGTGATGTATACTTACTGGATAATGCTGCTTCCATCAGAATCAACACGTCCCTTCCTTCTTACCTTCTTCTGTACATCCTAAAATGCGTTTGCGATTAAGGGGAAGTTGGAGAAATCTCTGAAGAAAGTTTTGCTGCCACAGAGGATTGGTATTTCCAGAAAGCAAAGGAAGGAATTCTGATGATGTTATAGACCAAAATACATCAGAAGAGTTGCTGTGAATCTTTCGGGCTGTATGGCCATGTTCCAGAAGCTTTCTCTCCTGACATTTCGCCCACATCTGTGAAAGGCATCCACAGACAAGAGTTCTTTCTCCTACCCTGGACCTTACACAGATATATAAACCTCCCTTGCCTAGTTTCCAACATACTTCACAACCTCTGAGGATGCCTGCCACAGATGTGGGCGAAATGTCAGGAGAGAAAACTTCTTGAACATGGCTATACAGCCCGAAAGATTCCCAGCAAGCCAGTGATTCTGGCCATGAAAGCCTTTGACAATACATCAGTTGATCTTAACCATAGCAATACATTAATTTCCAGCAGTACTACTATACTTTAAAAAAATGCACATTTCTTGTGTTTAAAGATGTAGCCGTGCTAATGTGGAATATCAGTATGCAAAAGGATCTTGTAGCGCCTTTGAGACGAAGGCCTTTATTGAATGAACGAGCAATGTATTAGACTTGTTTAATGTCTTTACACCTTAACATAAATAATTGACATCTGAAACAATCTATTAACATATAAATATGTTTCTCTCTTTTAAAGTGGAATATTTATTTATAACAGTCGCATGCAGGTTCTGTGACGCAGTGATTGGTGGGACTTGAGATCCTAAAAGTAGAGAACCTAAAATCTTGTTCCAATTTTGACTTGTGCAGGAATCTTGTAACTACAGTGTTTCCCCGAAAATAAGACAGTGTCTTATATTAATTTTTGCTCCCAAAGATGCTCTAGGTCTTATTTTCAGGGGATGTCTTATTTTTCCATGAAGAAGAATTCACATTTATTGTTGAACAAAAAAATGAACATTTATTATATACTGTACAGTAGTTGTCATCATAAACCAGCATAACCAGACAAACTGTGAATCCTATCAAGAATTTCTTGTTACTACCAATATTTCCATGTACAACACTTTATGGTACATACATTTACCGATGCTGCATGCTCTGGTGTTGTGTTCGGCGGGCATGCTTCCAAACAAAAACTTTACTAGGTCTTACTTTCGGGGGAGGCCTTATATTTAGCAATTCAGCAAAACTTCTACTAGGTCTTATTTTCTGGGGATGTCTTATTTTAGGGGAAACAGGGTATGTAATCCCTAATAGAAGGACACTCAGCATGTGTCTGAGTACCTTAAGTGGAGGGGAATCTTTTACCACAATAGTGACTGGTGGGTTCCATTTTATTTCTGTGATCCACTCCAGAGGTTTAGTTCAAACTTTAAAGATATTATCCAAGGTGCTGCTCCTATTTGAAAGCTAGAATCCAGCACTTTGAATAGCTTTTAAAAATGGCATATCAAAACACAGACAAGAGTCACAACGTCACTAACATGAAATCAACATGGGGAACATGTTGCTAACATTCAAATCAAATCTGCTTCTTTGCCATTTCTGTGTTTTAGTTGTAGTCCTACCCTCTGGAGCAATAGAGAGAGAGCCAAAGCACCTCCACTACAAATTCTGCTTGGCATATCATCAGGTATTTGAAGATAGTTACGTTCATCTATAGTTGGTCTTCTTTTTCCAGGGTCAACATTTCCTGCTGCTATGACTTGATTTCTTAGAATCATAGAATCAGATAGTTGGACGAGACCTCGTGGGCCATCCAGTCCAACCCCCTGCCAAGAGGCATGGTTCTTCATGGTCCTAGTCTTCATTCTCCCAAGACATTCTAACATGTCAAATGTTCTTCTTAAAATGTAGTACCTAGAACAGAACATAGAAATATGGACATAGTAAACTTTACACAGTAAAATGATTACCTTTTGTGATTTGTCCCTTATCCATAGAATCAGAGCTGGAAGAGACCACAAGAGTCATCCAACCCATGCAGAAACGCACAATCAAAGCACTCCCAATAGGTGGCCATCCAGCTTCTCCTTAAAACCCTCCAGAGAAGGCGACTCCACCACACTCTGGCAAAATATGCTACTGCTGAATAGCTCTCAACATCAGGGAGTACTTCCTAATTTTTAGGTGGATTTTTTTCCTGCTATTTGAATCCATTGCTTTGTATCCTAGTCTCCAGAGCAGCAGAAAACAAGCTTTCCCCCTCCTCAAAGTGACAGCCTTTCAAATATTTAAAAATGGCTATCTAGTCTAAGTATCTCAGCCTTCCTTTCTCCAAGTTAAACATACTCAGCTCCCACAGCCATTCCTCATAGGGCTTGGTTTCCAAACCTTTGATCATTTAATTTATACTGCTTAAGATTTAGCAACTAACTCACATGCTCATGCCCATCTGGTGACTGACTAGAAAACTTAAGTTCTTTTCATGTGGGCTGCTCTTAGACTAGATATCCCCTCCCTAGGCTTGTGCCTTTCATTCTTTTTGAAAACATGTATCTAAATGCAGGATTTTACATCTATCACTGCTGAATTGTACTCCATTGGTTAGAGGTCCAGCATTTTGAATCCTGACTCTGTCATTTTGAGCATTAGAGACACATGGTCACCTCTTGTGTCATGTGCACCTTGGACAATTATCCCTAGCATCCAGTTAAATTGTTGAGACTGCCCTGTATCTAGGCACAATGGCTTTAGCAAACTCAGCCTTTTGAGGGTCACTGTCCAGAGGCCTTTTATTTGCACTCTAAAGTAGAGTTCTCACCAACAGGCATATGATGCAGGGAGATTATTGCTAAGCAAATAATGGGCAATAAAGACTCTGTCCAGGTATTTTCTCAGCATGTTGGGGCCGCCAGCTTTTCAAGGTAAAAAATGCAAAGGGAACACATTTGGGCTCCAAGTACCTTGATTTCATTCTGTTTGCTTCCCATCTTGGAATGTTTATTTGCTCAGGAATCATCTTTCTCTAGCAAAAGATTTCTTAAAGAAATTAGGAGCAGGCAAAAAGCATGGATAAGAGGCAAATAATGTATGGCTCCAATCTTCAGCTGAATATTCTTTTCATGGAACCACAGAATCACAGAGTTGGAAGAGACCACATGGGCCATCCAGTCCAAACCCTGGCATGCACAAAAAAGCAAAATGTACCTCCAACAGATGGTCATCCAGCCTCTGCTCCAAAGAAAGAGCTTCCACCACACTCTAAGGCAGTGAGTTCCACTGTTGAATAGCTCTTAATATCAGGAAGTTCTTCCTCATGTGCAATGTTTTGTTTAATTCTATTCAAAAAGAAGGCAATGCCCATTACTTGTGTTCCAGAAGACCTTCCATGGCTTAAAAAAGTAATGGAAGGGGGGGTGTCAGTAGGTACAATTTTCCTTGGATTGAGACACTTTGCTTTTGAATTAAGGGTAAAGGTAACAGTTTTCCCCTGACATTAAGTCTAACCGTGTCCAGCACTGGGGGTTGGTGCTCATCTCCATTTCTAAGCCAAAGAGCCGACTTGCATGGAGCGCCATTACCTTCCCACCAGAGTGGTACCTATTGATCTATTCACATTTGCATGTTTTTGAACTGCTAAATTGGCAGAAGCTGGGGCTAACAGCAGGAGCTCACCCCACTCCTGGGATTCAAACCGCCGACATTTTGGTCAGCAAACACCAGCCTTTTGAATTACACTGCGATAATGACATGATAATTCTGTCATAATACAACTGTGAATATTACATAGAAATTGGCATTTTGAAAGAACTGATTAGTAATTTCAAATTATTAGGTTAAATTTAAGCTATTACTATCAATAGTTCCTACTCCTACCCTTATTTCAGCTTGTGGATTCCAAATCCTTTTACTTCTCTAATTCAAACCAGATTGATAATACTCCTTCCTTTACATAAAATGTATTGCTCCCTATGTGATTAGCTATTCCAAGCACCATTCTAGACATTCCAATCAATGTTGGAAAACAAAAGTAACAAAAAGTTACAATGCAAAAGAAATTACTTTGAGGTTGTTCTTTGAGTTCACACCCATTGGACTACTGGCAATTGGTTTCGTTAAGTATTGTTTTGATTGAGTTTTAACGTTGCTGTTTTATAGTCTTATGTTCCGTTGAATTGTGCATTTATCTGGATTGTTATATTTAACTATGTTTTTATTATTTATTGTGTTTTTGCTTTGATGGATTTTTTTGTGTTGTGTCTGTGGACATTTTGTCCCATGTGTAAGCCACCCCGAGTCCCTTTGGGGAGATGGTGGCAGGGTGTAAAAATAAAGTTGTTGTTGTTGTTATTATTATTATTATTATTATTATTATTATTATTATTATTATTATTATTATTTTATTATGACACAGCAAACAAGATAGATATGCTGGATTTCATATCACAAAATCACAAGTCGAACACTTCCCAAGTGTCTAGGACTGTGTGATGTATTTTCGGATGATGCGTGCAGATCCCAGTAGGGTGGCCTTTTGCAGTTGGCAGATCGTGATTTTGTCAATGTCTATTGTTTCCAAATGCCAGATGAGATCTTTTGGCACGGCACCCAATGTGCCGATCACCACCGGGACCACTTGCACTGGTTTCTGCCAGAGTCTTTGAAGTTCAATCTTGAGGTCCTGATAGCGGCTGAGTTTTTCCTGTTGTTTTTCGTCAATGCAAC
Organism: Anolis carolinensis; assembly: GCF_035594765.1. Classification (NCBI taxonomy): domain Eukaryota; kingdom Metazoa; phylum Chordata; class Lepidosauria; order Squamata; family Anolidae; genus Anolis; species Anolis carolinensis. The sequence goes on from NC_085844.1 coordinate 57,220,435, forward strand.
TGTCACCTGGGATGGCGACATCAATGATCCAAACCGTTTTCTTTTCCACAACTGTGATGTCTGGTGTGTTGTGTTCCAGAACTTTGTCAGTCTGTATTCGGAAGTCCCACAGTATCTTTGCGTGCTCATTTTCCAATACTTTTGCAGGTTTGCAATCCCACCAGTTCTTTGCTGCTGAGAAGTGGTACTTGAGGCATAAGTTCCAATGGATCATTTGGGCCACATGGTTGTGTCTCTGTTTGTAGTCTGTCTGTGCGATTTTCTTGCAGCAGCTGAGGATGTGATCAATGGTTTCGTCGGTTTCCTTGCAGAGTCTGCATTTTGGGTCATCAGCTGATTTTTTGATCTTGGCCTTAATTGCATTTGTTCTGATGGCTTGCTCCTAGGCTGCAAGGATCAGGCCTTCTGTCTCCTTCTTCAGTGTCCCATTTGTGAGCCGGAGCCAGGTCTTCTCCTTATCAGCTTTTCCTTCAATTTTGTCAAGGAACTTTCCATGCAATGTTTTGTTGTGCCAGCTGTCAGCTCTAGTTTGTAGTGCGGTTTTCTTGTACTGATTTTTTGTCTGCTGTGCTTTGAGGAGTTTCTGATTTTTGACTTCAATTATTATTATTATTATTATTATTATTATTATTACTACTACTACTACTGATCTGAGCTAACACACAGGCATCAACTTGTCTGAATTTAATCACAAAGTAAAAGCAGTATCAGAGGCATTTCAGTGACTTCTATGTCATTGGCTAGCCATGGAACACTGGCAATTATTATTATTATTATTATTTATTTAAAATCTTTCCAGTGATTGTTGAATGAGCCCTGTGACAAAAGCATTTAGCTATAGGGGATGATGGCAACCAAGCTGTACATTAGCAATATTTATTTATTTACTACATTTTTATCTCTTCTCACCCCAAAGGGGACTCAGAGTGGCTTACAAATCAAATGAACACACAATATATTATTAGCATAGCACAATATAAGCATTAAATTACTATATTGTATTATATCATTATATGGTAATATTATTAGTATAATAATAATAATAATAATAATAATAATAATAATAATAATAATAATAACTTAATTTATACCCCGCCACCATCTCCCCATGGGGACTCAGGGCGGCTCACATGGGGCAGGGCCCAACTAGCACAATTTACAAAAACAACAGCATAAATACATTGAACAATATACAATAAAAATAAAACAAAGTAAGACAATAAAACAAGAGTTAATACAACAGTAATAATATCAATCAACCACCAAGTGCAATTCAGTCGACTTCATTGGTTGGGGGGGGGGGGGACTGCAGCAGCAATATAAAAATAACATCATCAGTTAAAATACCGGAATAAAAGGGACCTAATAAAATTCAGGATAGAGTTATAATGTCAACTGAGGCTGGTCATCCAGTGACTGTCTCACCAAAGGCCAACCTAAACATCCAGGTCTTCAGTTGTTTCTTGAAGGAGGATATATTACATTTAATATATAATTAATATTAGGGTATTATATACAGAACAGAACCTCTTTCATGTTTAGCAAAGTTATGAGGGAGAGGATCACTTTCCAGTTGAGGGCAAAGGCAAAAGGGTGACACCAAAAAAAAAATCCCAAAATATTTAACTTCAAACTCTTCCAGCCAGCAAATTTTGGTAGTGTCCCGTGCTTGGACACGGACACTAAAAGATGTCATTGGGGCCACAGGATGGGCAGATTCAGCCTGAGTCACTGTACTCTGATACAGATCAAGCATTCCATCTTCTCCATCCACCCACCCACCCATCCATCCATCCATCATACCATTTCCTCCACCAAACACTAATTTTCTGTCTATGAAGTGCAAAGTGAGCAGGGCAAATATGTATGTAATAAGGCAGAGCACAGAGCTGTCTCTAGCCACATGAGCAACGTCAGCAGGAGGGTCAAGTGTTACTGGGATGACAGGCACAGAAGATATATGCTGGCCCAGTAGTGAAGTACAGGAACATTCTCTACAGTTCACTTTGTTCTTGGCTCTTGTGACACAAGTGAAGACACAGAGTAGAGCCAAGTGCTCAGCAGAACAGGGCTAAGTATCCCTATATGTCCCTGTTAGCCTTCTCCTTCCATTCTATCCTTCTTTTTCTCTGTTTGTTTTGCTGTTTAGTTTGGTTTAATGATCATTCCCATTTTTCTCTACTCCTTCCTGCCCCCAAGAGATTTTACCCCTTATCCTTAATATGCATCCCTCTCTCTCTGTGTATAAAATGTTTCATTTTTTAAAAAATCTTTAGTTTGGCAACAGCAAAAGATACCGGGAGTTATGCCATAGTTACATTTGAAGTAAATGAAATGTGCATAATCCTGATAAGAATGAGTCTATGGGACCAAAGAAGGGAAACTTGCCAGACCCATGGCCTAAGTCAGAGCTTGAAAATATTTTGCCATACTACCTGAGGCATCTTGAATGCTGTGGGACAAAAAAGAAAAGAAAACAAAAGAAATGCGAAATATGAGAAGAAAGGAATGAAATCTTATCCTAGTTTCAACTTACGATACACACTCTATTGTTACACAATCAGGCTTTGGGGATGGAGGTTTGTTCACATGCATTTTATAACTTTATGGCTGATGATGTTGAAGACATCTCACTTTTCTGGCATCATTGCATTGGAGAGGAACTTATGTTCCCACTCTCCATGTTCAATATCTACATGAATCATCATCTGCAGAAAAGGATGCTGACTAAATTAACAAGGATGTCTGGAAAGAGATGCCATCCATGAAGATCTCACTTCTGCACATAATGTCTTAGTCACATCCAGATTGGACTGTCACAATGGATCTATGTCAGTTTGCCCCCAAAGGTTATTTGAAATCTTCAGCCATTGCAAAATTTAGTGACATGTGAATTCCTAGCGTTTGTTTTTGGAATATATCTTATCATTTTTATTACTATTTGCATTGGCTTCCAGTTCATTTCTAATCATACTACAAAATGATGGTAACAGTATTATATAAAACACCTTATATACCTATATCAAAGTAATGGTATGTGCAATCAAGTGTATTCCATCTAAAAACCCAATGCCAGAAAAGCAATAAAATGTATTGAAAGTCCCAATAATTGTCAAATATGAAGTCAAGACCCAGTCAAGAAGTTGAATTGTCCTCTGAGGTGAAATGCAATCTAAGAAAGGAAGATACCTAGTTCAGTCCTAAATATGTACAGTTTGAGATGGCAGTAAGATGTCAAAAAATAAAGCCATTAAAGGTACAGCTTTAGATGAAGGATGAAGTGAGATTTGGAGGAGAGAGATATCTGAATGTAATCCACATATAGTGACAACATGAAATAATTTTAAAGCTTTCATGGAAAGGGTTTCTCCATACATTGTGTTTACGTGAAACTCACTGTGTGATCTTTCTCAGTCATCCAATCTACCTCACACAGAGGTAATGTGAAGAAGTATTGGTTATTGGTTATCGGTTGTTGTTGAGTTTATGCTTTTATGATTTTTATATGTGTTTATGTATTAATTCATTGTAATTACATGTATCTTATGTTGTTTACTGTTACTGTTGCATTACTGGGCTTGGTCTCCATATAAGCCACACCGAGTCCCTTGGGAGATGGGGCAGGATATAAGAATGTTGTTGTTGTTGTTGTTGTTGTTGTTGTTGTTGTTGTTGTTAGTGCCCACCTTAGTCTTATTGGAAGAAAAGTATGATATAAGCACAACTAATAAACAAAATGAAATTAAATAACTGTTTATTCTGTTGAATAACCCCTCTTATTATACAGCTGGAAACTAACGTGAACCGACCATAAACGAAATTCTAGCGTAATTATCCCATAAACAAAATATTGTCTGAATTTATCCAGATTTATTGTTGAGTTTAACCTGGTTAGGATATTACTCTATGATTTCATGATTTGCATTCCAGTATGGTATAGTGGTTTCAGTACAGGACAATGTCTCTGGAGATTAGGTTTCAAAATGTCCCTAGCCATGGAATGGCATTAGGCAAGTTGCAGTCTTTCAGCCTCAGAGTAAAGGAAAGAAAACTCTCTGAATACTACTGCTACTACTACTACTACTACTACTACTACTACTAATAATAATAATAATAATAATAATAATTTTGGGGGTTTTTTTTGGTTTTTTTGTTTGTTTTTTGTCAATTTGACTGTCACCTGGTATGGCGAAATCAATAATGCAATTTTTTTTTCTTTTCCACTACCATGAGGTCTGATGTATTGTGCTCCAAAACTTTGTCAAGAGAAAAAACAGCCATTATCAGGACCTCAAAATTGAACTACAAAGGTTCTGGCATAAACCAGTACAGATGATCCCAGTGGTAATCGGCACACTGGGTGCTGTGCCAAAAGATCTCAGTCAGCATTTGAAAACAATAAACATTGACAAAATCACAATCTGTCAACTGCAAAAGGCCACCTTACTTGGATCTGCATGTATCGTTCGAAAATACATCACACAGTCCTAAACGCTTGGGAAGTGTTCGACTTGTGATTTTGTGATACATATATATCTCGTTTGCTGTGTCATATTGTGTTTTTGTGTCATTAAAATAATAATAATTTATTTCTGAAGAAATCATGCCAACAAAACCCTGTGATAAGTTCTCCTTAGGGTTGCCATAAGTCAGAAACAACTTGAAGACACACAACAACAACAGAGTAATTCCTTATTTCACAGCCAGAATTTTTGGTCACTTCAATATATTACCTTGATTTTAAGCTTATTGTCTCTTCTTGTTTTTGGTACAGAAGCCTTGGAAAGATATTATTCTCTGCAGTAGCAAAAGGGTAGTAACAAAACAGGCAAGGTCAGACATCTGCTGCTTTCCCCCACTTTCTTATCCATGACATCACAAGCATCAAGGTCTTTTTGCTCATTAACACCATCAAATCCTGGCAGAAGATACAAAGTGACTAGATTTTTGGCCTTCTGTTTTAGTCATAATAGAGGCTCGCTTGTTCGAAGAGGAAGAAAGCAATTTCATTTCCACTAGAACCAGTGGGAACTCTTGATGTTTATTTCAAAGTAAAGTGCCTGGCTTGCAACTTTGTTCAGTAACTGGCTCAAGGACACAAATACTGGAGTTAAAGCCTGTGTGCAAATGCAGAAAGTAGCTCAGTGTTTCTATTTATTTGTTTTGGATTTATGACTTAGTCTGTCCACAGAGGCTGAGTACTAGATTTTCTGTATAAAAAGATCTCATTCAAATATATATAAACATAAGGTGTTTAATATCTGAAAGACTCACACTTAAGATCAACTGCTTGGGTAAGGGTTACTCTGGTCATTAAACATGAGAATCTACCCTCTGAAAGGATCTGCAATAACCTGGATGATGCTGTAATAAAGAGCAAAATCTTAATGCATGCGTTGTCGAAGACTTTCATGGCCGGGATCACAGGGTTGTTGTATGTCTTTCGGGCTGCGAGCCTCTGAGGATGCCTGCCATAGATGTGGGTGAAACATCAGGAGAGAATACTTCTGGAACATGGCCACACAGCCCGAAAGACATACAACAACCCTTAATGCATGCTCTTGTTGGTCTAACACAGAGATGGGAGTTGTGAGATTCTACAGATGCTGGGCTGCTGTGAGTTTTCCGGAAGGCAATGCCTGCCATGTACATTGAAAATCATAAATAATTTTTTTTTAAAAAAAAAAGAACAACACTCAGAAAACAGGGGAATTCCAGACAGGAAACAATCAGGGCCAGCTAATCACCTCCCAACAAAGGATTCCCTCAGGCAAGAAGCAGCCAGGCTTTGAATCTGCAAGGCCATTAAATGCTAATCAAGGTGACCAATTGCAATATTCACACTTGCCTCAAACAGAAAAGAGTTCTTTTTCCCGCTCTGGACATTTCATAGATTTTTTTTTCGTGTCAACTTGAGAAACTGCAAGTTGCTACAGGTGTGAGATAATTGGCTGTTTGCAAGGATGTCGCCCAGTGAACATCCAGATGTTTGATGTTTTACCATCCTTGTGGGAGGCTTCTCTAATGTCCCCATATGGGAAGCTGGAGATGATGGAGGGAACTCACCCGCTCTCCCCAGATTTGAACTGCTGACCTGTCGGTCAGTAGTCCTACCGGCACAAGGGTTTAACCCATTAGAATCATAGAATCATAGAATAGTAGAGTTGGAAGAGACCACATGGGCCATCTAGTCCAACCCCCTGCTAAGAAGCAGGAAATCGCATTCAAAGCACCCCCGACAGATGGCCATCCAGCCTCTGCTTAAAAGCCTCCAAGGAAGGAGCCTCCACCACGGCCCCGGGGAGAGAGTTCCACTGCCGAACAGCTCTCACAGTGAGGAAGTTCTTCCTGATGTTCAGGTGGAATCTCCTTTCCTGTAGTTTGAAGCCATTGTTCCGTGTCCTAGTCTGCAGGGCAGCAGAAAACAAGCTTGCTCCCTCTTCCCTATGACTTCCCTTCACGTATTTGTACATGGCTATCATGTTTCCTCTCAGCCTTCTCTTCTGCAGGCTAAACATGCCCAGCTCTTTAAGCCGCTCCTCATAGGGCTTATTCTCCAGACCCTTAATCATTTTAGTCGCCCTCCTCTGGACGCTTTCCAGCTTGTCAACATCTCCCTTCAACTGTGGTGCCCAAAATTGGACACAGTATTCCAGGTGTGGTCTGACCAAGGCAGAATAGAGGGGGAGCATAACTTCCCTGGATCTAGACGCTATTCCCCTATTGATGCAGGCCAGAATCCCATTGGCTTTTTAGCAGCCGCATCACATTGTTGGCTCATGTTTAACTTGTTGTCCACGAGGACTCCAAGGTCTTTTTCGCACACACTGCTGTCAAGCCAGGCGTCCCCCATTCTGTATCTTTGATTTCCATTTTTTCTGCCGAAGTGAAGTATCTTGCATTTGTCCCTGTTGAACTTCATTTTGTTAGTTTTGGCCCATCTCTTCATTTTGTTAGTTTTGGCCCATTGAGCCACCAGGGGCTCATTCCACCGATACATAAACTCCATTTACCTAGATTCCAACAAATCTCACAGCCTCTGAGGATGCCTGCCATAGATGTGAGCAAAACATCAGGAGAGAAGGCTTCTGGAACATGGCCATACAGCCAGAAAACTCATAGCAACCCAGTGATTCCAACCATGAAAGCCTTTGACAACACATTCTACAGATGCTGTTCAATTGCAACTTTTAATCCCTAATCAATAAAGTTCATCTGATGTGATGTACAATTCCAAACATGGTCTAACATAACATGTCACACAATTTTAGTTCTTATGAGGTGATATCACCAAGGTTGCAACCAGGGCCGTAGCCAGAAAAAAATTTCGGGAGGGGTTTTGAAAATTTCAGGGGGGGGGGGGGTTGAACCCCTAGCACATACCCCTCCCCGCTACAAACCTGTCAATATCTGCTTGAGATAGTGCCTGGAGGGACTCTTGATGTTTTGCATCTCATAGACTTAGCATGGGGATTTGGTTAACCAGTTAAAATTCATGAGTAAACGAGATTTTTTTTATAACTTGAAAAATTTCGGGGGGGGGGGGTTGAACCCCTAAAACAACCCCCTTGCTACAGGCCTGGTTGCAACAAAGAAAGGAAGGAAGTAGATATGAAGGAGTGTTAGACTCCATTTAGGGCAAATTTCTCCAATTTAGTTCTCTCAAATGTTGTTGAACTGTAACTCCTATCATTTCCAAAAAAATAGGAACAATGGTGATGATGGCTAAGGATGGTAAGGCACTTTAATCCAACATAACTGGAGAGAGATGCCTTGAGTTGGTTTGACTGTAAGACTTTAGGAAGCCAGGAATATGGCCAAAGGTGTTTCCAGTGACCTATTTCCATCAGGAGATAACACCCAGTGAATGGGGAAGAAAGACATGGTAGCTTCCTCTCCTTCCCATTCTTTGTAACCTTGGAAAGGAGGATAAATTATATTCTCTTTTAAAGAAATGGGATGCAGATGGGATGCAAGCTGAAACGCAAAAGTAATGTATGTTTCATTTATACCTTATGCACATTTATACAATATTTTAATAATTTTGTGCATTAAACAAATAGTGTGTGCACTGAATTATCAGAAAGTAAAGGCACCACTACTTCAGGTACTCTTGTAATCAGTCTTGATTTTGGAGTATATCAGATTTTTGAATTCTTGATAAAGGATGCTCAACATGTATAAAGATCATCACCATCAACAACAAGGATTCAATAGCTCTACTCTAGTTGAGACTAACAATTGGATTTAGGCCAGTATGATTCTCTTTACTGTCTTTCCCCATGAATGAAAGAATGAGGCAAATGTGACTCATAAACCTGTAAACTTTTCAAACACAGTGACAGGAAAAGAAATCATCAGATTTAGTTTGAATATGGTCAGAATACATCATATACTATACATTGTTTTATTTTTATTGGTCTAGATATTCTAACTGTAGATTATTGAGCCATTTGGTACTGGATTGCTTAGCTAAAACAAAACAAAATGAAATAAAAACAGTCACCTAGTGCTACTTCTGTAGAAGACTATGCAGCATTTATCTCCTCTAAGCCTGGGAATGAATGAGAATGATGCTGAACCACAAACGAAACTGATTTGTGAATTACAGTAGAGTCTCGCTTATCCAGCATATACAGGCCAGCAGAACGTTGGATAAGTGAAAATGTTGGATAATAAGGAGGGATTAAGGAAAAGCCTATTAAACATCAAATTACGTTATGATTTTACAAATTAAGCACCAAAAGATCATGTTTTACAACAAATCAACAGAAAAAGCAGTTCAACACACAGTAATATTATGTAGTAATTACTGTATTTACGAATTTAGCACCAAAACATTGCAATGTATTGAAAACATTGACTACAAAAACATTGACTACTAAAAGGCAAACTGCGTTGGACAATACAGAATGTTGGATAAGCGAAGGTTGGATAAGCGAGACTCTACTGTATTCATATTTGCTTCAGTTTAATATGGCTGATGATGTATGCCTTTATATTGTTTCCAACTAATAGTGACCCTGGGTTTGCATTTGCCAGAGTATGTTTCTCCCACTCTGGACCTTCCATAAATACATAAACCCCACTTGCCTAATTTCCAATAGACCTCACAACCTCTGAGGATGCCTGCCATAGATGTGGGCAAAACGTCAGAAGAGAATGCTTCTAGAACATGGCCATACAGCCCAGAAAACTCACAGCAACCCAATACAGAGTATGACTTGCCCACGGTCACCCAGTGAGTTTCCACAGCCTAATCTCGCCGTGTCTTAGTCCAACACTCAAACTACTATGCAAGTTGATTGTCCTGCAGCATTTACCACCAATAAAACGTATGCTGTAGTAATACTGTATGTCCCAATTTGGCACTGAAAGTACTCCTGGAAAGGCTTGGAATTACATCTGGTTCTAGGGCAAATTACTGTTTTAAAGGAGCCCAAAGAAGGCACTTTACCCCTGTTGAAATCCAGTTGTTAGTATCATACACTGAATCCCCATTTTAATGTTTATTACCAACTCCCAACAGTTGCATTTTTCAATCCTGATAAAGAGAGGCAGAAAGTATGATTAATGGATAAAATCGCCCATATACTTTAAAAAAAAGACTAATATTTCCTTTAATGCAATATTTAAAATTCCAGAAGTGTACCTATACCTCAGTTCAGAATTGTGGCAATAAAGGTTTTTAAAAAAGAACTCCTCAAAAGAGTTTTGTTTTTTTTTGCAGTCGGAAAAGAGTTGTCACAGTGTTTTCCTTTCTACGTAAAACATGAGCTGTTTAGAGTGTACAATACCAGGCTGTGCAAAGGCCTTGTAGCCTTCTGTTTCAATAGTTTGTTGATATAAGGTGGGGTTTGGGGTTATTGTGATGGAGGCAGCTTCCTACCACAGTTTCTGATTGTCATAAATCAAAACAGCATTACTGGGCTTTTTCTTCTAGGTGCTAGGTAGCAATAGAATTGTTAAATGAACTTCAAAATAGAGCAGAGGAAATTAAAAAGGTTTGGTCATTAGACTACTTCTTCAAATATCTATTTCTCCAACTAGGTAAAGGTTTTGCCCTGACATTAAGTGTAGTCGCATCTGACTCTGGGAGTTGGTGCTCATCTTCATTTCTAAGCCGAAGAGCTAGCATTGTCCGTAGGCACCTCCAAGGTCATGTGGCCGGCATGACTGCATGGAGCACCGTTACCTTCCCGCTGGAGTGGTACCTATTGATCTACTCACATTTGCATGTTTTCGAACTGCTAGGTTGGCAGAAGCTGGGGCTAACAGCAGGAGCTCACTGCACTCCCCGGATTAGAACCGCGGACCTTTCGGTCAGCAAGTTCAGCAGCTCTGCTCAGGAATATGTTAGATTCTCCAGCAATTCTATGATATGCTTTCCCAAGAAATTGCCACAGAGTTCCGCTTGAGGAAATAGAGATTCCTTTGAAGGACTTTTCTAGGTCCACCTAGAAAAATTAATTTGTATGGTACACTGTAATCAGAAATAAGCTAATTTAAGGGCATTCAGTCATAACTGAAATAACTGAAAACCTGTTTCGGCAGGCTTTTGATCTCCGCTATTGCTGTTTTTAAATTGCTTAGATTTTAGCTGTTTTTATAAGCCACTCCGAGCCCTGGGGGAGTGTTTTTAAGATTTTTTAAAAAAATTTTTTTTAAAGATATTTTAAAGATGTTTTTAAATTGTTAGATTTTAGCCTTTCTTGTAAGCCGCCCCGAGCCCTAGGGGAGTGGCGGCATATAAGTTTAAATAATAATAATAATAATAATAATAATAATAATAACAACAACAACAACTATGGCTTCAAACAACAACAGTCTGGCCAGGAACAAATCCCCCATGGATGCTGTGATGTATTTAAACCAGTACCCTAGCAGTGTTGCCTGGGGGACTGAGGGTATTGTAGTGTAAACAAATAAGCTCCCCTCGCTCCCCAGATTCAAACCGCTGACTTTTCGGCCAGCAAGTTCAGCAGCTCAGCAGTTCAACCTGCTGCACCAACGGGGCTCCATTTCTCCAACTATCAATCCAAATATTGTCAATTCATGAATTCACTTAGTGACCTTTCAGCACCTGTCTCTTTCTTTTGATGAAACAATATCCAATCAAGTCTATGAATTCTGAAGAACATTTAATAATAGTATCACCTCTACTTCTCCTGCCGTGTATTGTTATTACAGTAGAGTCTCACTTATCCAAGCTAAACGGGCCGGCAGAAGCTTGGATAAGCGAATAACTTGGATAATAAGGAGGGATTAAGGAAAAGCCTATTAAACATCAAATTAGGTTATGATTTTACAAATTTTGTACCAAAACTTCATGTTATACAACAAATTTGACAGAAAAAGTAGTTCAATACGCAGTAATGCTATGTTGTAATTACTGTATTTACGAATTTAGCACCAAAATATCACGATATATTGAAAACATTGACTACAAAAATGGCTTGGATTATCCAGAGGCTTGGATAAGCGAGGCTTGGATAAGTGAGACTCTACTGTATTATTATTATTGTATGACACAGCAAACAAGATAGATATGCTGGATTTCGTTTCACAAAATCACAAGTCAAACACTTCCCAAGTATCTAGGACTGTGTGATGTATTTTCGGATGATGCGCGCAGATCCCAGTAGGGTGGCCTTTTGCAGTTGGCAGCCAGCATTGTTTCCAAATGCCGGCTGAGATCTTTTGGCACGGCACCCAATGTGCCCATCACCACCGGGACCACCTGCACTGGTTATTATTATTATTATTATTATTATTATTATTATTATTATTATTATTATTTAGGGGCCTCTGGTGGCACAGTGTGTTAAAGTGCTGAGCTGCTGAACTTGCGGACCAAAAGGTCGCAGGTTCGAATCCGGGAAGCGGAATGAGCGCCTGCTGTTAGCTCCAGCTTCTGCCAACCTAGCAGTTTGAAAACATGCAAATGTGAGTAGATCAATAGGTACTGCTCCGGAGGGAAGGTAACGGCGCTCCATGTGGTCATGCCGACCACATGACCTTGAAGGTGTCTATGGACAACGCCTGCACTTCAGCTTAGAAATGGAGATGAGCACCAACCCCCAGAGTCAGACATGACTGGACTTAACGTCAAGGGAAACCTTTACCTTTACTATTATTATTTATATTTATCCTCAGGGTTGAGACTGAAAGGTAAATATTAAAATAGACTTAAATATGGAACAATGATTAAAACAAACATACAAATAAATTAACAGCTGTTAAAAAAACAATTCACTAAAACCATGCTGTACCTCCTGGCCAATCCTTTGGAAACCTTCTGTTTGAAAGACCTGTCTGCATAAATGTGGCTTATAGTGGAATCAAGAATTGCATAATACTAGGAACCTTGACTCCACTTTTGGGGGTATTTCCCAAGAAACAAGATCTCCCAGAGATCTCCTGCATGACCTGTCAAGACTGTTTTGGGATCAGAGAGTGTTTCAGCACCCCTACCTTTTTCCTGTAGGTAAATAGGCAACCAAACTATCCAGATTGGAGGCCGCTTGACCTTTCAGTGACCCATAGCCTGACCTAACACTAGTCACTCTCACCGACAGATTTGTTTATCTTGGGTCCTCAATGCTCTGAACCCGAAAGCACCAGCATTCCCAGTCTATAAACTCCCAGGGTCCCATGAGCAGCCACTTGCCAATTACAACTTAAATGATGGCAGCTGGCTGCACAAAGAAAGTAGCTTTTAGCTTCCACTCTTGCCTAGATAATATTCACATTGGTCAGTGACATAAAGTTTCCAGAGAGACCTCCTAAAACCTTTCAACTTCACACACCCCTCCTCTTACAACCACACTGCTATCTCTCTGTTATCTCTGCCTCCGATTAGGAGTCTTTTTCCTCTCACTCAATAAATTAAATACACACACCCTCTATGAAATTGTGCACACTTGGATATTATATCCTAAAACCAATTGCTAGTACCAAGTAAAATACACACACCAAATCCACTGCTGTATGTTAAACTAACAATTAAGCAAACACTAGGGATTCAATAAGAGCCAGCATGATGTAGTGGCTTGAGTGTTTGACTCGGAGTCTGGTGTCCAGAGTTGAATTCCCCATTCAGCCATGAAAACCAACTGGGTCACACACTCTCAGCCCCATAAAAAGGTAAAGGTAAAAGTTTTCCCCTGACATTAAGTCTACTCGTGTCCAATTCTGGGGGTTGGTGCTCATCTCCATTTCTAAGCCGAAAAGCCGGTGTTGTCCGTAGACACCTTCAAAGTCATGTGGCATGCAACATGACTGCATGGAATACTGTTACCTTCCCGTCAGAGCAGTACCTATTTATCTACTAATATTTGCATGTTTTCGAACTGCTAGGTTGGCAGAAGCTGGGGCTAATAGTAGGAGATCACCCCGCTCCCTGGATTTGAACCACTGACCTTTTGGTCATGTTCAGCAGCTCAACAGATTAACCTGCTGCAGCACCAGGGGCTCCATAATACCCATAATGCCTGATAATAGGTTTGCCTTAGTGTCACACAAATTTGAAATGACTTGAAGGCATGCAACAACAAGGAATTCAATGGATTTGCTGAAGGTGAGACTAGCAATAGCAACTCTTCCTCTGTCAGTGAAATGCCTGTGGAGTGGGGGGTGGGAGGGGACAAACACCATGCCAGGGAATGTCTGCTATCCAAATAGAGACTAGAAACATCCCATCTCAAATAATCTTCAATACAGGCCCATTATCAACCTCAGCTTAAATAAACTTCACTGTGCACTCTCAGTGATCAACCTACCTCAGAGTTGCTGGCTCCATTCATCACTGCCACCTTTTCAAAGTGACTGGAATGATGACCCGTGATCATTAACCTAGTAATGGTGTGCTTTGCATTAAAGTGAAGATACATCAAACAACATGCCCTTCCCATTCAAATGGTACCCATAGGACGGAACAGACATTCTCAAGCTAACCACATACAGATGGTCAAAACAAAACCCGGAGTGAAAAACCAAGAGTTGCAACCATTCATTGTCTAACCCAATTCTTAATATGACAGTTGCTATGATGGACCTCTTACGGTGGTACACCAAGATTGAATTGCTGAAGGTAAAAGGTAAAGGTTTCTCCTGACGTTAAGTCCAATCATGTCTGACTCTGGGGGTTGGTGCTCATCTCCATTTCTAAGCCGAAGAGCCGGCGTTGTCCGTAGACACCTCCAAGGTCATGTGGCCAGCATGACTGCATGGAGAGCCATTACCTTCCCGCCGGAGCGGTACCTATTGATCTACTCACATTTGCATGTTTTTGAACTGCTAGGTTGGCAGGAGCTGGGGCTAACAGTGGGCGCTCATTCCGCTTCCTGGATTTAAACCTTTCGGTCTGCAAGTTCAGCAGCTCAGTGCTTTAACACACTTCGGCACCAGGTCTCCCATTGAATTGCTGAAACCAGAAAGTAAATGGATTAATGGAAAATCAGAGATCCACTACTGGATTATTTCTATCTGACATACAATTTGAGATCTGGAGAACTTCATGCCCATCTGTAGAGCTCTAATAGGCATGTATGTAGTGGCTTCCATAATTTAGTCTTACTTATACATAAAATGCTTCAGTCCTTCAACCATGGCTTGAGCATGAACAGTTATTATGGTTCAGTGGGTTGAAATGTCTAAGTAGAAGCCCATGCTGTTTGCGCATGTGCCTTTGTCACCTGTCAACTTATGGTGACCCCATGCATTTCATAGGGTTTTCTTAGACAAGGAATATTCAGAGTGGCTTTGCCAGTTCCTTACTCTGAAACCTAGTCAACAGCACTTGGTAATCCCTGCTGGTCTCCCATCCAAGTACTATCAGGCGTGCATGTTCAGGGTGGTATGGCCGCATTCAAGTATTAACCAGAACCCTTGGCCCTTTAAGTATTTTGGACTTCAGCTCCCAGAATTCCTAATCATTGGACGAGCTGGCTGGGATCTCTGGGAGTTGGTTCTAAATATATTTACATTCTTTAGTAAGGATAAAACAACTTAAACAAGTGTCAGGTGTCCAGTATACTATATAAGAATATTAAGAAAGTGTAAAGACTTCCATAGAGGAAATGTTGCGTGCCTCAATAATTTTCCAGTCCCATTTTTGTTGCCTAGATTTAAGAAAAGAGCTTGACAACTCCCCCATTTTGATTTGAGTTTCAAATTATTCTCTAACTTTCTATACCAAATTGATATTTTTAAATAGTTTTTAAAATATTATCATACAATATATATCATTTTTTGGACAAGAAAAGGAATAAAACAGTTTATATTTGTATGTCAGGTGTCAGACCTATAAGATCCAAGGAGATGCACCCTCAGCCAATAACTGCAGCCTCAAGAAACTTACTGGTAATGACCTATGAGCCACCAAATTGGGCACATACAGCGATAGCTAGAATGTGAACCTATAGGGATTAAAGGTATTACTTCATATGTCTTCCACAATAGGGGGTCTGTTCTCAGCAGGGGAGAAGCTACAAATCAGAGTGGTGGTTTGTTTGTTGTTTGTATTACAGTTCTCCTTGCTATTTATTTCATTTTCCCCTCTCAGCTTCCACTGGATTAAGTCTTCTTCGGACAATAGAGCCAACTCTGGCTGTTTAGGTTAGGCTTTAAGATCAATGCAGTTCTTTATTTCCCAGGAAGCCCTCTTCCTTCCTCTCCAACCCCAAGCATTCCCACAGTTCAGGGCTGGTTTCAGCTTCACTGGGCTTGGCCCAACCTTCTCTAAAATTTCTCTCTCAAAAAGCAAGGAGGGTTCTGAGATTTCAATAAATAATAGGCAAAAAAGTACTGAATCAGTTTACTTCCTCTACTGGAAGAGAAAGTTTCCAGACACATTGCTTGAGCCTTGGAGGGCAATTTGAATATCTTTTTTGTCACTAGGCTTGTAGGAGACATGGTTTCTATAGCTGAGTCCCATGGTTTCCTCAATATTGCTTATACTGTACATATTACCTTTGTGTTTGGAAGATTGCTGTCTAGCATAGAAACCCAATGTGATGTCAGGAACAGAATGCTGAGCTAGTTCAAATATATTATAATAAGTATTTATAAAAAGCATGGGTGACTAGAAATTTTCTGCACTACACAACTGAAGCACTTTAATACCACTATAGCTGCCATGGCTCTGTCCTATGGCATCCCAGGATTTGTAGCTTGACTTAAGACATATAAGCATTAGTGCTATATATCAAGAGATTACAGTGGGGATTTCTACATATCAAACCAAACTACAAACCCAATAGGAAGAAACTGAGGCAATTAAAGTAGGATATAACCAGCTATAGCAATGGCTCTCAACCTTCCTAATGCCGCAACCCCTTAATACAGTTCCTCGTGTTGTGGTGACCCCCAACCATAACATTATTTTCGTTGCTACTTCATAACTGTAATTTTACTAATGTTATTAAATGTAATGTAAATATCTGATATGCAGGATGTATTTTCATTCACTGGACCAAATTTGGCACAAATACCCAATATGTCCAAATTTGAATACTGGCAGGGTTGGGGTGTGTGTGTGTGTGACTTTTTCATTTGGAAGATGGGATTTATAGTTCACTGAAGGTTCATTTAAAGTTCTGTTTCCAAAAAGGAAGAGAAGGACAGGTGGAGAGATCTTCAGCCTTCTCTGACAAAGGGGTTCCTAAGACCATCAGAAATATGTGTCTTGTGATGGTCTTTGGCAACCCCGCTGACACCCCCTCGTGACCCCCATCCAGGGGTCTCGACCCCCAGATTGAAAAACGTTCAGCTATAGTAACACAGTATAGATAGGTCCTGGTTATCTTGATGCTGTGATAGAGCCATATATGCTGAATTCAGCATATTTGGAAGAAAACACAAGACATACACGAAACTAATGTATGAAATAAGTGTCTAAAATATATCCATAACATATAAGAAGCTCACTGCATCCTATTTACATTTCTTTCCAGACCCCTCTTCATGGCCAACAATTACACATGCTTGGTATTATCTATGTTTCTGTATGTATGGATCTGTTTCAAGGCTCATCTAGTAAATCTATCCAATTGCACATGTTGTAATGGAACGAGAGAGAGAGAAAAGAAAGACGGCTTTGTATAGGATACACAAACTTGCAGGAGGAAATGGAGGCAACACATACACTTCCCTGCATAAAAAAGTTACATTACACATCATAATGATTTCTATTCCTATCAGTTTTAGATCATAGCTAATTGCACCTCATCAATTACAGAGAGAGTTCAGTAGTGAAGATGCCACATTCTATGAAAACCCACAAATTGTCACTCACACAGCAAAAATAAAGCACCATCCGCAGAGCTGAAAGCTGACGTTTTCTGGCCAGTAAAAATTAGTCTTTGAAAAGGATTGTTGAAACCCAGTGTGGTGCAGTGGTTTGAGCGTTTGACTATGACTTTGGAAACTAGGGCTCAAATCTCTGCTTGGCCATAAAATCTTGCCAAGAAATTCCTGGAATAAGTTCACTTTAAGATTGCCATAGACTGGAAATGACTGGTACACACACAACAACAACACATTAGTCCCAGAATCAGTTTTTAAAATTTATCTGTCTTTCAAGTTTTAGGTTGTTTAAAACTAAAATGTATACTGCACATGCAGCAAAATTTGCAAGTACATTCTTATAATGAATGCACTCCTTTCAGCCTTAATTGGGAATTCCCTGATTCTATTCAATGGGACTAATCAAAAGATCTAATGAGGATTCTGCAAGACAATCAAGGCAATTCCTGGAATCTTTTGAAAAATAGGAAGGGATTAAGCAGCTGCGGTAGGAGCTGTGACAAATATTCCACGTGGGACAGCAAGTCCAACAAATCAAAAAGTCTGCAGCCGCGGCAGACAGATCAATTAAATCGCTGCCAGCAGTCCTTCACCTCAGTGAGGACTGTTTAACATACAGCCTAGTCTCAGGGTAATTATTCATGGCCGCTGACTTCCAGACTTCTTAACAGCTTTGCTAAGCCTTCAAAGCAAAGCAAAGCAAAGCTGCTACCTGGTTACCTGTTTAATGGGACCACCAGGACCCTTGAAAATCAGAGGAATTCGCAGACACATCCTCCTTGTGTCACCTAGGTACTCTCTTTGAAGAATAACTAGGGAAGCTCCACTCCAAACCTACTAAAGGGCAGGTAAGGAAAATGATGGCCTAAAACATTTAATTCCCTGAGTGAGAAGATAAGATTGCCCATTCTCCAGTTTGCAATGCTCACAAGAGTGAAATTTCCCACTTTGCAAGTATATTTGGTGGGAAAGTGGGAGAGGACCTTATCTGTGGTTGCTCCCAGACATTGAAACTCCCTTTCCTCCTTGTCCTTTCTCCAGTATGTGAAGAGCTTTCAATTCCAGCACATGTTCGAATACAAATTGTTTCACATGTAAATGACTTTCTGCTTCTTAAACTATGGGTCCAGACCCTAAATGGGGTTCCCTTTACTCAATGTTGGGATCACAAAAAATGACAATAGTAAAAAGTTTCAAAATGCCACCCATTTACACGAATCTGTTAACAACAATATGCAGTGTTTACAGTAGACACTGCAGAAAATGCTTCAGCTGTGCTTCACAAAAAAGGAAAATCAGCCAGTTTAGCAAGCTTTGCAAATGCTGGTTTAAAATCAGCAAATGTTTGATTTCTAAACCTATTTTATATACCACGGATCATGTTAAAATTTCTCACGCACAAAGGGGACACTAGTGGAAAAAGTTCACGAAGCCCTTTTTTGGAGTACTATGCTACTCTTATTCTAAGTTTCATGGACTTTATTTCTACCGGTTAATACTGTTTTGATCTGTTTATTACATATATTTTTAAGGCTCTGGGCTGCCTTATATCCAGTGTATTTTTTTAATCTATTGTGTCAGAAGCAAATTGAGAATACAGTTATAGTGTACAGATAACCCACAAAGTTAAAAACTTGGCATTATACTAAATTTCCTTTGACCAGAAGCCGGCCACTTTGAGTGCCTCTGGTGTCACTGTAAGAAGATCCTCCATTATGCATGTGGCAGGGCTCAAGACTGCATTTTAGTAGGTGATCTGTGGTTTACCTAGTGTAAAGAAAATAACATGAATTTTCCTTCAATCAGACACCTTCCACCAGAACATGAGGACAGCAGGTAGACAATGCATCACATATAAGCTTGTCCTTTCTCATATTTTCTTAGCCAGATCCTTTTTCAGACATAACTATTTTTATGTTCAAGATTACATCCCTTCATGAAAAGAAACTTAATAATCGAAAATGATGGGGGTACATACTTTTTCTAAATATTCAGTTTTTTTGTTTTCAATTCTCCTTATTTTAATGGGTATGCAATGCATATACTATATATTTCTTATTTTAAATGATTTTTCCAATTGTCTCCTAGAACAGCCTTGCATTTAAGACTATTACATAAAACTACTGATAAAAGAAGCTATTTCAAAAGGGTAACAATGAGACATAACTGGAGAAAAGATGAGCTTTTTCAGAAACAATTTATAGAAACTATCTTAGGAAACTGTTTAATCTATTTGAAACTGTTATTAAATGAACCTTGCTAAAACTTTTTAAATGAATGCGAATATTAAAATGCTCTTATGAAAATACGCGAGGTGGCTTCTTCCCTGTGACTAATAACATAGCTAAATAAGAAACATCAACATCAACCCACTCATATTTTTCTAGCATCTAAAATATATAGTGATGCTATTTTTACAGCATGACCTCTAATTGTTCCAATTTGGTAGTAATAGTCCTAATTAATACTCTTCTGTCCCACTTCTTCAGCTACTTTTAAAATGTCCCAGAATCTTTCCTCTCCTCCCACTTCGGTTTACTTTAATTGCTGCAAACTGAATTCAAAGTGCAGATTTACTTTGTAAACTCGCCAGGAAAGAGAGAAGTGACCTTCTTAAACTCTGTACATAAATGTCATGGTTCTTCTGTTTTTTCTAGTATTGTGTTTTCTTTATTAATACATTTTTCTGTCTTGCTGCTTGGCTGCACTCTAATAGAGCTCACCCATATGGGAAATATTAGAGGATATGCTACTATTTTCTACTATTTAAGATCCCATTAGGAAGAGTCACTGCTAAAGGACAGATTCCACCTTATAATTGTACAGAATCTCTCCCTGCTTCCCTTCCCCTAGTAGTTCCTAGTAGCAGACAGTTAGGTTAAAATATTGAAGTCTCTCCCAACATACACACTCCTAACGGAAGACACACTGGTTTCATTGTTCTTGCACCCCTTCTAGTAACTCTACCATGGCCAATATTTGGCAGAACACCATAGTGCTGCTTTCCACATGCGATCAAATACAACTGCTGCCCAGTGTGCATCCAGGAGAATGAGAGGATTAAAAAGAAAAAGAATGGAACCGCTCCTGTGTGGGCAGGTCTCCTGAGCCCATTATACTCCCTTATATGTCAGCTTACAAGCAAAACATTATATATAAATGGAGCTATTGTGAACCCAAAGCAGCCATTGTGGCTGCCACATAAAGTTACGGAAAAAGATGAGAGGAAAATTATGAAATGAATTAGGTGACCTCCATTGTCTTGTCATTTACCCATTAATGTGTTTGTGTGTTACTGTTTTTTAAGTGAGCTCCTGGATGACCGTATAATTGGGGTTCTCCATTTACCCAAAGTTAATAGAATAATAATAATAATAATAATAATAATAATAATAATAATAATAATAATACAACTTTATTTATAGACCGCCCTGTCTCCCTGAAGGGACTGAGGGTGGTTTCCAAACATATGGCAACCATTCAAATGCCCAAAGAAAACCATCAAGATAAAGCACACCAGTTACACTAACTGTAACTTAATAAAGAAAATGACGGCCAATAAAATAAAATAATGACCAAAAACACCTCATAAAATACAAGGACCCAAAGTTGCCAGAGATTTACTCATAACTCATAGTTGCCAGAGTTGCTCCCACTGTACATAAGGGTGGGCAATTTGTGACCCTACAGATGCTCTTGGCTTGTAACTTCCATGAGCACTAGTCACTGGCCATGCTGGCTGAATGGATAAGAAATACAATCCAAAGTATCTGATTGAAGCAAGTTGTTCTCCTCTATTGCTGCAATATTGTGTTTGTGAAAAAGTTTCATCCACTGTCATCAAGAGCTTAACCAAGAACTTCATTTCTTTTGCATCTTGCTTTTGTAGTTTAGGCTATAGTTGTCATCTTTCATGAACTTTCCCCCAGGCATGGGCAAATTGTTGGATTTCAAAGCCTTCTGTACATGTTATCTTCCTCAAAACCTGATCTTTGTTGATTGAAAATAAACTGTGGTTGAAGTTCTAGGAAAACTCCCCCCCCCCCCAAAAAAAAAAGCTTTATTTGTAAGTTTCCTTCTTGGAAGTTCTACCCTTCCAGTTCACTACACAAAAGGTTAGTAATTGATAGCTTGTTAATCACTCTTTCCATAGCATCTTATTGTCAGTTCTTGTTCCAGCCACATGGAAGACAAGCTTAATTGCTAATTAAATGCAGATGTCGTTATGCTTACAGCTGATGTACTGAAATTAATAAGGCACATTAGTTATGACTGATATAATTTTCTTTAGATCTACTACAAGCATGTCAAAGTCTGGATCTCACTAGTTTTCTGCTTTCATTTTATGTAGTAAAATAGCAGTATGCTCTGTCTTGCACTTTAGTTTCAAATGAGCTGAGTTATCAGTGAGGCACATTTTTCCTAGATTTCTCAAGTAGAACATCTTTAAGAATAAACTTTACTTGGATGACCTTTTCACGTTTGCATCAGGCTGGGCTGCTTGTTGTTTGTGGGAAATGCATGTTTACCATAATATTAAAGTCACTCTGCTTTTGTTCTTCAGTTCTCCTGCTGTAAAAAAGAACTTTATAGCTCTATGCTAAATGGCTTGTTATCAAGATGTGTATTTCTTGTCTGGTGCTTACATATATTGGTGAGTATCTCACAATTGGTTACAAAATCAGTTAATATCTTTGTGACAGTACAGCAGGAGGTAACAAAAATAGGGGTTGGGGAATTTCATTGAGTCCATCTGGGATGTGTTACGGGTCCAACTACGACAAAACCAAATCATCCACACGATCCAGCTAAGCAAAGACCCCATCAGCCCTACTGTACTGTCACCTCACCTTCTGTGACAGTGTTGCCAATCAGTCATAGGGCTCCATGGAAGCTCCTGGCTATCACAAATGTCCTATTTTGACATTAATAAAGGTGCCCTTGTAACTGGGAAGAAGGAAGAGTGGTGTCACAGGCATGATTTGGAGTGCAGGGAAAAGGTGTTGGCAGTGTCTTGTGTGGGCTGCAGACTGGTCTGAATCAGATCCAATCCAGCGGTCCACATCAAACTTAGAATCTAAAGGGAAAGAAACTTGCTCATGTTTTACTTTTGCATGCATTGACTTTTATCAAACCTTCCCACATATAGAATATGCTATAATCATCATGTTTACTTGGAATTTAAGTCTCACCAAGTTTCAAGGATATTTCCATCTTAGTAGGAATGCTTAGGAATGCTGTCTGACTTCTGCAAATCATTATCTGCATAATGCTGCTTTTAACTTTTCATTTATTAACACTGATGTATACAAAAGAACAAGGGTTTGACAACAGACATTGAAAATAATATCTTTAAGTAGCAGTATCTTTAAACTTTATAACTGTTCTTTAAAAAAAAATACAATGTCTCCATGTACTCTACAAGCACAAAAAATGGCATATCACATTAAAGACAAGAATATTGTTTCAAATAGCAAATGATAAAACAAAATTGGAAGCAGATTGAAGGCCCCAAGCTCCAAACTCCTGTTGAAACAAATTAAATGTCAATAAATGTCATAGTTTGTATCTAGAGCCAGAGTATCCTCTTGTTTGTTTTTGTTATATGTAATGAAGTTACATGCAATGAATGAGACACTGCCAAGAATCCTGATCATCAATAGCCTTTCTCAAAATCTGCCCCAAAGGACATTATTTTGGGACAGTTGAAAATGTACAGGTAATTGCAACAAGGGCTTTGAACAACAACTCAAGTGAAGACTTTCTCCCTGCTATGAGGAGTTGTAGCAGTGCTGGAACTGATGAAGGGGATAAACTGTAATGGCATGTATGTTCAATATAATTTTTATATATTTTTTAAAAGTTCTAATTACATTTGGGACCATGTATACTTGCTACAGAACTCAAAGATACCTGAGATATACCTATTCCACAATTCTGCACTGCCTTGGATTGGTTACATGTATCTGCCTGTTTAATCAAATATAAAGGTGGAATCATGGTCAGAATGTTAATTGCAGGTTAAAAATAACACACACACACACACACACACACACACACACACACACACACACACACAGAGTGGGCCACTGGAATTTGGTTCCAGGACCCTCAATGGATACCAAAATCAGTAATACTCTATAAACAACAAAATTAAAATGTGCTTTTTGGATTAAAAACCCTTCAAAGTCATGTATGGTGGAATCCATGGATGCTGAATTTGTGTATGTGGAAGGCTGACTTCGCCACAGTATCATCTATATTGGCAGCAGCTCTAAATAGTTTCAGGCAGGAGTCTTTCCCAATCTTATCTAGAGAAGTTGGAGACAAAAACTGGAGCTGTATACAAGCAAAACATGTCCCTAAGGTATAGTTTCTTTATTGTAGCAGTAATGTATAAAAAATACAGATTAAAGTGATGCTCATTTGCTTTGGATAAGGGAAGAGACGTTTCTGTGAATTTTGGTGCCTTTATAGCATGCAGAGCAAGCAAACACAAATAGATGTGGAACGCATTCCAACTAATGTCAGGGCTTATTGCAGCACACCATCTTGGAAAGGCAAATATAATTTGATTCTGCATGAAAACCTACTTGAAAGTAACTGAATCACTGAATAAGCGGTTATGATATGCTGTGATATTAAAAGATAATATGACTGTTGACTGAGCGAAGGCACTGAGTAAGGCAAATGAAAACAAACACAATATCTTGCTCCTATGCTCTGTGAGCAGAGACAAGCTGGAAGTCGTGAATATTAACATCACTATTGCGTCTACCACAGAATAGCATTTTAATGAACACACAAAGCAATGTTATCAGCCCTCATAAACTTCAATTGAACACACAGTGATAAGGTCTGTTTAAACTTGTCGTCTTCCTGATAACACGCACAGAGCCAGCTTGGGCCTTAGCAATGACCTGTGTGGAAGAGGCCTCTTTGAAAAGTTCAGATCCAATTGTGTAATGTATCTCATGTAAACAGCTCAAAGCCTCTGTGGCTGTTTTTTGTGCAGGGTTATGGGTAGCTGAAAGATGTCCATGTATGTGTGTGAGGTATGTGTGTATATATACATTTTGGTGGCACCAGTTTTAAAGGGCATTTTCTTCACAATGTCTCTGGCTTTGGTAAAGGGGAATAACCTGAGAGCGAAGGGTGCATTGAGCCAGAATGACCTTCAGCACTTAGATCTGCAAATATAGACAATTTCACAGGAGGGCTCGTGCAAAAGCCGAAAGAGCTCATCTTAACCATCACCATGACTGTTCACACAAAGGCAGTAGAGATAACTGAATTTGTCAGGCACAATATTTCAGTTCACTTCACCCATGGGAAGTTGCGGCAGAATTAAAGAGCCATGAAACTTCCAATTTTCTATAAAAGATTTGACAGCTCCTCCTGTTGAATCTAGAGCTGGTGAGTGGATTCATTCCCCCCCCTTTTTTTTTACTCACATCTCTCTGCACAGGAATAGTTCGGTTTTCCTGTTTTCCTAAACAAAGTACCCACCACGACACCAAATGGTAAAGTGCATAATTGCAATGATAAATTTAAGAGATCCTAACCCTGATCTCTGACTTCAAGAATATTGAAATATGCAGACTCAGAGAAATAGCTGAGCATGGCACAACATCGTGACCAAGATTCCCAACTCCCGGTGGGAGAGTGCTGCAAAAGTGATTCTGAAAGTCCTGGATAGTGCCAGTTTGCTGCAAAGCAGCACTGACATGATTTAGGCAAATCCATGTTTTATTACTTATAGATATATAACAGTCTTCAAAATACAAAGTCTTACTAATACAGTAGAGTCTCACTTATCCAACACTCGCTTATCCAACGTTCTGGATTATCCAACGCATTTTTGTAGTCAATGTTTTCAATATATCGTGATATTTTGGTGCTAAATTCATAAATACAGTAATTACAACATAACATTACTGCGTATTGAACTACTTTTTCTGTCAAATTTGTTGTATAACATGATGTTTTGGTGCTTAATTTGTAAAATCATAACCTATTTTGATGTTTAATAGGCTTTTTCTTAATCTCTCCTTATTATCCAACATATTCGCTTATCCAACGTTCTGCCGGCCCGTTTATGTTGGATAAGTGAGACTCTACTGTATATCATTTGACTGAAGGATAGCCCAGCTAAATGCTTTCCGTCTTAATACCATTTCCATTCATGTGAATTCATTCCTCTGTGCGGGACAAGGATATCTTAGTGGAAACTTCACATTTTTGTTGAATTCAGAAAACTGGGACATTTTATTGGAGCAAAAGTTTAACTGGGAAACCCCTAAAAATTTCAAATGGGTGATACTAATGTTTTTCTTACCAATGTTTTCATTCTATTGAACTAATAAAGTACATGATAGCTAGGGTTTTCTGATTTTGTTTGTTTGTTTTGTTTTACTAATATACTAGGATTAGGGAATCTGAGGCCTATCCGCCACACCTAGAATGACCAGGGATGTCTGGATCCGTAAGCTAGTAAGTAACATCTGGGGCTTCCTAGGAACTTTACATAAAAGATAATTGACATTTTTTTGCAAATGGGAGTATATTTCTGCAGATTAATACTGCAAAATTCAAGTGGAAGTAAGTAAAATATCCAATAATGTGAGATCACATAATTAACTATTGATAACAATGATTTCAAAGTGGAAGTTTATGGTAAGTTTCCTATGTAAAATATTAGTCAAATGCTAAGTGTGCAACATTATAACATTTTTTAAAAAATCATTTGAGTCAGGGACATTGCTAGGTTCTTGAAATGACAGCATTGACTTTTAGTTCCAAGAGCATAGACTTACATTTCAGCTATGCTAATAGACCTGGTATGGACCTGTATGTTTGAAATATATTGATTTTTAATATGATCTTTGAAACATTACGCAGCAGAAAATAATTACTCCCACCTTATCTAGGTCTCAATTCACAAAAGGTGGCTTTTAAAAGGTTTAAAGTTTAGCCAAATACTTGGCTTTGCTCCAATTTCTTTACAATTACAATGCATTACTGGCCCCTAGTGGAAGATTCAGGAAAGAATCATATGATGTAGCCATGCGTGTCTAATTGAACAAATTCAATAATTAGTATCTTTCGGGAAAACAACAACACTGTAATATACTTCACTGTATTTACACTGTCAAAACTAACAAAGCTTTGAAAATAAACCTTAACAAAACTTGGACTGGGTTAAACCGCTAAGCTGCTGAACTTTCTGACCAAAAGGTTGGCTGTTTGAATCCGGGGAGCAGGGTGAGCTCCTGCTGTTAGCCCCAGCTTCTGCCAACCTAGCAGTTCGAAAAAATGCAAATGTGAATAGAAGAACATTTTATTGATTAGCCCTTAGGCCATATCAAAGTACCAAGCCAAACAACCAGGCTTGAAAAGACCTGATTACATTCTATACAAAAATTAGATAAAACACATGTAACAATACAATAAATACGATAAAACTGAATGTATACATCATATTTCATTGCAAATGTGAGTAGATCAATAGGTACCACTCCAGCAGGAAGGTAACGGCGCTTCATGCAGTCTTGCCGGCCACATGACCTTGGTGGTGTCTACAGACAACACCGGCTCTTCGGCTTAGAAATGGAGATGAGCACCAACACCCCCACCCCCCCCCCGAGTCGGACACGACTAGACTTAATGTCAAGGGGAAATCTTTACCTTTACTATACACATTTATTTTTAACAATCCGAGGCACAATTAAATTACTCTTCTAAAAACATGCCAGCATTATCACTAAGAAAGAATGCTCAATCCACTTTTTGACATTTTGAAGTGGCTTTGAAAAAATGGAAGCCTTGCAAATAAAGCTTTTGGTTTCTCTTTGAACAAGTTTTTAAAAACCCATACAGATTATTTAGAAAAGGAACAGAAACTTGAGCAGCAAACAGTGATAAAAGGAGCATTTTCAAACGGAAACATCACTCGGTTTATCCACTAAAGATGTCTTTAACATGATCTTCCTGCATTATTTTAAAAACATGGAGTGTCCTGAAATAACACAGGGAAAGGAGTTTCTTGTCTCATCAATGCATGCCTCTCACACGCTTACACTCTCCCCAACAGACATAGCAAGATGATCTTTGTGTGCTTCCAAGTAATTTCTGACTTAGGGAGACTCTAAGCTATCAGAGCTTTCCTGCAAGGATTTCTTCACTTGTTTTCCTCTGAGACAGAGAAAGTGTGACTTGCTCAAGATCATACAGTGGGTTTCTACGGTTGAGCAGGTATCCAAACCCCGATATCTCAGTTCTGTGACAAATATTCAACTATACCATGTATGTTCACAACTTTTGTCATTTTAAGTAAAGAAAAAGAGAGGGGAGATGCATCTGCACCTCTGACTATATTGATGTTATTGTAAGAAACCTAGAATAATGTCATAAAAATTACTGAACAATTTTGAAATATATAGGTTCAAAACTGAGCTCCACTGGGTGTTTGCGGGCCAATAACATATTTCAATTTAACTTATTTCAATGGGTATTGCAAGGACAAAATATGGTCTAAAGCTGGCCCGCACAACATACGTCCCTCCAGGTGTTTGGGACTCCAATTCCCAGAAACCCTAGCCAGCTTGTTCAATGGCCAGGAATTCTGGGAGCTGGAAGCTGAAGGTCACAGGTCATGCAGGCCTGCTATAAAGCCATGTGTAATGCTCTGAGTTCTCAGAGGGTAAAGCATGTTATCTTTGCATCTGGTACCAAAGGTTCTGATTTTAAAAAATCTACATGTCATCAGAAGATGCTAGCCACAGATGCATGTGAAATGTCAGGAGAAAATGTTTCTGGAACACAGCTGTACAGTCCGTAAACCATACAACATCCCATCTACAGTAACCTGATTAAACACAAATAAGTCAGGGAACAATAGGTGCCATTTTCATGATCAATTGATAAACATTTTAGGTATTATCAAATGTAGATACCACATTCTAATTGATTTCTGAATTCTATATCCGATGACACTTCAATTCCAGAATATGTTGTCTACACCTTATTGGAATATAACACAACTGCAGGGAGAAATAAGGTTACTTTGAGCATTGACGTTGATGCGATGTAGATTGTGCACACCATAAGTTTCCTGCTGCCTTTTCTCACCATTACAATCTATAAGGGGCGTCACAAAACTCCCAAATACATTAGGTCAGCTATCTTTGTAAAATTGAAGAGTGAAATGGTATCTGAGGACAAGGATTTTATACAATCGATATATCATTTGTATGCACTTATTGGGGGGGGGGGTTAATTCCTTGAAAAAGGGCAAATTTCTGAATGACAAAGGTTGTGCAGTCACATTATTAAAAAATATTTCAATATTACCATTCATGTTTTTCAAAACAGAGATGTACAGAATTTTAAAAACAAAATCCACTATTACCATAATTAATTTTTTTTCATGTCAGGAGCGACTTGAGAAACTGCAAGTCACTTCTGGTGTGAGAGAATTGGCCTGTCTTCCAAGACAGGGAAGACAGGGAAGACAGGTGGACAAATGTCAGTGTGCTGGAAGAAGCAAAGTCCACCATCATTGTCCGAATGCCCAATCATCTCCCAAAGCAGTTACTATACTCCCAACTCGAGAACAGAAAACAGAATGTTGGTGGACAAGAAAAGATATTTAAAGATGGGCTTAAAGCCAAACTTAAAAATTGTGGCATGGACACTGAGAACTGGGAAGCCTTGAACCTTGAGCGCTCTAACTGGAGGTCAGCTGTGACCAGAAGTGCTGCAGAATTCGAAGAGGCACGAACAGAGGGCTTAAGGGAGAAACATGCCAAGAGAAAGGACCATCTTCCACCTGGAAACCGATGTCTTCACGGAACAAAAATAGGTCTCTTCAGCCACCTATGGACCCGCCCCCAAGACCCCACAATTGGAGGACTATCATCCTTGATCTACAAGGGATCACCTAAGTAAGAAAAGAGAGAATTGGCCATCTGCAAGGATGTTGCCCAGGGGATGCCGGGATGTTTTACCATCCTGTGGGAGGCTTCTCTCATTCTCCCGCATGGGGAGCTAAAGCTGATAGACAGGGGATCGCCGCGCTCCCTGGATTTGAACCGGTGACCTTTCGGTCAGCAGTCCTGCCGGCACAAGGGTTTAACCCATTACGCTACCAGGGGCAAAGAGAGAAGATAAAAAACGCTAACAAAATGATAGATAACAATGGTTCTCAACCCGTGGGTCCCCAGGTGTTTTAGCCTACAACTCCCAGAAATCCCAGCCAGTTCACCAGCTGTTAGGATTTCTGGGAGTTGAAGGCCAAAACATCTGGGGATCTACAGGTTGAGAACCACTAATATATAGCAAAGATGGAAATTGTTAGTCCCTCCAAGCATTCCTTCCCATTGGCTATGATGGCTAGAGCTACTGGTAGTTGTGGGTACTAATAGAGAAGAACATTAAGAATAAAAGTATTTAACATACATAATACATGACAGACACATTCAAATAACTACACATTTATTCATTCTACAATTAGGAGAGTCACATTCACATAACCAAAAACTCATTCATTCTGATATTTGAGGGAAGAAATCACACTAAAATGATCATTCATGTTTTATTAATGAAGTACATTAATTTGCATGCATAAGCTTTATAATGCATCCTATCAAAATAATTATGCAAGAATAATTTTTATCATAAAATTAATGACATCCACATAAATTAAAATCTGACATAGTAACATTAACTGAAACACTGTTTTTAAGGACAGCAAAGATAGGTTGTATGAACACAACTCATACAGTGCTATGAAATATACTACATTAACCAAACTCTAGAAACATTTTGGGAAATCCTAGGCAGATGTGCATTTTGGAGTGCAGGAAATACCAAATGAAACAGCCTTGCTGTATGGTGAACCTTGTTCAAATTATTCTGAAGCTGCAGTCCCTTTTGCAATTATCTGAGCACAAGTCTTTTTGCTCACATACTGCCGTGGTTCAGCGCCACTTTGCTGTATCATATCAAGTGAGAGTTAATCTAGAACATTTCTTTAGTGTAGTAGTAGAGACCAATGCTATTTGGCACACCACCATAAGTGGTGGAAGAAGAGCCCAGGGGAGGACAGCCGAGGTGCACACTGCTCCTCAGGGCCTTCTGGTCACCAAGGAACTGCCTGTACTAATGGATCCCTGCTTGCCTAATATATTATCAGGCTGGAACAGAAATTACACCTCAACGATGGCTTGCTCAACACAGAATACTGTTAAAGGAGTTAAAACAAATTGAAACCCCACAATGCACCATTGCTTTTACGTAGGGCTGAGATGTTAGGCTCACTTGGTGGGGAACCCTCGCTGCTTATTATCGGGCAGACGATTTTCCCCCTCATATAAGCAGGACCATACTAGCCTGTTGAGCATTTGGCCGTGCCATCAGCTTGGCCATGCCATCAGGAGCCAACCTGTTGGTTAGTATCTGTGGGGAAGAGTCTAGGAACATCACCTCTTTCTCAGACTAGGTTTCAGTATTGCCATTACCAATCAAAGCCAATGGGCAGCTTTTTGTAAGAATGTAATGTATGACAAACAATTTTGTTAAAGCATTAAGGCTGCAACTCTGGGCATGATCAATTGGTGATGAGCCCCCAATGAATATAGGAGGCCTTACTTCCAAGTAACCATGCTTATGACCAAGCTTCGATCTTAAAATCCTTTTGAGTAAAAGTCAAGATGTCTGAAAAGCTTTCAAACCATTTTTACATTTATGAAGGTTGTACTACAACTCTACCAGAATCTTTGAATAAGAACATATATATTTTTTAAAAATTCAAGGAAAGAACATGAGTGTACAGTATTGAAAAGTTAACATCACCCCCAATGTATTGGGATAGTCAAAAGGCAACGTGGGAGGCACCTGAAAGCTACAGACCTGACATTTTCCCTTGTCAAGTTTCAGTATAGCACAGAGGTGGGCCTTTTATGCAATTTAGTCACAGACAGTGTCTACCAGGCAGTTTGACAGTGTGAAAGCAGACAGCTTAGCAAAACAAAGGGAGGAAAAGTTTAGAGAAAGGAAAATTAAAAAGCAAGTTTTGGTCCAAAATGTCTTGTAGTAAGTACTAAACTAAAAGACACAAACAGTCCAACAGAACTGAGGCACTGGAGAAGAACTGAGAGAACTACCTATATGTAGGGCAGCTAGCCATCTGCTAATGTACCAGATATGAGCATTATGGCTCTCACTACTATCACTGTGCTCATCCCCCAAAGTAAGGTTATTTACCCATATTATTTACTGTTTCTTTTATCCCTCCTCTTGCCAAATAACACACACAAGAACAACAACAAACTTTAGTAAAAAAAATGTGGCCAACATTGTTCACTATGAAGTTAATTCAATCAAGATGCAATAGTTCCAGACAGGAGGTAGTAATGTGTGATTAGTGTTTTGATAAAGAACAAGGGATTGATAAAAAAATTAACTTGGGTTAGAAACCAGTCTAACCCACAACGTAGACACAAAGAAATTGAAAGCTGTATCCAATTAAAAACAAAAATAAACTAAGCATAGAACCCTAGCATAAGAGTTTCTGACCTCTAAAACATGTCAATCATAAAAGTGTTATCATGCCACTTTATCTTTTTATAGATATTACAGGGCACCACACTATTATAAAAATGAAATTGCTTTAAAAATAAAAAAAGATAGAAACTATATACTGATGTCGCTGCATAATCCACATCTATTTCAACCTGCTTGTAGTAATCCCCAAATACGGATCAAACAAATGGAGGCTGCACAGTAGGGCTCCTTGCTGGACTCCACCCTGACATTTGCAAACATATTGATATGAACTTGGAGCTTAAACTCTTCTGAGTATTCCTCATTTCAATGGGTGCTTTCATTCCACGTGTGCAAAAAGGAGGCAAATACGTATCTGCAATCAGATGCGCAGGGAAGCCCCTGAATGATATGGATGCCTATTATAAACTGCTGAAATAGTACAATATGCAAGCTGTCCAATATTATTAATATTATGCACACATCCATTCACTGATCCACACACCAGTTCTACGAAATAATTCACATCTTTCCAAGCAAAAATCTCTATTAAAATTTGACAAGCAAATCCAACAATAATGCACATTGACGTTATATTGAGAAGGCACACTTCGCTGACATGTTACTCGATTCCAATTTGGGACCAAGCTAGAACTGATTTAGCTTTTATTGACAATTAATACATTTGTGCATTTTTTCTAGCCTATGCCTTTGCACTCATGTTTCTACATAAAATGCTGTAAACTATCCCAGAGCTAATATTTTACTGTATTAAAAATAATTCTGTAACTATGCATATTGATGTTTTTGCTTGCATACCCAGACTGTATTCATTATCTGAAGAAGCAACAAAACTCTATTATTCCATTTTCAATTTTAGAGCTTCTATAAAATTCAGCATTTCAGGAATCTACATCAGGAAAACAATACCTCCACTTTGCCATTTACCTGGTTGTATTTGTGCAAGGAGGAAGCACAACCATATAAATGACAAGCACATGTTTTAATCTCAAAGCAAAGGGTAATTCTTACAAGAAGGGAAGGGGAAATATGGTTTTCATTTTTCTTGCACTATGATCCCAACTCAAATTGCAAAGAGAAATATGTTTACACATTTCTTGTCACATCAGGTTTGAACTTAGTACTATAATGCAAACACCAATGGGAAAATGGGATTTGGCATCTATACTTTGGGGGCCACAATGTGGGGGAAAGCTTGCTTTATATACGGTATAAACATTTAAAAATACCTTTCTACTTTATGACTATATACTCTAAAATAAAGTTCTCAGCAACATATGAGCATGTGTTAATAAGGAATTGGTTTTAAGTATATTATTAAAAATGCACAATGGCACAAAGTTGAGAAGAGTTTTCCCTAGAAGTTTTTAAGGAGGGGAAAGGCATCTTTCCAGTTCTAGAGCTGAGTCTACATCAATCAAATTGTAAAGTACTTTAAACCTCTTTTCGGAGAATATATCCTTAAAAATGCAATCATACTGTATTAACTACATGGAACAGTTAACACAACAATGAAGTTCTTTGCATCTCAGTGCCATACCTAGCCCAAGTTTTTTTTTTTGGGGGGGGGGGGAGGGGGGGATCTACCTGCTGAATTTCACGGCTTTATGAAAAAAGATCCAGTTCTCTCCACCCAGATGAAGGAATAGCAGGCTCCCAGAGCTTCGAAAAAGCTCACTCGCATTATTGTCCAAGTGTTTCGTGTGGAGATCTGCATAGTCCACAGACCCAGCAATCAACTGTAGCTCATTCTCTCCTCACTAGTGTGTGCATCTAAAATTTTCTAAAATTGATCCTTTCTGCTGTGTATCAAGAGAACCAAAATACAGACTCCAGCCATTGAATTGCACAGCTCTTCTTATGGTCTATTGGCTATGAAGTGGTGCTTCCTCCTTCATTGGTTCTTATCTGTAAAGCTATTAGGCAACACAGATTCAATGCAAGGAGCCAGAGTTGAGATGCTGGAGAGACAGCATGAAGGAAACGCACTGCTACCTTGGCAGCTGATCAGCCCTTGACAGACGAATTGCTCTGCCCATAAAACTACTTTTTCCAATAAGGGCGAATCTCACATGATTCCTCGAGAAGGACTGCAATTACAGCTTTCTGAAATGTACGTATTGTAACATAGTTTGACAAAGCCATCCACCTCAGGTTTGTATTTACACTTTAATAAAGGTATAAATTCAAGTCTCCATATCTGACTTCATATACTATAAAAGTTTAACAAGATACATATCAAATAAATTAAGAAAAATTAAAACCAATGTAGCATTTTCTGTTGACTAACGGATGTTACAAAAACATGGTGAACAAAATGGTATAAAATATCATCAAAACATCAAAAAAGGTTAAGAGGTACTAACATAACGAGTGTCCTACTTTCTTATACTAGATATGAGGTTGAGAGTGGCACCTCCCGTCCATCTTTTCAGACATGAAGTTACCTACACATGCCTATGCAAGAGTAAGCTTTGTTGAGTTGAATGGGAATTACTTTGAGGTAAGTGTGTAGTTCTAGTCATTTGTTCACAGAACTACATGCTTTACAAAGTATTGCAGAAATTGAAGGGGACAGATGATACAAAGTATTTTAATAAGTTTGTCATTCAGCCTTCTTGTCTGTGTGGTTTATCACAGTACACCACACGTTACTTTATCAAGGGAACCCACCATCAATGATATACAACATTATTTTTTCTGTGTGATTCCTTATCTATAAAAACTTAGCTTTCAAAATCAAATTGACTCTAAATGCTTGGATAAATCTATCTTAAGTGTTAGATTGATTTGATATGTTAGATTTGACCCAATGCATGTAAGCCTTTCCCCCCAGGAAAATACCTGTGGAAAAAGTTTATCAAATTGGAATCGGCTAGTTTGGTTTTGAAACGGAACTATACAATTCATTATGCAATCATTACAAGAGTTGTTTTATACATTTTATCATTTTATAAACTGGACTAAGAATCGACATTTGACATATTTATATTTCATTCCAATACACATTTACCACTTGTATCATTTTTAAAAACTTAACTCTAAGAACCATTAATTTTGACGTAAATTATAGACAGATGTGCTTTGGTATCATAGTTCAAACCTGTCAGAACAAAATCATAGTAAGCACAGTGTGATTTATTCCCAGGTATGCATAGGACTGCAACCTTAGTCATTTAGCTATAGCAAGTAGAGAATATCTGGACACTCCAGGAAGTCAAGATTTAAGATTCTAGGTTTTCAATATTGAAGAATACTGCCAATTTACGTGATAATACCATATGCCTTCACACCTGTTTCTATCTATGAGCAACGTTCCTAATACATGATCAAAAGTGTTCCAGTTCTGAAGATATTTGTAAATTAAAAAGTTAATAAAAATAAAAAGCTCAAATCTCTATGGTACAAATCACATACATCAAATACAGAATGTTCCTGCAAGCAATTCCCTTAATTAAGTAAATTTAAACAGGGATAAAACCATTTGTTAGAGAAAAGGCAATTCATTTATCTATTGTAGTGTATTCCTTCACAATGCTTAGAAGAACTTAATTGGAAATAAATATAAAACTGGTGTTATCTGCCAATTAAAAATATAAAAAAAAAATTTTCAGCCACACATTCATTTTTAATAGCTGCTTTAACTTATAGATATCTATCTACAGCCTACCATGGAACAGTTAGAGCAAATTGCTCTCCTGTGTCCACTTACATTAAGCTTTGAAGTCAACTCTTATCTCATCTTACCCAATTTAAAGAAAACTCAGCAACCTATTAATGACTGTCTTAAGTTATTATGAACAAAATGGTCCCAGTGAAGTTCAAGAGTATTGACTAAAAAAAAAACAATTCAAGGGTAAGGTGCAGTCTGCAACAAACAGGAATACTCTTATAGGAAAGCCTCTTGTTCAAGTTCTTTAAATTCTTGCTATATTTTTCTCTTATTGCAGAACAGCACTCAAGCGTAATTCTGACCCATGGATTGGACACCTATTTAGTCATACTTAGAGTACATCTATTTAAATAAATGAATCTAGAGTGAGTTATCAGACAAGTCCACTGACTGCAACGGCTCCACTAAGTATGGATCCAATACTACAGCTAGAATGATTCTAAGTATCTAAATAATATTATATGCTGCAATATATGTCTTCATTCAGATTTATTTATCACTTGAAAGACTTCTGAGATCCAAACAGCTCTATGGGTATACAGAAGCATTTGCCTGGCATACTGTTACTTTTTATTATCAGAAGCAGCAGTATGTGTTGCATTCAGCCTCATGTTACGAGTCTCCCTGCTTTAGAAGTTTATCAGCTGTCTTATTCTAGACAAGGGTAGGCGGTGAATTTCCAGATGTTCTTACCACAACTTCCAGCAGTCCTGCCCATCACAGGCAACTACTGGGAGACTATGCAGTCCAAAAGCATTTGGATAGCCACAATTGCTCACCTGTTCTAGTAGAAATGGCTACTATGTGTGATTAACCTAGCAGCCCCTTTGGTTAGGAGCAGATTTATTTGTACTCTTGTTCTCCTTCAAGTTATCTTGGAGCACAAAAAAGTATAGGCTTTCAGATTTTAGAGGCAACGTGTAATACTGAAATATCATTGTTTTTATTCCTCCAACTAGCTACAAGGCTTAGCTTGCTGCTGCAATTCAATATGATACTACTGTGAGAAAAAAAACTTTACAATGGATACAATTTATAGAGAATTAAAAATATTTATACATAAAAAACAACCAACGGTATAAAAATCAACACTGCTGAAATAAAGAGTTCACATATATATATATAAAACTAGCTTGGGGGCGGCATTGAGTTGTTTTGGATATTTTGAATGGGCCCATTTGTGCAGATCTGTGGCTGATGGGGTTTTCAGTGGGAGGCAATTTGGGTGAAGGTACTGAAAATCCCATAATCCTTTGTCCATCCTCCCCCAAACTGCTGCAGCATGTGAAGTGTGTCATTTGGGATATGTGTGCCAAGTTTGGGTCTGTTCTGTGATTCGCGGCAGTTGCAGTGGACTCTAGAAGTGGGTGAAGGTACTGGAAGTCCCATAATTCTTGGTCTGTCCTTCCCCAAACTGCCCCAGGATATAAAGGGGGTCATGGAAGTTCTGCGTGCCAAGTTTTGTCCAGTTACGTGACTGGTGGGCATCGCAGTGGTCTGTGGAAGGCAAAGCAATTAAAAGTACTGCAAATCCCATCCTCCATGGCCCATCATCCCCCAAACGGCACCAGGACATAAAATGGGTCATGGGGGTTATGTGTGCCAAGTTTGGGCCAGGTCCGTCATTCGTGGCGGTCACAGTTGTCTGTGAAAGTGGGAGCCAATCAGAACGCTGCCACATACTCGCAAACAAACATTGACTTTTATTATATATATAGATAAAATATCAAAAGGGGAAATCAAGATTGTCCCTTT
Source organism: Anolis carolinensis (assembly GCF_035594765.1). Taxonomy (NCBI): domain Eukaryota; kingdom Metazoa; phylum Chordata; class Lepidosauria; order Squamata; family Anolidae; genus Anolis; species Anolis carolinensis. Next base: position 57,257,735 of record NC_085844.1, read on the forward strand.
AACATAAAGGGGGTAGGGAGAAGGAGAAAGGCAAACAATATAAAACAAACTATGCTGTTAAATAATCTTAATTGGGCTAGCTTTCTTGATGTAAAGAGTGGCTGACCACTCAAATACTGGTTTGTGTTGTGGTTATCAGCACTTAAAATGCAGCACGCTCCATAGCATTACATTTTCATGAAATCTTTACCTACCACTAAAGCTTATGGAGATTCAAATAGCAAAATATAGTAATAATGTGACAGACTAAAGGAAGACACTTTATAGTTTAATACAATAAGATTCTTCGTTCAATAGCCTTCCGGCAGATGGGACACTCGCTCATTCTGTCACCACAAAGCTGACATGTTCCATGGCCACAGAGAAAGATCATATTCTTCAGACGATCCAAACATACAGGGCACATGGTCTGTAAAAGAATAATAAAGACATGGAGCACTGGAAGAAAATAATCAATAGCAATAGTTCATTATCTTGTTTATTTTCATCTAAATAGCTTTGAAGAAAAGAAAATCAGACTGGAGTAATGTTTAGAGTAGCTTAACTACTACAGCACTTTAAAACATCCTGAGCACTTCACACAGTATGTGCATCGATTATAGGAGGCAACACCTGACCTCCTAGGGAAGATGTAATTGTATGTTATTGTATAAGATGGAGAATATTTGGAAAGGTCTGAGTAGCCATCAAAGTGGCTGAGAATGTAATCTTGTCCATACTGCAAGCAAACCTTTTGGATTCTGTCTGGAGAAAGGGAGATGAGTCTTTTCTTGGTGTCTATGAGGAATCTGGGGTGAATGAGTGACTAAGGTGGAGTCTTCCTCTTGTTGACTGCAAAAATATGTTGTTTTATAGCACTACAGAGTTGTGGCTTCTTGAAGAGAGGTTGATTTTATAAGGAGACAGTAGAAGTACTGCAGTCTCAACACTGCTTAATTAGCTATAATACGTTTTGGCAATACTCAGGGTGCTGCTGCTTCACTGAAGGGAATTGCTTTGAATTGAGAGAGGGGGTTCTGTGGTAACAGAAACAAAAATACTTTGAGAAAATATGCATGGGCACATGACAATAAGATTCTGAAAGGGCCACAGACAGAGGGAAACCCCATGGGAAGAGAAATTCCTAAATGGTCTGGAGGTTTGCCATCCGGAGTTTTCTGATTTATGTATCTGAAATATAGAACTGGACGGACTCAATTCTTCTTTTTGGATATGCCAAAAAAGGATAGAATAATCTTTGGGAAATACCACTTCCCAGATCTAAGAGATGGGATATGACCTGCTGAATGCTTGGTCCTTTGTGCGAGATCTTGATGTTGGAGGCTATAAAAAGTGAGATATTGGGAGTATGGTAAAACAGTATGGAGTAGACTTTGATTATAGTCCGCAAAACCCACAGTTCTGAAGCACAGGCCTCCCAGGCACTGGTGAAGGTGATTAGCCTTCATTTTATCTGGCGGGCTGGGTAGTCACAAGGACTTTTCATTTCTTGGTGGGGGATCTCCAGGTTGAGGAGGTCGGTTGGACCGTCCTTGCAGATGGTGTGAGAATGGGGATCTTGCAGACTAAAGTCTTTAAGGCAGGAGAAAGGCAAAAGAGATTAAAGGACTGGAAGGTTGTTTACATTTTCATTTTGCTTCCTTCTTTTGAAGAGAAGCTTTCTTCTTAACTTTGGTTCCTATGAAGGTGTTTTAAGAGCATCTTTCCCAAAAACCCACAAAGTACTAGTACAGCAGATTGAGCCTAGGTTTGCTCAAGATTGTATGTATGCATTTCAGTGCTTCAGCCAAACGGATGGAGCAAGATGAGAATAAAAATGTGTCTCTAGTGGTTTTTGCTATGAAGGCTAAGTATTTATAGATTTTTAGAAGTGACCTATACAGAGATTTGCATTTAAATCTTAGTGAAAATATACTGAACCCACAGCATGACCACTTTATATATCAGGGAAGCCTGAGAAGAGGCCTTCCCGATGTCTTATGAGAGTGTTTAGGAGTTGCAGGTGCCCTCTTCTCATTTGGAACTTTGAGAAGAATCTCCTTGTTTCTCATATGTAAGAATGTGTGATTATTCATAGACAATATCCAAAGCATACACGGATTTGTAGGTTATAACTAACAATTCAAGGTATGCCTGAAAAAAGGATGACAGCCAGTAAAACTCTGGTAATGAGTCATATGCTTCCTGTAGCCCGTCTCAGTAAATAGTGTCAGCATTTTGAGCCAGTTGAAGTTTCTAAAAAATTGTATTTTAAGATTTCACTGTCAATAAGTGTTTTGACACAACAAATACAGTACACAGTTTAAGAAAAAAATATATATTTTTGTGGCTCGTTTTTATTTGTTTAATTTAAGCAAGAGTTACTCTAAGGACCCGAGCTGTGGTGCAGGCGGGAGAGCAAGCCAGCTGCAATTAACTGCAATGAATCACTCTGACCAGGAGGTCATGAGTCCGAGGCCCGCTCAGAGCCTATGTTTGTTTGTCTTTGTTCTATGTTCTATGTTAAAAGGCATTGAATGTTTGCCTATATGTGTAATGTGATCCGCCCTGAGTCCCCTTCGGGGTAAGAAGGGCAGAATATAAATGCTGTAAATAAATAAATAAATAAATAAGGAGACATAGCCCAGCTCTTGTTCTTCTGAAATTTAGTCTATATTCATTATTTTTATGTTAAAATTGATATAAAGATAACATTGTGAGCTGAATCTTTCTGCATGCTTTAACCAAATATTTTCATTTTTTTTACAATCTTAAGTAAAATAATCCTTTAATTTATTCTACAGCTGATGACAAAATACAGTGGAAAATGCACCTTTTTTTCAATGCATATAAAACGTATTTTGAGAATGTTCATAGAATGGCTTCAGAATTCCTTTGGTATTTATCTCAGAAGTGTATTTGTTTTACCTGTTCCTTTATGTCCTGCAATTGCTGCTGCAATTTCTGTACATCAGCATTGACATTGGTATTGTCCTTGTCTTTCTGCAGAACAGGGATGTTTCCACTTGCTACACATTGCAGAGAAGAGAAAATGATGACATGAAATGGTTGCAGGTAATAAAAACAACAACAAAATGAAACCTACTTACAAGTTCTTTCTAGCCTATTAAATGCATAACCGTATCGCAATTACAGTTTTAAAAACTCATAAAGCTTGCTTGAAACCCCTACAAAATCTTATCAAATATGTTTTATAAAGATACTCAAATCGTGACTATGAATCTTATAAACTGTTTTTCTATACAGGACTGCATTTGCTGAAAATGACTTGGGAATTCTTCATTAATAATACTGGAAATTGTTTTATTGTTAATAAGATATTATTTCAAAATACAGGAGAGAGCCAATGTGGTGCAGTGATTTGAGCATTTACTTAGGACTCTGGTAGACCACTTAAAATAATCCCTACTTGGCCACAGAACTTGGCCAGTGGGTGGCCTTGGGCAAGAGACACTCTCGCAGCCTCCTAGAAAAACAACAGTAAATCCCCCTCTAAACAAATATTGACAAGTACACAAAGTTTCTAATACAGAATGACCCCCATATCCGCAAGGGATAGATTCCCAGATAATACTGAATCCTACTGAAAAGTGTTTATAATTCTGTACTCCTCAACCTATAATCTCTGAACACTGAACTACAGCATTTTCTAGGATTCTACAGCCACATTTAGCAGCAGTTCAAAAAGGTTCAAGATGACCTGCAACAACTTTCTTCTAAAAAACTGAGGATAGTATTTTAACCTTTCCAACATTAAATACTCTAACTATACTCTCACAGAACCTGACAGTCCACTACAAAACAAACACATTTCTAGCTTTCCCCTTAATTCAGGGTGACACATCCCTGATAATTGCAGGATTTGGAAAACAGTGATGTGGGACCATCCCAACATTGGTTCCTAGCTCTGTTATACTTTGAGATGCCCCTGGAGTACTATTCTTTCCCAGATCACAAAGTACTAGGAAGAAGTATAGTAATCCCTGCATCTTCTCCAGTTTGAAGTGAACTATAAGGTCATTGGAAAATGGGAGCAGCAGAGAAAAGAAAAGGGTGAAGATGAGGAAATGACACGAGTCATAGGCAGGGTAGGGCTAAACAAAAGAAATAACTCACAGATATCATCTGTAGCATCTTCTTGACCTTTCCCACCACAGCACATAATAAAAGGCACTCTTCGCTCTACCACTGCTCGACACTGCACACATTTTTTCATTAGGCTGGCACAATCTGCAAGAAATATGTACAGTATCAACTGCTGCTATGGCTTAAACCAGAGGTGTCAAATCTGTGGCCCTTCAGCTTGTTTGGCCTTGAAACTTTCAGAAGCCCTAGCTAGCTTGTCCAATGGCCAGAAATTCTGGAAGCTGATGTCCAAAATATACCAATTTGACACCAGAGGCTTAAACAAATTTAATAATCCCTTTAATAAATTTCACTTTAAGAATGGAAGACCATAGATCTTAAAAATATATCATATTCCTTGCATATAGTTTCCATCAGTGGATTCTGAACCATCAGGATCAGAAACAAGACCCATACACAACTGAGATCCTTCAATTTACAGGCTGAAGATGAAACCTCTGACATATGAATTTAAGATTTTTTTCTTACAAATAATAATAAAAGTCAGTCAAATTAAATAAATAATTTCAATCACATGGAATAATTTTAATCCACCAAAAGCACTTACTTTCACAAGCACACATGTGTCCACAAGGCTGGAACAATACTGCAGCTTTTTTGTCTGAGCACACCACACATTCTTCAATCTACAAAGATATAATGATCACCCTTCAACTTTTCATACATTAGTATGTAGTTTTTTTTAATCACAGGCCAATTAGGATAAACCTTTTTCAGGATAAACTGACAAATGATGAATAAAGATAAAAATCATGAAGCAGAAATCTCCAAATTATGGGATTACCTTCTGACAAATTCTTCTCTGGCTATTACCTCTGATTTACAATCAGAAAAAAACAAAGGTACTTAAATATGTTGCATGTAACTGAGCACTGCATTCCAAAGCAAGGGGTTATTACATAGGAGTGAGTGGAGCTCTAATTTCATTAAAGATTAATCCTGAGATGTGTTCAAATAATTACATCTGGTTCTCCCTACTTTGCTGTGAGCTTATCGACTTTGTCTTTGACTAGTTACAAACTTCTTATGAGGATAAAGTGGGAAAGAGGAATTTTGTGAATGTTGCTTTGATCTCCTTTGAAGAAATGTGAGGTGTAAATGAAAACAGTGGTAATAGTAGGAGGAAGAGCAGAAGAAATAGTAATGAGGATTAACATAAAATCTGTCCTAGATGGAGCAGCAGAAGTATTTTTTCTGCAAAAGATCAGTATCTTGCAAAGATAGTGTCCTAATGTCTACCTTTAAGTAAACAACAAACCAAGAATTGCAGAATCACATGGTTAGAAAGGACTTTGTAAGCATTTCTGTCCAATCCTAAAAAATGGATATCCAGATTATGCTTACACAACCTCCCCTCTACATGACAAATAAAAATACTGGTAATTAAAGTTTAAATGCAGCAAAAGTTTGGTAGGTGCCAAGGGTATATCTTGTTCACACAGATTAAACCATAAAGAAATATGATTTTACAGACTGTTAATTATAGTATGATCCCTGTATCTGTGAGGGTTAAATTCCTGCACTTTGTATAAATATGAAAAACTGTAGATAATAGGAAATTCTATTGAAATGATGAATTTCTGGACCAAGAATACTTTAGAGTGGCATGGGAGGCCCTAGAAAATGCCTAGATAGCATTTTCCTCTGTATCCATGGATTCCACCAACCACAGCTTGAAAATATTCATCAAAAAGTCAAAAAAGGGAAACCTTAATATTTTAAGAAACAGACAGGAAGCAGAATCAGAACATTAAAAACTACTGTTTCAAATCTTTATTTGCTTATGTTACAAGTGTGGCCCGACAGTACGCCTCAATTTTTCATTTTTTATCCATTCCCTTCTTTGTTTTAGACTTTGGTGAAAAGGCTTCCCCAAAGTCTAAAACAAATGAAAATGGAAGCACAATAATACTCATATCATTGAAAGGGCACAAGAGATGAGACAAGGGAAACGGGAATCTTCAGTTTAACTGAAAAGGAATATTGGGCTCTTGCCGAGGAATGTTAGTACATTTCTCCTCTATATTAGCCAGAAAATGAATGACTGAATGAACACTGGAGGGAAGCACATGGCGATATGCAACCTTCAGAGATCTAGTGACAGGTATGTGCAGACCCTTGAAGCTGGACAGTTGCCTTGATGCTATGTGGAGCATCATTTATGACCATGCTAATCAAAATGATGGCTTGTGGACCAGTGTTGATCTTTGTTTAAGTAAGTAAGTAAGTAAGTAAGTAAGAAACGAAGGAAGGGGGGGGGGGGAGAGAGGGGGGGGAGAGAAAGGAAGAAATGTGTGATCCATGGACACAAATATGGTACTATCCCTAGCACATTACCAAAAATTAAAAAGGGGAGGGATCTCCCCCAGATCAGACACCCTGGGATGAACTAGTTTAAGATATTGCATACAAAAATGAATGCCAAACATAAACACACAAACCTTTGTTCTTGACTGAACTTGCTCTTTGCAGATGAGACATTTCTTGACTCTTGGTGAACAGAGCGAACAAGTAGCAATATGTCCACATGGGCCAAATAAAGTATCTCTCTTCATATCGGAACATACCATACATTCTTCTAAAGTTTCTGAATCATTGCTGATCATAGAAGGACTACGGGAGCCAACTTGGCCACTAAAAACAAACATTAATCCAAATATTAAATTATAATATAATATATAACAATAATATAATATAATAATTATATAATTATAATTATATAATATATATTTCAAATATATACAGCAGGCTATTTGTAACCTTACTCTGCTATATAAAAGTTCATTCTGTTGTGTGAACTTTATTCATTTGTACTTCAAAGTTATAGAAATAACCAAACAGATCTTCACAGCCAACTAACAGAAAGCCCTTGACAAGTTGGAAGCCATGGCAACAATCCTATCAAACCATTAAAGAGACTCAACATAACTTAATATTGGACCAATGTAACAAAAACATAAGCAGACAGTATTCTTTCAAAATCAAAACTCTGGATTAGAGTAGCGTTGACATTGAGTAAAAAGACAGAATAAATGCCAGAACAAAAGCTTCATTAATATTAAGTAAAAGACCACATAATATGCAAGTTTTCAAAGACAAATGTATTAGTCCGCTTCAGCATAGAAAAGAAAATATGGGGAAAGAGACACTAGGAATCTAGCTGCATTTATAAGACTGGTTTATTTTAGCATAACTTTTCTGAGTATCAGTCTACATCCTTGGGTGAATAAATGAACTCTATATGAAAGCTAAAGACAGGGGTCGTCAAACTTTTTAAGCAGAGGGCCGGTCCATAATCCTTCAGACTGTTGAGGGGGCAAATTATCCCTTGAAAAAAATATGAACAAATTCCTATGAACGGTGCACATGTCTTATTTATAGTCCAACAACAACAACAACAATGAAAGAACAATACAACATTTAAAAATAAGAACAATTTTAACCAACATAAATCTATCAGGACTTCAATAGGAAGTGTGGGCCTGCTTCTGGCCAATGAGATAGTCAAGTTAATTAGGATTGTTGTTGTTGTGTGCCATCAAGACATTTCAGACTTTGGGCGAGCCTAAGTCTAAAACTGAGGGCGGGGGCCAGGTAAATGACCTTGGAGGGCCGCATTCAGCCCACAGGCCTTAGTTTCGAAACCCCTGGCTAAAGATATATTAACAGCTTTGTGGATGTGGGAATATAGATCAGAATACAATAGGATATCAAAAGATGCAAACTGAAAATGCTCATAAAACTTAGAAGAGCGGAGCACGATGGCAGAAATTGGTGAGGAAGCTGGTCTTTTGAGTTGTTAAAGCAATATCTTGTTTTTACTGAAAGAAAATTATTTTGCTACATGTGAAGTTGCAACGGCCTGTATGTTAAAAATGTACTGACAAGCAATCATTATTTCTGTTCATATTAATGGATCGGAATTTGTTAATATACTGCAATTTAGCAGTTTTTCTTTCTAACCTTCCTTTGATTCTTTTTTCCAGAATAGCTACTTGAAAGTCACTACAGAAAGATTAAAAGGTATTCCGCCACTGGTTTTGAGGTGTTATCATGTAATAGCAAATTTGATTTCATTTTTTTCTCTTTTGTGTAGAAACTATCCTGTTTGTCCAATGCAGGCTGCAAAAGGGTATGGCTGATAGAGGATGGCACCTATTAGGAGCATGCATCTTACACCAGCATAGCATTCATCCTGTACTGCCCTATCTTCTAGATGATTAAAAGTTTGAATTCACTAAAGTACTTCTTTCTGTTGCTGTTTAACTATCCCTAAAAGTATTATAGTATATTCTTTCCCAATCAATTAACATGACTATAGATTTTTAAATGCTACTTACTCAAGCCCACTAAAGTCATGCCATAAAAATTGTCAAAACTTAGGAATATAATGACCCAACGTGGCAACAATGAATGACAAAGGTCTCATGCATTAAAAAAGTGAAGCAAGAGGGCCAACATTTGTTTTAGCTCATGTTAAACGAAATGGTAAACACTGTTCACTTAATTTTAATATAATGGGGGGAGAATAACATGAATATGTGTTTTGTTACAATACAAACCTCGCTTTCTCTTTGTGACACTTAGCCAATGCTTTACAGAGGCTAGGGTCAGGACACAGGTCAAGCGGTGACTGACCCTTCTTATTACGAATACCAAGATCAGCTCCGTTGGCTGCCAGGAAGCAAGCGATAGATGCTGCACTCTTCTTCTCTGCTCCCTGAGTACCCAGTCCCATTATAAGCTGAAACAAAGTAATTATGCAACCTCTTGAATTTTTCTTGATGAACCCAAGAAAAAATGTCTTCAAGAGCCAACAAAACAGATTATATATAATGTAACAGATAGAAATGTTGTTAATAGATCACAGCAAATACTGTTGAAAAATATGATGCTGTTAGTTCCTTTCATTCAAAGAATAAACCAAACAGGCAAACCATTATGTCTCTTTGGAGTACATGACTCACCATGCTGAAAGTCGTTTTGGAGTACATGACTCATTATGCTGAAAGTCGCATGCCCTGTTCCCATATACCAACACTTCATGGATAGCTTTCATCAACCAGCAATTCTGGCATTACTGTATTCCCATTTGAAGGTTCAGAGGCATCCTAAATCTAACCTTCTTTCCTGTTACTGCTAATCCAATCATACTGCAAATTTTCTTTGCAATTCCCCCCCCCCCCCCAATTATTCTACCTGAAACTAAAAAAGCCCCTAGTGGCACAATGGGTTAAACCCTTGTGCCAGAAAGGACTACTGAACGAAAGGTTGGCGGTTCAAGTCCAGGGAGCAGGGTGAGTCCCCATCTGTCAGCTTCAGTGTCCCATGTAGGGACATGAGAGATGCCTCCCACAGAATGGTAAAACATCCGGATACCCCCTGGGAAACGTCCTTACAAATGGCGAATTCTCTCGCACCAGAAGCAACTTGTAGTTTCTCAAGTCGCTCCTGACACGGAAAAAAAACCCTGAAACTAAATAATATTAGAAAGCAATGCCATCTATGATAAATAAAACCATCCATACAAAATAAGTACTTTTGTGCCTCCTCAAGAGCATGGATTTGAGGATACATGCACAGTATATTGGTTTGTATAGTTTTGTAGCAAGCATTCTATGAAAAAACTACTAGCTATGCAAAAGATAAGTGTTGTAGCTGCTCTTTATTCTGTACTGCTACTCATGTGTTCAAATGATACTTTTGTGTACATTTTGACACTTTTAATACACATTTTAAACGTATGTATGACCATTAACAAAATCAATTACAGTGAAACATTTGGGTCTTTTAAAGATTTTGTTATATATATGTATATCCATGAGTGTAAATAACTTTATCAAAAGGCGTTTATGCTTGATAAGTATATTTTTTAACTTCAAATTTCAGAAAATAGAAAGCAGTTCAGAACGAAACATTGCAAAATGGAAATACAGTAGAGTCTCACTTATCCAACATAAATGGGCCAGCAGAACGTTGGATAAGCGAATATGTTGGATAATAAGGAGAGATTAAGAAAAAGCCTATTAAACATCAAAATAGGTTATGATTTTACAAATTAAGCACCAAAACATCATGTTAGCCAACAAATTTGACAGAAAAAGTAGTTCATTACACATTAATGCTATGTAATAATTACTGTATTTACAAATTTAGCACCAAAATATCACAATGCATTGAAAACATTGACTACAAAAATGCATTGTATAATCCAGAACGTTGGATAAGTGAGTGTTGGATAAGCGAGACTCTACTGTACAGTAGAAAAGTGATAAATAAATTTAATCTATTTACCGTGTTCTTTGATGGCTCCCAAGCTGTATCGACTTTTCCCACATCTTGCATATCTTGAAGCTGGCGAAGCTGCGATAAAGTGTGATGTCTGAGAGCTTCATGCAGGGGAGTATCCCCATCTTTATCCTGAATATCCAGTTTAGCACCTGCACGGACCAAGAGCTGAAGAGAAATAAATATTCCAACAGTTTTAACATCTTCTTTTATGCATAATTCATAGCTAAGTTACAACCAAACTTTAAAAGTGAAAACAGCACAAAGCTTTGCAAGACAGGACAATTATATGACTGCACTTATTTTCACCTTAGAAGTTGTGCAAGTTTTTTCACCTTTAACTTCATCAACTACTTTATTAATTGTCAAGATTATATTGACTGGTTCTAACGGCAGTTGCCTCAACTCAATGAAACTGTTTAAATACATGCAAAAGTATTAAACATGACGGATTTCGCTCTGATCTGTCACAATTTCTAAAACACGATGTAGACAGGGAGTCATATGGAAGGTAGCAAATTGCGTAAAGACAGCTAACGGCCCATTCTACACTGCCACATAACCAAGATTATTTAATCTGATAATCCACACTATCTGATTTGAACTGGATTATCTGAGCCTACACTGACATATAATCCAGTTCAAAGCAGATAATCTGGTCCTGTCCTGTCTGGCACAAGTCTGCCCATGCAAAGCAGGTGGACATAGCACTGAATGAAATATGCAGAATAATCACAGGATGCCTTAAACCTACACCTGTTGATAAACTCTATAAGCTAGCTGGCATTGCCTCCCCTGACGTGCGACGGGAAGTTGCAGCTAACTGTGAGAGAAAAAAGGTTGAACATTGTGAAAGCCATCCACTGCATGACTATCACCCTCCTCCCACGAGACTCAAATCAAGGAAGGGCTTCATGAGAACCACCACTCCTCTTGATGTCCCCCCAGCAACAGCAAGGGTGTCCCTCTGGGCAGCTAAACCAGGCAATTCTAACTGGATGGCCCCTCATGAGGGTCTGCCTCCAGGGGCAAACCAAGAATGGGCAACTTGGAAGTCCCTAAATAGACTGAGAAGTGGAGTGGGCAGATCAAAAGACAACCTGGCAAGATGGCACTACCTGGAGGAATCTTCCACCTTGTGTGACTGTGGAGCTGAACAAACAACTCCTCATATGTATGCTTGCCCACAATGCCCTGCCTCATGCACGGAGGAGGAGTTGTTTAAAGCTACGGACAATGCGATTGCTGTTGCCCGCTTTTGGTCCAAAACTATTTAGCTGTTTGTGATTCCTTTATTTTATCACTTTTAAACTTATTTATTATGCAATGCTTTTGACACAAAATAAATAATAAATCTGGATTTTATATGGTAGAAGGAGCCACAGATGCAAAGGAAACAACTGTGGCCAAGCAGAAAACATATTAATACAAGAATGATAATGTCAATATAACAAACACTGGGAAATGTTTTATCTTTCAGTATTGCAGTCCAGGTAATGCCTATTCAAAGTTTCAGCCATTTTAAGTTTGGACTCACCCGCTCACCCTGGTTTTCTAGTTCTCTGTACAGACAGTCTTCAGTATTCACTGAATATCCTCAACTTTTGCTGGGCTGATGGCTCCTTCTAAATTCTGGTTGAGTGGAGCAGTCACACTTGTGCCATATCCCTTCATGGCTACTCACATGCTAATGAGTGGATCCCACTCAACAGATACAAATCTAGCTTGCTAACTGCACCCTTTACACTTGTTCAACAGACAATGGTTCTTTTCTCCCATCCAAGACACTCCATTTGCTTTACTACCATCAGATCCTCTGAAGATGCCAGCCACAGATGCAAGCAAAATGTCAGGAGAAAATGCTGCCAGAACACAGCCATACATCCTGGAAACTACACAACACCCCAAATAACTGGTTCTCACTAATCTTTCATTACCTATACCTTTCTTCCTCTTTTATTGTTCCCACTAATCATTCTTCCTTCCACCTTCTTTGTATACTTTCACAAAGAACCAGCATTTTGTGATGTCGAGTCTGTACCCTATCCAATGACCTCACAGAACTCTTTTAATGTTATTATACTACTGCAAACCATATGGTTGCTACAAATTTACAGATTACTGCTGTCCCCTGCCCCACTGTGCATCAGAGAACTGACCAAGGTACGGAACAAATGGGCTGTTATTATTAATAGTATAGCATACTATATGCAAAATATATATTAGAATTATTAATAAATATTTTTGCTTCTGCCTTCCTTAGCTATTTAGAACAAAATTGATGCAACTATTTTTATTCATGAATCATTTAAATAATAATTACCCCTATCCTTTGGGGATCCAGAACAGACCTGCGAGAAGTGCTGCATGCTTTTTGCATTTGCTTTAAAATTACATACACACACACACACACACATATATATACAACTACGATGAAGATAACATATTGAACACATTTTAAGCATGATATTGGGTAAAAGATTGTGCCTGTTTCTTAAAAGGACCATAATATACAAATGGCGTGCTTTTGAAAATGAAGGAGAAATGTTTTTATTTAATGATCCATTCAGAAATATGCTATAAATTAAAATCTAAAATGAACATTTTCTATATTGTAGACATCTTACCCGCACTATTTGGGTATGCTGCCGTTCAACAGCAAGGTGCAGCGCAGTCTGTTGGTTTACATTCTGAATATCCAGATTAGCATTTCCCTGAGAGAGAGAGAGAGAGAGAGAGAGAGAGAGAGAGAGAGAGAGAGAGAGAGAGATCATTATTATTATTGTAGTCATCATCATTATCATTATTGCAAAAGCAAGCTATATAATACTGTGTCCATGGGGGGAAAGTAGCAGACACAAACAAAGAAGAGATCAATTTGTCTCTGTTTCGGCAAACTATCTGAAAGCAATTTGATTTAATTTACTGAACTAAACTAACATAATCAAATAATTTACAACGGCATATTTTACGTTACAGATGGCAATCATGCAATGCCTGTATGCTGCCAAACTTCAATTCCTAAAAATATACAATTTTTTTACATAGAAATAGGATTAAGACCTAACTCCACTATCATTTGGAAATAAAGCAGAGCTATGAATGAAATAAGATTTTGCTAAGTCAACATTTAGATATGTTCCACTGATTTAACGTGTCTACTGAATTTGGAAATATTAATGGCATTTAGATCTCTGTCTACCTTGACAATAAAAAAAGACTGTTTGCAAAACTAGTCAACACAGCAGCCCAAAGGGAGTCACATACTGAAGCGACTGAGAATTCCATGGATGTCTGCTTGTAAATGTGATGGATGTGTGCTTATTTGCTTTCCAATCTCAGTCATGTGATAAGGGAAGTAACAGTTGAAATCGTCCCACAAGGTTCCATGCTTTTTAACATCTACATGAAACCGCTGGGTGAGATCATCTGGGGTTTTGGAGTTCAGTGCCATATTTACGCAGATGACACCCAATTCTACTACTCCTTTCCACCGAACTGGAAGGAAGCCTCCTGGACTCTAAAGCAGTGTCTGGCAGCTGTGATGGACTGGATGAAGGTTAACAAGTTGAAACTTAATCTAGACAAGACAGAGGTCCTCCAGGTCAGTCCCGGGGCTGATCGGGGTATTGGGTGGCAACCTGTGCTCGATGGTGTTACATTGCCCCTGAGAACACAGGTCTGCAGCTTGGGGATCCTCCTGGTTTCTGTGCTGATGCTTGATAACTCAGGTGTCAGCGGTGGCTGGGTCTTTGCACAATTAAAGCTTGTACGCCAGCTGTGACCATACTTTGTGAAGTCTGATTGGCCACAGTGATCCACACCCTCCCCAAAGAGATAAGGCAAGCCCCGTCACTATCCTTGTTCCGCAAGAATCTGAAAATCTGGTGGTTCCAACAGGCCTTTGAAAATGATTAGCTCCAGACCCTACCCTGACCACCACCTAGGACCCTGCTGCACTTTACCCACTTTCCCAGCCCTACAAGGCCTCATTTCACTAGTCTAACCCTCTTATAGCTGCTCAGTAGGCCTTGGGATCGAGTAACCCAGGCTCTACCCTGGCCATCAGTTTGCACTTTACCCCTGGCCTAACCTTTCATAGTTATCTAGGTCCACCCTGGAATCTTGACCATTGGCAGTTGAATTTCGCCCAATGGAGTAGTACTGAAACTAGTTTTAATTCTAAATGAGTATATTTGTTTTAATTGTAATTATATTTAATGTTTTATTATGGTTCTGTTGTATGTTTCTGTGTTGGTAATTAAATGCTATACCTATGTTGGAAACCGCCCTGAGTCCTTTCAGGGAGATAGAGCAATATACAAATAAAGTTGTTGTTGTTGTTGTTATATAAAGAAGGTTTATAATTCTAAATCAGTGCCAGTGTTAATATGATGCACAAAATGCTAATATGATGTACAAAATTAACCTCTATGACTGCAAAACTAGATAAAATGGGCTAGATCAGTGGTTCCCAAACTTTAGTCCTCAAGATCTTTTGGATGTCTATTCCCAGAAGTCTTGATGGTTGGCAAAACTAGTTGGGGCCTCTGGGGAAGTTTGGGAAACCACTGTGCTAGATATACTAAATAAAATAAAGCTGTTTGTGTTCATATGGCTAGTGAAAACAGTTTAGAACAACATATAAGCAACTAATCCAACCAGATAATTGTTTACATGCCAAAATATTAGTAAAAATTTTACCTGATGCACCAAGAGTTCTGCTACTTCTACATGATTATTAAGTGCTGCCAAATGTAAAGCAGTATAGCCATCGTCTTTTTTCTCATCCACAATCCATGGTCTCGGGAGCTTGGAAAGTAACACTCGCATTGCACTGAAAAACATAAAACATTGTACAGTATTACTGTCTTGTATTTTTTTTATAATAGAGCCAAAACCAAATAGTCAAACACAAAACCCCAAGCTCACTGATTTTAGAGTAGCCAAAAATCATTTTTTCTATTCATGATGGTAGAAAGACTGTCCCAAACTTACTTTAAACATAATTTATGATTTATTCATTTTCATCATTTTATCTTTATAAGAATTGTCTAAAAATTCACTGCAGAAATTAACAAGCCAGGGCCAGTTTTTTTTTAGAAATTCTCTCTATATAATTTGCTAATAAAATACTGCTGCAGTGTCTTTTAATGTAGTACTTTTAGTGATAGAAATTTTTAAAGTAATCATTAGTAAGTATAAATTTTAAGTACACATGCAGCAACATCATTTTGGATTATTACATCATAATTTCAAGAAGTGTTTCTACTTTAAATACTGTCCTCAATCTCAATTTCCAATTCTGTTCATTCTCTCTTGTCTGTAATATCATGACTTCATGTTCAGGAATGATATTCATGCAGTATATGTACCACCTGGTGTACTTCAATCTCCTAGATTGACATTGCATACCTGCTTCTCATATACAGTATGTGCAGGGAATTTTGTACAGGGTTCAATGGCAAAAACATGGAGATGTTTGGTTTTTATTTATTTTAAAATTTAAAAACATATTGACATTCCCTGTTAAAACAAATCTAGGATGCTTTTAAAAGACAACTTTCCCTGCTACCTTGCCCTCTTCAAGAGCTTGCCATGTAGTCGCAGCAATGGGTTAAGCCCTTGTGCTGCTGAACTGCTGACCTGAAAGTTGGCAATTCAAATACATGGGACAGGGTAAACTCCCACTGTTAGCCCTAGCTCCTGCCAACCTAGCAGTTTGAAAACATGCATATGTGAGTGGATAAATAGGTACTGCTTCAGCAGGAAACGGTAAAAAAGATGCTCCAAGCAGTCATTCCAGCCACACAACTGGGAGGTGTCTACGGACAATGAAGCCCCTCGGCTTGGTAAAGGAAGAAGAGCACCTCCCTCAGAGTCAAAGATGAGCACCGCCTCCAGAGCCAGAAATGAGAGAAGCCTTTGTCTTTGTCTGTGTATGTGTGTCTCATTGTATCTGATTGTAACAAGGCATTGAATTTTTACCTGTGTTTGTTAATATGTTGTAATCCACTCTGAGTCCCCTCAAGGAGAAGGGCGGAATCTAAAGTATTATTATTATTATTATTATTATTATTATTATTATTATTATTACTATTATTACTATTATTATTATTATAGTCCAATGTTTTGGTTACAACACAAGAGACTATTTGAGTTTAACAGCAGAAAGGACTGGGGGTGATTTGCATTAATTAAATTACTTAGTTAAATACATTTATACTGCAGCATACTTTCCCAAGGCAGTTTATAGATAATTAAAATATGAAATATATACCAAGCCAAAAAAAGGAAGAGAAAAAGAGATATCCAAAAAGTTCCAAAATTAATCAAATTCACTGAAAGAATACTTTAAAATGTTTAACAGGGGAGATTCAACCATTTTTTCTTCATCCTCTTCCATGAACCATGGTCTGCATATGGGAATCCCTTGCTGCTATTATCATCATCATCATCATCATCATCATCATCATATTTATTTATATCTCTCTTTATCTCCCCTGAAGGGGACTCAAAGCAGTTCAGTATAAAAGCATCAACATAACCATTTAAATATACAATTATACAAACATTAAAAAGGGATTAAATATAAACAGTATTTTTAAAAGCCCAGTTAAAAATCATTAAAACAAAATCAAATTTTAAAACCACAGCACACCCTAAATTGATCTTGTTATTGACCACACACTTCCTCCAGTTATCAGGTATCCCAGAAACAGGGAGGTGTGATCAAGACTGTAATCTGATTGGAATTCAACCCTAAATGTCTGCAATATGGCTTTTTTGTTTAAACTAAAATTTAAAAAATCTCAGCTATCCAAAAAGTTCACAGAGAGTCACAGAAACATGTATATTACGCACAGACCACAATGAATGACATGTTTTTAAAAATAGCTTTTTGAATACCAAGCTAACTATCTATAACATACACAGAAAAATTAGTAAAAAATAAACAGAGTACTGTCTTTCAGTTGCAGAAGGGTCTGATATAAAATGATGAATATAGGTTTTTTTTCGTTCTGATTACTAAACAGAATTACCTGTGATTCCCCACTGCAGTCTATAACTATTTTTAGTATTTTTAAAACCAAAATGTCTAACTGAAGTGATTTTAGATGTTGTTTATCTTCAATTTCCCCTTACTATATTCTCCTCACTTTGATCTTTAGTGTCTCCAAGCACAATGACAGATATTTGCAGTATCTGAGATTTCACCAGTCTCCTGAATTTTAGGAGGGGGTGGGGGGTTAGGAAAGTAGAAACACAAGTCTTCACTTTATTTGACTGCTAAAAACAAACCAGTGCAAATAGGTGAACACTTTTGGGACTGCAGGATTAGCAATCAATATGCAGAGAGAAAGATAGAGCCACCCTCTGCACTTGAACAGCAACTAAGAACCGAGAGACTATTTTTTGCAATGGTTGACTAAATATGGTCAGGGAAGAGAAAGAGAGAGGCAAGAGAGAGCCTGGGAGTGGAGCTCCCAACTGCTTAGCAGTCTATAAAGCTGAAACCGTTTTGCTTGTGTTCTGAGTGGCAAATGGATCCAACAGAAGGAATATGCATCTATGAGCCCTGACATGAACAACAGTTTGACCTCTGAAGAGAGAAGACAGACAATGGATGTCTGGAAACACGAAGAAAATACAACTTCGAAGGAGAAAGAAGCAATACTCGCGGGATGGAGGGTGGGGGAAGAAGGGGGGAAGCATGCTGAATCTCGAAGGTCTTGTGAACTTTTTAAAAGGTCATCTTTAAGAGAAAGGCAAAACTGAGTTTATCCTTCTTTTGGTTTCCTAGCAGCCATCCTGGATACTTTGCCTTTGCAGGTACAAAAAACTTTCTCACATCTGCACCTTAATATCTGGATAAAAAGTAGCAAAGACTTATTAACACAATCCAATATGCTTGGGCTATAAGTATTTTAGAAAGTGAAATATATGTTCAGTTCCACCCCCCCCTCTTCCCACTGCTCCCCCTCCTCCATAATGAAGAGCTGAATCAGCGAATAGAGTGAACACCCAAGAAGAGATGGCTGCTGCTGATGTCTCTCTCTAGGTCATTACCTTTCTTCCAACCACAAATGCTGCATGATAAGCTTACAGGTAATACAGCTAAAAGTCCTAAATTATTCCACATGTTCAAAAGATTTCCATTGCATGTATCATCGACTAGATTGTATTTTTGTTACAGTACAGTAATCTCTAGTACAAGTAAAATCTATAACCAGTGTTCTTAAGTATCAAGCTTTTCTAATGCAAATAGCAGATTTGGAAAAATCCTTCTTAACAGAATAACATAGCTAATTATCTTATTTTATTTGTATTTTTCACATTGTATTTATTGATGTTTAAGCATTTCTAAAAGTATTAAGGAATGCACTGCCTTCTTCTTCCTTTTGGATCGCATCTAGCTAACATTTTGCAAAAATTCCATTAACAGATTGAAATGCATTGTGTAACTATAATGTAATGTTATGAAGAGAAATTATTAAAAGGTATTTTATTTTGCTTGCAATCTAGTTTGTCTGAAACAAGCAACTTGTAATTCGTATGCTGCATTGCTGTTTCTCCTTGTAGTACTGTACTTAGCTACTTGGTAGGCTCTGATTTGCTCTCCACCAGCTGCACTACCTTTTTGTCATGGGCTGCAGAAATAGGACATTTATGGTTTTCATCTTCTCTCAAGACCCTTGTTACACTTGAGTTTTTTTCTTAACTTTTAATCAAGTGTAAACCTATTTCCTTGTCTGGATTACCAACTGATTTTGAAAACACAAGTAGAAATCTTGGCAAACTATAATCTACATCATTCAATTTTTTAAAAGGAAACTAATCCTACAAAATTGAATTGTTTCTTCCAAACTCATATTATGCTTTTGTTGCCCTGCTAATGGATTCAGCAGCCAGAGAGAGAACTGATTAGACTGTCAAAAATCGTAATATATCTAAAATAGTATGGCAAGTCTACAAATAATACTGTTATGAAACAAATGAATTATTTCACAAAGTTAACTATTACTGAAGTGAGAATCAGTATAAATTGTGAGAAATGGAATGAATTAAACGCCAAATCTTTGCATTATAAGGGTTTTTCTCCATTTGAAGTGTGTCAGCCTTTTAATCAACACATACCCAGTAAAAAGATTTTAAAGGGCATAATAAAAACTACAGCAAAGTCCTGGAACTGGGAAGATTAAGAATAGTATAATAAAGTACTGATGAAGACAAATGGCAACAGAAGCACAAGGTGAAGTATAATGTACAATTTCATGATAGCATTTGTATTTCCGTGAAATCATATTGTTCTTTATACGTTAAGAAATAGTAAGAAACAACAGAATTGTGGATAACTACTTGAAATCTTCATGAAAAAATAATGATTTTAATAGGTTTTAACTACTATGCAGATAAATGACATTGTGGAATTTAGCATCACCAATAACAGGACTTATTTACTCAAA
Source organism: Anolis carolinensis (assembly GCF_035594765.1). Taxonomy (NCBI): domain Eukaryota; kingdom Metazoa; phylum Chordata; class Lepidosauria; order Squamata; family Anolidae; genus Anolis; species Anolis carolinensis. Next base: position 57,277,636 of record NC_085844.1, read on the forward strand.
TCTGCTGTTGTAACTAACTGGGAAAAATATTTTGCATCTTAGAGGAAAACGATTTTCAGCTTTGTTCAGCAAACAGCAGCTATTAAACCTGTTGAGAGCACATACTTCTTTATGTACCCATATGAAGATACAATGTTATGGAATGTAAAGAAGTATGTATTTTTGATAGGTACAAACTACCAGGAAAAGAAAGCTGAATTAAACTCCTGATGAAAAAAAATGCTGATCTTTTAACATGTAAATTAACATGTACAAGTAATAGTATGAAACTGCACATTTGTTTTTTGTTTTACAATTGTGAGATAGTAGCATGTTTAAAATTTGCTGACTACGCTATTCTTGGGCAGTACAATATTTGTACTACTGTTACTAATACAATACATGTACACATTATTTCAGGTCAAATTCTAAGAAGATTAAAGCAACAATAGTAAATTTATTTGCCAAATGATTATAGCTACTACATAATTTCCCTTTAAAATTAAAAAAAATTCCTGGTCGCCAAATTTTGTGTACTCTAAAAAGGATTCATTTTAAATATTTAACATTCAATGTGTGATAAATTCAACATACTAGCAAAATTGAACTTCTACCTGCCTAATCTCCCTTTACCTTTGAAGTCAGAAATCTTGTAAGCATTTATCCACTTACTGGCAACCCTTGCTGTGATTAGCAGTTTCTCAAATGGCACTCGTCCTGCACTTGCCCAGTATCTATTCATGACGTAATGTGAATTTTACTCATGCACTCTGAATCTCGTGCATGTGGTCCACTCATTATTCTTGCTTTCTGTAGCCCACTTTTGTGTTTTTAAGATATGCCTATGCATAAAATCTATATATGCATACACTGAAGCAAAACAAATAGTGTCTTTAATTTATCCAGTTGGGCAAATATGTCAACATATCAACTGGCTTAGTCCAGGAGAAAATCTAAAACAATATTCAATCATTTCACTTGCTAAAATGAAATAAGGTGATGGTATTTGCTGTGTGCTGGATTGATCTAATATGATTCAAAGCAACATAAACAAATGGCAGTTAAATAAATTTTCCATTGACATATCACATATTCCTCAACAACGATGCAGATATGAACAGTAAAGCATGTTAATTTATAACCAGAGTATTATTTAGAAAGTTTCACCTTTGCAACCAGTACATTTTTGCTGAAAGTTACGAACATGATATATGTGTGTGTGTGTGTACGCGTTGGATAATATAGGAAGGGTTTAAACCACTGTATTGTTTCTTTTGCTGTCTGTGCGCCTGTTCAGAAAGTTTCACCTCACTTTCAGTCCCTGTGACAATTAGATTCTGAAAAAATTTGGCTTGTTGTAGAAACAAGAATTAGTGATAAAGCTTCAGTGGAGACGCCTTCTCCCCATGACAAGTCTTCCAGGAGTGAATTTCCCTTCCTAGGGGTAGATTTTTCTCACTTCCTGTTGCCTCACCCCCATTTATAACTATGAGTCATTTGTAACATATGGACTGCCTGTATAGGAAATGTCATTACAATATTCCCATGTACAAGCACTCTCTAAGCCCAATAGCCACACACTGCTAAAGAACTTGAAGTATTTTTTGTAATGATGGAGCCAGATAAATGCTAGAACAATCACTGCACAAGCTGGAAGGCCAGCTTGCCAACCTGACCACCACCAGACTTGCTTCAGAAAGTGGGATTAATCTAACTATTATTTAAGAAAAAATGTATTTATATATTCTTTAAAATAGAGAATATATAATTTTAAAACAGTTATAAACATGATTTTTATTCATCCATGAAATACTGCTAACCATATAGATCAGTTGTTCTCAACCTGGGGTCCCCAGATGTTTTTTGCCTTCAACTCCCAGAAATCCTAATAGCTGGTAAACTGGCTGGGATTTCTGGGAGTTTAGGCCAAAACATCTGGGAACTGCATGTTGAGAACCACCGATATAGATGATACCAGTATGTGAAAAAGTTTTCAAGTGATTACTAACTGAAAATTCAAAGTAGGTAGGTGAATTAGTAATTTATGGCAGAATGGGTTCTGGGTCGTATTGAATCATGTACAGCACTTTATTTCTTAAGTTCGGATTCAGTTAATGTGAAATGTTTTCTTCTGCTGCCTCCTTCCAAATAAATCATATTAATTGTTAAATGCAAAAGTAATGCGAAAAATTGAAATACCAACCTGAAACATTAAGCGAACACTCAAAATATAGATGGGATATTTCAAGACTTAAATATATTCTAAAATAAAGACACATTGTCAATTATGGCAATTATCTGATATGGATTAAATGGATCTATGTTAAATATTACTTTTTAAATTTCAGATAAAATTTCTAAGCAGGCAAAAACTCAAAAAATGTACTTGTCAATTTTATCTTGAAAGTACACTATATTGAACCTTTGAGAAACACCAGAAGATTGTGTCTAAAATTAATTTTGATCCACAATGAGGAGATTTATGAAGACTGACAATTCACAAGTAGTATTAGAAATACAGTTATTTCTATGAAACAGTACATACTGACCAAAAACATATAATTAAAAAATGACTAATTTTAAAGGCTGCAATTTTTTAAATAAAAAACCTGAATATTGCATAAAGTGAGTCAGAATTCATATGCTCAGAACCTTGTCAGCGACACTAAAATATCACCTCTGCTACTGAGGTCAGCTGTTGAATTCTGGCTAAGTACAAACTGAATTCTGGACATCTGCTGACAGAGTTGTAACTCAAACATCTCAACCATCTGACTGACAAGGATAACAGATGCTGACATTATCAAATGCTACCATGGTCTTTCCACAGTCACTTTTTGCCCTGATATGGCCAGTACATAAAACCAATGCCATCCAAGAGAACGTCTGAGCAGCTGTACCAGTACAACAGTTTCCATATAACTGATAAAAATAGACACCAGTTTTATAGCTGCCTTAAGTGCTCAAGTACAAGCCACACACAGTATCTAATAAAAACAAATGATAAAAGTATACTTATAGAAATCTTATCATCACTAGCAGTAGAATTTGCAACAAAGAGTACAAATTTAATGTATGCATTATTAATATATAGCCTAAATTAATACTGCTCCCCTCTTACTTGACTCAACACTGAAATACTGTTTTATGACATCTACTGTCATTTTGAGCTAATCATTTATTAATCAAAATGCACACCGTATCTGATTTTACAAGCTATTTGATATACTGTCATAAAATGTAAAACAATTGCATATAAAATGTACACTGCAGCATATTTTATATAGAAAACACAAACATTAGAACACAAAAAGCTATACATATACCTGTAAACTAGGAAAGAATTACAAATGTAAGCTTTAAAAAAAAACGCCAAACCTTGCTCCTCCACCTTTCCTAATTATCTTTCTATTAGCAGGAATTATAATTAGGAGCAACAGCTGTTTAAAATATATATCTTGCTGCACTAATCTGTTCCCACTGAGTGATAAATACATTGTTCAGCCGAAACAAAGGATTACAATTGTAAAACTCAACAGTCAAGGAAGGAGCTTAATTGTACATTGTTACATTAATTTATCACTAAAATCTATGAATAAAAATAGATCAGTGAAGGATAAATAAATATTGTATCTTATGTGTTTGCTGTATGACAATATTTAAAATTCTATTCTCTGTGATATCTAAGTTATTATGAGAAATCATTTCAAATTCAAAACTGTATTTTGTAAGAAGTGATGACTAACAATTTTATTTACACTATTTCCTTTCCTCAAAACTCAAGTCGGAATACAAATTAAAATTTGTAAACGAATATCTATTTATATAATAAACTATTAGTGATACCATTTGTATGCAGCTCTACGCTTCCTTAATGTCGATGCTTTGCTAAAGCTGGTAAAATGGAACCAAATCACCTGTTAAATGGATTTGGTCCCCTTCAACCAGCTGTAGCTATGTATTGATCACTACTGGACAAATACTTTCATCAGCAAGATTTGTTTTAAAAAAAAGACCAAGGAGTCCCTCTGCACCTTAAAACCGGTGAACATAACTATGAACAAACTTAAAAAATGAACACCTATTGTGAGCAAGCCAGGAGTGGTTATTTTACTTCTAAACAAAAGCTATATATTAAAATTTGTTCAATCTCTCCCACTGTTGTACATCAAATATAACCTTGAAAAGAATGGTTATTTTAATTTTCTATCACTTTCTTGAACATGTTTGGGTTTTTTTGCTTAAGGAGTTATCAAAGTTTTCATGAAATAAAGTCAAAGTATTTTAAAATACTGTTTGAGCCTGCTATTTCAATGTTTTTCTTGTCTCAAATTAAGATTAAAAAATACCATGCACTCACAAAAACCTTTTTTGACCAAAGAAGGTATTAAACTCAAAACTGTTTTCATCACCACAAATGTGAGATTATTTGACAAAGTATTCATTGACGTTAAATAAATGTTCAAAATGGGATAGTTCTTCAGAAGATCACTGTAAAGAACATCCAGCAGCAAAAAAATACTACACTGAATTAGGTTAAGCTGATAGTGTTACTTTGGTAGGATCACTATAATAATTTTTGTGGGCAAACATCTCTTCAATCTGCCTATAAACCTGTGGCAACCCCATGAATCTCTTAGGGTTTACTTAGGTAAGGAATACTCAGAGGTTTTTCTAATTCTTTCCTCTGAAATATAGCCTACAGCACTTAGTATTCACTGGTAGTCTCCCATCCAAGTAGTAACTAGGACCCTACGTAGCCTCCGAGATCAGATGGGTATTAGGCCACCATGATGTTACCACTTATTTATGGTAACTGTGTAAAAAAAAAAAAAACACCTTCACACATATTGGGCTCCACCAGCCGTTTGCACCTCCATTATTAGCACATGCTTCTCATGCAACCCTTAATCTGTTTCAGAGGATTCCTCAACCATCTAAAGTACACCTGGCAGTCTGATGAGAAGGAATTCATTGCAAATCAATAGTATTGCATAGAATCCTTAGATATTAATCACCACTCAATGCAATTGCTCCCGTGAAGATGTGAGAAAATATAAACCAAAGTAATGAGTTTATGGCATAGAGACCAGGAAAGGATTTCAGATAGATGGGAGGCTTAGAGAAAGGTAAAAACTGTAACAGAGAGGACAGTCAGGTAGGGAAAAGAGCTGAGAAAGGTTTGGGGGAGTTAAGAATTATTAAACAGTTCAGGGGTTAATGTGTGATCTTGCCAGAAAGATGAAGAATACTTGAGTTTTGGTGCCTAATTAAGACCTGGCTCTTTACACAAGTTTTTAGCTTTTACTGACCATTTATTACCACTGTTTTTATTGGGTTCTTGTTTGTTATACTATTTTTATTTACTGACATCTACTGATGGGAGTAGATCTAAATATATTTAATAAATGGGTAAATGAATGTTGTAGTATGTGCAGTGGTCTGAGCATTGGCTTATGGCTCCAATGAACAGAGTTCGAATCCTTGCTCAATCCCTTGAATAACCTTGAGCAAGTCACACTCAAGGCAAGGCAAAGGCAACTTTCTCTGAACAAAGGTTGCCAAGAAGACCCCATGATTTTAATTAATTTTAATTAATTATCAGGTTTTTAATGGTACTGTATGATTTTTAATTTTTGTTATATTTTTCAATGTATGTCCGATATATGTATCTGAAGGCATTGAACAAGTGCCTATATAAGCCACCTTGAGTCACCTCTGAGGTGAGAAAAGTGAGGTACAAATGGGGCAAATAAATAAATAAGTAAGATTCACCTCAGGGTCACCATAAATCAAAAATAACTTAAAAACACACAACAAACAAAAGCGTCGGGTTGTTTCTTTGTTTTTTTTATAATTCCGAGGACCAACAAAACCACAGACAAACTCTGGTATCCAAACACAGTTGAAAGCACGATTTACAATTCATCAGCCGAGTTTGTCAATTCAGTATCACATCACATAATAACTGATTTCTTTATTCACTGGCTGACATGTTTAAACTGACTCTCCCCTATTATGGCCAGACTTCAAATCCATCTTCCGCAGATTGTTCTGCTCCAGAGGTAACAGTATATCTATTTGAGGTGAAGACGTTCTGTCTGTCTACCAAAGAACTATAAATGAGACATTCTTAGCAATACTCTAAATTCAGTATGATTCAGTCTCAGCCCTAACTCTACAACTGAGTCCCTCTGGGGAGAGAGGGCAGTCTTGAAATAAAGTATTATTTATTGTATGACACAGCAAACAAGATAGATATGCTGGATTTCGTATCACAAAATCACAAGTCGAACACTTCCCAAGTGTCTAGGACTGTGTAATATATTTTCGGATGATGCGCGCAGATCCCAGTAGGGTGGCCTTTTGCAGTTGGCAGATCGTAATTTTGTCAATGCCTATTGTTTCCGAATGCCGGCTGAGATCTTTTGGCACGGCACCCAATGTGCCCATCACCACTGGGACCACCTGCACTGGTTTCTGCCAGAGTCTTTGAAGTTCAATCTTGAGGTTCTGATAGCGGCTGAGTTTTTCCTGTTGTTGTTCGGCAACGCGACTGTCACCTGGGATGGCAACATCAATGATCCAAACCTTTTTCTTTTCCACAACTGTTATGTCTGGTGTGTTGTGTTCCAGAACTTTGTCAGTCTGGATTCAGAAGTCCCACAGTATCTTTGGGTGCTCATTTTCCAATACTTTTGTAGGCTTGTGATCCCACCAGTTCTTTACTGCTGGGAGGTGGTACTTGAGGCATAAGTTCCAATGAATCATTTGGGCCACATAATTGTGCCTCTGTTTGTAGTCTGTCTGTGTGATTTTCTTACAGCAGCTGAGGATGTGATCAATGGTTTCGTCGGTTTCCTTGCACAGTCTGCATTTTGGGTCATCAGCTGATTTTTCGATCTTGGCCATAATTGCATTTGTTCTGATGGCTTGCTCCTGGGCTGCAAGGATCAGGCCTTCTGTCTCCTTCTTCAGGGTCCCATTCGTGAGCCATAGCCAGATCTTCTCCTTGTCAGCTTTTCCTTCAATTTTTTCAAGGAACTTTCCATGCAATGTTTTGTTGTGCCAGCTGTCAGCTCTAGTTTGTAGTGCGGTTTTGATTATTATTATTATTATTATTATTATTATTATTATTATTACGTAGCAGAACTATTTATACACAGCTGACTTTCTGCGCTAGTAATGCAAAAATGCCTATATGAAATATGAATATTTCACGTTAGCACTAGAAAAATGATAAGCTAGGGACACTGGTAAGTGCTCTGGCCAATCAACATCATACCAAAAAAAAAAAAGTAGCATTGGAGTACATTAGAACAGAATAAACACACACAGAGGAACAGAAAAAGCTGCAATATTTGAATTGTCTTCTCCATAATTGTTTTTTTTTTTCCTAGTAGCTACTTTGTTTACCAAATCCCAGGAAGAAGAAATGTGTACAATACCTTGGGTTTCCTCTCAGGGCTGCATGGTGTAGAGCATTAAATCCATTGTTGTTTGTAATAGTAACGTCTGCTCCAGCTTCTAGAAGTACTGCCAAGATGTCATCACGCTTTTTGCTTATTGCATCATGAAGAGGTGTATCACCCTCAGAGTCCTGAAAAAAGCATTAATTAATTCTTTTAAAAACTTATTCTCAGAAAAACAATCTGTGTTTTTAAGACTAAGTTTCTTCAATCAGTTTAAATATACACTCTTGGGTAACGATTATTATAAAACTTAAAGCATATGTTTCATTCAATCAATGCAAGGAAAAAGCTGACTTTAAACAGAATACGGTAATGTATACTTGAAATACTGAACTACCATGTCTTCAAAGAAAGTGCCTGATGGATCATAGAATCATAGAGTTGGAAGAGACCTCGTGGGCCATCCAGTCCAACCCCCTGGCAAGCAGCAGGAAAATCGCATTAAAACTAAAACAGATACACTCTCTCTTTGATGTAACCCATTTACAATTTGCAAAATTACTGGTTAACACAGTGGAGAAAAGTCAAGATTTTGAAACTGAAAGTGTGGGATAAAGCAAATGAGTGTTTTGGACAAAACTAATTAAAACCAAGATTTTAACTTTCGAAACCATTTCATAAGATTGGCCCTAATTAAAGTTTGAGAAAAATATAAATCTAGGTTCTATTTGAAAACTCTACTATGGATCTCACCCTTGGAAGCAATACAAAGAAGAGAATTAAGCTGGGAAAAACGGCCTACATATAAGGGAATTTTCGAAAAACAATATGGAAATTACACAATAAAAACTTAAGAAAAAAATCAATAAAACACACAAAAGCATTTCCTGGTTCCAGTACCAAAAATTGAAAAAAAATCCACAAAGGCAAGAAAATAGGATGAGAAAAGAATCCATATGGGATAATCTTGACAGAAAAGGTTATAACAAATATCTAGAAGATACTGTACTACTAAAATGGTCTGTTTCTGTTGACTAAAATGAGCAACAGAAACTGAACAAGTAAAAGATTGTATGATCAAATGGGCAGCCAATGTGGGACATTCAATTAAGATGGAAGAGTGGGAAGAAATATGGAATAAATTAAAATATACATATTTGACAGGTTACTTAAAGGCATACAAAGAAATAGTAAATTTAATGGCAGACCTTATTTGGTTACTTTTCTGTTATACACATACTAAAATATACCACATTTCCAAACATTCTTCAGCAATAAAACCTCAATTGATAAAGTTGCTGGCAATGCAGATTGGGGGATTTTTGAAGATATTGTCTAATGAAGTAATTTTAACACATTTATACATTCAATGGCAAAAAAAAGGAATTACCTGGAGGCTAGGATGGCAACCGAAGTCTAGTAGTGTCTTTACCACCTGAAGATGACCCTTATTAACAGCAATATGGAGGGGTGTCTGTCTACGTTTATTGCGAGCATTGAGATCTGCACTGCCTCTGTGCAAAACCTCAATCACAGCTCCTTCATCTCCAAAAGCTGCATGATGAACAGCCCTGTCTCCATCTTTGTCCTAGAAATTAACATTCACTAGAATTAAGCACATTACTTTTATTCTAAGCAACAGTTTTAACAAATTGGAATGCTTTACATTCTGACATTATTTTTGTAATTATCACTCTAGTATTTCTATATTCATAAGTATATATGAGGATATTGAAAATGGAAATCAAATACAATTCATTTGACATTTATCTACAGTAATGTGTGTGCCTTTTTTGTAATACAGTACCTAAAGATTTCAACCAGTTTTTTGGTGTTGTAGTGTACTACTATTATACATAATAGTTTGCTCAAATGTGAAGCCAATGCACTGAACCATATTTTACGAATAGTACAACCAACAAAATCACTTGTCCCCTTTTTTGTGTATTTGACATTACAAATAATTGTTGTTAATTTTCAGAAACAAAATGTATTACATCAGTTTATTGGTTTATTATTCTGAAATCAGAGAAAATAAAAAAATAAGTTTGCATTTAAGACAATTAGACCGCTGATAGCAAAAAATAAGGAACCAGATGAATACAATTGTTCAATATTCTAATTAAACAATATTACTGATGAAAATAAAAATAAATAGGAAGATGTAAAAATGGTCCTTGTCCACAAATTTTAAAGAAATGATTTACACACTTTACGTGACTGAGTTTACCATTACTGAATTCACAATAAGTTACGTCTACTAGTGTTAAATTTAGAAAATAACATTAAGATACCTCTGCTTCTACATCCACATTCTGTTTCAGGAGCAATTTCAAAATGTCAACATGTCCATTCTGGCTAGCAGCTTGCATAGCTGTGTGTCCAGCACACTGCCCATTCACCTGAAATACATGGTTAATCAAGTCAAGGAAGCTTAAACATACATGTATACTGACAATTACATTGTCTAAAATTCTAAAGGACACATTCAATTAAACTGAGTATAGGCTGAGTATCCCTTACCCAGAATTTTGAAATCTAAAATACTCCAAAAAGTGTCCACATGGGTGGCGGAGATAACAACACATTTGCTATCTAACTGTTCAAGGTACACAAACTTTTTTTCATACACAAAGGTATTTAAAATAATTATGTATAATATTACCTTCAGGCTATGTATACATACAAAATATCTAGACACTAGCTGTGCCCGGCCACGCGTTGCTGTGGCATTGTCTGGTGGTGTTGGTGAAAAATTTGAGTTAGTGGTGGTATTGAATGTCTGTTGTATGGTTGTCTTTATATTTAGTATGTATTTGGTTGTTTGTGTACTGTGAAAGTGGTGAGAGTAAAGGGGGTCTTTGTCCCTGTGTAGTATTGTATAGTACTTATATGTTGTCCAAGTGTTGTGAATGCTTAGATTGTGTCCTGGTGCATAGTAGAAAGGGTTGGGGTGGATGGTCCTTAGGGGTGTCTCCAAACTATTGGATTCTATACTTCTATTGTTGTTGTTGTTGTTGTTATCATCATAATCATTATCTTCATTATCATCATTATCATTATATAGTGGGTGGATGGCCATCTTTCAGGAGTGGTTGTATTGTGTCGTCTTGCATGGTAGGAGGAGGTTGTACTGGATGATCCTTAGGGGTGTCTGCAAACCTTAGGATTCCGTGATATTGTTGTGGTTATTATTATTATTATTATTATTATTATCATTATTATCAAGAGGCTGTATGGCCATCTGTTGGGAATGTTTGGATTGTGTTCTCCATGGCAGGAAGGGGTTGGACTGGATGGCCTTTAGGGATCTCTCCTTTCTCTGTGACTGTAGGATTCTATTATTATTTTTATTGTGGAGATTATGGAGATATTAGATGGCCATCTGTGAGGAGTGTTTGGATTGTGTCCTCCTGTATGGCAGAAGGAAGTTGTATTGGATGATTCTTAGGGGTCTCTGCAAACCTTAGGATTGTATGATGTTGTTCTTATTATTATTGTTGTTGTTGTTATTATTATTGATAGGCTGGGTGGCCATCTGTTGGGAGTGCTTGGATTGTGTCTTGCATGGCAGATCGTGGGAGGTGTTAGCTGGCCCTGATTGTTTAGTGTCTGGAATGGCCCTGTTTTAAGGGTGTTGTTTTTTATTTGGTGTTCTGATTTTAAGCTTGTTAAAGTATTAGGAGTCAGATTGTGTTGATTGTCATGGTTTATAGCATATATTTAAAATATTGAGTATTAAAATGGGTTGGATATTCTAGAAGGTTGGATAAGGGAGAGTGTAGTGGAGATAAATAATATAAATAAATAAAGTGTGTATATATATAATTATATATACAGTATATAATTGTATATCTTGTAGAGCTTCTGTGAGTCTTTGTGGAGTAGTGCTTCTGTGTGTCTTTGTGGAGTAGTGTAGAATGACTGGTGGGCAGGTTTGTTTCTCTTTCTTTCTGTTGTGAGAGTGAATAATCCAGATGATGGGTGGGCGGTAGGACCCAGGGGACAGCTTTTTCCCATTGCCTGCCTTTCCTGTAGCCGGCGAGCTGGATTGTTCTGGTCTGGCCATGAGGCTTCTCCTTCCCCCCAGCATGGCTCCCGGCATCCGTGGTTCTCTTCAATTAGTGAGGGAAAGTGGGTGCCGCCATTGTTGCTCTCGTGGTCAGGAGAGGCAGGAGGAGCAGGGAGAGTGCGGTTGACATGCTGGTCATGGAGGAGGGCAGAGGTTCTGCTGTAGGTGAGACACGTGGGGTGGGAGGCTGGGAGGGGAGATGAGAGGGAGGTGTGTGCGTAAGAGGGATTGGGTGAGTGAATGGGGCGCCATGGCGGGAAGCCCGAGGAGGGCGTCTTTGCGCAAGCGTAGATGGTGCGTTGTGGGTTTGTGTGATTTTCTGTCCGTGTGGAGGTGCGTGATGTGATCTTTTGTTGTTTCAACCTTAAGGCATGGATGTTGTATTGTGTGGTTAAATTGCTAGGTTGGGGGGTGTTTAGTTTTGTTGTTTTGCTCGGCGCCGGGATTCCATTACCATTATATATATATAGATGGGTCCCATCTCCAAAATATCTCTTCATGTACTTACATGCATACATAGATATTCCAAAATCCCCCCCAAAAAACCCAATCTGAAATCACAAACACTTCTGGTCCCAAGAATTTTGGATAAGAAATACCTGTATTGCACTGATAATCTGTTATACACTTTACAAATATTTTTCTACCACAAATGTATTAGGATTCCTTTTCTCAAATCTCAATGTCTTACTCATTTACTAACTATGCTAAAGTAACAGAATTGCTACTTTTAAAATTCTGGGAAGAATTTTAAAATTTGGCAGTAGAAATTTTCCTGAAGGGAACCTGATCAGATCTGAGTAGATCACTATCCTATTATTTTTAATATAAATGTTAATTACAATTTGTACTGAAAGATATAATCCAGAGCAAGACAAATGGACTAAAACTGATAAAATATTATAGTCCCTTAACTCTCCCTTTCCATGCATGAACTGGGATTCCACCACAAACATGCTTATACAGTGGACTAATTATGTCAATTCTAAGTCATATTCGCCCACTGGCCAAATAGCAGTAATGCTCAAACTGATGGAAATAGTGTATAAGCAACACAACAGAAATGAACTGTAGAATACCAAAACCAGCCAGATTCTCCCACTCAGTGTCATTAACTTTCCATCCCCTCACCAGAAATGTAGGGAAAAATTTCCAGTGCAATGCAATATTCCAAAACAATATTTTCCTCATAGTATCCCACCATTTAGTGCAACTTTTTAACATGAAATATACATGCACACACATATACAGTATACACATATATTTGTATCTACATTTATCCTTAGGTTGTTATACCAGAATCAATCTTATTTGATGGGTTAAATACAGCATAAGCAATTCTTGGTATTCTTCTAAGGCAAGCATCAACAATCCCTAGTGCTCAAACAAACACATGAAAAAATGAATGCACTTTCCCAACTTACTCCGCCTACAAAACAACAACAAAAACAACACATCATTGCTTTTCACTGCCACAGTTCTGGCAGGAAAAACTGTGAAAAACTGATCTCTCTTATATCTCAATTATGTGCCCTGATTCTTCAAAAACTCTTTTGAGTAATGCTGGAAGCTCTCAAATTTGTTTGGCATTAGAAGTTAGAAAATAAGATACTCACATCCACATCTGGTCTCTTAAGCAAGTCTTCCACTTTGGCTACATCCCCATTAGCTGCTGCTTTAACCAGTTCTTCATTAAGATCCCCAGATTCTTGAGTTTCAAACAGTTTCTTCAGTAATTGTGACAATCTCTCTGTGATTATCAAAACAAATACTATCAGAACTTGTGTACATCAATGTTATTGCACTTGAATGAAGAAATCAATATTTCAAACGGTTTTGAAAATCATTTGTGATTTGCTATTAGTGTGTGAGTAATAACTATATTCAGAAATGTGGTAATACTTTCCTACAGTTGAAACAAAATGCAAAAAGAGATGTGGTGGAGGAGTCTCACAATACAATTGATTATTTTGCTTTACTTTCCTATTTCACAGTTTAGGCAGATGAGAAAAGTACACCACTACACCAATTTGTGGAAAGAGCACAAACATAAAAATGAGATAAGATGAAGAACATGAAAATTTGTGACAAATGCAATAGGTCAAAATAAAGGAATGTGTCAGAAGTGACATAAGGAATATATAACACTTCAACTGTAAGCGGGAGTTGTCTATTGGAAGCAATAACAAGAAGTAAACTGGTTGGACAAGACAAGGGGGCATGAAGTGGAGACAAGAGAAGTGTAGATGAAGACTGAAAAAACAAGGGTCAAGATCTGACAGCATGGGAAAATACTGATAATCTCTATGTCAAAACACTGCAGTCTTTTCAGTCGTTACTCAATGAGTTCCTATCCCATCACCATTTTCTCCATGTTCCTTCTCAGCGCAAATACATATCAAACATAAACCTTGATCAGGGGAGGTAAAATTTCTAGAAAAAATTACGAATGGAAAAAATGCAAGTTTTCCTCTCAACAACACCCCAAGGATGTGGAAATCTAGAAGGTAAAACAAAATAGGGTTGTGGGTTTCTTTAGGCTTTTCAACTTTGGTGGAGGTTCTGTGCCCCAACCCCAGCAAATCTGGAGTATACTATATAATATTCAAACTCTCCAGAAGTTTTTATCAGTCTCAGACTAAAAATCCAAAAAAACCCCATATTTAGTGACAACATGGGTTGACATATACAGAATTGTACTACATACTATCAATCTTTCTTTATCCTTTTGAAGCAGCTTGCAGAAACACACAATAGAATTGAAATGTGCAGCTTTCCAAAAATTAATTAGAAATATCCATATTCAACTATTCTTCTAATAAATTTCTCAACATATGAAGTATGCAACTACCTTTCCATTAATTCAAAAAGCAGAATTTTAAAAAGGAGGGTTTTTATGCATTAAGGAAAAGCTTCTGCAAGTTTAACAAGATACTTTTATTGCATGTTATTATCTTAAAGACATTTTAAACATTTCAAATCACATAGAGAGACTAAGATTCTAACTTACCACCAGATGCATTGCTTATAGCAGAGCCTGCTGATGCTACTTTTGAAACAGCTGCTGGATTATATGTCCAAGAAGTTCCACAAACCTCTACTTTTAAATCACTGTCTGAATAGATCTGCTGGACCCTTCCAACTTTACCTAAAGTCTAAAGACAAATCCCAATACATATGATTTATTTTGAAAAGCTGGAGAAGTACACTTATCTGCACTAATGTTGATACATTTTTTCTAGTTTGGCCAGGTTTTCCAGTTCAGTCAAGAAATTTATTTATTTATTATGTTTATTTATATCCTGTTTTTTGTCTCCATACGAAGACTCAAAACGGCTCACAGTTAAAAATAAGGTAATAGCTAAAAAACTGCACTGTGTGTAACTTTATAATAAATGTTTTGATCTGTTCTATTACGAATTTGTTTGGAAATACAGTTTATTTTCTTATCGTTTCAGACATTACGTATATAAATGATTCTGATTCAATTCCCAGATCATTTCCTTTAATAAATTATCCACAGCTTTATTTCTCTGGTGCAAATGACATTAGGATGTTTTGAGAAAATCAGAACTGTATGAGTTTTTATAAATCTTAAATCAGCTATCAAATCTGATGGGGTGGCTAAACCGGATCCTTTGTGTGTTCCCTCATGCTCACTCTCAGGCATTTGAGAAAGGAAGTGTATGAGGCAAGGGATCACAACAGGGGGAGGGGGGAATCTATGTTCCTCATGCTTGAGGGGGGATAAATGCAAGGATGGTGGGTGATGTGTGCATACTCATTTGTGCAGGCAAGGGGGTATGCGATGGGGAACATGACGGGGGGGGGGGGCTTGTGGATTCCTTGGCACACTTGCTTGAGGGATGGGGATGAGATGGAGGAGAACCACCAAGAAAGGAGGGTGTGCATGTGAATTCTCTTGCATATGTACTTCCTTCCTCTTACCCTAGTGAGTGAGGCAACATGCACAGAGTTGAGCCCAGCCACCGCACAGTACAGGAACATTTTTGAGGGGGGGTGTGATAAATATGATTTGAGAGAGCTTAGATATTCACAGGTTTTCCATATTTGTGGGGATCTTGTACCCTAGTGGATGGAGGGCCAACTCTACTAGAACAGTGTCCTCCCACACTGCCATCTGCTTTCCTTTTGTGTCATGTCTTACTGACACAAGGGTAGGTAATAGCTTTGTCCTTTCATTTGTAAAAACTCATGTACAATGATGACACTACAGAAATAAGTAGTAAAAAGAATATGACCATGTAGGTATCAAAACCAGACATCGGTTTAGTATATTGAATACAAAAGGTTGGGAAATGTGCAGAATGTCTGTGTAAAACTGCAACAATAAAGTGAAATTCTAATTTTTCAAAAACCTAGATTTATCACTTTTACCATAATAGCAATAGATGAGTAAACATTTCAAAACCCACCCACTCACCCAAAGATAAAAATACATTTTTCTCCCACTGTCTTGTATTTACATAAAAAGCTTTCACTGATTTTTGAGAGATATCAATACGATTCTTCTCCAGTATTTCATTCAACTAATAAATAAGCAACAAAACATCAAAACCAATAGTCCTGAAATGCTTTCATTGTTCTCTATGAACTGATGTGATGAAGAAACAAGTCTAACATTTGATCATCAAACTTCTCAGAGCACATATTAATGGAAAATGTTTGCTAGCTTTACAAATTAAACAAAATTTTATTTTAGGATCTCCTAAACCAAAACCATTAGAAAAGCATTTTAACATGAGGTCACAGGAATGACAACTTTTAATAATGACATGTTATTTACATAAACATAGAGGCAATTTGTGAGTGGTTCACAAACCAATACAAGAGTAAAATACTCAGTTTCTATCCCCAGCTCAAACAGCAGAAATGTATCGAGTTATCTATGCATCAAACAAGATGAGAAAACTTCTCTTTGGCTTTTCCTCTTACTACAAAGCAGTTTTATAGCTAATTTAATCATATATTAATCTGAGGCATTTTTAGTATTTTTATTTCAAATTAATAAAGGTATATCTATATACTTACAGGAAGCATTGCTTCAGCCCATTCACCGTGTCCTCTTTGAAGTAGCTTGATTCTTTCTAAGTCATAACAAACTTGGACAAGATCACCCACTTGAAATTGTGAAGTGCCACCTTCAGCCCCTTGAGCAGCATCTCCACTTCGGACCACATTTGCTTTGGTCAGAACAGCAGGGTTAAAGGTCCACCTAGAAAAGATGAGTAACGTGAAACATGAAAAAGTGTAAAGTTTAGTATTTTAATAAACAGTAGCTATGTAACTGCACTATGAACAGGTCTCCACCGCCCCTGCATGCCATTATGCTATTTCATATTGAATCTTATAAGAAAAGTAAGAAGATTCATGTTCAACATCAATTTTAAAATTTGGATCTAGGGCCCCAGACAATCACAGAGCAGCGTAATTTCTAAATAAACAGTAAACACATTAAAAAGAACTGGAATTTTGGGACTCCTGCTTGAATCAACTGGCACAACAGAATAACCTACTGGTTGTGGACTACTTCTTCAGCCACTCCAAAAAGAACAAATCATGCCAAAGAGTCTATAGGGCTTTCTCCAAAATAAGCTCTGTCTAAGAAATCTGAGTCATCTAAGGGTTAACATGTAAATGAATAAGGAATATCAGCAAGCTATTATCAAAAGTTTTCTGAAACTCCAAATAAACAGAACCTCATTAATTCCTGAATGACAACAACAATAAGAGGATAAAGTCTCTGCCTCAACAGCCCAAGCTTACATAATCAATGGTAAAGTCTATGTATCTAAGAAAATGATATTGTAAGCTGCTATGGCAGTGGTTCTTAACCTGGGGTCCCCAAATGTTTTTGGCCTACAACTCCCAGAAACCCCAGCCAGTTTACCAGCTGTTAGGATTTCTGGAAGTTGAAGGCCAAAAACATTTGGGACCCCAGGTTGAGAACCACTGTGCTATGGGTTCTATATTGGGAGAAAAGTGTGATATAAATCCACCAATAAAAAATTAGGAGTTAAAGAACTGCAAAAAACGTACATCTGGGTCATTATCCCTTGCTCACCCCATTTTAAAGTTTGACTAATCGATGAAAGAATAAGAAGCAGAGTTAGAAATTAAGGGCTAGTTCTCTTAATGAAACAACATTAAAAATGGTCACTCAAAGATTTGAACTGGTGCTCTGCACTAGTAAATTAACATTACTGCATACAACCCAATGAGTCAGAAAATTATTGTTTATTTCCTATTCTGTTGCCTAGACCAGTGGTTCCTAACTTTTGGTCTTCAGATGCCAGAATTTCGCATGCTGGCAGATAAATGTTTGTGCTCTAGTACAAGTGAAAGATCAAAGACTGAGAATCTCTGATCTAGACTAAAGGAAATACTCTGGCACAAAATACAACTTAAATAAAGAAGAAAAGGGTTACTTCCTTTCTTGCATTCTATATGAATTTTTTTAAAAATAAATTTCACTAAGTTTATAGTCTCTTTCTTGTTTTGGAATACCAAAGGAATCAAGGAAAAGTTCTGAACACTAACCAAACTATAAGAAAAAATGCCTTCAAATTACATGAGATTAACATACCTATTTCCACTTGGGTACTGTACAACTATGTCATGATCTTCATCTATGCCACAAACTGTGCCAGTAGTAGTTAAGGTTTCAAACATTCCATCAGTCCATCCTCCATGGCCATGCTGCAAAGACTGAACAATTTCTAAATCAAGATCAATGTTTACTAGATCACCAATCTGCAGGCCACCTGGATTCCTGTTACCATTTTGTTCACCTAAGGTTGGGGGGGGGGGGGGGGGAGAGAAAAGATGATATTTTGAAGAACCCAATATATCTTATAATAAAGGAACAATGAACTCAACAACATATAACAGAAAGAAACTACTGTCATAACCGCATAAATTTGCTTATGCAGACAAACAAATTATGAATTCAATAAGGTAGTGTAGTTATTTATCAGTGTAATGTAGCTAGATGTGCAGTCAGTAAGTATTTAATTTAGATCTAACACACTTACAGGTATGTTGTACGGACTGGGAACCATTATCTATGGTAATCTCTAGAGAGAATATAACTATTACTCTAATTTATGGCTTGTCAAACCATACAGACAAATTCTCAGACTTCAATATATCTTGCAACACATAAACCTAAAAAGATACATGCTGAGTTGGATAATGCTGACCTACATTCTGTTCACACACTATCCAATACATTATCTAGGGAGGTGTGCCAGCGAATTAGTACAAGTGTACCATCATCGTGTAGTCCCCAACAACCGATAGAGGCACAATGCTCCTGATGTGGAATAGAATTCTAAAGTTGGAAGAGACTACAAGAGCAATGCAGTCCACCTCGAGTTATGCAGGAACACACAATGAAAACACCCCCAAGAGATGGCCATCCAGTCTCTGCTTAAAAACCTCTAGCGAAAGAGACTCCCACAATACTCCACAGCAGCATATCCCACTGCTGAACAGATCTTACCATTGGGAAATTCTTTCTAATGTTTAGGTGGAATCTTTTTTCCTGCAATTTGAATCCACTGTTCCATTGTGTCTTAGTCTCTAGAGCACCAGAACACAAGCTTGCACCCTCCTCAAAGTGAAATCCTTTCAATTATTTAAACATAATTATGTTCCCGGTCTCAGCCTTCTTTTTTCCAAACTAAATATACCCAACTCCCTAAGCCATTCCTCATAGGGCTTGGTGTCCGAATCTGTGATCATTATAGTTACCTTTCTCTGGACACATTCTAGCTTATCAATATCCTTCTTGAATTGTGGTGCCAAGAGCTAGACACAATATTCCAGATGAGTCTGACCAAAGCAGAATGGAGTGGGACTACGACTTTCCTCGATCTAGACACTAGGCTACTATTGATGCAGCCTAGGATCACATTATCTTTTTCAGGAGCCGTATCACTGGTAACTCATGTTCATTTTATGGTCTATTAAGGCTCCTAGTTCCTTTTCACATATACTGTTTTCAAGTCACCCATCTTGCATTTGATCTGTGCATTTGATTTGTATTGTCTGTATAATACCATAAATTTTTCCCTGTTGAAATTCATTTTGTTAGTTTTGACCCAGCTGTCCAGCGATTTTCAAACTGTGCTCTGCCCCCCGCCCCTTCCCCACATAGGAGGCATGGATGGCCTATAGAATTGCTGCTACTACTACTACTACTACTACTATTATTATTTCAAAGGCTGGATGGTCATCTATTGGAGGTGAATTGATTTGTGCTTTTACTGCATGGCAGAAACAGATTGGACTAAGTGGCCCCTGGGGTTGCTTTTGTTGTTGTTGTTGTTGTTGTTGTTGTTGCAAAAGCTGGGTGGCCCTGGGGTCTTCCACTGAAATACTGCCAAGTTTATGTTGGTTAAAATTGTTCCTAATTTAAAATATTGTACTGATCGTTTTTTCTTTCTTTTGCACTAGAAACAAGATATAAAAAGTGTACATAGAAATGTGTTCATTTTTTAAATTAGTTCACACAAATATTCTCCATTTATCTGCCACTGGCTAGGCCCATCTGTTAAATTTTAAAATGCAATGCGTCCCCTGTATCCAAAAGTTTTGTGGGCCTCCACAATAAGCTTTTCCTTTAAAAAGGGCTCTGCAGCTTTAAAAGTTTGAAAACCCCATCAATCAATCATTTTGGATTCTGATTCTATCCCCTGGGGTATGCCTCTCAATTTGGTGTCAAATTTGAGATGTGTGCTCTCTATTCCGTTGTCCTGTGGCATTTTGTAGCAAGGAATTTCACAGTTTACCTCCACATTTTCAGTTTAAGCATTTGATGATTTAATTATTCACACACTAATATAGCCACCTCTCCCACTGACCTATGCATGATCAAAAATATGTTGTCTCTAGACATAGAGGAGTGTTCTCTCAGGTAAAAATTAATTTTCTTCATATTAGTATTTTTCCACTTTCACTGAGATCTAATCCCCACAATTTTTTTCTTCTCCACTATATGGAAACCTTTATATATCTATACCATGTTTCCACTTACACTCATTTTTCCAAACTAAATCTTATAAGCCTTCAGAACATAAACAATAATTTTGTAAAAATAGCAGTTCATGTTTCTCCTAACTTACCAAGCACTGGACAGTGATCACGGTAGAAGGAACCTCCTTTTGCATCCTGGACACATTTAAGGTCTGACTAAAAGCAACAAAAAACACACAAAAATTAGCCTTAGCTATCTGAACACAGATTAATTTGCCTGGTGAACTACTATCTGCATTGCAGTGACTTTTCAAACAGTTAACTATGATGGCCTGCTGTTTGGAGTTCCCTTTAACCACGTCTTCAACTAATTAGCTTTGCTTTGCCTTATTCCTTCCATGGGTACTAGGATAGGTGATTATGCTTTACCATAGATCCTATGTGAATATCGTCTTCCAAGAATGCAAAAAAATCTTTATCCAAAGGGCGGTATTAAAGCTTGGCTAGTGACTGTATTCTGTATATATATTTATGTACACACATACATGCACAAATTCTTACCAAACTGGACATTTTCTCACCTAACATGAAGAACATAGCTCAATTCTAAGCATATCTATTCAAATTTTAGGCAAGCTAAGTAAAAATCAATTCTATGCATGTCTACAAAAAAATGTCCCCAACAGCTTTGTACATACAATGCAAAGTCCAAGGTGTGTATAATTAAAAAGAGTACTTGATATAAAAAATTTAAAAGAGTATTTAAAATGCAAATACTTTTACATAGCCTTTGCCTCCAACCTCTGACTAGAAATCAAGATTTGATTTCCTTGCCTGGTTGCCTTGCCTAATCCCAATCAATAAGGATGGCACTAATAATAAATAGGTTTTCCCCTAAGAAAGTATGGGGGCTAGCTTGAGTTAAGCACCACTTATCTTTTTTTCTGAAATATTGTTTATGACATATGTCTTAGCTCCAAACAAAATCCAGTAGAAAGAAAACTACTGGCCTGGTTGACAAAAAGAAGCCTGTAAATGCAACATTTCTTTCCCAACAAGCATGGCATTCCTTTTCTATTATATTCAGTTCACAAAAGCCTCCAAATTCAGAAACACACTTGTCCTTTGCTGCTCTAGTTACAATTCTAAATTGTATGACTGCTTCCCCAAATACTCTTAAATTGTAAATAGTCAAAATAAAACTTTCTACGCATAACAATTAACCAGCTTAACAAAAAATTATAATATCCCACAGTAATATAACTCAATATTCTATATTTTGCCTTTACAGGATACATAAGCTATTTATTTCAAAAGTAACATTTATTGAGCACACCTAGCAACCATTGCTACTATGTTGCCCTTTTCTGTTGTTCTTGCGACTCCTAATCCAAATAGCAGCCATCTGGTGCTATCTCTGAAGTAATTCCCACTGGACAAAGGTTGTTCAGCACATATTACACTAAAGTGTGAAGCGAACAGGAAGAGAAGAACCCTTTTATTCATATCATCTGGAACCAAGGAAGCAAACAAAAGGACAGGTGGTGTATGGGCTAACCATGTGCTACAGCAAAGGTCTGTTTCTTTATTGCTTGTAGAAAAAAGGTCCAAAGCAGCAAATATGAGGTGCTGGAAGATTGCACGATGAAAAAAATAACCATTTGACCATTGACTTTTTGAAAAAAATATATACTAAAATAAAATATTATCAACAAAAACTTCCAGGAGGACAAGAATCATAAACATACTACAGATATGAGGCAGAAAATATATATGCAATAGAAAAAGTATGTGTCTGAACAACAATGTACTGAAGCTGCTTTCCTGTAGTTAAAGATATGGCTTTGCCTAGGCATGTAAGACAATAACCTTTAAAAGTGGATTAAAGAGTGAATTTAGTCACCCTGCATTCAGCTCAACGTCTTTACAACTAATCCTCCTTTCTGTATAATTTAGTGGAAGAAAAACATATGCAACACTGACATTACAGGAATAAAAATAGAACTTCAAAAAAAAGCGTATTTACATTTCAACCACAATTTTGACACTAAGCATGCATATTTTTGTGTACACAAAATCAAACATTCTATAAAGTGAGAAAGGAAAGCAAATAATGTAAAGAATGTTTTGTACCAGTAAATGATGCTGTTTTCAAGCAGAAAACAGAGAATGTGGGAATCAATTAGAATATATTGGTTGTTCACCCAAAGACAATAGATTTCACTGAATACAAGATCCAAAGAAAAGAATAATGATTTCACAAATGTCAAAAAGTACATTGGGCTGGTAACTATATCTTATACCAGGCATTTCCATACTGTTTACTGAATCTTGAACATATTATATATTATTTTAATAATATTCCAAAACCTCCAAGAAAAAGAAAATATTATCTGGCCCACTTCTACTTTCAATTATAGAGTGATTATAGAAATTAGTATTAAAAGTTTACTGCAACTTAATCAAAGTTTTTACAACACTAGCACACCATACAGCCCCAAAATATCAGATTACCTTATAGCATGTAAATAAACAAAAATGATGAAGTTAAATACTTTTCAGTCATCTTTATATCTAACCATTTCTATCCATATTATTTATAAAAATAAATATGCTATTTACAAAAGTACTTGTGACTAAGACTGAGACAGAAGCCAACTCTGTCTGTATGTTTAATAAACTGAGACCAGACTATTGCATATGCATGAGCTATCCCTACAGCTGTATGAACAATGAAGTTTCTAATAGCATGCAAACTGACAGAAGGATATCACAAAAGAAGATAAAAGCACAGCACATGCAGTTTTACTCTTTGTACGGCTTTACTCTTACCATGCCCTCAAAGCCAACTCTGTAGAGGTTTTTAGCTCCATTGTCCCACAAAACATATGCTGCACTGTGCGGACTTGATGCACTCCAGTCCTGGATTTCAGTTACCTAGAAAAGTGAAGAAGAGGAATTGTTTTCAAAAAGAAATCTACCTTTATTCACATCATAAGAATACTGATAAGAATATTAGCGTGTACTGTTAATGCAATTAACATGAAAAAGAAATAAAATATACAACTAAACACTGCCAATAACCAAAAGCAGCAACAGAAAACATACACACATTCAAATCATAATGAAAGCACAATAAAAGCTAACACAAACTGCATTAAAACTTTTGATAACC